>NC_134193.1:10978961-11578961 GCF_964188355.1 Buteo buteo
CAAGCTGTCCTGTTTCAAATGGGCAATAAAAACATTTTAAAAACCCTAAATAATCTAGAACTGAAACAGCTTGAGCTAAAGTATTTCACATTAATTTAAAACAAAGCTGTCTGAGGTCTGAACTCAGCATTTGCTGGTCTCAGTTGCTGCAGCACAGGGGGTACTGCTTTGGGATGCAACTGAGATTCATCCACCAGTGGACCAAGTCAGGCACTCGCCCCGCTCCATCCCCACCATGGCACCACCGGGCTCACACTGACATGCACACTCTGGTCCTGATGCAACAGACCACATCCCACTGATCTCAGATTAGAGGTTTATGCACAGCAATAGACTGTGACCAAGGGGCATCACTCACATGAAGGTCTGGAGCACATGCTGTATCGGAAAAGCCTGTGAGGCCCAACTTTGTTGTGCACCATCCAGCACAAGTGGCTGCGATCCTTGGCCACAACTCAAGGGTGCCAGGGCTGGCATCACCCCACTGAAACGGGCATGTCCCAGAGGAGTTGGCGGTTCTCAGAAGTTTTCCATGCAGTGGCGAGAGGGTGGGATCTGCCCAAGGGTGATTTGGCATCTTACAGCCACCTCCCAGAGGGGCCTCTCACTGAGGGGACTGAAACCTCGACCTAAGCAGGATGAACCTGAGTCCAAAGCAATACCACTGATAACATCAGTGTCATTCTCTTCCCAAAATCCAGCAGACTGATGGGGCCATATTCCCAGGAGAGGGCTGACCACAGCACACATGAACAACCCAGCAAGGGGACTCCCTGTCCCACCATTTATGGCATTCCCAGTATTTACAGTGCAACCCTACAACTACCACAGAGTTTTTCCAAGTTTCTGATCTTAGGTCGCTATGAAAATGAGTATCCCCAAAAAATCTGAGTAAGTAGGTCTGCTCTCACTTCCCAACTGTAAAACTACTAATGTTTATGACTGAAGTTCATAACAACTGACTCATCTTGCTGCACATTCCTGCAGTAAATAGAAATATTTATCCCTCTTAAAAAAGCATCCACCTTATCTTCTGCAGCATATGAAATAGAAACAGCTCAACCAAACAAAAAAAGGAAGATGTGTTGGCTGTCAGATACCCACTAATGCTGCAGTAAGTCTTATTCTGCATAGAAAGTAAAAAAACAAAAATAGATTTTGCAGGAAGAACAGATTGATTTTGCAAGAACAGACTGAATTCTCCTGCAGAACGGGTGCATCAGCCTGATTACAACAGCAATCAGCAAGAGAAGAATAAAGCAAAAAAATCCCAAATCCTCAATTCTGCAGGGCAGTCAAATAACCAGAATGGCTCATCAAACCCTCTGATGAAATGGGAGCTACACTGTGGCCCATGCCCAAGACTTAGATTTCATTAATAAAACATTTACAGAATGTAAATGCGTCTGTGCTTGATTTATACCATGATCCCTAAGGCTGCCTAGAAAATGCGATCACATTTTTGTGTTTAATGTTTTTGTTTAAGATCTGAAAGCAAATCTGACCAGGCTAGGTTTTGTCATCTCAGTGACAATAAGAATGATACTTTTTTTTTTTTTTAAACTATTAACTATTTTTTTTTAAGTATTAAAAAAATATCTTGGGTGTTTACGAGACACAGTTGCCTGGTTCTTTTAACCATCATTTTTTAATCACAAAAAAGGGGGAAGGGGAAAGGAGGAGACATCATTTCAGCTGTTCAGTCTTTGCAGAGGACACACTGCAGGTGGGAGCTGCTGGGAACTCGGACACCTGTGGACAGAGCACAGATGAGCTCAGCTCAGGGGTGACCCCAACCCTGCAGCCAAGGGCTGTATCAGCTGTGCAGCCTTGGGGACATCGGGCAGTGGGTTGGGACTGCTCACTCTGCTCTCGTCCAGCTCAACACCAGAAGCAGCTTACTGGAAACAAGAGCCTTTCGGACCCTGCATCCCCTCAGGGACCCACAATCCCTGCAAAGCCTGCACCGACGACATTGGCTCCACTTGGAATGCCATGCAGGGGCACAAAGACGCTCCCAAGGATGAGGCCATGTCCACAGGGACACATGGCACACCAGTGCTGCCCCGGTTCAGCGGCACAAAGTCTCACTCCTGATTGCCCTCGCCCAGGGAAAAAAAACAAGGGCTGATTCCCATCTCCAGCATTAACAAGCCAAAGGGAATCAGAAGAACCATGTCCCCCTCTTCTGGTAGAAATTAATAGACGCTGCCTGCAGGACTGATGTGGCTCAGGGCCATCCGGACTTCAGGGACAGGTGATTTGTGCACGGTGTCGGTGGTCCCAAACACACCGGACCTTCTGGACTCCTGCAAGCATTGCTCACAGCAAGCAAGGCCAGCCCCGCGCAGTTTGCCTTCTCTTCCCTGCTGCAGATGGTGGCACAAAGCAGATATGCCAGCTCCTCACTGGCCTGGCAGGGCAGAAGACAAAGGACCTAGTTTGGTAAAATTGTTAATTTAACTGCGCAGCCCTGACATAGACCCATCTGCCTCTAGAATTCATGGGTTCCCTTCCTCCTTACCGCAACACCCTCAAGCAGGAGGTAGTGACCACCATTCCATCGGTTACATCTGGGTGGCCACTGTGGTGCTGGCCGAGTGCTGACACCCTCCTCTGTTCGGCTGGACATGTGAGCACAGCTGGTGGAAACCCTGGCTGGATCAAGCACATGTGGCCCCTGGGTCACCAGTTTCCTCCTGCTCCCTCTGTCACCGCTCAGCCCCAGCAGCGGAGTCTGACATGGCAGAAAAGCTCCTCTGCCCTGTGACCCTGCCGCTTCTATTTTTGCTTTTGTTTGGAAATTTTTACTCCCCTGCCCACCCATCCCCACCTCTTTGCTGGCAGGTTTAGGTCAAGGCTGTGCGCACACTTGTCACAACGTAGGCAAGTGTCTCTCCGACCACAGCTGGTTTTTTCTGGCTTCCTTTTTTTGTTATGATTATTTTTTAACAGTGCTGTTATATTTTATAAAGAAGGAGGGGAGATACATCTGAACCTTTGTAAATAAATAGAGCACCCCACATCCAGCCACTGCCTCCCCCATCACCCCCCCATCTTTCACACGCCCATGGGGTGACCAGGGAAAGCCAGCAGCATCTACCGGGCTCCAAAAAACCTGGATGCTGGGCCTTCCTGGGCTTCTCCCACACTACCCACCTGCTCTGCTCCCAGACCCCACCTCCCTCCTGCACCGTGTGTGGCACAGCCTGGACAGGCCTGCCAGCACAACACCTGCCTTGGCATCCTTAAGTACTCTGGGAGATCGCCCGCGTGCCCCGACGCAGCTCCCTACTATTTTGGCAGCAACTCAAACTCTCTGCTCCCACCCTCCCCGGTGACTTCACCTCCACCGGCGAGGCACAGCGTTAGCCCGTGTCCCGCCACCACACACCCTCCAGCCTCACCCGCTGCATTTAAAAGCTAAGAGTGAAAATTCAACATCTCAGCCCCAAAGCGCCTCCACAGCCCCTGCCGCACCCCATGCAGCCGGCTGCCGGCTCCCAGGGCCCGGCGGTGCAGCCGTAACCCCAAATCTCTCCCCACCCTGCCAGCCTCGCTGTCACCCTTAGCTTGGGCTCACCTCCCCCCTGCCTGACACCAAACCCCCCGACAAGACACGGTGCCGCTGCACAGGCTGACGGCTGCCAGCCGCAAGGTGACACCGCAGGGCACGGGGCTGTGCCCCGGGGATCCCGCCGGGAACAGCCCCGGTCTCCGCGTCGGTCGAGGCTCTGCGTGATGCGGCCGGGACGCGCCCGGCCCGCCCCGCGCCTCGCAGCGGGGCAGGGCCCCGGCCAAGGGCCGGATCCAGCCGCCCTGGCCCGTTCCCCCTGGCGCCGGGCCACGCTCCGTCGGTTTATAAGCCCGCGTCGGCTGGCTTTTAGGACAAGGCTCGACGCCTTTGGCACCGACCCGCAAGAGAGCCGCGCCGAGCGACCCGCCGGGAGCGCCGGGACGGACGCCCCCGCGACCTCCGCTCCAGCCCTCCCCCCAGCCGCCCTCCGGGGCCCCCGGGCGGAAGGGGCGAGGGCCGGAGGGGCGCATCGAGGGCCAGAGCCCCGGGCACCCCCCTCCCAGCCCCGGGACGGCGCGGGCGGCCCCTCGCCCCGCTCACCTTCCGCCTCCCAGCGCTCCAGCGCAGCGGGGCCGCTGCGGCGGGCGCTGCCCAGCAGCCGGCCGGGGAGCGGCTCCATCCGGCCGTCCAGGCGCTCCGGCGGCCCCCGCTGGCGGGCCCCGGCAGCCGCCGCCAGCCGGCAGTGCTCGCCCAGGCCCGGCGGCAGCGCCGCCAGCAGCGCCGCGCGCTGCGCCGGGCCCAGCTCGGCCCAGAAGCGCAGCAGGTGGCTCTGCCCGCACCGCGCCAGCCGCGCCCGCGCCTCCTCGGGCGGCGCCATGGCGCCGCGCCGCCGGCCTCTGCCCGCCGGCGGGGCCGGGCCCGAGGGGCGGGGCCGGGCCCGAGGGGCGGGGCCGCCCCCGAGCCGCTGCCCCGCCCCCCGGAGCCGCAGCCGGCGGCCCGCCGCCCGCTCGGTCCCGCGCGCTCACCCGGCGCGACGTGAGCCTCCCGCGTTCGGCTCCTCCCTCGGGCCCGCAGGACCCCGCCGTCCTCTGCCACCGCGGGGGCCCTGCCCCGCTGCCCTGTCCTGCGAGACCGGCTGCCCTCGGCCGAATTCACAGCCCACAGCCTCGTGCGGGCACGGCAGGTGGCACCCGGCCGGGGCGCCTTTCTGCAGTGGGTCGCGCCGTTCGTTCGGCTGCTGAGAGGGTATCTGATGGGGCCCCCGGGGGCGTTCGCGCTGGGACCTCGGTAAGCGGGAGAGCCTCGCACCTCTCCTTGCGCCCGCGGTTGCAGATGGAAGAGCTCTTGGGGTCACCTCAGCACAGCAGGCAGGTAGGTGGATCCCGCCCCGTGCCAGCCGTGATGCCTGCTGCAGGGTCAGGCCCCCCGGCTCACAAGTCCCGCTTCCCATCAGAGACGCAGCACCGGCAGCAAAGTGACTAGACGCAAAAACCCGAAGCCCAAGGCTGGGCCAGTGACGAGGTGTCAGAAGGCACATGGCGAGCCAGCCTCCTCTGCCGCCCCCACTGGAGTCACGAGCTGCCGAGAGTGGGACAGTGCAAAGTCCTACGCTCCTGCTCTCAAGACCCTGGTACATTCAGTTGAATCCTGCCACTGGGCAGCCTGGCACTAACTCCCTGTCCCAGCCATTGGCCTGTCTCTGGCATCCTTCCCGCAGTCAGAGCCCAGATGGGCAGAAGAAGATGAGAAGACGGACAGACAGACAGGCAGCTGCTCAGACACAGCTACCTCCCTGCGTGTGACTAGAGTCTGGGGAGCTGGACCCCATCAGGATGTGACGGTCAGGTCAGGAAGAATCCCTGACAGTTGTCAAAGCTTCTGTTTCACACTCTGTTTCCTATTTTATGTGACTCCACACAGCTCCTGCTCAGGCAGAAGCTTGGGGTTTCAAAAACTTGCTCTGCTCCCATTTACACAAAATCTCTCCCTGCCGTAGTTGCATTCCCTGCCTGCCTGGTGTGTGAATGGGTGCAGGTCTTTCCACACACATGATGCCTGCATAACCATTGACCCTTATTCATCAGAAAAGGCTGTGTCAGATCCAACTTTTAAATCCAGCCCTGCCTTTTCCTGCAGAACTCGGACAGCCCTTGCTGCCTTGCCTTGAAGGAACCCCAGCACATAGCCATGGGATTTTGTAGCTGTGGGATGTCGGTTCTCCTTGAAGAATCACAGCGAATCATGCTGCTGCTGGTGAATGTGCTCCCACCCCCCAAATCCAGCCATCCCGCAGAACAGGTTTGTCCTGCTACACAGAGTCCCCTGAGCTGATTCCACAACCCATCGCACCCATGTGGGTAGAAATTTTCTTCTGTAAAGCAATAAAAACAATGGCAGGTTGGATCAGATATATCAGGCAGGACAACCTGAGAGAGCAGGAAGGAGGTACACTTGGGCCAAATGAAACACAAACACACAGGTGGAACAGGAAATTCAACATTAAAAAAGCTCCAGCACCCAAAAGCAGACAGACGGCAAACGCTGCTCCATCGGGGCAAGATGTGCTACCAGGAGAGAGGCAGAGCTGCTTATTTTTAGGGCCCTGCTTCAGGCTTCAATATATCACATATCCACCGATATGTTTCCCAAACAAATGCGGTGTTAACAGCCTTTCCCTGAATAAGATGAAAGGCTGGGTAGTTTATGGCCGTGGCGTGACTGTTAGACGCTGCTCCTGTGATAGCTGGCTTCATCGGCCACAGCAGAGTGGAATTTATAATAGGACAGAGCAATTGCTAGATGGATTCTAATCAGAGGCCTTGCAGCATCTATCGCATTTCCATTTAAGCCCCAGATGATTCCCTACATTTAAACTCGTTGTGCTGAGACCTTGTCAGTGGAGGGCCCGGAGGGGGGTAAGACTGGACATGAGTGACTGCCATTTCCTACCAACACAAGTTCTTGCTCTGTGGACCCAGGCACGTCGCAGAGCGAACAAACAAAACCATCACCCTGCTGAACAGCTTATTTTAGCTTCCCGCCCGCTGCCCTTCTCCCAGCCCTCGTGACAGCCGGCAAGCTGCCAGGCAGCCATCAGACTTCCTGGTTGCTCGCCCTCGGACGGAAAAAACAGTCTGGAGGAAAGAAAAGTAACTTTGTGGGAAGCGCCTGGCCCCCTCCAAAGCAAACAAAGCATGTCCACAAGAGGCCCCATGAGCAGCAAGGTGGAAAACACAATAGCAACTCAGAGCTGGGAAGATCAAACATGATAGTCCTCCCTAAGGGAAAATCTGCTGCTTCTCTCCAACCACACTCCCCTTGCCATTTTTAGCCTCTGCCCAGAGGTTTCCTGGAGACAGATGCATTTCTGGGTTGACACTTCGGTACCCCACTGGAAGTGATTCCCTGCACCCCCTCAGCTTTGAGGCTGAAAGAAGGGGTTAACACCAATGGCACTTAATGAATTGGACAGTGACGGGGAGCACCAGAACTTGGCATTTGGACTGTTGTTTGTACAGCTCCTGGTCTGGTTTTAACCAAGCCCCGACCAACCATTCCTGGGTATGGTCTGGTAACCTGCGCTGATCAGGGACCAACCCACTTCGGATGCGGCACTGTTTTGACCTGCAGTGCAATATGTAGAGGTGGGCTGCACCGTGCCAGCTGGTCTGCATGCCAGGCAGCAGCTGCAGGCACTGAGCCTACAGACATGTGGCTGGTTCCCCACCAGACCTTGCTCTCCTCCAGGAGAACACAGCAGCAGAGGCTCACAGCATCTGCATGAACACAGTCATCAGGAAACAACCTCATGGCTGCAGTCACCATGTGTCTGTCCTCTGCAGAGTCAGGATTCACATGTGAACACCTACGTGCTGCTGAAGCCAGCATGGGGCTTAATCTACTGCCACAGTCACGCAGCATCACCCATAGATGGTCAGTGTCATGCAGGAAGGTGCCTTAGTCTGCACCACCAGCACCCTGTTCCCCCAGTGCCCTGCTGGGGTTTTGGTGTGGCTACTGCAACCTCTCCTCCCAGGGGTGGCAACACTGGTTGGTGGGACATGCTGGCCTGCCACCAGACTTCCAGGGGACATCAGACACCCTGTGCCCTCCCCAGAAAGGGGCAATGGTATGTTGGGTGCCACCACACCAGAGCCATGAGTGTCACTGCCAGTGCCTGCGGGCCAGCAATGAAAGATGGGTTGGGCCAGGTTTGAATGGCAGCTGGTGCTTCCCAGTACCTTGGAGGAAGAACTGAATAACTATGTTGTTTATATTAAAAAAACAAAGATGGCTCTGTCAGTCAGAAGAGCCTGGGCTGGCCCCAAGATAAACTCTTCAAACAAAACCCCAAAAAGCCTTTTCCAAGAATTTTCAAAATCTTCCTAACCTCATTCACCCAACCACGCTGGAGGATGAAAACTTTGGCCTGTCTCACGGCAGCCTCTTGCGGGCACTTCGGTATGGAAAGCATAGTGACTGCACTGGGCAGTTGTGTCCCAGCTCCCTGTTGCCAGAGCAGAAAGCTCCACATGGAGGAGCAAGAGTATTTCAGCTGAACCATCAGACAGTCAAGTCCAGGAATTGTTTCTGGTATCTCCGGATTGCTTTCCTGGTGGGACAGACCTGCCAGGCAGGGAAATTGGACAAGAGACATTAAGGTCAATTTGAATTCCCCTAATTATTCCTGGCTGTTCCAGCAAGCCCAGAGATGTGGGAGGAACCTAGAGAAAAACTCATTTTCCTGCAGATTTAGCTAGACTTTGCTGAGCAAAACAGCCTATGTGCTGATGCTACCAGAGCTGAACAGTGTCACATTCACTGCCTTGTTTCTGGAGCAGAAAGGGGAGGGGTGATGCACCAGTTCCTTCTCCCTGTATCCTCCCTGTATCCTATGCAGGTGTGAACCTTTTCAGTCAAACATGGCTAAGGCAAGCAGATATCTCAAAACAGGTAGGACAAGTCTGCGAAATTTGTGAAAAGAAATGGTTTAAAGAAAAGCAGGCTGTGAACAGCCCAGCCATAGCACAGAGGAGACCAGCCATAGCAGGTCGTTAACAGAGGAAAGCCCAGTGAGGGTCTCCAGAGGCTGCTGTGATTTACCTGGCAGCCTGGGTCTGACAAGGCTGAGAAACTCCTTGGAGGAGTGGCAAGAATGGGCTGAGAAGCCAAGAAGTAGGACCAAGGTGCTGAAGGTACCCGGAGTCTGGCTCGGACAGGGAAGCTGGTGGCAAGGGGAGCACAGGAAGGGCCATGTGGATGGGAAGGCTTGAGGACCAAGCATCTTCCACCCTGTCCCTTTGAAGTCAGCTCAGAGCTAAAGGAAATCACCCCTGGCACAGGGTACAGGGAGATGTCTGTGGCAGAGGGAGGTGTCCCCAGCATAGGGAGCTGTCCGTGGCACAGGGAGATGTCCATGGCACAGGGAGATGTCTGTGGCACAGGCAGCCTCACGCCCTGGGCACCCAGACAGTGGCTTATCACCCTTTTTGGCCATCACCCTTCTCCAGCGCGCTCACTCCCTGACTCTTCTTCTCTCAGCATCATGAGCATCAAACCAGGATGGGGGCTTGGCTCTGGAGGTGCCAGTACATGGCTGCCCAGGGTCCCTCAAGTGAGTTGTGGTGCCTGTGACATGGGAATCATGACACCAGGGCTTTGCAGTCTGCTGTGTTGCAATGCACCATCTGACAAAGAGAGTTTGCAGAGGAGGGCAGTGCCTTTCACGAGGGCTAACATGCTGTTGGATCTAACAGACACAGCAAATTTCAGTAGAGAGAAACCCATTCTCTTAACAATGCCAGTTCATAGTAAGTTTATAAGAGATATGATCCAAAACCTGTTTCTCTCACATTTGTCAGCACTGATATATTTTTTCCTGCTTTGTCTGTGCCCATGGTTCCTTTGGGCCCCTACCCCAGCTCCTGCTGGCTGCACTGGGATGCCCAGACTCAATTCCCACCGTAAACACTCACTTCCCCCGTGGCACCAGGCAAGTCAAGCACACAGGACCTCTCCGTGCTGACGCAAAAGAGCCATACGTCCCTCTCCTGGGGGAATGCTGCCTAGGTGAGAAGCTGGACTGACACTTCTTGGCTGCATTTGCAAAGCTGGCAGTGAGAGCGAACACCAAGTTTGGGTTTGGGTTTTTTTTGTTGCTGTTCACTAATCACGTTTGCTCTGGAGTCTTTAGGGGTGTAAGGTCTTCAGGTATCTGCTTAAAAAGAGAGCTGCTTTCCTTTCTGCAAGTTTACAGTGTCTCTGAGGTGTAAAAATCCCACTGTCTGAAGCTATTTATTACCACCGGCAGCAGAAGCACCCATTGCATTTGGGCGCAGGCAGCGGTGCCCTAAGTTCTACCGGTAAAATAAGGAGATTTGCAGCTGCGGGAGCAGCGGGTACGTGTCTGCGCTGCGGGAAAGGAGGATTTGTGCCTGGTGAATGGACACCAGCCAGCGCGGCTCTTCCCGGGCGGGGGTCACCGAGCCGTTACCGAGGCTGGAGGGTCTCGGATGGCGGTGGGATGGAGGAGACACCTGCCTGACCCTGCCTCGCACTCGGCCGGGGCGGGGGGGAGGGGGGGGAAGCGGCGGGTCCCGGTCCCTCCTCCTCCGGAGGGACCGGGATCCACCGCTCCCACCCCCCGCCCCGGCCGAAAGCGGGGCGGGCGCCGCGTGGAACTCAAACCGCCGTCCTCCCCCTCAGCCAGTAGCCAGAGCGACCGACCGCCGCCAACCAATGAGAGCGCGGGGCTTCTCTCCACCACCCAATAGGAGCGCGGGGGCCGGAGCAGCGAGTAACGCTCGGGAGCGGCGGCGGCGGTGGTGATGGCCCCGGAGCGCGGCGACCGGTCGCTCCCCGCCGGTACCGAGGGTCTTCCCCGGGTTTTCCTGCAGAGCCTGCGGACTCTTTTCGATATCCTGGATGACCGGCGGCGGGGTTACGTGCACCTACGGGAGATCGAGTCCCGCTGGCGGGGAGCGGAAGCCCGGGAGCTGCCCGCCGGGGTGATGGAGGGGTTGAGGCGGGCGGCACCGGCCAGCGGGTACCTCACCTTCGAACGCTTCGTCCTGGGGCTGCGTGCTGCCCTGCCCGGTGCTGAGCCCGCGGTGGAGAGCAGCGGCGGCGGGCGGCGGAGCGTGGAGAAGCCGGCGAGCCCGCGCTGTGCCGAGGAGCGGCGCGGGAAGAGCAGCGGGCAGCGGGAACCGGGGCCCAGCCAGCCCCGCGGCCGCGGTGAGCCAGCGGGGCCGGGCTGGGGGGGTCGGAACGTGCCCGGCTCGGTGCGGGTCAGAGACTCGAGCGAGGCAGGGCGGGCTGGGACCCTGCGGCTTGCTCCGGTGCTCGGGCAGTGCAGAGCCGTTTCCTCCGCCGGCCTTAAACAAGCAGCAAGCTCTTCCCGCAGGCCTGAGGTAAAAACCCGCAAAAGTGACTGCCGGTGGCAATTTTGGCTTGGGTGGGCTGTGATCCAAGCTGCGGGTAAAGCAGCTCCGTGTGCCGTCCCGGGTTTGTGTGTCCCTTCACACCTCTCCTGGCGTGGGTGCTTGGTTGTTTATAGCCGTGACAGGGAGAATTAAGGACTTTGCCATAATGTGGCCGTGGTTGTCCCCTGGTGCAAAGCTTGTCGGTGGCGTTCCTCGGGGAGTGGGTGATGCAGCTGGTCATCTTGGTGAGTCACTGGGCCCTGGGGTCTCTGAGAAACGAGCAGCTTCGCCGGAGCGAGAGCTGTGGCCACGGAGCTGCCGTGTGCTGGGGTGGGCTCCGTGCTGTTGGTGTGCCCTCTCAGAAAGGCTTGGTTCATGATTTCATCCACATTCTGGACAAAAAAAAAAATAGCAAAACCTGATCCAACTTTTTCGTTTGGATAATTCGGCAGCATTGTTTACAATAATAAATAATTAAGTGGGAAAGTGGGATCAGGGAGATGTGCTTTGCTGTCCCCAAGCGCTGCCTGGGTGGCCAGGCTCTGTCTGCAGAGCTCACCAGCAGGTCCCTGTGGACTCTGCCCCTTCCTTGGGAGCAGGGGTCCCCATGCTGGGTCTGCCAGGGTCCCCATCCCTGGGTGGCACGCTGACCTTGGCAAGGGGGAGACTATTTCACTGGCATCTCATTTGTTGCTAGTCAGTAGATGTTATAAGGAAACCAGGCTTCTGGACTTACCTGGTGTAGGTAATCTTTATCTAGATTTGTGAAGTGCTTTGAGATCTATGGACACAAAGGTCTGTGTGAGGAGCTGGTGTTTGTTATTGCGACACTTGAGCATGATGACTTCCTCTATCTTGGGAAAGTTGGGCTGGCTTGCCTTTCCCTTCCCACCCGTTCCTTCCCAGTCCCTTCTTCTGCTGGGTGGAGAAGAAACTTTAACCATGGCTGAGGTTCTCTGCTTTCCATTTTGCCTCCAGACTAATCACTGGAGCTTCATCTAGGGGAATATTACTAAGCAGGCTGGCTCTGCTATCGTCAAGGGTGTAAATCTGGAAAAACCTGAAAAAAAATCCTGCTTGGTAAATAAAGAGCAAATTGAAAGCTCTGCCCTGGAAAGGAGCGAGCAGATGGCTACAGCAACTTTCTGGTTGCTGAAGATCTTTCCATTATAGGCTGATGTTACACTGACGTCTGGAGCCTGCGGGCAGGGTTAGTGCTTCAGCCCTTGCTGCCAGCTTCCCACAGTGCAGGGCTGTGTTCTGGCAACAAGCCTGAATTTTGGGTTAATTCTGCAGCTTAGCAAATGTTGTAACTCAGAGTTATTCTATCTCTTTTAGCTCCAGATCCTGCACAGCTGCCCAGTGCTCCCTTCTACTGTGGAGGGTTTCCCAGGCTGTGGTTGAACGGGTAGATATTCTCATCAAGTGGCTGCTAGGGAGTTGGGCACTGCCGTGGCAGGACAGTGCTGTTTCTTGCTGTGGAGAAATGTCCTAGGTGCTGAGAGCTGCCTGTGGGTCCAGGAAGCCCTGTCTCCATGAAGATTATGTCATTTGGGCTCAAGGCTGCTCTGAGCCTCCAGCTGCATGAGGTAGCTTCTATAAGAACCCAACCAAGTGCAGCAAGATGGTGTACCAGTGCTCATCAACTGCAAAGAGTCTGAGAGGAAACTGTCCCTGTCTGTGTTTTGGGGGAAGGAGGTGCTCACAGGATGCCACCCTAGCTCTGCTTTCTGGTCCAGGGGGCATCCGCATGTGTCAGAGGTGATTTTGATGCAAAACATGGCAAGATGGCAGAGGTTGTGGCCAGGTGATCCTCCTGGTGAATCCAGGAGTGCAGTGAGCCAGTGGGACAGTGCTTCTGTCCCCTCTTCCCTGCTAACCTCCATTAGCATATGGGCAGAAGTGCTTTTGAAGAAGTCCCTGCTCAGAGTCACCTTCCAGCTTCTCAGAAGCTCTAAGCAGCCCAGCAGTGCTGGGGCAGCCCATGAGCCGCTGCTGGGTACCAGCTGCAGTCTCTGGGGACCCAACAGCATCTGCTGGGCACAAGGATGGTGAGGCTGATATTGGAGAAGTCACTGGGCAGGGAAGTCACCGTGATGGCTTCCCTACCACTGGTGCCTAGGTGGCCTGTCACAGCAGCGTCTGACCATCTTGGTGTTGAGGGTTTTACCCTTGTGGTTTCCCTGAGAGCTGAGGTCTGGGGAAGTTAAGACACAGAGCAGAAAGTGCCTCGCCCAGGAGGTCTGTGGTGGCCCTGGTCACTGCCTCCTCCCCAGCACAGCGCTTGCCTTTGCTGCTGGGGTGGCCTGGCTCTAGCAGCTGCCTGGAGAGCTGGTGGCCCCAGCAGGAAGGAGGGGATGGTTCGTAGGTACCTGTTATTGTCTGGGCCATTGCTAAGGACAGGTATGTAAACGTGTAAAACAACCATGAGGTGTCTGCTCCATCCTGGGCACTTGCTCTGGCTGGAGGGGCTCTGGGAGGGAGGAGGCCATCCCATATCTATGGCAAGACCTCTTCCACCTCTGGTGAGCTGGGCCTGCTCTTTGCCTAAAAACTGCTCCCAGCTATTAGCAGGGGTCCTGTTTTAGCCACTACATTGCCAGCTCAGGTGCACAGACCTCAGTTGTTTGACCAGGGAGCACCTTCTTACCACAGGTTCGGTTCAGCTCAGCTCAACCTGGCACTTCCAAGTAACAGCAGTGAAAGCCTTTTTAACATCTTGTTTCTACCCTGCAGCTCTTCCCAGAGGTGCTTCTGGCTTTGCTTTGGGATTCTGCCTATTGAAGCTGCCCTTGGTTTTGGGGCTGTTCCTCAGCTTCCCAGGCAGGATGTGCTGCAGGTCTGCTAGGAGAACATATGCATGGTTGCACCAGTCTTGCTGGGTTCCTCCCAGGTAGATATGGGTGTATGAAACCAAAGACAGTTAGCAAAACAGATGAATGGGTGATATCAAAGACTTTGTGTTCATAGACATGCTGGAGACCTGTCTACACCAGAGCACTTCCTGGTAGGAGAAGCGGGATGCCATGATGGACCAGAAGGAGGATTTTTCCCATGCCACGGTGCCTTCTTTCCCCAGTGACACAAAGTGACAGGCTGAGCGAGGTGCTTGTGTAGCATTGCCTGCTGCCCCCTGAGCCTGAGTCCAGCTCCTGTTACTGAACAGGTGGAAATGTGGCAGTGCAGGCAGCCCCAGTATGGTGCAGCTCTCCCAGACCTCGTTGCCCTCAAGGTGAAGGGTGGTTCCTGCAGCCATGGCTGCCTTCTCTTGCCCCATATCCCTCTTCCATCATGTCCATGTGCTTAGCTGAGGAGACATGTGGAGCAGTGGGCAGCAATGTGCCAGCCCAGGCAATGCTATGCACCCTGTCCTGGCACTCACAGCCCTTCATGCCTACACAGCAGGGAAATGCTAGACCTGTGCCAGGCAGCTCTGGCGTCTGGGAGCTGGCATGTGCCCAGCCCGTGAGAGAAGGATGTGGCAGTAGGTGGGGGTGCCTGGCAGGTATGTGATGAGCGATCCCAAGGAGGAGATGTTTTCCTCCATTGCCTCACTGCCTGCCTTTGCTTGCTTACCTCTGTGCTGCTCTTGTTTGAAAGCTGGGTTGGGAAAGAAACTCTCAAGGAAAGCTGTGTGCAGAGAGCAGGGTGAGCTGCAAGAACACAGGGCAAGAAAGGAGGTACAGCAGGTTTGCTGCCCGGGCACGTCTGGGGAGGGTGCTGGCTGCACCCTTGGCTGTCCTGGCACCACAGTTTGGGGTGGCAGGGCGGTGCTCTGCCAGCTTGGCCAGAAGCGGAGACCTGAGCTGGCTTGGCCATGGCTGCAGGGCTGTGTTTCTGGTGAGTTCGCCAGGGCAGGCGGTGCGGGTCTTGTACTGACTTTACTGCAGGTGCCCAGCCAATACCTGCTTTGGCATACAGGCAAGAGGTGTCTGATGCACCTAAAACCTGCCAGTATGAACTTAATCTGCAAAAATAGGTTATGCATGGATTTGCACCAGCATCATGTGTTTGTAGCAGATCGGTCTTTTGTAAGATAGGATGTTGGGATTTTAATAACATTTTGGAAAACGTACAGCCTGATTTACTCTATGCTTAGACCACAGGCACGGGGTTTTGGGGAGCACATCTGCATGACCAAGCAGGAGCTGCCTTCAGGAGGGGTTGGATTCCTGGCAGAGCTTGTGCCACCTGAGCGGAAGCCAGGGGTCCCATGAGGCGGGACAAGGGTAGGCAATATCACTAATGGTTTAATTGCCTGTGCCAGGACTGAAACAGCATTCCCTGGAAGCTGCCTGCTTTTTGCAGGTGACCATGAAGGACTGTTGCCAGCCTGGCACAGCCAGATAAATCATTGCTGAAGCCTGCCCTGCCCATACAAAGATGTGAGCAGGTGCTCAGGCTGGTGCTTTGCTCAGCTGCTCCCTGCAACATCTGTTTGCAAGACGACCTGGCAGATAGTCCCATAGAAGTAGCTATGGGGAGATTTTTGTTGCAAGCGGCTGGTGGCCTCATGCTTTCCTCTGTTGCAGGTGGTGAGGCTAAGGCTGCTGGGCAGTCCCATGGAGATGGCAGCCATCCAGGGCCTGGGGACGCTCGGAGGCATCAGAGAGGACGTGCAGAACACCGGAGACACACCATCACCAACGGTGTGGACTTCAGCATGGTAAGGGAACAGCCCAGCCATGGGCTCCAGCGAATGGGCCTGCGGTCCCTAGGGGAAAGTGGATTGCAGGGGTCCCTTACCACTGACATCAGCTATGTTTGGGCTGTGGCTTCCCCCTGCCCATCCTGCATGTGGTGGGTCCCACCTGTAGGGTGTTGGGCAGATCCTGGTATTTTGGATATAAAGCTCTGTTGATGTACATGGAGGTCCTGCTGTTACTTACAAGGTGCTTTCTGTCCCAAATAGTGCTGGACAGGGAGGAGGTATGTGTTCCCCTGCCTTCCCCTGGAGCGGGGTCAGCCCACAGAGCCAGCATTTGACTGCATGGGTGCCTTCCCCGTGGGCAAAAACTTGGGCAGGGAAAGGCAAACATGTAGGTGTTGGAGCAGGTGGGTATCTGGGCTTTTCAAGCACTCCAGTGAAGGTCAGGTACCCTCTGCGCTGGTGCCAGGCTGTGTCTCTTGCCAGATGTTCTCTGTAGGTCAGGGCTCAACATGCTGATCCTCCTGGCTGCTGAGAGACTTTTTTGCCAGTAATTCAGAGAAATCAGCACGGAATTTATCTGGGTAGCCTGGGATGGAGGGATCTGCTCCCCTTGCTCTATCCCTGAGTGGAGAGGCTTGGATCAGATTGCCTGGATGAAGGGATCTGTGCTGCTCCCAAGTGGGATGGAGGAGCTGCCTGGGCATGTTGCCCACAAGCTCAGACTAAATTTTCCTGGGAAGAGAGCCAGGACCCAACCTGTAGGATGCGTGATTGGCAGGACAAGCTCCGGCCAGTGTTGATGCTGCTGCTGAGGCTGTGACTGTCACCTCTGCACTTCCACTCCTCATACCCTGGTGTCACCTGGCTCCCTGAGCCCAGCTGGGCTGACTGGTAGTGCGGGCAGCAGAGATTACAGCGTGATGCTGGCCTTGGGTGACATAACATTCTCCAGTGCCTGGCCTGGGGAGGGGGGAGTTGTGCACACATGGTTTGCTGGGCTTGCAGCCATGCAAGGGGTTGGGGTGCTCTTGGGCTGAGGGGGTCTCTGCTGAGAGGTGCTGGCAAGGAGTAATAAATGTAGATGTGTGCATCTGGGGATGGGGTCTCTGATGCTCAGAGTTTTGGTGGTTGAGAGTTGCTATTTCAGAGAGGGGAAGGTCCCTCGTTCCCTGGCAAGGCTCTTCCCTCTGTGTGCAGCTCCAGGCTGGAGCCCATCACTGCCATGAGCTCAAGGTCCTGCCTGGTACTGGTGAGGAGGGGCTGGTGGCCAACGTGTCTTGCTGAGAGCTGGGGTTTGTTTCCAGCTCTGCCATAAGTGCTCTGGCTCTGAGCTTGTGTTGCCCTTGCCTCTGTTTCCCCAAGTTGTTGTGGGGGTGGTGGGAAGGAGGTCTTCTGCCTTTCTTCCCCCCCCTCCCCATGTACCTGAGTGCTGCACTGCCTTTAGTGTGCTCCTCTCCCCGGAGAAGGGATGTCTGTCCCTGTCCTGCAGGTGAGAAGCCTTTCCTGGCACCCCAGCAGGAGCCTTTGGGTACTAATCCCACTTCTGAGCATACAGAGAGAGTTGGAGCAGGTTTGAGCCCAGCAAGGACTGAATCCCTGTGCAGGGTGGTGCTGTCACCTCCCGGCTGATGCTGGGAGGATGGTAGCACCACACACACACACACCCCCTCCCCTGCACAGACAAGGCACTCAGCTGTGATTAGGCTAATTTGCCTAAAGCCCAGGGGGAGATGGGAGCACTGATATCCATCCTGCATCCCTGGGGTGCACCAGGACTGGTTATCCTGAGCAGCAGCAAAGCAGGAGTGTGGGGGTTGTGCTGCAGCCCCAGGACCCTTTGCAGCACTGCAGCTGGTGTCTGCTCAGCTGGTGTTTTTCAGCCAGTCCATCATCGATCGACCTGATTTCCCCATGGCCACAGGGGTTAGCTGGGATGAGACCTTCTGTGAGAGGCTGAGTGCTTTCATTTGTGGGCAGACCAGGGTATGGCACTGTCCCCTCCCCTTCTACCCCAGGTAGCAGCAGTGCTCTGTCATCCTCCTGCCCCAGAAGCTGCCTCTGCCTCCAGAGCATCCCATCCTTAGTGAGATGCCATCTGTCCCTGCACCCAGCAGAGCTGGTGATGTCCCACCGCTCTGTGGGACGCTGCCTCTTCCTCCAGTCACTGTGCTGGCCAGCAAGCCTGTTGGGACCAGGGCAGGCCAGGCAGTCGCAGGCTGCAGCCCGAGCTGGGTGGGGGTCCTTGCCACATACAGCACCTTCTTCATGCCCCTCAGCAACAGCCTGTGTAGCACCAAGGCTCTGCGCTTCTTCTTGTGGGTATGTCCACTTTGGTCTGTCCATCCAAGCATGTGGGGAGGGGGGGGTTGTCGTGTTGCAAACAGCATTTTCAGGAGCAGCAGGAGCAAGAGAAGCCCTGGCGTAAAGGGTGGCTGGCGTGGGGCAGTTGGGAGGCTTTGGGCCTGGCAGTGGGGATGGGGAAGCACTGGCAGCCTGAAGAAGGTCTTTGTATGGTCTCACTTGTCCGTGGGAGTGGGGATCTGTTCAGGGTCACAGCTGAATCATCCCCCTCCAGATGCTCTCCAAAGCAGCAGGAGAGGTTCCTGAGCATCCAGCAAGTTTCTGGGTGATCGAAGTCCCACTGGTGCTGGGAGGAGACTCTCCTGGAGCCTGGTCTGTGCCATGGGCAGTGGAGGCCAGGCTGTGTTGTGGCAGAGAGGGCAGAGGCAGCAAGGCAGGCAGCTCCCTGTGCTCTTGGCATGGGGACAGGGGGCAGGAGCTGGGGGAGCAGACCGGCATGGCACGGGAGAAGGGGAGTGGGAGCCCTGGGCTCACTGGGTGAGGGCTGATGAAAGGATCGCTGCACCGGTCGCTCTGTTCCCCAGGCATGTCCCCTCTTCCCTTGCCACCTGATTGCTGGTGGTAGCAAAATGCTGAGGGGCAGCAGAAGAAGGTGGCAGCAGAGCAGGGGATCCCCTGTCCCCTGGGGCACAGACTGCTGCTCCAGCTGTGCTGTTGATGGAGGGGCTGAGCCACCTGCCCTGCAGGAGCCTTGGCTGTGCTGTGACCCGACGCAGGGTCCCCTTTGCTTTTGCCAGGGGGCTGGTCTGGGGGCAGGAGCCCCAGGCACCCTCCTAGCAGCTCTCCAGGCACATAAAGGTCCCCACATCCCTCTCCAGGTGATGCTGGTGCTTGAACCTGAAAGACTGGCAGAGACGCTCAGCAGAAAAATATGCTGTGCTCTGCTCAGCTCGGAGGTGCCCCTGGGTAAAGCAGAGCAGGGAGCAGAGCAGTGGGGAAACAGGGCTGCAGGTTTTCTCCTGGCTTCCAGTCTGCACATTTAGCTCCGCTGCTTGCTGCTAACCGAAAGCTGTGTGTGTTTGTGCTGTTGGCTGACTCTTGCAACCTTGGGGGAATTCGGGGAGTGGCTGCAGGCCCTGCTCTTGCTGTGTCCCTGGAGAAATATGAGACAGAGAAACCTGCTTCTGCAGTGGGGAGCCGGAGGGTGGAGGTGGCCTGACTGTCCTTCACCTCCTTCAGTTGTTCTCCCAAATCGTAGAACTCTTCCTCCAAAGCAGCATCAGGCAGCAGCCATCATCCTGTTTCTCTGAGGCTTTTCATGGGGAGAGGGGCTGAGAACCCTGCCTGTATCCATATGCCTCCACGCCTCGTGAAGAAACCAGCTCCTGGGGCTTGACAAGGCCTTGGTGGGGAGGGGGTGACATCTGCACGCTCTGTCCTGCAGCTGAAGCACATGAAGGAACTGGAACAGGAGAAGGATTTCCTGCTGCAGGGTCTAGAGCTGGTAGAGCGCACCCGGGAGTGGTACCACCAGCACATCCAGTTCATGCAGGAACGCCAGAGGCTCCTGGGGAAGAACAAAACCAGTGCTGTGAGTTTGGGGCTTGTTCTTGGGGTGCCCATCTGCGTGGGAGGGTCTGGGGCTGTTTGGAGAACCAGCCTGGGACTTGGCTGGACTGGTCAGCCAGGTGGTTATACAGAAATGACACAAAATGCACCATAACTGTTTTAATGGGGTTCTGGGAGTAGGATTAGACAGCCAGTCACACAAACAACATATTCAGTAGTCGGTAAGATTTCAAATGGTAGTGTGGGTGTTTGGGAGTGACTAATGTGTTTTGAATGCAATGGCTTGTTAGCCTACACCAGGATGGGCAGATGCTGCTCAAGTAGTATCAGCTGTGTAGAGTCTAGGAGGTGCCTCTGGGGTTCTGGTTTGCTACATACCTGCTGTAACTACTGACCAGCCCCATGGTAACCCCCAACCTCTTCTTCCTCCCTGTCCCCCAGGACTTCCTCCCTGAGGGCGGCCAGAGCCACCTGGGACGCCTGGTCCCCAAGCTGCAGGAGGTGAACCGCTGCCTGGGTGACCTCCTTTCCACCGCTGGCAAGGTGAGAGCTGCAGATTAGCAGCTTGTGGTTGTCTGCATGAGCTTGGGACCCATCCTGTCTCCCCCCTCATGCTGGTGGCTGGGCTGAGATTGGAGCTGCCAGAGTTCCCCTGGGCTCTGTGGAGGTGACTTGGCTCTGTGGGCAAGATAGGGGGTGGGGGACGGCCAAGAGGACAGCACAGCTGGTCCCAAGCTGGGCTGGAGAATGCTCAAGGCATCTGGGGGACTAAAGGAGATCCCCAAAAAGGTGTAGCCATTGTCAAGTGAATAAGGAAACCATCCTGCTGAGGTGCTGAGTCAGCCCTCTCAGAGCTGGCTGTCCTGCCGGGCTCCTGGCAGGAGCTGGGCACACTGGCAGGAATGCTTCCCACCTCTGCTTGTCTTGCTGGAGACACTGTGATGGCCTGTGCTGGGATCTTAATCCTGTGCTGGGCTTCTCTCAGTTTCCCGTGTGCCACTGAAACAGCTTCTGGCCTTGGAGGAACGCTGGGGAGGGCCACCAGGAAGGAGGCTTAATGTCTTGTCCCTTCCCTTCATCTTCTCTTCAGCCAGCAAACCCCTCCTCAGCTCTGAGCAGGCTGGGCCCTGTGGTGTCCCCAGCCTCAGCAGGTTCCCAGCAAGCCATCATCATGCTGAAGGAGCAAAACCGGCTTCTCACCAAGGTGAGTGAGGATACGGGGGGAGGAGATCCCCTTCTGGGGGGGCTGGGGGTGATTGGGGTTGGGGACGAATACGGGACAGTGGAAAGTGTTCCTTCAGCTTGGCCAACCTTGGTTCCCAGAAAAGGGCATGTGGGCTGCACCTGGAGACCCTCCGTCCCACAGCTGTGTCCAGCTGTTTGCTGGGTGAGGGTCTGTGGGCAGGGATGGGGCTTCCCTGCCAGAGAGAAAAGACTATGACAAATGCAGGTCCCAAGAGGGTGCAGACACTGCAGCTGGGGTCTGTGAGCAGGGCTGCTGGGGGAAGGGGCACCGATGATGCCCCTGCCAGGGCCGGGCTCACTGCTGTGGTTTGCATCCCAGCACCCACAGCGCAGCAAATGCCAGTGCTTTCCTCCTCTGAGCAGCATTTTCCTCCTCTGTCCTGTGCAGGAGGTGACGGAAAAGAGCGAACGCATCACCCAGTTGGAGCAGGAGAAATCTGCCCTGATCAAGCAGCTCTTTGAGGCTCGCGCCCGCAATAACCATGAAACGAGCCAGCTGGACTCCACCTTCATCTAGCGCCCATCTCCCTGCTCCCCATCCTCGAGCTTCCCCGGGGGTTTCGTGGGATTCTTGCCCAAAACCCATTGCTCCTGTTGCTCCAGGTATCATATCTAGAGGTCTGGAGCTGCTGGTGGCATCTCTGCAGGAGGTAGCCAGGAAGGTATTTCCCCAACCCTGCTGGGGGAGCATCCCCACACTGCTCCTACTGCTGGGCTTTCCAGCCATGCTGCTCTCAAGCTGCTCCTTTTCTGTCTCTAAACTGACTTCAGGGACTGTACTGCAGCCCCGTGATCCCCAACGTACTGGGGGAAATGGCTGCTGCCCATGCTGCCGGCGCAGGGGAGAGCTGCTGTGCCCTTGACCTGACTTGAGCTGAATTTTGGGTGCTCTCAGAAAAAGATGATTCATCTTCAACACTCCAGCTGGCATCTCCAGGCAAGCCTGGCTGTTGAAGAATGGCCTGTCCCCTGCTTGTCCCCCGGTTGGAGGATAAGATTGAAATTCCAATGGGACATGCTTGGCCCCTCTCTGCTGCCTGAGTTCTGCCTGACAGTGACATTGGTCCCAAGCAGTGCCTGAGCTGGTGGTCCTTCTGGGGTAATCCCTCTTTCCAGTTTGCGGTAGTGATGCCATAGTTGCTGTTTACATGTCTGCAGGCTCCTGTAGTTAATGAGCCACAGACCCAAACGAGGTAGCCCGTACCTCTGAGCTGCTTTTTCAGGCTGTTTGCAGATTGAGGCAGACACCTCTACATCCCTTTATTTGGCTTGACCTGGCAAATGTTTTTTTTATGACTGCCGGGCTTATATTTTTTTCATGATGACTTCAAGAGGAGATGTGATGTTTTATAGTATGAGGATGCTAACACAAGCCTGATTGCACAGAGGGGCTTTAGGACAAGGTTTTGTATTTAACTGAATGTGGATGATGGAGCGGAGGCTGATGGGCTCTTTTCTTTGCACATCTCCAAGTGGAGAAATAGCAGCTTTGCCTGTCCTGGTGGTGGAAGCTGGCTCACCGGGGTGACATCCTGAGTATGAACTGCACCCCTCTCCAGGTCTCTTGGGGTGGTGGTGGTGGTCTAAGCATGGGTCCTTTTAGACCCACGTGCATCTCAGAATACCTCTTCCTTCCCACCCAGCTCAGTGATGGTGCTTGAGCTGAATGATGTCTTCCACTGTGGTTTGGTACTTGGTATTTATGGTACTTTCATAGGAGATCATTGTGAACCCCCATGTAGCACAGGCCTGGCCCTCTGTAGCTCCAAGACCAAGACCTTTCTCTCCAGGGTTGTTTCATGCTCTGAGTTTCCTGGCATGATGCCATGGCACAATGCACTGAGCTGGGCAGAAGGTGCTGGACCTGCCCTGCCGTTGGCTGGGCACCATACAGCCCAATTCCCTTTTCACTCCTGCTTTTATCTGTCCAGTGCTATCTGTCCCATCCAGCTCCTCTCTTTGAGGCTGATCTTCACCTGAAGCTCACTGCAAGGCATGAATCCCTGCTCTACCCTTGTGCCTGCTGCCCTGTGTGGGAGTGGGGATTGGCAGAGTGCCAGGGAGAGGGAGGAGGAGGAGCAAGGCTATGGCTAGTTGTGTCCCCTATCTGCAGGAGTAGGGTTTTAGTTGTCTCCTGGGCATCAGTGCGTGACATCTCTTTCATGATGCCACCTCTGGTGTCCAGTGCCAGGTGTTTTGCCTGAGGTTTAATTAAAAGTGACCCTCTTTATGAGGAGGGTCACCTGTTTGTAGGGATAATAAAGTGGGGTGAACTATTTAATTTATCCTTCTGTCTTTCTGCCTAAATCAGCCCATCTACTGCTGCAAGCCTTGAAGTTCCTGACTGTCCTGTCCCACGGGATGTGGGGTGAGCTGAGGTTGCACAACCACAGCCTGAGCACAAGGAGCCCAGGGGGTCTCTGCTCCAGGCCATGTTCTCATCCCTTCTGGGCTTCCCTGTGCTCTGGGGCTGGGGACACCCCAGTCTCTCCTTGCTGCTGTGGGATGGGGTCATGAAGCCACCTGCACCCCTTCCAGTGCTTGTAGCTTCATCTGGCTGCTTCTCCAGAAGTTGTGCTGGGGGCTCATACTCCTCAGGTGGTGCTGGTGTAGTTCACAACCTCTTATTTCTTTTTAAGCCCTGTCCCTCGGAGCTGGCCCCTGTGACTGTGGGCAGCGGTGGCTGTGGTGCTCTGCAGTGACTCCTTCCTGCAGGGGCAGCTGGAGGGGACCTTGCTGGCATGGCACGCTGCGGCACACATCCCACTGCCCTGCACCAAGGGTGGCAGCACCCACTTGGGGCAAACCTGCGGCCCTACACTGGCCAGGGACACCTTCCTTTGCCCCTCCGCACAACTGTGCTGTGGGGTGAGCTGGGACCCCCCACAGACCCCTCTGGGGGTGAGCTGTCCGTGCCTCCCCTGCCGGGACCGGATCCAGGAGGGGAATGTGAGCCAAGTCCCCCACAGTTGGGAGAGGGATCTTTGATGCGGCTTCTTTCAAGTGGTGCTTAGCGCAGCGTGAATCTCAGAGAGGGCAAGGAGGGGGGCGATAATTGCCCTCAGTTCCCATTTCATGTCTTTTCTTGGATGCAGAGCCCGTGAGGGCTCTCAAAGGAAAGAGAGGATCATTGTTCCTGCTCAATGCTGCTCTGTGCAGAGCCAGGGGCAGCTCTCCCCCTGCCCCGTGGCTGCCGCTGCCTCGGCCCAGGGGAACATCCCGGCCGTGGCCCAGCAGCCCTGGCCCCGGGCCAGCTTCCTGCGGAACTGCTGCCGGGGTGGTGGGGGAGCTTCGGAAGTGCGATGGGCCTGCTGGGACCGGGGTCCCTCTGGGAGCTGCAGGGCCGACCTTGAGCTGCTGGCCCTGGCTTGGCCACGCTGTTTCTGGGTCCCTGATGGGTCTGGTCCGTGCCTCACCCTCACCTGTGTGTCTGGGCTGTGTCCACTTTGGCACCCTGAACCATGGGGGCTGGCACCACTGCAGTGGCAATCCAGGAGCCATGAGACCTGGGTTTGTGGCCAGATCTGTAAGCGATGCGCTGGGTGATGTGGGTGAACATCTTCCCTTCTCTTCAGGCTCTGTTCCTGGGTTTGCACAGACCTGTGAACACGCCTCCAGGGCTCTGATCACATATGGAAATGTGGCATGAACCTGCAGTCCATGCTGGGAACAGCTGGAGCCAGTCTCTGCTGTCTCCAGCCAGGGCAGCTCCTGCTGACCCACCTCACCTCACTCCCTCCATGCTTGAGGTTGTCAAACCAAGGTGTGACACCACGTAGTCAACACGTCACTGGACATTTATCACAGGTGCCAGGGAGAGACCGCACAGGAGATCCCCACTGCTGCAGCCTGGTGATGAGGGAGCTGTTACCGGGACTGGGGTGTGCTTGGCCCTTGCCTGGGCTCAACCCGGAGATGTGCCTGGCCCCCAAGCTGCCCCAGGGGATGCAAGATCTCATCCTCTGTGTCCTCAGCCATGCGGCTTGGGAAGGATCCAGTCACACAGGTCTATTTGTAGTTTCTGCCTTCTCCTGCCCAGCTCTGTTCCCTTCTCACGCCCTTGGACGCTGGGCTGCATGCCCAGCTACCCCACTTAGAGAAGGGCCGCTCTCCCAGCAGATCAATTATCCCAAATGCCAGCAGGAACAGCCAGATCTTGGGCCCCCAGCCCATATGTTTTGTGCTTTTTGCTTTTCTTCCCTGCTGCATGGTCAGAAACTGCTCTGCCCATCGTGGGTCCTTGCTGCACTGGGCAGTTTGCAGCAGCCCTAGCACCCAGCGCGCTGTCAGCCCACACTTTCTGCACCCGCTCTCCTGCTCTGGCTGGTGCAAATCCCTGGGAGATGAAACGAGGATCTGATGGCATGGAAAATGCCCCAGGTCCTGGGGCTGGTCGTCACTGGGATGGGAAGCTGGGCCATGCAGGGCTGTCTTGGCTGAAGGGATGCCTGGTCAATCTCAGATCCATGAACTGCCACCCGGTACCTCTTGCTCATCCCCTTGGTCCCTCGTTGCGGGTGTTCTGCCCTAGACCATCCCTGTGCCTTGTTGCCACAGCCCTGCCTGTATCCCAGGCTCCAGCTTGCCAGTGCTTTCCTCCTCTTGGCAGAGATAAAACTGCCTCCTGCCTTAGCAGCTTTACCTGGCATGTGCTCAGTGCTCCCCATTCCCCCTCCCTGGCTGCAGCCATGGGAGAGTTTCGTTTTCTGCTGACACTTGAGGCATGGTGGAGCAAAGATCCACACCCAGGTGGCAAGGGACCTGGTCTTCCCTCCCCTCTGCAGTGTACAGCAGGGGCAGTGGTGGGTGAGCCTCCACCCCACCATCCCAGCTCATTCCTGGAGGGATGCTGGGGCCATAGCTGTGCCAGGTGCTCCCAACATCTCCATCACGGGGGAAATTGAGCACAGCATCCTGGCTCTGCTCCAGCATCCTGCCAGATCACTGCCAGGTCTGATGTCTCCCTGCAGCTGTGACCCCAGCCCAGTGTGGGTTCTCACCGCTGCCTGCGCAGCAAACCGAGCCTCTTCCAAGGTACAGCTGATTGAAGCCAGATGCTCCGTCCCAGGGAGACCCGGTGCGATGAGGAGGGGTGGGGCTCCCAAAATTCCTGGTTTGCTCTGCAGCTGCGTGCCATGGGGACCATGACTTTACTCCCCCCACTACATAAAGAGGCAGCTGCCCATGGCGGATATCCGCCCTGTTTCCTCACTCTCAGAGAAGCAGCTGTTGGGGACCAGAGCAGAGGCTGGGGTCCTGGCCAGCACCCTGGGGGGGCCCACACTCGCTGGGTGGATGCCCTTAGACCCAAAGAATCCCCTTGTGGGACACCGATGTAGTGGGTGCAGACACAGTGGAGGTGACAGCGTCGCAGACAGGCAACCCAAGCAGGTCTGCAATGGAGGGGAACAGGGGAAACAGAAACCCAGCCACACCATACTGAGAGTGTGCACCAGCCATGTGGGCTGACTTTGCCCCTCATGCTGTTGCACACACATGCATGGCAAAATATTTATCTGTATTTACTGCTTGGGGTCCCCAGGACTGATGTGGTGATAGGCTCTGAGCAACCTGATCTAGTTGAAGATGTCTCTGCTCATTGCAGGGGGCTTGGACTAGATGATCTTTGGAGGTCCCTTCCAACCCAAACTATTCTATGATTCTATGTGGAGCTGGGGGGGGGGGGGGGGGCGAAGGGAAGCTCCAGATAAGTTGTGCCATGGGCAGCACCGGGCTCCAAGGGAAGGGCTGAGCACGGTGAGTGCCATGGCTGCGGGCAGGCTCTGCCTGCAGTAATGACATCCTCGTCCACAGGGTTTTGCGTTGCTTCATTTCTACAAAGGCACTGAGCGGCTCTCAAACCGCAACGGCTTTTCCATCCCTGCTGAAGATGAATGGCTCTCACACAGTGCTGGTCAAACTGGGAAAGAAACAGGTTTTTTTGTCCTATTGACTAAACAAAGAAACCCAGAAGACATTGCCTCAGTCCCCAAGGTTTTGTTTAGCCCAAAATGAAAATATTTTGTATTGGTTTGACTTCAGTTCAGACTTTTTAAACACACTTTCCTTTTTCCTTCTGCTGTATGTAGGGCCAGTTGAAATAATAGAAAAGCTGTTTCTGAGTGGCACACAGAGAAATGACCCCATCCTGGTACTCCTGGCATGAGCTCTGCCATGCAGAAAGCTTCCACTTCTTTGGGATGCTTCCAAAATCTTCATTAGATCTTAAAATCTTCCAAAACCTCTGTTAGTCCTCAGGCTGAAACACTTTGCGGGGGAGACCTGGTCCCACGGGCAGATTGGACGTCCCTCTGTGCCGGGCTGGGAGCTGCGCCAGTGTCTGGGTTCAGCTTCCCATCCCCCATGAGGGATGTGCCCTGGCCAGCTTGGAGACAGCTCAGCTGGATGGGCCAGGCAGATAATAATCAAATAATCTAATGATTTCATCATTAAATATTTAATATTGATGGCTTAGGAAGAAAATAATTTGGGCTCGTGAGAGATCCTGGTGCTGATGCTCCTGCACAGATGCAAATGCCTTCTCACTGGTGCCTGCGTGGCTGGTCAGTGCCGGCGGCCACTGCTCCCTGCCGGGCTGCCGGGCTTGTCCCTGGCATCCCTGCCTCCTGGGCAGGCAGAGGCACTGTGCTGATTCTGGTGAGGTTCTTGGTGGGGTCTGCAGGGGCAGCTTCATCCCCACAGCATTCTGTGCTCTGCACCGCCCAGGACACCTGCACGTCAGCTCTCATTTTGCTTCTCTGTCTGAATTCCTAAGGGGGGTTTTCCAGCCCAGCCATTTTTCACATTTTCCTCTGATGAATAGGCTGTTGCACCGCTGCCAACTCCCAGAAAGTCATAAATCTCCCTGGCCCTTCTAAAATCATGAAGTTAGGGGGAAAATAGGAAAAAACCAAAAGCAGCTTTTGTAAACAATACTTTTAGGAGACAGCATTTATTCCCCTCCAGTGTCCTCAGCCTTCATCACTCCTGTTGCTCAGCTTTCCCCTGCAACACCCACCTTTAGTGGGAGCCCAGTCTTATGAAACCAAAGCAGCTGTGAAAACCTAAATATTGCAAAGCTTTATTTGGTTAAGAAGAAAGGCAAAGCCGTTGGGGCTGTTAGGGCTGCGAGGTTGGGAGCAGCTCACCCAGCAGGATCTGACACTGACAGAAATGCCCTGGTTGCTTTGTGTCCCACAGGATGGCTGTGCTGGTGGGGTCTGGGGTGGGGGGCTACGGCTCCCACCATGGCTGCACCACATCCTGGGGAGAGTGGGAGCTCAAAGCCCACCTGCCTGTGCTGCCCCAGGGCCCACCTCCGCTCCCTGTAGCTTTTCCAGGTATTTCCACCATTTTCCTGGGGCCATGAGCTGCTTTTCTTCCTCCTGCTTCCCAGTGGGATTGGCAGCTCTCCCCACTCCCAGGACATTTGCGTGGCTGGTGCAGGATGTGGGTCTGCAGGACAGGATCTGTTCTCCCAGGTCCCCTGCCCAGGTCTCCAACCCCCTGGGCCCTTTGTGCCCCTTGCAAACCAGGCAGATGCTCAGGGATTCAGAAACACCCTGCTGCAGGTGCACACATGGGCACAGGCACGGGCACAGCAGCACACCTGTGGGTGTACACACTCACGCTGTGCCAGGCTGTCCTGGGGCCATGTACACTGAGTCTGTGCTCACACCGTGTCTATGCTCACACCGTGTCCATGCTCACACTGTGACCATGCTCTCACCACACCAAACTGTGCTCCACACCCCACACACCAAGAAAGCCCCCCCACACTTTCCCCACTCAGTTCCTGGCTCTCCAGCAAGGCAAAGAGGAAGGAACCCCTCGATGGGCAACAAACTCTGTTGGGCTCGATGTCCTCCACTCTAGCCCACCCATGTATCCCACATCCACCCATGCACCCCTGTCCATATATGTGAGACCACCCTGGCCACATGAGTGTTCTCTGTGTTGCAGGGTGAACCTCGTCCTGCAGGAGCCTGGGAAAAACAGGCTGGGTATAAAATTAGCCGGAGCTTTTATTGCTGGGGTTTTATTTTTAAATGCAATGGAAAATACATCACTGGAGGGAAAATCCAAGAGTTCTGGGCCAGCCTGTGGGATCACAGCGTACCTCTGGTCCATGGTGAATGTCCTACTCATCCCTGGGTGGGATGCAGGGTGGGAGCTGGCTGCAGGGTGCAGTCAGTGGGGTAGCAAGGACAGTGAGGGGCTGATCCTGCCCCCTGGCACGCAGCCAGGGCAGTGTGTGAGGAGCAGTGGGGGCACAAGTGGCAGCAGGGGTGGATGAGCCCCGGCTGCAGGCATCATGGTGGCCATAGGGTCCCTGAGAAACTCCAGTGGGAAGGGACCTTCCTATCTGAGCAGGATGGGACCCTCCAGCCAGAGAAGATACAACTGGGGGTCTGGAAACTCAGGACTGCCCTGGAGAGACTGGGGATGGACAGAGCCACCAACACTTCCAGTGCATGAAGTGAAGGTGGGAGCTGGTTTCAACCCAAACTGGAGTAGGAAGTTCTCTGTGCTGGGGTGGCAGAAGCTCCTTGTTGAGGGATGGTGCTGATGCTGGAGGTTTGCCTGTGCCCAAAGGGAGGTTTTTTGACAAGTCCAAAGAGGAGGGATCTACTGAAGGGTGTAAATACAGAGAAATCAGGAAATCACATCTGGCTCAGGAAATCCCTGAGCTGAAAATAGGTGGAGGCAGGGAGAGGGCTCAAGGGAAGTATCACATATGCTTGCTGTCATCTTCCTCATAGCTGGACACCACTGGGTGGCATGAGGGGGCAGTGGGGACATCATAGCCGTGTTATTGCTGACTGCTCACAGGCTTATTTGCTCAGAGAGATGTGTGCCAGCCATGAATGCAGCTGGCACAGGCTCTAGCTGGGCTCTGAAATGGTTATTTTTTTAAACCAGTGAAACCTGTACCTGTAAAGATCTCACCTGAAAGCTTAAACCCACTGCCAAGGGTCTAAGCAAGTGCCTGGTTTCCTAGTGAGCTCCTCACCACAAGCTGCTCAGTGAGTCCCAGAGGACCCCAGTTATTCCAGACACTGGAAACGTGGCTCCTTGCACAGACACCCACTGCTGAAGCCACCGGACCCGGTGTCCATCCTCTCCCCTCCAAGCTGCCCTCATGCCCCACAGGTATGATGGTCCTGGCAGGGTGATGAGAGGACCCTGAGATACATCCGCAGCCTCAGACAGGGCTCAGGGTCTCTGTCTCGGACCCACATGCCTCTGGCTGGCACTGGCCGGGATGTAGTAGCTGCTTGGCAGCTGTGCTTGGCCCTGGTTTGTGGAAGCCTTGCTGTGGTCAGGCACCCACGTAACTACAGGAGAACTGAAAGTGCAGATCCCAGGGCTCGCTTCCGAACAATGGCATGTGTGGGATGTCGGAAAGGGAAGCTGAATCATTTAGCAAGGCACATGGAAGCCTTCCTATATGACAGGGAGGGGACAGGATGCGGTGGCAGCTGGGCAGGCTCCTGGCAGCAGTTTGGCTCTCAAACCAGCCGTCAGAGGCTGCGCAGGCTCCTGCCATGGGAAGGCAGAGGTGTGGGATCCTCCACGGGCTGCAGGTGGATATCTGCTCCACCGTGGACCTCCATGGGCTGCAGGGGGACAGCCTGCCTCACCATGGGCTTCCCCACGGGCTGCAGGGGAATCTGCCCTGGTGCCTGGAGCACCTCCTCCCCTCCTTCTTCACTGACCTTGGGTTCTGCAGGGCTGTTTCACTCACATCTTCTCCCTCCTCTCTCCAGCTGCTGTGCAGCATTTTATACCCCTTCTTAAATACGTTGTCACAGAGGAACCACCACCTGTGCTTATGGGCTTAGATTTGGGCAGCAGTGGGTCCATCTTGGAGCCGGCTGGAGCTGCCTAGGTCCAACATGGGGGCAGCTCCTGGTGTCTTCTCACAGAAGCCACCCCTGCAGCGCCCCCTTGCCACTACCAAAACCTTGCCACATAAACCCAATGCAGCCCCAAGGACATGACATCTCCGTGGCAGGAGGGCGACTAGGCTGGAGCAGAGCGGGGGACACGCTGGGAGCGGAATTCAGTTGCTCATCCACACCAGCCTCTGCCCAGCTCCTGTCTGGTTGACACACACTGGGCAGGATCATTTCTGCCCCAACAGCATCTTCTCACAGGCCTGGGCTGGTTTTGGCTCTCATGAGGACTCACCAGCAAGGGCAGCTCCTCTGACACCTGGCGCAGGGTGTGTTTTGGGAGCTGGACCTAACTGGCCGCTCCTTGGAAAGGAGACGAGTGGCTGCTGAGCATGCCTCTGGCAAGCCATCCACACCCCCAGTCTCTGCCAAATTTCACACTCATGCAAAATGCTATTTTTCTGTGCTGAGGGTTTAACTTCAGCCCTGCCCAGGGAGTTTGAGCTGAAAAAATCATTCCAGCAAAGATTCTTCCTCCGGCAGGGCAGTGTCTCCCTGCGGCTCCTGTCAGCAGCATGTGAAGCGATGATTGCTCTTCCATCCCACAAAAAAGCAAAATCGAGCTGAAGCTGGAAAAATTGTGTTCAGCGGTTTCATCCAAGTCACCTGCTGAAACCTGAGAGCAGGAATGAACCTAAGGGTGGGAAGAGCATCCTTCCCATGCCCTTCCCGTGCATGGCCCCATCCTGGTGGGCACAGAGGAGCACCTGGAGGTCACACTGCCAGCTTCCCACAAATGAACCTGGGTGCGTTCTTCTTTTCCTTTTGTGCCAGTTACAAAGCACAAACATACCTTAAAAGCGCAGGATGGTGGCTTTGAGTGAAGTATTAGCAGCCCTGAAGGCCTCAGAGATCATCCCAGGACACAGCTGTTCTCCATCTCCTTTCCCTTCTCCGTGACTCATTACCTCTGCAAACAGCTTCAGCTCAGGGATTTCTGTTTAACCGGTGCCAGCCCAGGTGTGGTTCCTGCTTGCTCTTCTGTCCTGCAACACATCAGTCATGGGACTGTGTTTCTTCAAAATATTTTTCAAACGTTAGTGAAGGAGGAAGGCTGGCACCCCACAACTGAGGCTGAGATCCTGCTGCCAGCCGGGATGCTCCCAGAGCCGAGTGAGATGCTGTGCCATGGAGGCCGGGCAGGGGACGTGGAGCAGTCCCTAACCTGCTTCATACTGAAGCAACTCTCTTTTCATTTTTCAGAGGTTTGCACTAATCCAGCTGACCTTCCTGAAGTGGTCTGAAGAAGACCCACAGAGGTATCTGTTTTGGGGCAGGAACAGGTAACCTGGAGCACTGGGGTGCATTTAAGGGTGTCTGTCTGCAGCTGGAGAGATCCCTGTGCATCCTGAGGGGCATCCAGCTGCTCATAAATTGTACTTTCTGTAGCGTATGGAGGAAGAGGAAATGAATGAGGCTTTCAAGGGCTTTTTGAGAGCTTCACAGCACATGATCTTCTCAAATTACAGCTGATGGCACCCCACGATGAGCTCAGAAGCTCCAGATCTCCCTGAAAGACAAATAAAAGTCCAGTTTTGCAGTTATGTTCAAAAACTGAGAAGTGTAACCTTGAAAATCTCTGCAGCTCACAAACTTTTTTTTTTTAAATTTCAGGATTTGGGGTTATCCGACTCCCATTTTTGAGTCATTTGAGAAAAATCCCTAAAGAGGGACAGGCTAGCTGGGGGTGCACTGGGATTTCAGCAGGAGGGCTCATACAAAAGACCCCAGCATGGGCAACGGTTGTGAAGTGGAAGGGTTAAATATGGAAAAAATATGGATTTATAAATTGATTAAAACTGATTAATTCCCTGAACTAGGTATGGATCAGTTCAACAGCTTGATCTCAGTAATAGGTGAATTCATGGCAGCTCTACAAAGCTTGTCCCTGCTCTCAGGGCAGCCTTGGGAGCACTGGGTTTGCCAGAAGGAGACAAGTCTGGATGCTGGAGGGCTGCTGGGAGGCAGATGCTGAGGGACTGTCTCCAGGAAAGAAAGCTCCCAGCGGTGTTTGCCCAAAGTGGGAGCTGTCAGCAGCTGGGAGACATCTTCCACCCAGTGCCCAGATGTCAGTGGTTTTGGGTTGGGATCCTGCAGGGCCTGTGCAGCCGGGGCAGGCAGGGCAGCTGCCTGGAGGCAGCCCAGGGCAGCCACCAAGGGCTGGGAAGCAATATGGGAGAGGAAGGGCTCACTTGGCGGGGCCTTGGTCAAGGGGTCGCAGCACCTGTTCTCCTGCCCTTGTGCTGCAGTGGGTCCTTTTGCTGCCATCCCTGCAAACAAGTCCTTGCAGACAGCCAGGTGTGCCCCAGGCTGCTTTGGGCACCTCATGCTCTCTTCCCTGCCATGGCATTGGGAAATGAAGTCTGTCCTGCATGTACCATCTTCTGTCATGGCTGTGCCATCACACTGGCTTTGCTCTGCTGGATACAAGGGGTCCCACTGCCAAGAGCGGTGACAGCTTGAGGCAGGAATAATGACAGCCCATGACATCCCCAGTAGCCCCCTTCAGAGGGGGTCCATGCTCCTCCCTTAGCCACCAAGGACTCAGAGCCCTGGGAGCATGTGAGAAATGACTTGCCGTGGTCACTTGGAGGTAAGCCCTGGTGCTGCTGGGCAGTGCAGCATGTTTTCGGCTAAGTCAGCAGTGTGACAGTGGGAAGTTCTTGTCCTGGAACAAAGGATGCTCTCCCAGTCTTGGCACCAGCATGGGTGGTTTTGAGTCACTTTCTGGCCTCTAGGAGTTGGCTGGCTGGGGCTGTGTGCTGGAAGCCCACAAGGGAGGGAAGGATCTAGCTGCCGACACACCAGTTTAGTGGGGAGAGGATGGGAAAATGTCATTTGGGCTAAGGCTGGGAAAAGAAAGTGTGTCACGCTTAGCTGGGGCTGGAGCAAGCCCTGGTGCTCCAGCAGAAGAAATGGCTCTCCAGAGATTTCTTGTTGCATTTTGGGATGCGGAAAGGACTGAAAACATGCCTGCTGGCTGGAGGGTGATCCTCAGGGCCATGTGCCTTTACATAGAGACAGTAACCATCTATCAAAAGGAAACTCCGTTATTAGGGTGAGAAACAACACTACTGATAAACTCAAATTTAGGGATTGCTAAGCCAGGTGGCCAGGCTGACAAGGTGCTGCCTTGGGCTGGGGGGACCCACAGGTGCGGGGCTCTAAGCCGCTGTGCTGGAGCTGCTCTTGTGGCTTCTGCTGGAAAATGGTGGGAAAAGGCACTGGCAGAGCCAGTAGTCCAGATGAGATGCCTCCCTGGTGCAGAGCTTTCTCCAGAAGGACCGTGGCAGGGGGAGGGGATGGGATACCACAGCACAGCTCTGCTGGCCATTGCCAACCTTATGGGGAGGCCACAAGGGAGCCCCAGCACAGTTTTTATTAAAGTCCTGCCAAAGAAGAGGAGAGAACCCTCCTTTCCCTCAGGTTGAGTTCCCAGTGCGAGGTCTTGCATCAAGCAAGCATAGTTTGATGCCAAAGATTTGAAGAAGCAGTTGCCCTGGGACAGGACGGCTTCCCCAGCTGCAGAACTGCACAACAGCATCAAGGGACGTGATTATGCCTCTGCAAGCGGGAACCCTCCACGGGGTGCTGGTCCTCAAAACTGACTGCAAGCATCAGAAGGAAGCAAAATTATCTTGTTCAGTGGAAAACGGGATTGGGCTGAACTGATACCTTCCTGCATCCCTTCCCAGAGTTTAGGGAGGGGATGCTGGAGAAGCATGGCACACTGGGGATAGCTGGGCTGTGGCACACTGCCGGATAGCTGCAGGATGGCAATGGGAAGGTGGCTTATGCCCTAACAGAGATGCTCCTACCTCCTGAACTGGCTGCTGTGGCACAGCAGGAGGGCAGTGGACACACAGAGCCCTCCCAGTGCTCAAGTCCTCCTAAAATGTTAGTTTTGTCCCTAAGACCTCTAGGGACTTGAGGGAACCTCAGAGCAGAGAGTTTCTCCGTGCAACAGCAATGGGAAAAGAGCAAATTCACTACACAGGAGAACTAACAGAGAAGTGCTAACACAAGCCACATCCTTCCGGGTTACTTGAATTCTCCTTGCAGACCAATGCAATAGCAGAGAATGGAGAAACAGGTCCTGTTTGGACCTTCAAGGGGCAAAACCCCTCATGCAACCAGGTTAAATGTAGATAATTAGGGAATAAGAGACTCCTTCTGGTCAGAAAGTGGTGTGGGTTTTGCGGCAAAGTAGATTGCAGTGCTGGCACCTGCCCCAGGCGCAGGAGACATGGCTGCAAGTACCCCGTACCGCCCCCACCCATCCCCTGCTGCCTGTCCTCCTGCCCACTGCTGCTCATGGGGGGGCGTCTGCAGCAGACCCATGGTCCTGCTCACCTCCAGACCTTGGGAAGCTAAGCAGCAGCCCTGGCAGGGAGTTCCGCACAGCTGCCCCCAACAGCTCCCTGCTTGTTCAGAGCCCCTCTAATGCTCTGGCGGGGGCTCACTGGGGATAGCCTGGGTGTTTCGGCATCCCACAGGGAAGCCTGTCCTTGCTGTGGCTCAGCATGAGGATGCAATCGTGCCTGTGGGCTGCCCAGCACATGGGGCTGCTGCAGCGAGCCTCCTGTCCCCAGAGCCAGGGCAAGGGCTCAGCCTCCACATCACCTGGCTGCTCACCAGTGCTGGCCATGGGGCTGGTGCTCGTGGTGCTGAGCTGAGGTCACTCAAAGTGTGGTTTCCCACTTGCAACTGAAGGCCCTGGGTGGTGTTGGCAAGTTTTAAGAAAAGTGACAAACTGTCGCCTGCTATATTCCAAGCAGAACATAATTTCCCCTTCTGCCCTGCCAGCTCTGTCCCCACCCCACCACCATCCCCTCCCTCATGCTGAGGATGGGGATCAGCCCTGTGAGCAAGGCTGCTCACGTGGGTCTGTGCATGGTGTTTCCTTCCTTCATGTCATGTGATTCCCTCCTGCCCCCACACCCCATGCCACAGACTTAAGGAAAGGTGAGCCTGTGACAGCTACATGGAGCCAGTGGGATGCAACCACTGCCCTGGGGCTCCTCCGCATGTTAGCAAACCTCTGCCCTGGGGCCATGACACAAGGAAGGATGCTCTGCCAGCAGGTCCCATGCTAGGATCTGCAGCCTTGTACCACAAGCTTGGGGAAACAGCTCATCAGGCACTGTGCCACAGCCACATAAGCAGAGTTGACAACACAGCATGCCTGCCAGCCCACAGTGGCTCCTCACTGCAACGCCTGCCCTGTGGCCGGATGCCTCTCTGCCCTCCGCCCCATCATGAGAGGGCTCCTGGCAAGGCAGCTGGGAGAAACCAGTGGGGCTTTTCTGGAGCAGCTGCTTATTTCCTGATTGTTTCGGTGCTGGGACAACAGGGAGCAGATCCCTGCCCGTGGGAACCCCTCTGGGCTGGCATTGCAGAGCCACTGCCCTGGGAAACAGGAGAGAAAAAAGGTTTTAGAATGCTAGGCAAGAATGGAAACTTGTGCTTGGGTTTGATCTTCCATCCAGGCAAGCATCCTTGCCAGGAGGGGGATTATAGCCTTGGATACACTGGGGTCCTTCCAGTCCTTCAGTGCCTGTAGGAGGAAAAGCTCTGGGCTTGAAGCTGAAGCTCGAGTGCATTGGGGAGCTACCACCCACAGGTTATAGATGCAAAGCCACTGGCTCCGTGGGAGCTGCCCTCAGTCACACTTTGGTTTGTTGCACCCGCTTACTTTTCTCCTCTACCGATGGAAACACTACCAGTAGCCCGGCTCTCACCACGTTGGTGACACCATGCAAGTGGAGACGTGGGTGGGTGCACTCGGTGCAAAAGCATCATTCTGGCTCCAGCTGGACATACCTCTGCTGGGCTGAGGGATGCATCCCCCCTGCAGGACAGGCTGCTGGTAGGTTTTCCAGTACCCCATGCAATTTTGGGACTCCTCCACGCAAGGGAGCAAGACACTGGGAAGAGAGTCAGCACCGGCAGTTTGGGAAGCCCAGACACCCAAGTCCTTTCATTGGTGCAGGACTCAGCCTGCCTGGAGGTCCCCAGGGGAGGGATGGCTCTGGGCTTGCAGGACGGCTGGCCTGCACTGGCCTGCGATCTCTGAAAAATACATCTGATTTCTCAGCCAAGTCCCTGAGGTTGGGTCAGTCCAGGTCCTGACTCCAGCAAAAGCTGCAGATCTCCGCCAGACTGCATGTGGCCCTGGGGATTGGGAGCAGGTTACAGCTCCTCCACCTGGCTGTGGGTCCCGTGCTGCTCCCAGGCAGGACTGAGATTGGGAGTGGGATTGGGGTTAGGGTTGGGACTGAGATCAGGGCTGGGGGGTTCCCCCTCCCATGGACCACAGCACGTTGCCCTGTGAGCAGTCTCAGCCCAGCCCGTGACCGAGGAGCGAGTCCCTGCCCTTGTCCCCTGGTTCACACACTGCTCGAGAGCTGTCCGTGAGGCAGACGCAGGCTGTGCTCCTGCTGGGGACACCTTCGCAGCCTCCTGCCATCCCCAACGTACTGCTGGCTGCCACAGGGACTGTGTTGTTCTCCAACCAGCCTCTCTCTCTGCCTGCTGTTCCTTGCCCTGGGAGTCTCTGCAGAGTAACCTCTGGAGCAGGTTGGGACCACCCTGGGGCTCCCATCAGGGCTGAGATCAGTGTTTTGCTGTAGCAGCTCTTGAGTGCATCATGGGACTGCTTGTGCATTGCTCATGGCTGGCCCATGCTGGTGGCTCATCCTAATCCCAAGATTATTGAATGGTCCTGGATGCATCTCCCCTGCACTTGCTCTTGGCTGAGGAGCTTGCAGATGGGAGCAGAAAACTCTGTCCCTAATGCCTCCCTTTGGACCTCGGCCCATTGCAGTGTCTCCAGGCTCATCCCATTCTTCCTGTTATTTCCCGACCACATACAGAGCTGCAGTTCCACCCACCAGTGCTCCCACCTGTGCTCATCTATGTTTAATTTGAGAAGCCCTGAGCCCCACCACCAGCAAACCCCACCATCCCCAGGCACCATCTCCCAGAGCCAGCCAGCGAGTCCCTTCTCTTGCTTCAGTTTCTCCACTAATCACTCGTTCAACCCAGGCAGCCCTCGCCCAGGTGGCCCCACATCAAATGCTCTTGTTGGAAGAGGTAGATTAGAAAAACCTCTCTCCTTTGTCCAGGAAAGCTGCTGTCCCACACTGCTGTGTGAGTAACGCACTCCCCACCTTCTCTTCTTTGTTCCCCACCTGCCACTTTGTCCCCAGTGAATATTTCACCTGTGAGTCCCCCGGGGTGGGAACAGGCTTTGTTGCCCAGCTAGGATGGGGCTGCCACCAGGACCTGTCTTTCCTGGGGAGCCTGTGCCTGAGGTTCTCCTCAGAGTTGGGGAGGAAAGCGCTGTCTCCCCCATGCTGCTGAGCTGAAGTCAGTGTCCACATCAGTTGCAGGAGATGTAGAAATACATGCCAAGAGCCTGCAGATGCCTCAGGCATGCTGGTGGCACATCCTCATTCAGCTTTACCTGGGACCAAGCTCTCAGTGCTTACCCAGGTATGGGGTGAGCAAAAGGCACCAGCACAGTTGGGAGCTGGGGCTCCTGACCTGGTTTCCTCTTTGCCTGTAACATCCACCCACTCCTCTGGGCCCCCTTACTGTGCCACGTCTCACAGGTACACCTGGTCCTTCACTGCCTTGGCCCTATAATGGACGTGACACCCCATACGCAGGCTGTAAAGCATGCAAAATTGGCATTAAATCATGGGGAACTTATTGCTGTCTCACAGCAAACCCTGGCCCTGCATCTGATTGATTATATGGTTATTTCAGGTTACTGTAAGTGTCTGGTCATGCTGGGTCTCTCTCGCTCCTACTATCAAAGCAGGCCCCCTAAAATTTCACATGTGCCTCTATCCCTGGGGATACTTAAGGTGGGATGAATGGATGGAGAGCAGCCCTGCAGAGAAGGACTTGGGGATGCTGGTGGATGCAAAATTGGACACAGGCCAGTGAAGAGCAGACATGGCACCAAGGGCATGAGGACAGTGGGATGCCAGAGGCAGTGGATGGCCTTACTGTCCACTGGAGCGCAGGGCCCTGAGACCTGGCATTGCTCTTCCTGCACCCCTGCCTTGCTGTGCAACACGACAACAAGGAGCATGTCAGGGTGCAGGGAGGTGGTAGGGCGGCAGGGTGGCAGGGGTGGCAGGCAGCAGAGGTGGCAGGGTGGCAGAGCAGCAGAACAACCAGGCTGTGCTGGCCTGGCTCCCCACGCAGCTGCTTGTGCATTGAACCTGCTCGTTCAGGCACATCCTTTGCTTCACAGCCTGGAGTCCACAGAGGTGATATCTGTGCCAGCCTTGCTTTGCTGGTGTCCAAAATCCACATGTCCCTGGTTTCCTCAGACAAACAAGGCTGCGCTCACCTTCTCATGACATCGGGTGATCCCCTGCTCCATTCTCCATCATGGAGAAAGCTCTTCCTGCCCCTTGCTTTCCTTTTCCCACTGAATTTGTTTATGCCTGGAGCTCATTTCATGCTCCTTGCCAGGCATTGCTCACCTGAGGTGGCCACTTCAGCACAGGTGCCTGCTCCATCCTCAGGGACGTGGCTGGGTTCTCCCTTTGAGTGGCTGGGGCTGCCTGCACAGTGCGGGCAGAGACTCTGCCACCCTCCCCTGCCCCGCTCTCCTCACAGGTGGTGACTCCTATAAATGGGAAATGAGAGTTCAAGGGAGCCTCCCCTTGCTGGGGCGGAAGCAGCCGGTGCCTGACCCTGGCCGGGCTGAGCTCAGGACAGCGGTGTTGGTGTGCTCCCTGCCTGAACACACCATCGTGGAGATATTTCTCTGGCTATACATGGGTTCATGTGGCTGTCATTCCCCTTGCATGGCTGGGAGCATTTCCAGTCCAGCTCTTGGTGCCTCCCTGTTTGTGCTGGAGGTTGAGTCTCCTGGGACACCAGCCATTGGCCAGGGTTGGGCACAGGCTCCCTCGGACCTCGACTCAATCCCCCTGCTCATTGGGACTGGGCAGGGGGTGGCAAACGAGACCCTGTGCAGAGACGGAGGAACAGCCCCTCTTGCAGTGGGAAGAGATGCAAATCCCCCACTCCATGCCATGTACGGGCAACCTGGGAACAGGGTGGCCAAGTCTGCACAAGGTCAAGGTATGGAAGACACTCACATCTGCGCTCAAATCCTAGGAGGGTCCTACCACACCAAGTAACCGCCTACCAGAAAAGGACTTGTTCCAAAATCTCCAAAAGCAAAATAAGCATGAGGACCAACGGACCATCCCTACCCCCACAGGGCTCTCCCAGCCCTGTCTCTGCTCGCTACCATTCAAAAAAGAGATTTTTGGTTCCTTGGACCTCTTCTCACTGCTTGTCCAGTCAAAAAGAGAAACAGGAGGCTTGGCAGCTATTAAGAAAGGGATTAAGTGTCATTCAGAGAAGATCTTTCTGCTTCTCTGTTAATTCCTGGTGTGGCCGCACCTGTGAGGGTTGCAGATATGTGCCTCGGAGGTGCTGGACAGGTGAGGAGGGTGGCAAGAAAAGTCAGGAATAGGCAGGTATTTCCCTGTGGAAACTTGAGAAGAGCCTTAAAGTCAGCAGTGATGCAGGAAGGCAGCAGAAATGATGCTCTGCTAAGCCTCAGAGACAAGACTATGGTCTCCTTCAGTATTAGCAGCAGCAGCAAAGGGGACTAATTTTTTTCACATAAATCAGTTTATTAATGCCTTGGAATTAATTGACACAGGTTTTCTAGAGGTTAAATGCTTAATGAATTGAAGTGAGGAGGTAGACACATCTGCAAACACTCACAGGTTGAACACAGCAGTCCTGCAGAGAAGCCCTGTGCTGTGGTGATGGGCACTGGCTGGGCGAGGGTGACTCTCTGTGCCCCTATTTAGCCATTTTCTTCCCCAGACTCTGCTGCTTGTCACTGCTTCGGGCGACAAAACTGGAGCTCGTCCCCCGTGAGACTGCCAGCAGCAGACCCTCCACGATGCAGTGGCACATCGGGGTCAAGGGTCCCCAGACCACAAGCCCATGACACAGGCTGGGGCCCTCAAGCGCCTCCACACCCGGACACCACAGTGATGGGCAGGAAGCTCTGCAGAAACCCCAGCGCTGGTGCAATGCATGCAGGGCAGCTGTGAGTGGCAGAAAAATTGGTTTGCTTCGAAAAAAATGAAGTGAGGCAGGCTGCAAGGAGCTGAAGTGTGACCCTCCAGCCTGCAACCCAGCTGGTCTGGAAGCCGCATCCTCCTTCAGCCTCCTCTCCTTGGTGATAGCTCCTTGTTTATTATTTTGTTCACTGTTTTATCCCTCTGTGTAAGCAAGCTCAAAATGTCCTTCTCAGAGCCAGGGGCCCAACCTTCCTTGGCTCTCTGCTCCATGTTGAAACGCATTACATTATTCACTTGTGACCATATTAAAAACAATCTCAATATATGTCTGGGCTCCTCAGGACTGTCACAAACTCCTTGTAATGATTAAAAGCGGTAATATATTCATAGCTGTTAATCGTGGTAGGTGAGACACTGTCTCAGAGCTTTTCTGTTGCTCAGGGTGTTCTTGCCTCCCACCAGGCCCATCTCCAGGCTGAGTCCTGGCTTGGGGGCGATGCCTGGGGGGACAGGATGGGGCTGAGTCCTGGGTCAAGGACAATGCCTGGGGGCGGGAGAAGATGGGACTGATCCCTGGGACAGAGGATGTGCCCGGGGAGGAGGAGGGACAGGGTGGGGCTGAGCCCCGAGGTAACGGTGGTGCCCGAGGTGGTGCAGGGGGTGGGCAGGACAAGGCGGGTGCTGGGGCAGGGGTGATGCCCGGGGGGGCGGGATGGGGCTGACTCCGGGGTCAAGGACCATGCTCGGGGGGGCGGGGGGGGCGGGTAGATGGGGCTGATCCCGGGGCGGGGGCGATGCCCGGGGCGGGGGCGGGCAGGACGGAGCCGAGCCCGGGGCAGGGGCAGCCGCGGGCCCCGCAGCCCGGGGCCGGCCCCCCGCAGCTCGGCGGAGCCCCGTGTCCCGCCCGGGTGGGCCGGGGCGGCGGTGACTCAGCCGGGAGAGGCGGGCGAGGAGGAGGAGGAGGCGGCGGGGGAGGAGGAGCAGCAGCAGGAGCCGCAGCAGCCGCCGCGGAGCCGCTCACCTGCCCCTGCTCCGGCCCCGCCATGACCCGCCGGGTCGCCGCCATCCTCCTGCTCCTCGCCCTCGGCTGCCTGCTGGGCATCCTCCTGCTCTGCCTCGGCTCCGGGGACACGCGGGGCCCGCCGGGCTTCAAGGTGAGCGGCGCCGGCGCGGGGGGCACCGGGCACGGAGGGGACGGGGGCGGCGGGCACCGGGAGGGGACCCGGGCTACCGGGGACCGGGGGAGCCGCAGCGGGCACCCCGATCTGCGGGATGCGCGGTGCGGGAGGGGCTCCGGCATCCAGGGGATCCCCAGCGTCAGGGGAGGCCGCCGGGGCTGCGGGGGGGGCGAGCTGCGGGCTGGGGGTCGCAGGGAGCAGCCCCCCCCGCCGGGCCGCGCAGGGACGGGGCGGCCGCCGCCGCCGGGCCAGCAGCGAGAGCCCGGCCGGCGGAGACCCCCGGCCGCCCATCCCCGGCACCTCAGACCCGCGCTTCGGGAGAGGAGGCTTTTGGCCACACTAAAAACTAGCGGGGACGTGTCTGGATGTGGCCTCCCCCAGGCTAGAGCTGCCGCGTCAGCATCTGCTCCCGCGGCCCGGTCGGGGTGGGGGAACCCCTGCGCACCCCAGCATCGCCCGGCGCGCTGGGCGCCAGCGGCATCGCCTGAGCCATCGCTGCCGGCCGAGAAATGTGCTTCCCTGTGAAAACGAGCTGCCTTTTTTTTTTCTTTTTCATTGTAAATTCAGATGCTGAAAGAAGTTCCCCCCAAAATTCTGGTTGGCCAAGTCCCCCGGTTGACTCTTTTGTTTTAAAAAAGTCATCTTTTTTTTGGTGACAGACAGAGCTATTCCGTGGGGAGCAGGCTCTCGTCCTGGAAAATGGTTCGTCCAACACCCACTTTTTCTCATCCCAAGCAATTTGCTTGGAAACTTTCTGAGCCAGCCTGAATGTCAGATGTGTTGCCTTCTCTCCGGGTTTGTCAGGTGTAATGAAGATGAGGCTGAGAAAAGGAGCTGGCTTAGCCAAGATGATACTCGCTGCTGTCAGTATACCTAGCAATGATGAACTCCTTCCCTGTGGCACCTTTCTTTGCTACCCATCGCCACGTGCTGAGGCATCTTGGGCAGTGCCCTTAGCTGGTTTCAAAATGGATTTTTTCTCTTTGGACACAGGGGAATTAGACAGATTGGTACTGAAAGCCCCATGCGCAGCACTTAGGTCAGCCTGGAAAGCCTTTTCTCCTCCTGGTTCCAAGCTGGAGCTTTGGTTTTAAGCCAGATGCATTCCCAGAAATTTAAATTTTGTGCTTTGTTGTGCTTTTTCTCTCTCTCTGGGTGGTAGCACCTTCCAGTCTGCAGGCAGTGCTGTGGTTTGGGGCTGAGCATCCCTGAACACTCATGTGGGTCCTGGCCCTGCTCTGCCTGAGGCCATGCCGCCTGGCCTGGGGACTTGGGCTCTTGCACCATTCCTGGATGTGCCAAGCACACACGAGGTCCAGCACAGTGTGCGCAGTGAGGCACTGCCTACCAGAGCTCAGCACCGGTGTCCTGGCGGTACCTGTTCCCATGGGGCTGCTGTCACGCAGGCACCAAGGGGTTTGCTTTTGCATGAAGCTCAGGGCTGTTTTGGGGATGCAAAGCTTTGTCTTAGTCTAACTCAGCCCAAGATATGCCAACATGATTTAGAGGAGGTTGGTCCTGCTGTGGGGGATCCCAGGCATGTCCTCCCCACCTACTTGGGCAAGACGTGGTCCTTGCTGGCTCAGTCCACATTAGCAGCAGCTGCTGGGTGCTAGTGCAGTTCACTGCTGAGCTACAGCTTGTCTTCCCTTTCTAGCTCCTTTGCTTGGAATATAGCCCTAAAAATACCCTGGATTAGCTATCCTGCTGCTGGAGGGACTGATCCCAGGAGCACGGTGTTGCCCTTCCCTCCTGGATCTGCAGCGGGGCTTATGGCACCACCGCCTGACTCCTCAGAGCTGTTGCCTTCTCTTGACAACCCTTTTTTTCCTTCTTCTGGCAAATCTCTTCACTGGCTGTTACAAAGCCCACTGGGTTCTTCCCCTGCCAGCCGTCCCAGGGAAGCTGCGGCTCCCGCGGCAGGAAGGAAACACATCGTAATCCACTGCAGACCTGGGGGCCCGTGGGTCTCGACACCCTCGAGGGAGGTAGGATGTTGTGGGGCAGGCCTGAGTCCCTGCTGCACTGTGGGGCAGCCCAGAGAGCCTGTAGAGTGGGGGGCTGGAGGCCTGAGCATGGCCATGAGACATGGTGCTGGGCTGCAGCGAGTAGGGCAGTTCTCAGCATCCCCCTCCACCTCCTCCCCTGGGGTGTGGGATGTTTCTGGGCAGAGCCATGCACTCACCAGGACCCCTAAGCTCTACCCATGACCTCGCTGCCCTGAGGCCTTTGGGGACATCACTGCCCTCTGCGTCCCCTCTGCAGGGGCTTTGCAACTGAGTAGCTCTGGCTCAGGCTGGGTTGAGCGATGCTGCAGTGGGGCAGAGCCCGCGGGGCCATGGGTGACCCAGGAGGCAGTGGGGCCGGGGGTGGCATGAGGACACTGTCCCAGTGTGAGGCCAAGCTGTGGACCTCCATGTCCCCCAGCCCTGTGGCATCACCAGGGTCTGGTCAGAGGGTCTTGTTATTAGAAAAATCCATCATCCCTGTGCCACCAGGAGATGCCGGGGTTGGGGGCTGTCCCACAGGCTGGAGCCAGGGCCATGAACACATGTGCAAGGCCCCGCCAAGCCCCAGGGTGCTGGCAGCCGGGCATGCTGGCGCGGATGAGAGGGATGATGGGAGACATGCGCCAGCACAGGAGCGTGCCAGGGCATCCCTGTGTCCCTCCAGCCTGCATATTGGCAGGCGCAGGACACCTTAACTGGAAGAGCTGAGAGCAGTGCTTATGCTGCAAATCTAGCGTAAGCCCAACGAGATGGTCTTTCAGCTGGGTTTCTCCCTCCTGGGGCTTTCCATCTGCAGGGCCCCTGCAGGCGACCTGCCTGTGCCCCCCACACAGCTGTGAGCCCACACCTCAGCCATGGCTGGTGCCTGCACAGTGGCTCACTCTGCACTGGGTGATGGCTCCAATGCCCAGGTGCAGGGGCTGGGACAGGGACAGGGTCTGGGGCAGGGACAGGGACAGTGGCTGGTGCCATCACAGCCCTGCTGTGGGTGACCCCATCCCCAGTTCCCATGCAGGTGTGTACCCTCAGGTCTGGAAGAGGGGACGGGACCTCTCCTTCATCCCTGGGGACTCTCTTGGCCATCTAGGTCTGCCTTGGCCCCTCTGTGTGTACGTGCCTGTGCATGTGGCTTCCGTCCTTGCTCACCACCACTAGCACTGCCGGGGAGGATGCCTCCTCTGCAGGGATAGGCTGGGGTGCAAAACCCTGTGCCCCCCAGGAGTGCGGCAGAGGGGGCTGGTGTGAGGCTGCAGTGGCTCCTCTCATGCCAGGGAGGCCACGGAGCGAGCCATGGCGTCGGCAGCTGGCTGGACGCCGGGCACTCCCTGTGGCTGGCAGCGCCCGCCGTGCTGCAGCGGTTCGTGTTGCCGCATGTCGTTACCTCAGCTGGGCCCAAGCGCTGCTGCCTTTGCTGCTGGGGCTGGGCCACCGTCGATCGGGGGGGTCCCACAGACCATCCCTCACCCATGAGTCCTGGGGCTGCTGCCCATCTTTGCCTCCCTGCACCTGGGAGGGATGGGCTCTGCCCACGCGGACAACGGAATCTGAGAGGAGAGCTCCCCACCCTGACCCACAGGTGTTGGCAGCAAAGGGCACCAGGATGCACCTGCGTGGGGCAGCTGTTTCTGCAACCTACCCCAGTGGTGTCACTGTCATGCCCAACAAGACACCTCCCCACAGGGCTTGCCCTGGGTGTGGGGTCAGTGCTGCCTCTCACTGTCGGCCACCCTGTGTGGGCAGCAGAGCTGCAGTTGCAGCCACGTGTGCTCCGCTTCCCTGGGCCTGCACAGGCAGCATGGCTGCCCCAGGCGCGCGCACACACACACACACACACACTTGTGCCCGCATGGGCACACACTCACATGCAAGCCCACGCACACCCACACATGCACACCCATGTGTACGCACAGACACACATGCACCCACGTGCACACAAACATGTGCATGTACACCTTACCCATGCACACCCATGTGCATGCACCCCCACGTGCATGCACCCCCACACCTAAATTTGCACACACCTGCATATGTCCATGAACCCCCCCACCATGTACACAGCTGCAGGCATGCACACGTAGATCCATGCACATCCATGTACATGTGCACCTACATGTGTGCACCTCCACACACATGCAACCCCCCTGCCACATGTGCAACCCCACGTGTACCATGTGTGCCAGCTCTCTGTGGTGCTGGAAGCAGGGCACAGCCAAGCCAGCCCTGGTGAAGGCAGGACGCAATCCCCTGAACCAGGTTTCCCCCTGCCACAGGCACATGGGCCTTTCCCTGCCCATCCCGGATCCAGCCATGTGTCCAAGCTCGTGTGGCCATGTCTGTTCCTGCCACGGGGTCGATCTAGCATCCCCAGTGCTGCTCCTTCTGGGCTGTGCCCATTCCTGATGTGTGGCACCAGGTCTTGCCACCACTGCGGGTCATCCTTGCTGCCTCCTGCTCCGGCATTTCTTAGCCCCTGCCACCCCACAGGTATCTCCATCTCCAGCCTCATCCCCCTCCACAGGCTGCAGCCCACCCTGTGTCATCCTGGGGCTGAAAACTGCTCCCGGGGTCCCAGCCATGCTCAGCCTCAGGTTTGGGGGTGACCTGTTGATGCTTTCCCTTTGAGGACAGCGTTGTCACCTTATCACCATGCTAATGTCACTCCAGGTGATATCTGGGGTGGCACGGTGCCCTGTGAGATCACCGGGGACATCTGCATGGTGGCCACAAGGCGTGTGGACACACATGTGGGCAGAGGGATCCGCTGGGGTTGGACCCTCCTTGGGGACCCCTCATGGGGATGCCAGCACCCGCTCGCGAGGGCTGGGACAGTGAAGGGGATGTGCCAAGGGGACTGTGGGGCTGGGAGCCAGTGGTGACATGCCAGCAGGCATCCCCTGGGACAGGCAGCTTTGCTGGGGCAGACTCAGCATCATTTATTGCTTGTGCCTGGCAGGTGATTGCCTGTCTGGAGGTGCAGGGGGTACCCATGGAGCCCCAGGGTGGGCAGGCAAGGCAGCGGGTGCTATGGTGAGGAGCAACTGGGGGGGACACTTAGTGCCAGGGGGTGCACAGCCCATGGCATGCTGGGCAGAGGAGGGGCCTGAGACCTGCCCCAAGGCTGCCCGGGGTGCTGACCCCAGCACCCAGCCCAGAAATGGCCCAGACTGGGGGTCTTGCTCCCCAGCTTTGTGCTTTGGAGCAGCAGCTGGGCGGGGTTGCTGTCAGAGCCCCGCTCCTCCTCAGCACTGCCAGGATCTGCTCCCCTACACCAGTGCCGTGGCACACCAGCCCCAGTCTGGCTGCAGAAGGGTGTTCTCCGCTGGCTTGTAGCTTTTGGCCCAGGCCATGTGGCAAGCCACTGGCAGTTAATGGGAGCCAGGGGAGGCTGGCAGGGGGGTCACCCATTGGAAATGGTTCCCTGAGGGAGCAGGGGGTACCACTGGTGTGGGGCCATGGGTTCACGTGGGAATGGGCGTTGCCTATAAGCAGGAACCCCAGGCGTCCCTGCCTGCACCCTGACACTTTATTTCTTCTGCCTGAGCTGGCCAAAACCCAACTGTGCAGCCACTCAGGCTGGAGCCCACTCTGTGGCTGGCAGGGGCTGCCAGGGACAGGTATGGGACCAGGGGCACCCACCAGGCAGGGCTGGGATGGCTGCCGGGTGCTGGGCAGGGAGAGAAGCTGCCTGCCCCAGCCTGGGGGCTGCACCCGCGCCCAGGCAGGGCAGGCAGCAGACAGAGTCTTTGTACAAGCCAGGTTTTAGCCTGAAGTGGTTTCACCCCAGAGATGCTCAGCTGGGCCAGCACTGGATCCTGCCTTGTTTTTCCCCCCAAAGACTCACAGCCTCCTCTCCATCAGTGAAGCAGCTCTGGCAGGGTCACAGAGGGGGCCAACGCAGGCTGCCCTGAGCCTGCAGGCAGTGGGGAGGGTAAAGCAGAGGGGGTCCGCCTGGGGAGGCTGAAGGCAGCATGGGACGGCCCCTCCCTGGGAGCTGGGTAACCTTGTTTGGCAGGAGGGAACAGGGTTATTTATAGCCAGAGAATGGCCAAGCCATACAAGGGCAGGAGGGATGAGGTGCCTGGCTGCCCTTCTTTGGTGAGCTGCATCCCAGAGGGGCTTCTCCCAGGTGTCCCCCCCACCACTGGCTCCAGGGACCTGCTGGCACAGCTCAGCATGGATGCCCACTGGCCAGGAGCAATGCTGTGGGGAGATGGGAGCAAGCAGTGGGGGAAGAGCCTCTCAGTCTGTGCTCAAGGGGGTCCCCACGCCCAAAAGGCCAGAGTCCCTGTGCTGTGCCAAGCGGCATCCTGGGGTAGCCAGTATCCCTGTCTGGGGAGAGCACCCGCTCCCAGTCCCATGCAGGCAGGTGTGGGCAAGGCCATGCCCATGCTGGGCTGAGCAGCACTTGCCTCTGCCAGACAATGCTCCTGAAGCTGCTGGGCAGGGCGCTGCCAGGGCAGGACCGGCCAGCCACCGTGGGTTGTTGAGCCCCAGTGCCTTCCTTCAGGATAGCCTGGGGCAGCTGGGGGTCTCCCTGCCCCAGGGCCTGACCCACTGCCTCCCCCCTGCAGTATGGCATCGTGCTGGACGCCGGGTCCTCCCACACAGCCATGTTCATCTACAAGTGGCCTGCAGACAAGGAGAATGACACTGGGGTGGTCAGCGAGCACAGCATGTGCGATGTGGAGGGTAAGGACTGTCCCAGTCCCCGGGGGCCAGTGCCTGGCGGAAGGGTCTCTCATGTCCCCTGTGGGCAGGGCACCGCGATGGTGCGAATGCCCCTGCTGAGCCCAGCTGCCTCCCTGCATATTCAGCAGTGCGGTGAGATGTTATGAGGAGTCCAGCTCTGTTTCCAAAACCTCCCCATCTCCCTCCCCAGGTTTGCAGCCATGCATGCCTGTGGTTTATCTTTTCCTGGCATGCATTGAACCACCAGGAAACAATTCAGCTCCCTGCCTAGCCCAGTGAGGAGCGAGGGATGGTTTTCCACTCTCCATTTAAGCAACCTTTCCCAGGCTGTCAGCCAGTGGGGGATGCGGCATGGGCAGGGACATGTGGCTGGACTCTGAAGGACTCCATGCCCACAGAAACCTGCAGCACCTGCCTTTTGAACAGCCTGGGAAGGGCAAAGCTGCCCACCAAGCATCTTCCCACTGAGCATCTTCCCACCACCTGCAGGGAGCAATGCTGTTTCCTCTCCACAGGTCCTGGCATCTCCAGCTACAGCTCCAACCCTCCGGCTGCCGGGACAAGCTTGGTGCCCTGCCTGAACCAGGCTCTGAGAGATGTGCCCAAGGAGAAGCATGCAGGCACCCCACTCTACCTGGGTGCCACAGCTGGCATGCGCCTGCTCAAGTGAGTGCTTGTTCTGGCCATGCCAGCTGCCTGGCCTCAAAGGCTGCCTGGGGGGCCCTGCCATGCCACCCTGCTGTCTCACCACCCATGGCAGGGGTGGAGATGGCAAAGGACAGCTGTGATCTTGCCCCCTTGCCAGGTGAATCTCCTAAATCTCCCAGCTGCCTGGCTCCGTGTCCCTTGCAGAGGTGCTCCTGCCTTTCAGAGCAGGAGATGCTCTGCAGGGCACAGCCAGCACATCCCTAGCTGAAAAGTGGCTGGTGTGGAGCCAGCACCAGGATAACCCAACCAGTCTTTTTGGCTAGCCAGGACAAAAGTGCCCCTGCACCCATTGCCAGCCTGATGGGACACAGTGAAAATAATTACACCCTGAAAACAACACAGAGGAGTGAGTCGTGCCCCCCTCGCCCAGCCACAGGGTATGGCTCAGAAGGAGGAAGCACACCTCCATCCCTGCCACCTGCCTCCTTCTCCGGCAGAGACAAGAGGAATTAGCTGGGCTTTTTTGGGGACATCCCTACAGGTACCCGAGCGAGGACCCACCTGCCGCCTGCCCCATGTGCCCTGGCGGGGCCGGGCCCTGAGGGCTGTGCAGGCAGTGGGGTTCTGCTCGTGGCACCCAAGTGCAGCCCTGCCACTCTGCCCTCTTGCCTGGCCCGCAGCATTACGAATGTGCAGGCTTCAGATGCCGTCCTCAGCGCCGTGGCAGCCACGCTGAAGTCGTACCCCTTCGATTTCCGGGGGGCAAAGATCCTGTCGGGGGAAGAGGAAGGGGTCTTTGGCTGGGTGACTGCAAACTACCTCCTGGAGAACTTCATCAAGGTGGGCAGGGGATCATGGTGCCCAGAGGGGACGGCTGTGGTGGCCAGGCTGTCCTGCAGCTCATCACATCCCTGCTCTTGTCTTCCTTGCTCAGCGTGGGTGGCTCGGGGAATGGATCCAGCCCCAGAAGAAGACCCTGGGGGCCATGGACTTTGGAGGTGCTTCCACACAGATCACCTTTGAAACCAGGGACACCATTGAAGACCCCAGAAACGAAGTGATGCTGAAGCTGTACGGCCAGGTGTACAAAGTGTACACCCACAGCTTCCTCTGCTATGGAAGGGACCAGGTCCTCAAGAGGCTGCTCTCAAAGCTCCTCCAGGTACCAGCCCTGGCTCTAGGGCAGCCCCGCAGGGCCAGCTGCACACCTTTCCCAGCCAACTCTTGGTTTTTGCCCCACACCCACTCCTGTGGTCGCAGGGCTTCCTCCCACCTTCTCCATAAGGTGTTGTACCCCTCAGCCAGAGCCAAGACGTCCCCAGTCATCGCGAGATGCTTGTGGCAACTGCCAGCTCTGCGTACCGCTGCCCACACTCCTCTGCATCTCCCCAGCAGGGAAACAGAGGCAGGCAGGCAGTGGTGCTGGGGCTGCCGCACAGCACCAGGAAGCTGGGGCTACAGCATGGCTCACATATCCCATGTGTCGCTTCTTCGGCAGGCTGCGAGCTACCAAGCAACCATCACCCATCCCTGCTGGCCCACAGGCTACCACAAGAGCCTGTCACTGAGCAGTGTCTACGACAGCCCCTGCACAGAGAAGGAGAGGCCAAGCCTTGCCCTCAACACCACCGTCACCGTGGTCGGCACCGGGAATGGGAGCCTCTGCGCTCTGCATGTCAGCAAGCTCTTCGACTTCACCACCTGCTCCTTTTCCCGCTGCTCCTTTGATGGCATTTTCCAGCCAGAGGTTTCAGGAAACTTCATCGTAAGTCCTGGCATGGAGTGGGGTGGTGGCCCGGTTGCAGGGTGGGCAGGTGTTCCCAGCATCACATGGCAGCAAAGCCAGTCCCCCCAGCTCTGGAAGGGCAGTCACTTGTGCCCACCACACTGGTCAGAGCAGCTGTTCATGGCGAGAGGGTTTGCTCCCAGCCTGTCCCGCAGCTGCCTCCTTTCCTCCATCAGGCGTTCTCTGCCTTCTTCTACACGGTAGACTTCATCCAGGCAGTGATGGGGACACCTGTGCACTTGCCCAGCGACCTGAAGGATGCTGCTGAGACCGTGTGTGCCACCAACTGGAGCGAGGTGGGCTCCTTGGGCATGGCGGGGAGGAGAGGGCTGCTTCATGTGGGGCATCACCTGGGCTCTGAGAGCAGCCCTTGGAGGGGGCGGGGTGTCCTGGCACCCAGGGAGTAGGGGGAGGGTGGGTGATGACTCCCATATGGGACCAGGAGAGGCTCAGGTGGGTATCGGCATTGCCTTAGCCAGCCAGATGCAACCACCCAGAGATTCAGGCAACAGAAAGAAAGCCTGGATCCTGCTGCCTTGACCCCTTTTCTCTCTCCCTCCATGCATCCCATACAGCTGCTCCAGAAAGCCCCCAAGCTGGAGAAGAGGCTGCCGGATTACTGTGCTGTCAGCACGTTTGTTTATTTGCTCACCACCAAAGGCTATAACTTCAACAACCGTTCCTTCCCCAACATTGCCTTCCAGAAGAAGGTGGGTAACAGCAGAGCGCATACACATCCCATGGTATCTGTTTGAAGTTAGGCCAAAAAGCCCTGCAGGAGAGATGATCCCACAACAAGAAAGAGCCAAGCAATGTGAGGGAAGATCTCGGGGAACAGGGGCAGGCTGGGACTGCCAGGTTTTGGGTGGATCTTCTGGGAGATGGAAAAAAAATGAGCTGAGCTGACTGTAGGGTGGTCATGGAGTCATGAATTGCAAGGTCCTCCAGTCCTTCCTTGGCCCTCAAGACACCATCCATCTCAAAAAACTCTTTGATCTAGTTTGTTGGGAAGTTATCTCGGGGCAGGATCCCACCTTTGCCAAGTCCCCTCACCTGCATGAGCCATGGGATGGGCAGCAAGATCAGGACTGGCCTGAGCAGACGAGATCCTGCTCCCGTCGGATAAGCCCAGCTCAGCATGGGACAGTCACTGCTTTGTCCCAGGGCTGGCTGGACCAGCAGGCAAGCGAGGGCTCAGGGTGCTGTGGACTGCCCCAAACCCCTCTCCTCCATTGGGCTGACAGTGAGGTAGTCCTTGGAAGGTCTTTTGAGGGCCATGGAGCTGGGTTGACTAGGGTGGTGACAATGCCATGATGTTTCCACAGGCAGGAGAAACCTCCATTGGCTGGGCCTTGGGCCACATGCTGAACCTCACCAACATGATCCCAGCAGAGAAGCCCTCTTCCCATAAAAGCATGCTGTACAACTACTGGGTCATCCTCATCTTGCTCTTTGTGGTCACCACCCTGACGTCTCTGGTGACCGCCATCTGCCTGCTCCGGCACAGCAAGTCCCTCACAATCTAACAGCAGGGACAGGGTGGGCCTTTTCTGCAGGAACCAGCACCATCCTTCCTGCTGGAGTCTCCATGGCCTGAACACGTGGGATGTGGCAAGTGCTCAGAGATGTCCGCCTATGATACCCAATGCTGTCTGTCCCAGAAGGAAAGCTGTGCCTTTTTGCCCTCCCCTTGCTTTCAAGCTGCAGAAAGGGGGGACAGAAGAGGACCACTGGCCCTGTAGAAGAATAGCTTAAGGGTTTCCCAGTGCTACTTGCGGACGGACCCCAGAGCAGGCTCAGGATTTGGATGTCCAGACCTGGGGCATCTTTCTGCTGCCAGACCTGGGCTGGACTGGACCAGCGAGTCCAGACAACAGCAGGATTTATTCTCATGTGCATGGGGTGGGTGGGAAGTATTACTTATGCTAGTCCTTATAGCTGAGCTTGCTAGCCTGTCCCTGGAGCATCAGCCTCCCAGGGAGCTCTGGGCGTCACCCAGAGCCCATGCTGTCTTTCTGGCCAATGCACAAACCCCACTGACCTTCCTGAGGGCCAGATCTTGGCCTGGACTTCCACCAGCCTCAGCACACGGGGCTTTGGGTAGGGGCTTAGCAACAACCAGAAGTGGGCTGTAGGCAGCATATCCCCCTTCAGCAACCAGATGCGGTGCTTTCCCCATTCCTGCAGTTCCTAAGCCAGTCTTGCCTTTGCCACAGCCAGAGCCTCCTCTGTCCCCACAGCAATGGCACAAAAAGCCCCTGTGGCTCCCTGGTGCGTGGCTGTGCCATCACAGAGGTGATGGGCTCACTGCGGGAGTGGGGATTTGCACTGCCTTAGGATTTGAGCCCTGCATCACCCCACACCAGGCAGCTGGGAGGATGCGCCTCCATTTCCAAATGAGTAAAAACAGGGACATGCGAACATGCAGAAGGTTTGATTTTGTTTGGTTTGGGTTGGTTTTTTTTATAATCAGAAATAAATCTTTGTAACCACTCTTACGGCTCTGTGGCTCTTGATCAGTGACAGGCTGATCAAGCCTGGCTGTCCTGCAGGGGTAGAGCCACTTACGGGGTCTGCTCATACCAAGCCACAGGTCAGGCTCTGCCTGAAGGTCTCAATCCCTTGCAGCCGGCCCAGTGCTGAGACACCATCATGGCTTTGTATGCTCTACCAGCCTGGAGAATCCCCCAAGATGGACTGAGACAGGCTTGAAACCTCACTCCAGACTCAGACCCACCTGGAAGTGGAAGAGTTTCAACCAGCTATGGTGGCAAAGTCCAGGTTTCCCAAGGTCCAGTCACCCCAAAGGCTCAAGCTAACTCTGTCCTGTGCATTCACCGCTGCACTCATGACCACAGCCTCCACGCAAGGAAAACATGTAGGGAGCCTCGGCTCCCAGGGAACCGGGTCTGGTACCCAAGCAGGGCAGGAGAGCAGCCTGCAGGGTTGGCAATTTGTTCATGCAGTCACTGGCAGCTCAGAGCAACCATGGCGTGCATCCAGCCGCCGGACAGCTGTGCGGGGCCAGTTGCAACTCATCAAGCCCATCTGGAAAGAGCCTCCCACCCCACCACGTTCCTCTGCACGCCCCAGGAGAGGAGCAGCTTTAGTAAGAGTTGCAGTTTCTCACTGCCCTCCTTGCTCTCGCAGGCGGCATGAGCTTCATGGGTTTGCTCACTTAGCAACACCCTTCCCTGCTCCAGCTGAGTTCCTAGTACACTGTGCTTGGCTTAACCCACCTGTTCCCCACAGCCACTTTGCTTTTACTCTCTGCACAGGGCAAATGTGATTCCAGTTCAGATGATGCTCTGAGCCCCCAAACCCAGTTTCCTCCCCAGGCCCTTCATGTCCCCAGCACTGGGACTCCCTCCTGTGCCAAGGCTCAGGGACTGTCTCCAGCTCTCCCAGGGAAGGAGGCACTTTTGATCTCTGAAGCTGAAATGCTGCTGCTCTGCTCTAAGAAACCAGCTAGCTTCCAGAACCCAGGCTGGGATTCCCCTTCTAAGAAATTCAGCTGCAGCTGAATCAGAGCTGGACATCCACCAAGAGTGGCCAGTTTGCCCTAGTCATGACTTGGAATTTGCTGTTAGGAAAAAAGGAAGTAAAAGAGGCTTCTTAATCTTCCCACATGCACCTCTGGGTGCACAGAATTTGAGACAGTACCACTCCCTTGCCAGTTGTTTATGGATCTGGATGGAAAGTCTGGGACTGGCCAGGTGACTGCCCCGAGAGCAAGGCAGGCACCACACAGAGGGGCTCTAGGCACATGTGCACCCCCTTTGTGGGGGCAGAAAGAACACCCCCAGAGGCCATGCAGCTGCAGGGCTCAGCTCAGCTCCATTCAGGCAGGAGAGGAAAGCTTTGCTGCTACAGGGGCGGGGATGTTGTGACCAGCTAGGCTCAAGAAACAGAGAGCACACGGCAACAGCTCTGCCCTCTCACTGCTTAGCCCAGACCCATCCATGCCTGTCATCATTTCACAGCCCTGTGCTGTTGGATTGCAAGCGCTATGGCCTCAGAGAGACCAGCGCTCTCTGCTCCAGTGTTTACTGCAGGGGCTGCCTCAGGGTGACATTCATCACCTGCACCCCAGCTCTTCCTGTCCCACCGCCAGCATTTGCTTCATCCACAATGTGCACTTTAAGCTCTTGACTTTTATTGTACCCCCACGTGCGATGTTCAGAGGTCACCTGGGAGGCAGCAATCCCTATGGTGCCTGCACCACGCTCTCACTGGATCGACTCATCTGAGTTCCTGGGCAGTGCCACAGAGCCCACCAGTCTCTCAGGCAGCACAGGTGCAGGCAGGCTTGGCAGGCAGGAAGGGGTGAAGCAGCACACATGCATGGCGTGCTGTGCTCTCCTAGCTACTCCACAACGTCCCCGTACTTGTTCCTTCTCACCAGTGGTGCCACGCTCTCTCTGTCCTCTGGACTGGGCAGATTTTCTGCAAAAGAAAGAACAAGCTCCCTGGATCCCTGACTATCCTTGAGTGTTTGCCAGGGGCAGGCAGGGAACCACAGAGCCCTGGTGAAGCATTTAAACCCCCTTCAGCTAGGCCCAGCTTTGGGAGCTCAGTGTACCAGTGGGAGAAAGCAGCTGGCAGCTGCGGGAATCGTCCACTCCAGCTCTGCCCACTGCATGGAGCAACTGGGGTGTGGTTTACTGCCTCCCTCCATCCCCTACCCTCTTCTTCTTCTTCCAGCAAGCAAGCCCTTCACGCAGGCTCTTGTGAATCCACAAAAGCAGGCAGGGCAGCAGGCAGAAGCAAGTGCTCCCACCCCACACTGCCAGCCCTGCTCAGGTACCTGCAGCGCAGGTGATGGGGCTGGGGCACGAGGGACATGGGAGCCATGAGACCAGGCAGGGTGCTCCAGCCACCCTAGCACTGCTGCCACCCCAGGTGCCTGCTCCTATCCCTCGGCTGCGGGGTGCCACTGTAGGACTTCTATGGGGATTTTGGCAATGACACAAACAGTCACCACCTTAATTATGAGTCAGGAGCAGCAAATTGTCGCAGCAGGGAAGAAACAGGCATGACAAGCCCAGGGAAAGCAGCAGGGAGAGATGGGAACATACCTGCAGGCTGAGACACCCTACTAGCCACGGCAAGCTCCCGTGGGGACTTGCCTGTCTCCAGGTAAATCCAGAAGTTGGCGCATTTCCGCGTCTCGGCTCGGGTTACCACGTAGCTGGCGAGGGACCCTGCAGCTGAAGAGACCAAGATGCTCCCGACAGCGCCAGGAGCAAGGGCATTTGCTAAGGGCAGCGGTGGGCAAAGCACCTGCCAGCGTATGAGCTGCTGCAGCTGCCTTCGAGCCGTCCCCGACCCTCCCAGGGCCGTGAGGTGCAGGGCCGTGACGGGAGCCAGGGGAGAAATCCCCCAGGCCGAGGACGAACAGCCCTTCTGCCCGCGGCACGGCCCCGCTCAGAGCGGGGTCCCGCCGCCTTGCCTGGGCGCGGGCAGGGCCGGGCAGGACGCTCACCCCCGGCCAGGAGCAGGCTCCACTGCAGGCTATACGGCAGCTTCTTGTTCACCAGCTTCTGCACGGCGAAGGCGGCTCCGCTGCCTGCCGAAACCCGGGGGCCGGGCGCCGTTACCGGCCACGGCCCCGCCCGGGCCACCCCCCTCCCGCTGCCCGCGGCCCCCGGGGAGCGGCCGGGGGGAGTCGGGGGGGCACGGGGAGAGCTGGGGGGGGCATGGGGAGAGCCGGGCCAGGCCGTACCTGCCAGGAAGGTACCGATGCCCTTCATGAAGGCGTGGGACTGGCAGGCCGCGTACTGCTGCAGCGCCTGCGGGAGGCACACTCAGCGCGGGGCACCGGGTCCGTCCCCCCGGCGCCCGCCCCAGCGCCCCCGGCCCCGGCAGGCCGTACCGGGTGCTTGGCGGCTACGCTGTCCTCCACCCGCCGCAGCCCCAGGTTGACCATGGCGGGGCTGGCTGCCCTAGTGCCGGGGAGGGCCCGCAGGCCTCGCCCGCCCCTTCCGGCGCTGCCGCCATGGCGGAGCCGGCCGGGCCCTTCCACCTGCTGCAGGCCGGGCCGGGCCGGTACCTCTGCTACTGCCGCCCCGGCCCCGGCCCCGGCGGCACCGTCTAGTGAGTGCGGGGCCGGGGCCGGGGCCGGGGCCGGGGCCGAGGCCGAGCGGCCCCGGCACGGCCTGAGCTGCTGCCTCCCGCAGCGTGACCGACGCGCTGGAGGTCTGGGCCGGGGAGCTCGGCGTCCGCCCGCCGCTCGGCTGCGTAGGTAGCGGGGCTGGGGCAGCGGGAAAGGCCCGGGGCTGGGCGGCTGGGGGGCCCGGGCCGGGGGCCGGGGAAGGCCGTGTCGAGACGTGCCCCCTCTCCTCCGCAGCGGTGCCGGCCAGAGGAGCACGGCACGAAGCTCAGGTGGGTGCCGCAGCTGCGGGGACCCGGCCTCTCTGTCGAGGGCCCCACTCACCCCGGCCTCACCTGCACAGGGAGGCCTTGGGGCGGCGGGCCGCATCGCTGAGCCTGGGCGAGGGGAAGGCCACACTGCAGCCGTGGGACGAGGCCCAGTGCTCGGCCCTGGATCTCTTCAAGCTGCCTGTCGCCGAGGCGAGGAGCCAGCTCCAGGCGCTGGTGTTTGGCATGGCGGAGCATGTGGAAAGCCTGGAGAGACGCCTGGAAGGTCTGGGGGGGTTTTGGAAGGGGGTAAAGGCGGGAGGAGGATGGGCAGCTCCCTGCCACCTCTGTGGTATTGTGTGTGTCCCCCCCAAAAGCGCCCCAGGTGATCCAGCTCGGCCAGCAACAGGAGAAGTCTGTGCCACCCTGGCCTCGGCCCAGGTGGTTTCTCCTCACTGGTTCTGGGTGGACTGGCCGGGAGAGCTGGACAGCAGGGGTGCTGCCTTATTTTTCCTATATGTGCTGGCCAGTTCCCAAAGCTGGCCAGGGTCTGCACATGGCCACCTCGGGCAGAAGAGATCCAGCGTGGGACCAGAGGACGCAGTGTTGTGTCTCTGTGCAGAAACACAACCTTGTCCCCATGGCTAGCACCACACCATCATCTCTGTGTGTGGGAGTCGCCTTACAGAGGTTTCTGGTTTAGGGGTCTAGGAAGATCCTGGGGCGGCAGCAGCCTGGGTGGGAGTGCTGGGAGAAGAATGTGTCTCAGTTTGGCTGTGGAGGGGAGGGAGCTTGCTGGGGAGGCTTGGGGTGCTGCATGCCCCATTGGGGTGTGTTGTCACAAGCTCTGGCTCTGGTTCCTGTCTCAGCAGTGGTGGAGACACTGGCGTCTTCCTGCAGCCCTGAGAAGAACGCTGCCTGGAGCCAGCAGCCCTTCCTACCAGGTAGGCAGTTGCCAGGGGGCACATCCCCTCTTCCCACTGCTTGTTTGCCTTCTTTTCCCCAGGAGGCTGCTGGTCCTGTGTCCATGTGCTCTCCAGGACACTCTTGAGTCCCCTCAGCTGTGGCTGCTGTCAGCTGCCCCACTCTTCTGGTGCCCTTCCCAGCACAGAAGGGGCCAGGGCTCAGCGCGGTGGCTCTTGGGGTGTCTGGGATGCACTCTGCTCAGGTCACATGCTGGGCATCATCAGGCAGGTTGCTTGCTAGCTTCCAGGAGGAGGTCAGGCTTCACTGCTCTTCCAGACTGGGGACCGTGGCAGGTCCATGGCTCCCTCCTCCTTTGGGAGAGGAGACCAGGTTTGGCCCTTCCTCACCCACCATGATGTTGGGCCTGCCAGGCTGGGCTGCTGGAGGCTCACCCTGGGCTTGCAGGACTGCCAAAGCAACTAGCTGACCTTTTGCAATCCCTGTCCTGCCTGTCCCTGACTGAGGCAGACCCCAGCCCCAGGAAGAACAGGGGTGCTGGCTCAGCTTTGTCAGCCAAGAGGAAGATCCCAGGAGAGTCTCTCATTAACCCTGGCTTCAAAAGGTAAGTGCTGCTCCCAGGCCTAGTGCTGTGGCTGGGCTGCACGGAGATCTTGTGGACTCTGCTCTGTAGTTGCATGGGAGCAAGATGTGGGGCTTTGGGCTGTGATGCTCCCTCCATCTCCTTCTAGCAAGAGAGCACCATCTGGAGTGGATTTTGAGGACTCCTGACCTGTGCTGTCCCGTCCCCTGATGACAGTCCTACCGGAGCCTTGTCAGCCGCGTGTGTGGCTGGTGGAGGAGGTTTCGCTGCACCCTGGGCCTGCTGAGCCCCTTGCACCCAGGGAGGCAGACGGGGCAAGCAGGACCCAGAGGGCTGGAGCCAGCACCTGGCAGGCCTGAGCAGGCAGCAGATCCTCAGCTGGTGCAGTGGCAGGGCCTTTGGCGGGGGCAGATGGGGTAGGGGTGACAGAAGTTGTGGCTTTTTTCCCTGCAGCTCTTCCCTGCTGGCAGGGGCCACCTCTCTACCTTGCTTGCCATGAATTGGTAGGGTTTTTAAAGATCTTTTATATCGCTATGTAACAAAAAGATTGCCTGTGCTTAACTGATTGCTAGTAAAGGTGGTTTTAGCCAGCTGGTCTCTGGGGACTGGGACAACACAGATGTGTCAGTCCATTCTGCCTTTCCCTTGCTCAGGAACCCTGTGGCCAATTTCAGCTGAACCTGGAGTGTCAGGGGTTCAGAGGAATTCACTTTCCTGCCAGCTTTGTGCCAGTGGGCTGGTGGGTGAGTGGTTAGAGCCTCTCCAGCCCCCTGGAGAACTGGGAGAATGAGCCCAGCCTTTGCCTAGGCACTGGGAGAGGACTGGGAGGCTGGTGCAAAGTCCTGCGATGGTGAAGAGCTGCTGGGGCTGGTCACTCCAGACTCACGCTTGTCTCACTTGCAAAGCCTTTATTGATTTCTGGGAGCTCTGATATGTGGCTTGGACTTGCCCCACTTCACCCCCATCCCTCTCCCAAATCTGCTCCTGAGAGCTTCCTAACAGGAGGTTCTGGGGGAACAGTGCCCTCCACTCCCCTCACTCAGGGTGATAGGGGCTGGGCCGTGTCCACCACCCGCACCATCCCCCCGGCTCTGTTCCTGGGGCTCTGCCATGGCTGCCAGTTCCCCTCACCCAGTGCAGCTCCTCGGGGGCATCCTGCGCTGCCTGCTGCCCTGGCACAGCCCTGCCTCCGGTCACTCCAGAGGAGGCTGCAGGGATGCCTGCGGCAGTGCGCTGCCCTGTCTGTACCCCACAGCCCTCTGCTCTGGGCAGCTTTTCCTCCCCAGCTCCTTCCCTTACCCTCAGCATTGCCCAGCTTTGGTATAGGTGGTGCCCGTGTCTGTGGGCACTTTGCACCCCTCCTGATGCTTGAGGGACCGCAGGGCAGGTTGAGGGGTTCCTGGCCGAGCAGGGAGAGTGGCACAAGAGCTGAGAACGCATTTCCGGGCTTGGCGTGATGCAGATTGCTGCCGGCACCTTGGGCAGGGGTGCCAGCTGAAGGAATTTGAGTGCGAGGGGCACAGCTCATGCTCTCTGCCCTCCTGAGTGCGCGCAGGCAGGACTGGGGCAGATGCTGGCCTGCTGCCCGACCCTGGCCCTGCACCCACCTGCGCGCATGCCCGGCTCACTGCAGCAACCGGACCACGGAGCGATAGGCTTGTACAATCTCCTCGCTGTTGGGGCAGGTGTATTTGAACTCCTTGGTTTCGCTGGCACTGTTGAGGTAGCGCCACACGCCCCGCAGGTCCTTTGGGATCCCAAAGCGGCGGTAATGCTGGCACACGACCTGTGGGCAGAAACAGGGTGAGCCCTTGCCCAGCCCTGTGTCCCTGTGGTGTGCCAAGGAGGGCCCCGTGGCCAGGGGCTGGTATTCACAGGCAGGAGTCAGCCAGGAAGGGTGGCAGGGGACCAGGGGACATCCCTGGCATTGCACGAGACAAGGGGCAGCACCTGGCAGGGGATGTGGAGGGGATTGAGATCTGTGGGAAGGCAGCATGCAGGCAGGGGTCATGGGGAGGGAGGTGCCAGGGGGACACCGGGATGATACAGGGGTTGGCAAAGGAGCAGGGGGTTGCTGCAGGCACCGAGGGGGAGGTGAGAGCATGGGGCCGGTGACATCGAGAAGCCAGGGAGAGAAGGGTACAGCATCAGGGTGCCCACACTCGCCTGAACAATGTTGAGCTTGGGCAGCAGGTTGCAGTCGGCTAATGTGAGCTGGTCCCCGTCAAGGAAGCGGCGCTGGGAGGCTCGGAGGTGGGGGTTGTGGGCCAGCTCATACTCCAGGGGGGCACTCAGGTACTCGTCCAGCTTCAGCAGGGCCCGCAGCAGGCTCCGCTGCAGCACTGCGGGGAGGGCGGCAGTGCCGCTGGCTCAGGGCATGGCCCGGCTCTGGGCATGGGGCCCTGCAGCTCTGCCGTGGCGTCCTGCCAGCCCACCCCTGTGCCCAGGCAATGCCTGCCCACGCTCTTCCCACCTTGCCCAGGATGGCATTTACCCCTGCCCTCCCTAGAGGACCCTGGCATGGCCATGCTGAGCTGTGTGGGGAGGGGCAGTGCCTGGAGAGACCCAGCTGTGGCCTGGGGCAGGGGAGGGCTGGAAAGTCTCAGGGTGACCTGACTGGGCTTCAGGGTGGTATCCCCCCACCCAGCTTCTCACCCTCGTCCTGGGCAGGCACTGGGTTCTTGATGAAGGTGGAGAACTTGTGAAAGATGTCATTCCCAGCCAGGCTGGACTCCCCGTACCGTGGGACCAGGCTGGGGAACCTGCAGGGACACAGGCACAGCTGAGGAAAGAGGCAGGGGCCAGCAGGCTCATGTGCTGCCTGCCCGCCTCCCCTCTCTCAGCCTGTCCTGCCCCTCCTTGGCCCCTTGCCCCCCCTCAGGGCAGCACCAGACACTGACATGGGGGGGCCCAGCTTGTCCTCCAGGAAGTCCTCAATGGTGACGGTGTCAGTCTTGGGCTCGCCATTGTAGAGCAAAACAGGCAGCTGGGCACCCGGTGCGAAGTCCTTCAGCACGTCCAGTGCCCTGCAGGAGATGGGGATGGATGCTGACACCTGGCAGTGCCCAGGGCTCTGCAGGGCACCGCACACTTGTGTATGTGTGTTTGTATGCACAGGTGTGTCCTGTGCAAGGGGTTGAGGTGGTGCCCCCAGGCTACTCTTGCCTCACTGTGTGCCCATGGCAGCTCTGTCCTGGGAAATGCCTGCTGACCTCCCTCAGGCAGCAGTGGGCAGCTGGAGTGGGGTACAACAGGCTCTATGCGTCCCACAGCACCCACCCTCCATGTCCCTTTGCAAGGGGTTTGGGACTTACCACCTCCCCCATCAGTGTGCCAGGGCAAGGCTGTCCCACCCAGCCCATGGCCCTGACCCCTTAGCTGGCAACCCCCATGGTGAGTGGGGGGGCATGACTCACCTCTTCACATCCACGGTGGTGAGGGTGAAGGGCACCCCTTTGAGCAGTAGCACCATGAAAAGCCGCTGGCAGAAGGGGCAGTGACCCATGCTCTCCCCATCCTCGCTTGCCTGCAGGCAGAGAGGGAGAGCTCAGCTGCCCCTTCACCCCAGCACAGCCGCCGCGGGGGCAGCGCTGGCCAGGCAGCTCCAGTGGGTGCAGAGGGAGGGTGGCAAGCCAGATGCCACCCACCCCAGCCAAGCCCAGGCTGGCTGCAGGCTGGAGAGCAGTGCTGGCAGTCCATGGCACCCGCTATGCTGGGCAGGGTGCCAGCCCCCGGCCTCTGCCTGCTCCTGGGGCCTCTGCACCCCACCCCAGAGCAGCCTGCGTGGCACAGCGGGTGCTGGCCCTGGCACCCCTGGAAGAGCAGGGGGCCCCAGGCTACCCCAGCCCCACAGTGCCGAGGGGGCTGGGGCCAGCGACCGTGGTGGCACCGGGTACAGCTGTGCCAGGGGACAGCCCAGAGCAGCAGGGGCTGTGCTGGAGGAAGGTGATGGTGATGCTGGTGGCCCTGTCACCCCCAGGTGTGATTCCGGATGGGCCCTGTCCTGCCCTGTGTAGCTGGACAAACTGCCCTGGCCAGGTAGTGGCTGGGAAGGGCCCGGCAGGTGCAGGCAGATGCTGTGGTGGCTAGGCTGCTGGGCAGGGGGCCCAGTTTTGGGGGAGGCATCCCAGTCCAAAACCCCATGCTGAACACCCACAGCCCCCCATGCCCGCGGGGCAGGCAGCAGCATGCCGTGCCATGGAAATGAGCCCCGAGCTGCCCACTGCCTGCCCAGGGCCCCACGTCTGCGCGCTGCAGTGGGCAGGGGTGGCCAGGCTATGCCAGCCCAGGGCACCCCAGGCCCCTGTGACCCCTCTCACCTTGACGAAGAGCTGGATTTGGGGTTTCTCGGCCATGCTGGGTGGTGGCTGCTGGCTGAATGGTGGCTGTGGTGTGAGTGTGGGTGCTGGAGCACGGCCCCTCCCAGCCCACATTCCTCCCCCGGGTGCACCCGCTCCCACCCACGCCTGGCCCCACGGCGCAAGAGGGGACGCCCTGGTATGGGGCCCCAGCCACCGCTGCTGCTGCCAGCCTGAGTCCAGCAAGGGCAGCTCACGGCATCGCCAGCTACAGCAGCTCCTGCCTGGGCACCCTGCCTGCTCTGCCTGTGCCCTGCAGGGCTTCATGCCCCAGCCAAGCCCACCACCCACCCTGGAAGATGCCAAGTGCTGGGCACAGGCCTGTGTTGTGCCCAGCTCCCTTTGCCCATAGCAGGCTCTTGCACCCCCACCCCAGGGCAGTATGAAAGCCCTCCTCAGCACTTGCCCAGCCCAGTCCCTCCCTGGGCACCCAGCCCTGGCCCTCCTGCCCACCAGTAACCATGCAGCCTTGCTGGCTCCAGTTATTATTTTTTATTTAAAACGATCATTATTTTCACATTTCACCTTTTTTTTTTCTTTTGCTAGCAATGTACAGGCTCCTCCAAGGCGTCCCCCCCACCCCTTGGGGTGCCCGGTGCCTGGGGATGTGCGTGGCACTGGCATTGTGCCCGTGGCTGGTGGCCAAGGACGTGCAGAGGGAGGCGAGGCAGGAAGTGGGGCCAAACTCAACAAAGCGAATGGTGTTAAGGCAGCGGCCACCCCTGCCTGGGGGCAACACCCTCCCGTTTCCACCCTGCTTGCCACCCTCAGGGTGCCCCCAGCGGTGTTTGTGCCTGGGCAACCCCGAGCTCAGGGCAGGGAGGCCACTGCAGCCACCCAGGCTGTGCTGGCAAGCATGCCCCGAGAGCACAAAAGCATCTCCATTGACTACTGAAAGCCAAGGGGCATGGGGACCGGGCATGGGGACAGTGGCACAGCAGTGGGTGGCGGCAGCTCTGCAGATGGGAGGGCTGGGGTGGGGGGGTGGCAGGCTCTGTGCCTGGGGTGCTGGTGTCCTCCTGCAGCCCTGAGGGGCAGGGCAGCTGGGTGGGCACAATGCAAGGACAAAGCCCTGGCCAGAGCACAGAGCAGGACACCATGCCCACCCTGGGGTGCCACCACCGAGGTCACATCTGAGGACCCAAAAGTGACACCATCCCCTCTCTCCCTGGTGGCACAGGGCTAACCCCGAGCTGGCTCATCCCCCAGTTCTCACCCAGGAAGGCAGAGTGGGCCCAGCAGTGGAGCAGGGGACACCCCAATTGAGGGCCTGCCCACCCATGCCATCCAGCCCACCCAGGACCAGCCAGTTTCCAGTATGCCATTAAAAAAAATATGGTCTGAAAAATCTGAAAATAGAGCTTATCTCCCCCCCATTTTTCCCCTATTGAAAATACTGTATATTTTATCACAATCTATAGCAGGTGGCATACAGGACTGGCAAGATCGGGGGCCACAGGGACAGCAGTCAGCTGCTACCTGAGTGTGCCCCTGCTTCTGTGCCCTCAAGTGGGGCCAGGGCTGGCCCCAATCCACCTCCCCGCATGGTGTGCTGTCCCATGGCAGTGAGCTGGGGTGCCCAGTGCTGCCTGCTTGCCGGTGGGCTGGAGCCAGCCCAGGGCCTCCAGCTGAGCCTGTGCGAGGGAGGCAGAAAGGGCAGTGGGGACACACATGGGCAGCTTGGCCCTAGGTGCTCCCTAGGAAGGAGGGGGGACAGTGCATAGCCACCCTGGGGTGCTGTAAAAGCCTGGGGCACCTATGGGGTGGGTGGCTGGGGTCAGCATCATGGGCCCTGCCATCACCCTGCCTCTGGGCACCACTGTGGGTTGCTGGGGAGCTGCGCGCTGGGGAGTGCTGCTGTGCTGTGGGTGCTGGGCACAGCCCCCATAGGTGACAAGGCAGCAGGACCCTCTGCAGAAAGGAGGGACACTGCTGGCCAAGGGGGTACCCGCAGCCAGCCCTGGTGACGCTGCCAGTTCTAGGTGATGATGCCGGCCCCACCGCCACAGTCCATCCTTCCCCTTTCCACCACCCCAGACACCGCTGTCCGGTTGCACCAGCACCCAGCTGGGTTGTCTTGTCCTCGTACCTCAAAGCCACCCCACTCCCAGCTTCAAAAGGCATCCTGGGGCACAGCAACCCCTCTCCCAGTACCACCACTGACCCAACAATAAGAAACCAGTGCAGGTGGCTTCTGTACAGGGGCAGATGCTGAGCAATGAGTGCCAGGGCAAGGGGGAAAAAGAGGGGAACACAGTGGAAAGGTGGCACAGCCGCAGCGATGCCCTGTGGTGGGGAAATGAGGGCAGGCAGGAGGCAGGGTGAGGGGCTCTGGGGGGAGGAACGTGGTGGGGGCAGAGGGGAGAAACAGCTGGTGCCAGCATGTGAAATACCCTGTGAAATACCCCTCTGCCCCACCACGTGCCCCTCTCTGCAGGGGTGCCACTGCCCAGCCCCAGGGACAGTGCCGAGTGCCCAGTGCACACGTTGCAAGGCCAGGCAGGGCCAGGGCAGCTGGACCCCTCAGCTGGCAGCAGTGTGGGCAGGGAGGACACACCAGCAGGGCTGAGGTCCCCAGCTCTGCAGGTTGCCAGTGACATCCTGTCGTGACAGAAATCAATCGTGGGTGAAGCACCAGAGCTCCTGCCCCCATGGCGCCAGACCCCGAGCTTCCCACGCTGCCAAGGGCAAATGCTAAGCCAGGGGTGATGGAAACAAGGCGAAAGCAGATGCCCATCCTCCTGCCCTGCCAGGGCCAGGCTGAGGTGGTGCCAATGCCTGGATGGGGTGGGGGTGGGAATGTCCCTGCGGCCAGGGGTCCCCAGGGTGGGTGAAACATGGGTGTCCAACCGAAGGCACCGCTCACAGGCCTTGTCCCTGCCACAAAGCATGCAGGGCCAGCTGCACTGGCACCAAGCCGTGTCTTTCTCTTCACAGTCTCTGTCCGTTGGCACGCTGGCTGGGCGAGCCAGCTGGGGATGGTTGTGGCCCCTGGCACCATGCAGTGACACTGCCCCGAAGCTGAAAGGGACAAAGGCCACCTGGCGGGCGATGGCTCACGAGGTCTGCTCAGGCCAGTGCCGCACCCGCCGTGTCCTCCCTGGCACACGCCTGCAGCCGCACCAGCTCCGCTTGATGGGCAAAGGGAGGGGAGAGGCCAAAAGGGTTCGGTGGCTTCACAGCCAGGGGATGTGGCTGCCCCGGGGGGTCTCAGCACAGGGTGTCCGTGTTGAATGAGAGCTGAGCCTGTGGGCACAGAGACAGGCAGGGCTCAGGGGCTGGGCAGGGGCTGCCCGCTCTGCCCAGCACACCCAGTGCTGCTGGGGCCAGGATCCGGCCTGGGCAGGGAGCAGCCACCCCTCCCAGAGAGCCCTCTCTGGTCCATCCCTGGTCCCACCCTGTTCCCTTCTCTGGACGAGACCTAGTGCCACAGAACCCAGCCCCAGTGCCCTGTGGCAAGGCCACAGCTGGGACCAGGGACGCCCAGATCTGGGGACAAACTCTCACCCTCTCCTCCTCAAAGCTGATGAGGCCTTCGTCATCAGTCTCCAGGTCCTCCTGCTCCTCCACCACGAGAGCCCGGAGCTCCGTGGGGGCAGCCCTGGGGCGCAGCAGGCTCAGCACACGCTCCAGGGGTGACTGCAAGGCGCAGCTGGGGCTCGTCTCCTGCTGCTCCAGGTTGTCACTTTGCTTCTTGGCAAAATTCACAAACACCTGGAGGGGAAGGGGCAGGAGGCTGTGAGGGCCTGTGGACCTGCACCTCCACCCCCTGGTCACCTCTCACTTGCCATCTGTGCTGCTGGAGATGGGCCCCAGTGCATCCCACTGGGCTGTGCCCCGCACCTAGCTCTACCTCCCATCCCAAAGGTGGCTTCTGCCAGGCACTTTGGCACAGCCACCCCCACCAGGCACAGCCACCCTCCCTGAGGACAAGCATCCAGCCACCCATGCTGTCCCCAGTCTCACATTGTCCAGCGTGGTTTGGCTGACAGAGTAGTCTTCGATGCCCAGGACGTCCACCACCTGCTCCATCTTGCTGAAGACCTGTGCCAGTGAGATCTGGTCCGACTTCAGCTGGTACTGGGCCTTGGTGTGGTGCCGCTCCTGCAGGGGACACAGAGGTGACACCCAAGCCCTCACTCCCAGGCACTCGCCCGTCACCCTGTGGGGGGTCCTGCAGAGGTGTCCCTTGGGGAATGAAGGCTGCTTGCACCCCGAGGCGGGGGGTAGCAGGGGACAGCACCACCACTGCAGGGAGCTCACCTTGAGGACGGCCTCGGGGAAGTTGCGGTTGAAGAACCTCACCACCTCCTTGACGTTGAGGCTCGACTTGGTGCGCACTGTGATCATGTAGCCATCTCCGAACCTGTGCGGGGACAAGGGACCCTGTGAGGACATGACCCCCACCTGTACCTCTGCGAGGAAGGACTGACCCCATGGAAGGGGACGATGCTCTCCAGCAGGCACTGCACCCACCAGGACAGTGACGGTGCCAGGATGGTCAAGCGAGCCCAACCCCTGCCCACCCTCCAAAGCAGCACCCACACAAAGGGCTGAGATGTTGCCGCAGGTGCCTCACCATCACCTTGCTGTGGGGGCCCAGCCCCCTCCCACCCCACAGCACACACAGGGTGCTGGACCCACCAACGGGCTCTTACCGGTTCTTCAGGTGTTGGATGCTGCCGAGACACTTGAGCCGCCCGTTCACCATGATGGCCAGTCGGGTACACAGTGCCTCGCACTCCTCCATGCTGGGAAAACAGGGCAGGCTTCAGCAGGGTGGCATGGGGGGACAGTGCCAGGGGCTGTGGCTGGGGCAGGCAGGGAGCCAGGCTACCCAGGCCATCACCCAGTTGCTGTGGCCCCACCACCAGGGATGGGAGAAGGCAACAGAGGGTGTCCAGGGTTCCCTCTGCTCCCCATACCCCTGCCAGACGCCATCCCCTGGCATCAAAAAAGCCCCTTCCCACCCATGCAGCACCCCAGGTGCCCGGAGGCATCGTGGGCACAGCTAGAAGCCCCCCCAGACCTGTGGGATGTGAGGACCACAGAGCGACCCGTTTTGATGACATCCAGGATGAGGTTCCAGAGGAAGCGCCGTGCCTTGGGGTCCATCCCTGTGGTGGGCTCATCCTGTGGGATGGACAGCACCCTCAGACATGCCAGCCCCTGGGGGAACCCTGCCACCCCTTCCTGTCCTGAGCCCAGCTCAGGACACCATCCCACACCCCAGGACACTCATGGCGGAGCCCGGGGCAGGCAGCTCACACCCAGGGTTATTTCTCCACCCCAGCCTAGCGCCAGCCCCAGGGACACGGTGGGTGGGAGGAGGACTCCATGGGCAGGGTGCTGGAGCCCAGGCCGCACCAGGAAGATGAAGGCTGGGTATCCGATCAGTGCGATGGCTGTGGACAGCTTCCTCTTGTTGCCTCCGCTGTAGGTACTGGCAGGCTTGTCAGCATACTTGGTCAGCTCCAGCTTCTTCAGTGCCCACTTGACCACCTGCAAGGCATGGGGAGCTGTGGTCACCCTGCCAAGGCCACGGGGCTGGCAGTGGGCGAGCAGTTGGGCTCCGCAGCATTGGCCAGCTGTCAAGGGGACCACAAGCAATGCTGCGAGTCAGGGGAGCCCCATGGCAGCCCCTGGCGTGGCCATGAGCCATTGGTGGGGCCTGCGAGCGCATATGCCTGGCCCCAGCACCCCATGCAGGCATAGCACCAGGGCAGCACTGCCATGAGGGTAGTAGCACTGGCTTGGGTGCCCGCTGGTGCCTGGCGAGATGTCATCCCCATAGCACAGCACCAGCCCATGGGTGCTAGCAATCACACACCCAGAGCCCTACCCGATCCTCGTCCTTCCAGGGGATGCCACGCAGGCGGGTGTAGAGTTCCAGGTGCTCCTGGGCTGTCAGCTCATCAAAGAGTGCATCAAACTGGGGGCAGTAGCCCAAACTCTGCTGGACCTGCAGGAGCTCCTTCAGGATGCTGCAGGAGAGGATGGAGGGGCCGTGGGGAGAAGGAATCACTTTTCAGGAGCACCCTATCGCTCGCTCCCCTTTCACACGCCTTTATACTGGAGCATCTTCTACCAGGTAACCCACAACAGGCAGCCTTGGCCGAGAGCCGGTGTCACTTGCCACCCCCCAGATGATGGTCAGCCCAGCAGGACACAGGGCTGCAGAGTCCCATGGACCCACATGGGCACACTCACACTGCTTCATCCTGAGACACCCCCAAGCAGACCCCATCCCAACCCCAGGACGGTGGGCAGTCCCCACCTCCCACCCAACCTGTGCCCCCTGACCTGTGTCCGTTAACAAAGGCCTCTCCACCCGTGGTGCTCTCGTCCCCTGTCAGCATCTTGAAGGTGGTCGTCTTGCCTGCACCATTGACGCCCAGCAGCCCAAAGCACTCCCCGGGTCGCACGCCCACACACAGCCGGTCCACAGCCAGGATGCGCCCGATCTTGCGGGACTTATACACCTGGTGAGGCACGGGATGGGGGCTCAGCCTGCCAGGAGGCAACCTGGACCTCCAGCCCCAGCCCACATCCCTCAGATGGGATGGCTCCAAGGTGTCTCCTTGCAGCCCCGGTGCATCCCCCACTGCTGTCACCCTGCTGCTGTACCTTGGTGAGGTTTTCAATCTTCAGCATGTCGTTGTCGGCGTCACCGCGCAGTACACGGTGCCGCTCATTGGCCACATCGATGTCATCCTCGATGGGTTTGGTGGAGACAGGCAGCCGCCTGCAAGAAAGTGCACAGAACAGGGTGGGAATACAGGTACGGGAGCCACCTGCCCGCATCCCTGTTGGGGATGGGCAGCTCCCCAGCTCACCCCCACCAGAGGGACAGCCTTGAGCTAAGGGGTCCTGACAGCAAAGCCATGCCTAGCCTGCCCCCCACTCCCCCACCACACTCACTGGGGCTTCCGGAAGAAGTTGTACTGGCACATGATGGTGATGAAGAAGCCAACAAAGCCTTCGATTGTCATGGCAACAAGCCCCCGTGTCACAATGTCCCATTCAAAGGGTGATTTCATTTTATCGAACTGCCCTGAGTGAGAGGAAGAGGAGAAAGTGGCTGGGGACACCTTCCTGTGGGGACAACCTGGTCGTACATCTTGAGCTAGCCTGTGACAATGACAGTGTCTTGCTCCCATGTCCCCTCCCCTGCCAGTCTGTTAGTGCTGGTGGCACCAGGGCTGGTCACAACAAGGCTTTCTGTTCACAGCATGTGTGCCGTTGAAATCGTCTTGCAACTTTTCAACCTCATCAACCCAACTGAGAGTGTGTATTGGATGGATTTGTTAGATCCTGCCCTAAAATTGCCCCTCATGATGCCAGCAGCACCTGGGTTATATACAGAAGCTGCCTGAGAAGCAGAGAGCAGCAAGAGGTTTTTCTGAGGCCGAGGTTAAGCTGTGAGCAGCAAAAGGCTCATTTTGGCTGGGCAGCGCAGCCCTGCAAGCAAGAGACCACGTCTGGAAGGAAGGAGCCCTCGCAGTCCCCATCCCTCACATCACAGCACGGCCCCACCATGGCTCCACCACGGCCCACCACAGCTCCACCATGTCTGCACCACAGGCAGTGTGCAACAGCAGCAGCAATGCACAACCTTGCCAGGGCTCACAACCTCCTCTCCCCACGGGGCTGCTATTCAGGATGGCCCAAGGAACCATTTTCAGCACCACCGGCACCATGCCACGGCTGACCCTCAACTGTGTCCCTTCCTGCACCCCAGTCTAGTTCACGTCCCCTAGGTTTTTGCTCCAGGTTGCGCGGGGGCTTGGGAAGCTTCACAGGGCAGGCGGAGGGGATGTGCCAGCACCATAGAGTCCCCCCAAGCCCCATGTGCCCTGGAGCAAGGGAGGGAGGGAATGAGAGGCCATACCGATCTTGGCATAGTATTCGTTGATGTACTCATTGTAGGCCATCTCCATCAAGCCGTGGCCCAGGTTGTAGTTAGGGAATACAAGAAAGCAGCTCTTCAGGTAGCTGTTCACCACCTTCAGATCCTGTGGGGATGGGCAGAGAGGACATGACCATCAGAAACACCCCTGAGGACCACGAGTGCATGGTAGGATCAGGATCCCCACCAAGATACAGCCTGGTCAGGTCTCACAGCTGACCCTGCTGGGAGCAGGAGGTTGGAGCAGAGACCTCCTGAGGTCTCTCCCAGACTGAGCTGTCCCACAACCTGATGGCAGCTTCTCCTTTCCTGGTGGCCCCAGGCAGAGCTGTGAATTTCATACCTTGTCATGCTCAAAGAGCTGCAGCAGGAACGTGGCAACAGTAGCCGTGATGCCAATGAAGAGGTTGATGACAATGAGGAACACGTAGGCGGAGCTGGGCACCTCAAACCAGAAGGAGGCAGGGTACATGATGGGGGTGATGGACCATCTGGGAAGGTGAGCAGCAAGAGCACACATCAGCATGGCAGGAGAAGGACTGGGCAGCACCAACTGTCAAGCCTTAGGATCACCCATGTTCCAGCCCCATCCTCCCTGGGCTCTCCCACCCCAGCCTTCACAGCCCACCAGCTATGGGAGCTGCAGAACATCAGCCAGATGGGCAGCCCGGAGGCCAGATCCTGCCTGCATAGCCACGGTGCAGATGGGGCATTGGAGGGACTCGTCAGTGCATCGTGACCACCCCTCTGAGCAACGTACCCGTAGAGCAGGAAGAGGGAGAGGACAGCGGGGAAGTTGGTGGGAGACGTGTATGCCGGGAGGTCAAACACAAACAGGATGATGATGCAGCACGTGGCCGGCACCAGGTAGTTCAGCTGGAGAAGACAGAAATTTGTGTGACTGCCCATCCACCCACCTGGCCCGGGGAACTCGGCTGGTGGGGCCATGCACCCTGCTCACCATGTCCCACACGTAGTTGGCCAACCAGTAGATGACAGGGTCGCAGCCGCTCACGAACTGCAGGTGTTTGGCCTTGGTGGCCTTTTCAGCCACGAGGAACACCACGAAGCTCGCTGGCACGAAGGACATGGCCACGATAATGAAGATGGCAATCACCACGTCTGTGCCTTGCAGGCTGCATGGGGAGCAAGGAGGAGAGCAGGGACCCCGTCACCCTCAGCTGCCTGGGGAAGGGCCACCCACACTAGCATGGGACAGTTGTTGTGCACAGGGCAGGTCACAGCACAGGGATCCCCACATCACCACCACCTGGTGCCCCCCCCCCAGCCTGCAGGGCAGAAGCCTCAGCATTCCCCTGCAAACTGCGGTGGGGAGCTCCCTCCCTTCCACAGGACAGCCATCCTCCCTCAAACCCAATCCCCAGACCTACAGGTAATCCAGGGACAGGCTGGCGCTTGTCTTGTTCATGGGGTGGTTGGTGACCGTGATGCCTGTAGGAAGGCCCAAGAAGAAACATGGGAGTGTGAAAGTTGGCTCAGGACAGAAAATCTTGCCCCCAGCCTGTCTGGTCCTGGCTCTGAGCGAGAGGACAGGTTTCTTCCCTGCAGCTCGGCAGGAGCTGAGCTGCCTGAAGCAACCAAGCACCTAGAGGCCAAGCCCTCCCTCACCAGCTGGCAGACAGCATCCTCAGACACACTGCAAGTCCAGGTGCCAGGAGGCAGCACCTCAGGAGGTTCTGCCCCAGCCCACGCTCTGCCTAGGTCAGACAAGGTGAGCGACCCCCCTGCCTCAAGTAGGCACTAGCCTGCTTGCTCCAAGGGGGGACATTGCACTTTAGAGCCTGGTTGGACCACACCCTAAAGCTGTTCCTGATGTGCTTCTGCCCTTAAAAGCCTCTAGGTCCTCACCATAGGCAGCAGGGTTGCCTTTGCTCTTGGGCAAGTTGGCTCGCAGGATGGCGTTGTTGAGAGCGTTGAGGTAGGTGGGCATGCTGTGGTAGCCCTTGTTGTTGTAGAAGACCTGGAAGAGCAGAGAAGAGTGGTGGGAGGTGGCAAGAGAGCTGGGCCCATAGCAGATGTACTGGAAGGGAGGGATGGGATGGGACAGCCACAGGGCAGGCTTCCTGCGCTCACAGCTGTGGAGAGAGCAGGCCACTGCCGACCATGCCGGGCCAGACCTGCTGGGGTGGGAAGCTGCAAAGCGCCCCATGGGGCAAGAGCCCCACCAGATTCCTCGGTGGAGAGCACTGCTGCAGAGCAGCTGGCGAGGGGTCCCTGCTGTGCAGGCAGTGCTGCCTACCCGTTTCTCCCCACCTGTGCCATGGCTGCCACTGCCCACCCATCTCCCAGCTGCCATGGGGTGCAGCGCAGTCCCACCTGGGCCGTTCTCCGGACAGCGATCTTGCGCACCGTGGCAGGAGCCCTGGCCCCGAAGGAGGCTGGGATGGATTTCTGGACGTTGCCAAAGGTGAGTGCCCCATACCTGTGGGACAAGGCATGGCCAAGAAGCTGTGACCACTGTCCCCCCGCTCCGGGAGCGGGGCCACGCTCAAGTATGCTCCTGGCTCCCATCAGCAACCTGGGCAGGTGTCCCCAAGTCCCGAGTCCTCCACCCCTGCTCCACAGCACAGGGCCGACCCTCCCAGCCTTCCCTCTTGCCTGTGCAGCCGGAAGCGGTCCGAGGTGTAGAGCAGATACTCGGAGACATTGCGCCCTGTGATGTCTGCCAGGATGTCCCCCGTCACCACCTTCATCTGTGGAGGGTGGCCCCCCACACCGCTGGGGCAGGAGAAGCCGGTCCCCTGCATGGAGCACGTGCACTTGATGGGCTCGTGGATGATGTGGGGCAGGGCAGGGGCCGAGGTCACGGTCTCTGAGGAGCAGAGAGGGCAGCTTACAGCCAGGCTCCTGTCTGCCCTGGCTGCCTGGGTCAATGTGGGGGCGGCGGGGCGCTCAGCTAAGGAGTCCTGGCTGGGCAGGGAGGGAGCACTCTGCCCCACTGGTGTCAGCTCCCGCTGGGCCAGAGCCTGGTCTGTGAGAGGGCTTTTGTGTCCTGGTGACCAAGAGGGACCAAGAGATGGATGTGGGGAAAAACTCTGGGGGACAGAAATGGTTCCAAGAGAGGGCATGAAGTGTGGCTAGAGAAAGCAATGGCTGGGGACCAAGCAGCCAGCCCAGTGAGGGTGACACAAGGCTGGCCACAGGGCTCTCAATGGTGTCACTGCCCCAGGGAGCTCCACCAGCACTGCCAGGGCTGAATGGGGAGCAGTGCTCCTGGGCCAGCACTGGCCCTGAGCCAGAAGTTCAGCCCAGCAGTGCTCTGCTGTGGCCAGGCCAAACTGATAGGCACTTCCAGGGGTCCCTGGAGCTGCTTCTGCATGGGACATATGTCATCTCCCTGCTGGAGATGAATCCCAGGCCTGGACAGACTCAGGCACCAAGCACAGGCGATACCTTTGACGGCAGAGGAGAAGGTTGTGGAGTTCCAGGCACGGGGCAGATCCTCATCCACTGAGACGGGGTAGTCAGAGGGGGCCGGGGATGGAGGCGGTGGCACAAAGTTGGAGAGCGGCAGGCCCTGGGTGAAGGAGTCAATGCACATGGCATCAAAGTACTTGGCCGCCAGCATCTTGGACTCGTTGCTGTTGAGGTTGAGGGTCTGCATGGGCTGGTCCAGCGTGTTGTTGAAGGCCGTCTTGAGCACGCAGGTGGCCCCCACACCAGAGGGCAGGTGGAAGGTGTTCACCAGCTGCTGGGGGCTGGCATCAGGAGACAGCCTGATGCTGCGGGGAGAGGAGCGGGTGAGGAGGGGCAAGGAGCAGGAAGCATGAGTCTCATCACCTTGGCCATCTTCTGCTGGGACTTCCCCAAGGCCTTGGCACACATCATGACTAAATGGGCATGGGCACCGCAGTGGCACACACAGCCCAGGCCTGGCATGACCCAAGCTGCTGATCACAGCCAGCATTGGGGCTGGCACCTCTCCCAGAGACACCCTGGGGAGGATGGAGGCTGCTTTCTGCAAGGGGACATGCCACTGGCCAGGCTCTGCTCCAAGCCTGAGCCAGCCCTGGTGCCAGCCCTGCTGTGGGCTGCCTTCCCTGCTGCCTCCCACCACAGTCCCAGGGATGGAGACGGGGATGGGGATGGGGCATGGGACACTGGTCACCAGTGAGCAGTGGCTCTCACCGGTACTCACGCCGCTCCTCATTGGCGTAAGGAATGAAGTTGCCCTTGGGCTGGGTGTAGTTGTGGTACTGCGATGGTGAGAGGATGAGGGGCGGCAGGTCACCTGTGGGGACAAGGACAGGAACCCACTTGCACCTGCAGCACCGCTGCGCACAGGCAGACTGGTCAAGCACCTATGAGCCTTGTCCTCCCACCCCCCACCAAGCTAGTGTCCCCACCAGCCACACTGGGGTAGGCAGATGAGGCCACCAGCAGCCGCCAGCGTGCAGGTGGGTAGCTTGCAGGCACCTATTTCGGGCACAGAGAGTGCCACTGTCATGGCCACGCAGACAAAGAAGGCAGGCAGGAGGATCTGCGAGAAGAGGGCCTTGGTGTTGCGCTTGGCACAGTGGAAGCGTTTGACGATCAGCCCATGGAACTGGCGCAGCTTCAGCCATGAGCCCTCCAGCTTGAAGCTCCCCTGCCCGGCCAGGTCATGGTCCTCTGCCTCCACCTCTGCCTCTTGCTCTGTGAGGGGAGAAGAATGTCAGCCCCCCGGCACGGCCTCTCCCACACCCACCTTGGCCTCCAGGGAGCTGAGCTAGGCACTGAGCCAGGCACAGCCACCCCAAGGGACAGGGCAGCACCCACCCCTGATGGCCACTGAGCCACAGCAGCACCGCAGCAGGAAGCGAGGCAGCTGGCTAGAGGGTTCCTCTTGGCCCAAAATGGGAAATTTAGACAACAGTTTTAAAAAACCAACCCAAATTGGTGCTTTTTGGCAGCACCCCTCCATTTTCCCATCAGCTCTCCCAGCTGGTGAAGGGTCAGTGCAGTCAGGAGCAGAGGATGGGACATGGGTGGGGGGGACCCAGCAGTCATGGGGCTGGGGCTCAGGGAGCTCTGCAACTCTCTGCTCTGCCTCCCACAACCCAAGTCATCACACTCAAGAGCAGCCCCAGCTGTGGAGGCAGGGTGGTGCATCCCTGAATTAATCACCAGAGGTGCCGAGATAACCCAGAAAAGTGTTTGTGAATAAAAGAGCAGCCTCCGGGCACCTGCCTGCATCCACCATCCTTCGGCAATCCCAGCATCCGGGTAGAGAGAGCCCCAAGCCCGAGTCAGGGTATGGAGGGCAAAGCCACCAGCCAGAAGATAACTCTGTGCCCAAGGGCCAAGAGGAGACAACCCGACTGGGTGCCAGCACGAGGAGTGAGCGCGTTAGTGGGGTAAGTCTGCAAGGTGGCACCCGTGGGATCCGAGGGAGGCAAAGCGCAGAGCTAAGACCAACTGCACCCACTGGCTCCGTGTCTCAGCACAGGACCCTCCCACGTACTCTCTACCAGTTTGGGGGTGCAAACTGGTGGAGGCACCCATTCCCAGCCCTCCCAACCCAGGCTGGAGTTCTCTGGGTGCAGGATCGGCGGATGCATCAGACTCCCTGTGGGGTCTCACCCCAGCATGGTCTCGCCCCCCACCCCTGGCACACCCACATGCCCCAGCAAGGCCAGCTCTGCTCTGCCCAGGTGCACGGACGGGCGCCGCCACTGCCCTGGCCACCCTCTGTGTCCCAGCCGAGCGCCTCCCCCGGCCCCTGCCGCTGGTCAGGCACCGGTGGCACAAACCTTGCAGACTGATGTTATCGGGGTCCTGCCGGTTATCGAACAGGGGCGCATAATCCCCAAAGAATTCGGAATAAGCCCCACCTTCATCACCCCGCACGGAGCCCACTGAGGAGGCCGACTGCAGGGATGCCTGCGATTGCGCCAGCTTGGAGCAGGTCACCAGGTTGCTGAGCTCCACCTCGGGCTTCTCTGGCACAGTGGCTTCAGCAAGGGGCTCCCCATTGGCCTCGGGTTTCGGGCCCAGCTCGGGGGCAGGTGGCCGCAGAGCATCCTTCTTGGACTCCTTCATGTCTGGGGAGACAGGGGGTTGCCACTGGCGATGCCATCCTTCACCATGGTGTGGCACAGAGCAGGGACAGATCTGCTCTGCAAACCCAGAGAGCAGAAGCTGGCTGCCCTTGGCCAGGATGGGCTCCACTGGAGACCACACCTCCCTTTGGGAAAGGAGACTCCTGTGGTCATGTGCAAGGACAGAGGAGCCACCAAGCCCCATGCAAAGGCACACAGCCCCTCACCAGCCCGAGCAGCACCATGTGCCCCCCCCAGTGCCCATACCCACGTCGCTGTTCTCCAGAGATTGGTCCTCCTCAGACACCTTCAGGAAGACCTCCTCCAGTGTGGTGTCCATCAGCCCAAAACTGGTGAGGTCCAGTTCCTCCAGGCTCTGCTCCAAGTGCTGCAGAGGCAAAGTGCTGCGTGAGGAGGGCAGGAGGTGCCTGCAGTGCCACGGCCCCCCATAACCACCTGCCTGCCCACCTCGCCAGCCCCTGTGGGTACCTGGAAGAGCCTCTCAAAGCAACCCTTCTTGACAGCCTCGCTGGGCAGGATGTAGGAGAGCTCAGTGTTGGTATCTGAGATGAGGAGGCAGGAGGCCACGTATTTCTTGATGAACTGGGAGACGCGAGGCTCAGAGCAGGGGCTGATGGAGGAGTGGGCGGGGGGGCTGTGCGGCTGGCCTGGCTCTGTGGCAGAGGGGCAGCACTGGTCGGTCACTTTGCACCTGGCTTCCAGGACCCACCATGTCCACCCTATGCCCCAGTGCCGCAGCGGCTCCTCCAGCCTCTATTGTGGGGTGCTCGTGGCTTCCTGGTTGCCCTGCCTGGCCTGGGGACGATGCTCTGCACCATGGCCCATGCTGGACGTCTCCATGGGTAGCCCACGGGTCAGACAGAACCAGCGCCTGGAGAAAAATGTCACCACGCAGGGTCTAACCCGGGACCCAGGTGGGAGAAATCAAGGCTGAGCGATGCCACCTCCTACAGCCCTGTCCTGTCCCCCTCCACCCTCCACGTGGCCTAAGGAGACTCGGGGTGGGAGCACTCATTTCTTTCCTGGACTGAAGAAGGGCTGGTCCCATCTACTCCTCTAAACACAGGGTCCCACTGCCCCCCAGACCTGTGCCATTCCTGGTGTCCGACTGCTTTTTCACCACTGTAAGCTTGTAGCCGTCACCGTAGGTGCTCTTGAGGAAGAGTGGGGAGCCACAGCACTTGAGCTTGCCATGGGAGATGATGGCAATGCGGTCACCCAGCAAGTCGGCCTCATCCATGTGGTGTGTGGAGAGCAGGATGGTCCTCCCTGATGGTGGCACAGAGCCTCAGTGGAGGGGCCAGGGCCACTGCAGACAGAGGAGCAACACTGGGCTCTGCCCACCTCTGCTCACCTGGCTTGTACTTGAGGATGAGGTCCCAGATGGCCCTGCGTGCGTATGGGTCCACACCAGCTGTGGGCTCATCCAAGATCACGGCCCGTGATCCACCCACGAAAGCGATGGCGACTGACAGCTTCCTCTTCATGCCCCCCGAGAGAGTCTGCACCAGGGAGTGGCGTTTGTTGGAGAGCTCCAGGTCCTCAATCATCCTGGGGACATGGGAGAAGCGCCACGGATGCCGGGGCGGGGCCGTACTGGCGCCCAGTGCCTGTGGGGGAGCACATGACGCCTCTTCCCCCCACCTATGGCCCTCGGCCACTGGGACAGCCCAGCTGCAGCCAGGCTACAGAAGCATCTTCTTCTGGCTTCCACAGCCTGATACCCCAAGCTTTGGAAAACACTTGGTGAGCTGCTCCAGGGGACATCTCTGCTACCAGATCACCCACCACAACTCAGCCAGCAGGAAGGGGACCCACTCATGCAAAAGGCGCAGATGGGGCAAAAGGAGCTGGAGGGTGCCTACTTGTCCATCTCCTTGCGGATCTCCTCCTCTGCCATGCTCTTGAGCTGTGAGTAGAACCAGAGGTGCTCCTCCACCGTGAGCCTATCAAAGAGCACGTTGTGCTGGGGACACATGCCCAGGTTCTTCCGGATCTCATCCATCTCTGTCCGGATATCATGGCCGTAGATGGTAGCAGAGCCCGAAGTCGGAGGGAACAAGCCAGTGAGGATGGACCTGGATGGATGGAGAAAGGCAACAAGATGAGGGACCTTGTATGCCTCCATCTGGTCCCAAATCCAACCACCACCTCCAGGAGCATCTGCTGGGCCCCAGGCAGAGCAACGTCAGTGCAGGGCCATGCGCCAGCTGCCTGTCCCCATTTTGTGCCACCCCCAGATCCACACTGCTGCCCTTTGGGCATGGCACCAGCTGCCACAGGGCCCTGCAAGGCCATCACACAGCACTTTCCCCACCCATTGCAGCTGGCTAGAAGGACATGGCCCATGTCCGCCCTGATAGGCACTCACATGGTGGTGGTTTTGCCCGCGCCGTTGTGCCCCAGGAAGGACACCACCTGGTTCTCATAGAGGTTGAGGCTCAGCTTGTTCAGTGCCAGCTTCTTGTCCGTCTTGTAGACCTTGGTGAGCTTGTCAATGCAGACAACCAAGGGGAGGTGGGTTGGCTCCTCCTCAATGCCCCGTGTCTCCTCTGCCATGAGAGAAGGATGGTGAGGAGCCGGGAGGTGGCAGGAAGGCTGGGCTTGCAGGGGGGCTCCCCAAGGGATGAACCTCCCTGCCTCCATCCCATAGTGGCTGTGTTGGCCCATGGCCCCTTTCCCTCTGCTTCTCACCAGCTTCTCCCCTCCCGCTCCCAGACCAGCAGTAGCACCTGGCCCAGGATCCTGCCCCAACAAGGGCACAGGGGACACACAGGGGTCCATGCAGGACCCTGCAGCAGAGCCAGGGCCATCCCCGGACCACCTCCCACTGCCTCTGCCTGCCCTTACCCAGCCTCCGGCTCTCCATGGCACAGGCCTGATCCTCCTCCATGATGCTGAGGCGGGTGGTGCGGGACCAGGGCCAGGTCCACTCCCAGGTCTCCACTCGCCCATTGCCCAGCCAGTAGGACTTCTGGAAGGGGAAGTACCAGGGCCGCGGCAAGCCGAACATGCCTGCAAGCACAACCCCTATGGAGTGAGGACCAGCCCTGCACCCATGTCTGTACAGAAGCTGGCCAAGGACTGGGGCAGAGCTCAGCATGGCTATGGGACTTGGAAGTTTCCCCAGCTCAGGGACATCACTGCAGGGTGGGGACTGCAAGCACCCCAGCCAACTGGGCTCAGGGCAACACTGCTGGGCAGTGCAAGGAAGCAAAGTCCTTTGGGCTTTGGGTTGGGCCTGGCTCAAGCTTCAGTTTTACCAGGAAAGCAAAGGAAGCATGTGAGACCCCTCCCCAAGCAGGCAATAAAAGGGAATAGTGCTCCAGCCACCGACAGCTTGCTTTGCTACAGTTGGCCAGTGAACTGAGACACACAACTAAAGATCTCCAAGGAACCTGCTGGTGTCACCAGTGGGTCAGGGCATGTGGGCACATGTCCCCAACAGGGCACACACAGGGGACCCTGAAGGCACACTGTGCCAAATCCCACCATGTCAGGGCTGAGCACTGCCAAGAACCAGCAGGACCTCAGTGAGGAGGCTCCCTTAAGATCAGAGGTGCCCTCATGCCCCACCGCCCACACGTACCCGGGTGCACAGCTTCAATATACCACGTGAGCACCCCGTACACCACGGCATCCACGATCAGCATCATCATGGACAGCAGGAGATTGAAGTCATCTCCTTCTACAGGCGACTGGCTGAAGGTGTGCCACTGGATGCCCACGCCGGCCACCTCGTACAGCGCAAAGTACTTGGAGCCCAGCCCAAAGGCTGTGGTGGACATGAGGGACTGCGGAGACATGGAGGGAAGGTAAGGGGACGTCAGCAGGAACCACAGGCCAGCTCTGGAAGAACAGGTTGGGGCAAATTGCTACCCAGTGCTACCCCACCCAGCCCCGTGGAGATGGTCCCTGCCCTGGGAGGTCCCAAACCTTCTGGAGATCCCTCCAAAGCCCCATGGGGAGTTGGTTCATACAGGTAGAGGTTTGCCCAGGGCTTGGTGACAGCTTGGTGGCCTGTGTACTGGGCATGGGGTGCCTGGAGCAAACCTGGGGCCAAGCACCTCCCCAGCAGCTGTAGCCAACTCACCGCTATGCACTTTTCAAAGGCTGTGATCTTGTCATGTGCCACCTCCTCCCTGATGGCCACGTACATGTAGGGCACGTAACTGAGGAAATAGATGATGCCGCCGCAGGCGGAGGCCAGCTTGGCCTTGGAGTAGAGCACCGACACCAGGAAGCTGCAGGGAGGATAGCATCACCTCAGATCCCACCCCACCAGGGCTTTCCCCACACCATCTGATTTTGGTGGTGTTGAGGTGATAAATTGACCTCTCAAATCAGCTGGCTGGGGGGACCTGTGCCCCTCCACTGGCCCTTGGCCTTGCCCACACAGCTCCCAGCACCCTCGCCCCATGGCACAAGGACCCCAGCAGTACCCGTGCCCCCTCACCCCATGGAGTGGACCAGGCAGCTCACCAGAACATGATGGTAGCCACTGCGTAGATGGCGAGAAAGAGCCAGATGATGAGGACATCACTGTGCATCAGGACCTTGCCGTACTTCAGGATGGCGGTGAGCGCCGTGACAGAGATGGAGAGCTGGACGAAGCCAGTGATGAACCAAGCCACCCAATGCACCGCATTGTTCAAGCCCATCATCTTCATCACCTGCGAGGACAACACTGCTCTGCGGGGCTGTCCCCTGCCCTGTGCAACCCTGCTGCCTCACTCACTGGGGCTGGGAGAGCAACGGGCAGCACCGAGGGGTCCCTGGGGGCTGCTGGGATTGGGCAGGCCACAGCACCCTGGCACAGGGTGCCAACAGGCTCAGCTCCCTCCGGTGCTGGGCAGCGCTTGTTCCAGGGACACTCGGAAGGACTGGCTCAGCCCAGGGATGTGGCATCTGTGCCCACACCAGCTCACGCAACCCAGAGGCATGGGGAAAGTGCCCATGGATGCAGCACAGGACTCAGAGCTCAGAGGTGTCAGCTCCTCCTCAGGGATCTCTCCCGCCATCCCCACCTCTTTCAGGCGATGCTCCTTCTCTGTCACAATGTGCTGGATCATCATGGCCACCGAGTAGACCCAGGAGATCACCATGCACAGGGGCATCATGTGCTCAATGACGAAGAGGAAGCTAGTGGTGCAGAGGAAGAGAGGGGAGAGCTGGATGGTGGCACCACCACAGAGACCCAGGGAGACCCTCAGGCACAGGGAAGCGGAAGGGCTCTCCTACCACCCAGGGACAACCAGCCCTCTGATCTGGCAGCTGCCTAGTGCCCTGAAAGAACTTCTCCAATGAGCCCATAGGACAGTCTGGTGTCCTGGCTGTCAGGTCCTGGCATGCAGGTGGGCAGCAGCCGTGGGCTCAGCCCAGTGCCCTGCCTACCTGGTGTGGATGGGGCCCTATCCACCCTCCTGCCCTGGAGGGCTGGTGGCTCTAGGACTTCTCTAGGTGGTTCCTCCAGACCACTGCATTCAATAACCACTGACACACCCACGTGGCATCCATTCACCACAGTCCTCTTGTTCTCCCCAAGTCTTTCAGCCTCCAAGACACCCTGCAGCCATGAGTTTCTCACTTCAGCTGCAAACTGGGCACAAAATCCTTCCCCTGCTTGCCTAGCCTGCTGGTCCAAGGAACAGAGCTTAACAGGTTGCTCATCACTCCCAATGTCACCAACCTCTCTCAGGTCCCCAGACTTGTCCCCTTTTCCCAGCTGAAGTGTCCTAGCCTGCAAAGAGGAAGAGGGAAGATCCTGCCCCTGCCCACCCTGACCATGCAGGTGTTACTCACTCATCCCGGGTATAACACGGGTACGGGAACATCTGCACATAGTTGCCGGGCTCCACCACATCGTGGCCAACAAACGTGTTGATGAGGGCACGCTCCATCATGTCTGGGGAGGAGGAGAAGCCAGGCTGAGCAGGAAGTGCAGGCAGGGGCTGGGTATATGGGCAGCTGTGGCAGGGAGCTGGCACTCACCCTGGATCCAGACAAAGCCGTAGAGGAAGTAGAAGCGGCCGCCGGTGTTGGGGCCAGGCCGCCAGTATGCCCGCCGGATCTCATTGGTCTTCTCCGTGAAGCTGGAGTTCTGCCTGATCTTGTACATGACATGCGGGGGCAGCGAGCCATCCCTGTTGGTCTGGAAGATGACACCTGCAGGCAGCAGGAGAGGCACCATGGGAGATGGCCACACCAGCTGGCCTGCAGCAACGGGCAGGGACATGGAGGGGTTCAGTGCATCCCAGCTAAGGGCACCACAAGGGCTGCCATGGATGAGGAGGGTGGGCATGGCCCTGGCATGGGATGCAAGGGCACATGGACTGCAGGCAGCGGCAGTGGGAAAGCCAGGACAGTGGCAGGGTGTCGCACCTGGCAGGGCTTGGCCAGGGGCAGAGGACAGGTACCATGAGATGGTCGGTCCACTCATCCACCCAATGCATGCACCAAGGGAGCCACGTCCCAAAGCCAGTGGTCCCAGCCTGGGGCACAGCTGGAGAAGGACATGGCTTCAGGGACCCCTGTGAAGGGGCTGGTTCCTAGGGACATACTGGCAAAGACCGTGACGTTGTCCTGGTAGGCCTGGTTCAGCGTGTAGTTAACGATGCTCTCCTCATCTGGGAAGCCTTTGAAGATGTCCACGCTGACCTGGTAGGAGGGGAAGGCTGGTGAGACCCCACTGGCCCTGACAGGTCTGGTAAGCAGACCCTGCTCACAGTGCAACAAGTACCACCCACAGCCACCCCGTGAGCCCCCGAACCCAACAGTGGATGGGCAACTCCACCATTGACATCTACCCCAAAGCTCCTGACACTGCAGAAGCCACTATCTCCTCCAAGGCTCCTGTCCATGGCTTTAAGGAGATCTGAGTGGACCTGACCCCTCTTCAGCCCTACAGAGCCCAGCTGTGGGTAGTGCGTGCCACTCCAGCACCCATGTTCCTATGGGCAAGCACAACCTCACCTTGGCCATGAAGTGGACCCAGCCGCAGGCGGCATTGTCAATGGTGTCCAGCTGCTGGAGCAGGACGCTGGCATTGGGCAGGGAGAAGTTGCCGTTGAGAAAGTTGTGGAGAACATCACTGTCAGAGACATTCAGGATCTCTGGGTGCTTGTGAAGGTCGGCAGCGAACTGGGACAGGAAAGGAGACACAGGAGGGAGAAGTTGGGATACCGCCTGCCTCTCAGCCCCCTCTCCTCCCCATGGACACAGAGAGGACCCAACGTTCCTCCTGGGGATAGGGGGACAGCATCCACCCTGCACAGGGAACCAGCCTGGTCGTCACAAGAGCAGGGTGGGCACCAATGAGCACCTGAGAGCTTCACATGAAGAAGCTATGAGGTACCTGGGGGCAGGACACCCCCTTCTCCCACCCCTGGGGCAGTAAAGCCCAGGCAGGCTCAGTCCCCACCACACTATCCTACCTGCTGCAGCCAGCGGATGCGTCTCTGCAGCCTGCCCTCCTCCAGGTAGGCACGGATCTCGGGGGAGATGTTCAGCCATGCCTTGGCGTAGTGGGTGACGTTGCCCACGAAGGCAAAGGTCTCATTGGCCTGGCAGGGAGGAAGGTCACACAGCAGGAAGAGGCAGAGGCCCCCCTGCTCTCCAGGACAGCTAGCAGCCATGGAGGCATCTGCCCACTTGCCAGCAAGCATTGCTACCCCAAAAAGGGCCAGGGCAGCAGCCTGCTTCTGGCAGCACTGGCTGGCAGCTGGCCCTTCCTCCCCATTCAGCCTTGGCCCTGCTCCTCTGGGCAAGGAGGTCCCTGCAGAGCAGGGCTGGTGGGAGAGAAGGAACGGGGGTTCTGGCCTCTGCACCCTCACCTTCAGGATGACCCTGTCCACTTCGGTGCCCACTGGTGCATACAGGATTTTGGGATTGCTGGTCATCAGATGCACAAGGAGGCCCAGGTTTCGCTGCTCCTTGCTGGTGAAGCCCAGTGAGCTCATGTTGCCCTGCTTCAGTGCCTCGGGCTCGATTGTCCTGCAAAAGGAGCTCAGGCTGCCAACTCCACTCCAGCCTCAGCACCCCTCACTGCAGACAGTCCCCGCTCCTACCCATGAGGGGGTTTCACACTAACTTCCATGCCAGCACGGTGCTGCCCAGCACAGGGAGCTTTCCCCAACCATGGCACAAGGATGCAGTGCAGCATCCATCTCCCACACGCTCATCAAGTGATGATCAGGGCCCTTGATGGCTGGCAGAGGCAGGATGGGCTCTCCCACACCCCTGTCCTGACCAGAGAGCACCTCGATCTGGCCCTCTTTATCCCCTCAGGCTCCTACCGGTTGTTGCCACAGAGGATGGGCTGCAGCCCAGCCCAGAGCTGCACAAATGCCGAGAACTGCCCCTGGGGGTTGTCACCACCAGCTGGGCCCCCGCCGGCGCCCTCCTCTTCCACCGTGGCATTGTTGGCTGTGGCATTGGCGCCAGCCCAGCCAGTGCTGTTGGCAGTGGGTGTCGGGGCCTTGGTGGCGCAGGCTCCCCTGGGCAGCAGCTTGGCCAGTGCCGAGAGGATGTCCACATCGCGGAGAACTTTCTCCATCTCCACCAGATCCTCCAGGAAGGCACGGAGGCGGTGCTGGGCAGCTGTGCTGTTCACCTCGTCCAGCTTCAGCTGTGAGGATGAGTGGGCAAGGGGTTACTGATGGCTGGGACAACAGGGCCCTGCTTACCAGCGGGAGGGGACCAAGGGGGACCCCAAGCAGTGGCATGTCCACTTTCTTGATTAAAAGGTTGGAGCTGTGCCCAGCTGGGGCCCCAGACTCATTGCGACGCATCCGTGGCTATCAGGCAGCGGGAATGCAGGCAAATGCTGGCAGGGTCTTGTTGGGGGACACAAGATGTCCCTCAGGCAGGAAGAGTGGTCCTCCGTGACCACAAGGGACACATCAGACTCGGGTGGGACAAGAAACAGGATCTCAGAGCCAGCCTTGAGGAGCTGTGCCACCAGGGACATTGCAGTCCTGGGGAGAGAAGCCTGTGGGGGGACACTTGGCAGATGCTGAGGACAGCCAGCCCCAGCCAATGGGCAGCATCCGAGCAGGTGCCAGGAGGGGGAATCATCTGGGGTCCCACCATGGGGCTGAGCAGGGGGTGCCCATGTGGGGTAAAGAGGTGATCAGGAGGGGCCAGGCCATGTAATGGAGCCCCCTGTCCCCACACATCCCCTGGTGAGTAGGGAAACCCCGCCCAGGACCTGTCCCTGCCCCACAGCCCACCGCACGGCCGATGGGAGGCACGTCCCGCAGCCCCGCTCGCACCCTGCTGATGATCTTAGGGGTGTCCAGCTGGTCCCGGAGCTCAGCAGCCAGCTGGGCGAAGCGCTCCCGGCGGGCAGCCCGGCTGCCATTGCAGGCCAGTGCCCGGTATGCCTGCAGCAGCGGCTGCTGCCCAGGGGCCACGCGCAGGAGGTGGCGCAGCCCCCCCGGGCTCTGCTCACACGTCAGCTGCTCCAGCACCGGCCCGGTGAAGAGGACACTCTACGGGACAGGGAGCCATAAGGGCACAGCCCCGGTCACAGGAGCACTGCGATGGTGCCCAACCTGGCACAGCAGCTGCCGGTGTGCCCTGGCTCGCCCCGTGAGGCACTCACCTCCATCTCAGTAACAAAGGCCTGGGAGCTGTCAGAGGTGGTGGGTGTCGGGGCTGTGCTGGCAAGGCCCAGGGCCTGGGAGAGCAGGTGGAGCAGCACCGGCCGGCGTGGGCCTGCCGCAGGGTCCCGCAGTGCCCTGTGGACCAGCCCTTCCCGCAGGCTCCTCCAGCTGCTGGGGAGGCTCTTCTGCAAGAGGACCAATGGGGGTGGCTGGTGGTGTGGGGGCTCCCTGGGGTCCCTCTCTGTGTGTCCCCAAGCACATGTGAATGGCCCCACAGCACCCACGTCCATGTTCTCCATGGGGAGGGGAAGAAAAGGTGACATGCAGATGGGGGGAACATGGGTCCCCTGCACCCCAGCCACAGGAGAGAACAGTCTCTCCACAGCCACTGTCCAGGTGGTGCCATCACCCATTGCAATCGGAAAGTGAGGCACAGGCATTGGTGTGCCTCAAAGCACTGGGGGAACTGGTGACAGCACCGGGACGGGACCCAGCCCTCCCTGCTGCAGCTCTGGCCACCTGACAGCATCCCATCACATTCCCTCCACCAGGACGGACACCCCCAGATCGCCCTGTGGTGGGACATGGAGGGCACATGGAGGATGAGCTCTGCCCCACCGTGTCCCCTCCATGTGGCACCGCTCACCTCCAGCTGTGTCATCTTCTCACCGGGATCAAACCCATCCCACAGGTCTCGCTCATGGGTCTCATCAGGTACCAAAGGAAAGGAACCGAAAAACAGGCGGTACACCTGCACCAGGGATGGAAGCGGGGCTGCTGAGCATACCAGGAGCAGAGGCACCAGTTTGCCCAGCAATGCCCCAGCATGGGGTGGCAGGGCAGGATGAGTCCTGGCCAGCTGCCCACTGACTCCCACTCTGTGGGTCTGGTGGTCAGAGCTGTCTGGGTCGGGGCGCGTGCCCATGTGCTGGGGCAGTGCATACCCTTGCAAAGCCTGGCCCTGCAGTGCTGTACAGTCACCCACCTCCCACAGGTCATCACCCACCTCCTGCAGGTTGTCACCCACCTCCCGCAGGTCAACACTGGAGCCCAGGAGCAGCTCAGCCGTGCTGTTGGGGAGGGACAGGTTCTGCGTCAGGAAGCGGTGCAGCTCGCCCTGGTCCTTGGCTGCCCATGCCAGCGTGAAGCCAGGTCCTGGCAAGGAGCAAGGCAGGGGGGTCAGAGCAGCCCGCCAGCATCAGGGACACGGTGTGGCCCCACAGCTGGCCCTGCCTGGCATGTAGCAATGTGGGACAGTGGCAGGGCACTGCCACACGCTGTCACAACACTGGGTGCCTGGCAGGTGGGCATCTCCATCCCTGCCTGCACAGGCAGCGGGGGTCAGGCAGGACACAGCCTACCTGCTCGGTTGCTGAACTGAGTCTCCATGGAGCTGGGCTCACTGCTGCTGAGTGCCTCCAGCCGCCGGCGCAGCGACTCCAGCTCCTCCTCCAGCCCCGGGTGCTGCGGGTCGAAGAGGCTGCTCTGTTCCACCACTTCGCTGAGGTGCTCCAGGAGCTGTGTCACCCTGCGAGAGCCCAGCACCACCGTGGCTTCAGGGACAGGGACAGAGGGATGGGGACACCTTCTATAGAGCTCTTGGTGGGACAAACCCCTCGGGTGCACAGGGCAGCAGTGCTGCCTGCCATGGGGCACCGCAGCCCCAGGAGCTGCCCTCGCCTGCACACTGAATCCACCATGCCAGTGGCGCAGAGGAGAGCCCCAAAGCCTCAAGGTGCCCCTGGGGGCCACCGTCATCCTCCTCCCAGCACCAGGCACATGGGAGCCCACGGGGGAATGGACTGAGATGTCCCCTGCACCCCAGGGACACAGCGCTCTGCACCTAAGCACTTTGGGGGACACAGGCTTGTGCCTTGTCCCCAGTAGGGCAGTGCCAGAGTGGGAAGGAGCAGGCTGCATGCAGAAGCGTGCAGGGCAGGAGGAGGAAGCGCGTGGCGAGGGCACGACTCACGTGGAGTTGGAGTACTGCAGGAAGCCGAACTCATCGCGCTGGCCGTCGGGGCACAGGGACTGCATGACGGGCAGGATCCCAGCTGAGGTGAGCGGGGCCGCCGTGTAGAAAGCTGGAGCCAGCGAGAGAGCGCAGAAGAGGCCAGGGAAGGTGCGGGCAGGGAGGGAGGAGAGGCAGGGGAGGCAGGAGGGAGGCAGGGGGCCACCGGAGAGACAGACACTCAGTTCAGAGAAGCACACGCTGGGCCCTGCGAGCCCCGCAGGAGGTTGGCGGCCAAAGGCAGAAGTCTGCAGCTATCCCACCATGGCTGTCCCCAGCTGGTGGCCCCTTGGGGCTGTGGGCAGCTCCTGCCACCGTGGCTCCTGCACTCTTGCCTCTGCCCACTCCCCCCGGGTGATGGGTCCCTCCTGCCCCGGGATGATGCCGATTTTTGCCGCTTGCCCCCAGGATGGCTGCCAACCTCCCCCGGCCTCTCGGCCCCTCTTGTTAGTAACCTCAGAGGCACCGCTGGATCTCCAGAGGAAGAAGAGGAGGAAGAATACAACAGGGCAAATAGAGTTGTCACCTGCAGCTCCCCAAGCCCCCAGCCTCCCCTCTGCCTGGCTGCCCTCAAGTGTGGCTGCTGGAGGTGGGTGGAAATGGAGACACGGTGCAGGGGAAATGGAAGAAATGAGGAGCAGCAAGGGGACAGCAAACCTTCCCTCCTCCACCGGCACTGAGCCATCATCCCTGCCAGGGTCTTTCCACATCCTTCTCAGGGGCAGGGCAAGCCCAGAAGGGCCCTGCCCAAAGAGGACCAGAGGTTGTCACTGGGCAACATCAGGCAGGGACCCTGCTCTCACTACCCCAGCCGGTGACCCCATGGTTAGAGCCGGGCCAGTGCTGTTAGCACAGCTGCAATGGGCAGGGGCTGGTGAAGATAGGCTTCTGGCAGGGACAAGGGACAGGCTGGGGCAGGAACGGGCATAGCATGGGACAGGCTAGCAGCCTGATGGAGTAGCGGGACAGATAGTGGTGGCCACACCAGGCTTTGGTGACAAAGCCAGCGCATGGGTGGCATCTTGCTGGCCTCTAGGCTCCTAGTAGTGCCATGTCCCAGCTCGTCTCAGTTCCAAGGGGCCAGGACAGTGACATAATGCAGGGGTGGGAGCCATCTCCAGCCCCCTGGTGACCAGCCAGGGCAAGACAGGCAAGACTGGGTGACCACAGGCCACCACATGGCTGCCAGCACCCAGCAGGGCCTACCCCAGGAGGGAGGTGAGAAGAATCACAGAATCATTTAGGTTGGGAAAGACCTTTAAGATCATCGAGTCCAACCGTTAAGAAGGGGTAGGACAAGCCTCCACCTGGCCTTGAGAGCCCTATGCAGCCTAGGGGACTGGGGACATTGCCACTGGCAGCCCCAGCACCTGGGAAACCCAGCACTGCTAACCCCATGGGGACACCACCAACTCAGTGGGGACACCACCAGGGGCTGGTCCTGGCTGGGCAGCCCCCACAGAGGAGCAGGCAGGGGCCATGGTGTGCTGCCTAAGCTCATCTTCACCAGCCGCAGAGGAAGACAATCGGGTTATAGAGGTGTGGATTAGGCCAGAGTGAGCTGATCCAGACTGGGCTCTTTCTCCCCAAAATATGTAGCTGGCACAGGCAGGGGAAGGGGGGAGGCGCCCACCCGCCCCACCAACTTACAGACTGGCGCATGCAGTAGAGGCATGGAGGGCAGGCGGGCAGGGGAGATGGTGGGAAAGAAAAAGAAAACGTGAGCAAACAGAAAGAAAAACCAAACTGAAAAACCACACAACACAGAGCACACGTCAGTGCCAGGGCAGGAACCAGGGCAGTGTCCACCACTGCCCACAGCCAGACCCGTGCTCGCAGCTGGGCTCTCCCTCGCCGACACGTGCTGAAACACAGGCTTAGACCATCATTACGCCAGGTCACCGCTGGCGCCGGCTCCCAGCATCTGCCCCTGGCCCCACTGCACCACCCACGCAAGGGCACCCGCTCAGGCAGGCATCCCACGATCACCTCGATGCCACATCGAGCCTTGGCAAGCCAACAGCTCTACTCCACTGCTTCTCCCAGCAGCACAGCCCGTGGGCACAGGCACACATAGCTCCAGCTGCACATCTCCAGGATCCCCCAGCTCCGGTCCCATCAATTTGTCATCTTGCCAGGGCCCCAGAGTCCCCCCACAGCCAGGCACAGGGCTCCACGTGGTGCATTTTCCCCCCCAGCATCACAAGGAGATGGGGAGCCCTTCCCAGTGCCGCCTTGGCTGCTCCTTGAGCACTCTGGGGAGACTGGCTGTCCCAGGACCATGGAGCTCCATCTCCCCTTTCCCCCCACAGTATGTCCCTGCTGATGGCAGCCACAGGCTGGTTGGTGTTGCCACCCCCAGGGGAGCCCCCCCGCTTCTGGGACTAACTCTGGCTTTCTGCCCCCCCCCCCGTGTCTGCCCCACCAGCCCCAGGCTGCAGCCCCTGCCCAGCACTATGTCCCCCAAAAGGCCCCTCTGGGTCACTGCCAGCTGCCGCAGCCCCCCCACCGCCAGGGGGCTGGAGCAGCTCTCCAGAGCCTCAGGGTGGTCCCACGTGCAGATGCCCCAGATACCACCCTACTGGCACCCACCTTCCTTCACAGGGATGGTTGGCTTCTTCTGCCGCAGCCCCAGGAGGATGAAGAAGAGCACCAGGGGGATGAAGATCTCAAAGGCCAGCACCCACTGGGGATGACACAAAGCAAAGGGATCGTGATGCCTGGGGACAGGACCCAGCTACCAAGGAGGAGTGTGGGCAGGATGGGGGTCCCTGGGGCACCAGTGCAGTGAAGCACCATGCCCATGCCTTTCAGGTGGCTGGTGGCACCATCACAGCTCAGCCAGAGGCAAACAGGTCCCTGGGCACCCGAGGATCTCCTGCTTGCCCCTGCCTGCACGTTGCCTGTTCCATCCTGCCCAGGGGCACCTCAGGACAGGAGAAGGTACCACAGAGGGGATGGATCCCTACTCCAGCAATGCAAACAGGGTGCTGGGGCTCAAGACCAGCCCCAAAGGGCCACCGCACCTAGGGCTGCCCAGGGGAGATGACCCCAAGTCCTTAAGGCTGGCAAAGAGCTGTAGGCCTCCATCCTGGCAGTGCCCTCGCAGTCTGTAGCTGCCCAGCATGACGTCCCCCTGCCATCCGTGCCACCACTGGGTCCCACCCACGGGGCTATGCAGGGGGCAGACCCCAACACCACTGGGGCAAGGTTCAGTTCAGCCAGGCCCTGGCACTAGCTCCAGGTGCAACTGGGGGACAGCATGGGGGGTCCTGGCACCCCCTCTGTGTCCTCCCAGAAGGCTACGGCTGCACGGGATTTCCACTGGTGGCATATGGCAAATCACAACAAATTCCCCAGAATCCCCGACCCCAATCGCACAGGCAGCCCAGCCTGGGCTCCATGCCCAGAGGCCCTGGGGATGGGCATCAGCGCCTTCAGCCACCAACAGGAGCAGACACCCAGCATGCCCGGCATGCTGCCAGTGCAGCCGCTGCCTGTTTGCACCAGGCGTGCCCAGGCCATGTCACGGCCCCATTGTCCCTGCTGCTGAGTGGAGGGGAACTACTGTAGGTGGGGAAACGGAGGCACAGGGTGAGGTGAGCCAACCTCAGTTCGCTTCAGGGCCAGATCAGACCCTGGGACCTGCTGACACCATGGGCAGGGCAAGCCACAGCTCTGCTGCCGGGAAGGTGCCCACTATAGTGCCAGCACCTCCCACCAGGCTCCCACACCAGCCCAATCACTGGCAGTGACCAGGTGCCAGAGGGGCTAGAAAGAGAGCTTTAACACAAAGGGGGCTGCCTGGAAGGATGCAGCCAGCAGCAGGTGAACAGGGTCGGACTCTCCTGTCTCCAACAGTGTCACCTCCACACTGGCCTCACCCACAGGCTGCAAATGCTCTGCCAACAAGTCACTGCAGCCCAGCAAATGGCAGTGAGCAGAGGGACCCCCACACCCGAACCCCCACTGGCACATGGCTGCTGCACTCCTGCCAACTCCATGGTTGGCAGGGCTGTGCCCATGGGTGCCCCCCAGTGCTAGCCCCCTACCCCCAGAGCTGCTGATTTTGGAGGAGGCAGAGACTGGAGGAAGAAGGGCTGCAGGGGATGGGGACAGCAGATGCCCCAGGAGCAGTGCCAGGGCTGGGGGGATCCCCATCTTTCCGGTACCACCAGTCCCAGGCACAGTCCCTGGTGTCACTGTCCTGTACAAGGGCGGTGGCAAGGAACACCCTGGCCCTCTTTGCCCACCCCGTGGCTCCTGCCCTGCCACTTGCTGCCTGCACCCGCCCCCCCGCCTGTTTACCAGGCACACAATCAGGCCTCTGTGCCCAGGCGCCTGTCGGACTGTCCCCCCACACCCACGCCAGGCTGTACCAGGCTCCCTTAGGGACTGTCGGGTCCTTGGTGGCAACAGGAGGGACCTGCTTGTTGTTATTTTTTTTAAAGCAGGTCATTGACCTTTTGGTCATCTCCTTCCACAGAGACATCCCCTGTCCCTGACCCCTCCTGCACTGCCACATGTCACAGTGCTAGGGCAGGCTGTCCACCCCCCACCAGCACCCACGTTCACATGGCAATGGGCAGACATAGCAGCAGAGTGGGGCTCACCAGCCCGTGCCTCTGGGACTGATCCTGCCCTTTGGCCCCCAGGGCTGCCCCTGCAGGGGCATCCCAGGCATGGGGTGGGTCCAGGGCTGCCTCACACCCACAGTGGGGCAGAGGCACCAGCATGCAGCAGGGAGAAGGGGAAAGTACGCTGTCCCAAGAGAGCCTTGGCCCCCCGGCATGGCACCCACCAGGGGCACCCAACACTAGCACAGCCTGGGTACTGTGGGGGACATTTTGGGATTGTGAGATAGCAAGAGGGGGAAAGGTCAGGATCTGGGCAGCTGGGAGGGAAATGCTGGGAGAAGGACAAAGACAAGGAGAGGGGAAGGGCCAGTCCCTGCCAGCAGCTGGCCATGCCCTGCACCGACCAGCATGGTCTGTCCTGTCCGCTCACCCATTCCCTTCCTCACTCCTCCCTTGGGAAGGGCTCTCGCACATATGCCTGGGCAGGGGGTGGAGGTGCAGCACTCAGGGTGGGATGCACCTTGTGCCCAGGTGACAGTGGCTGGGAGGGGTGGGGGCAGGCGCAGCTGCTGGGCAGTAGCAGAACTTGGCTGCCAGAGGGATCCACCCCATACACATGTGCATACATCCCCCTGGCACATGTTCACCTCGACCTGCCAGAGAGGTGAGCAGGATGAGGCCACGGGTGCTGTCTGGGTTTGCATGAGTGCTGGGTATGTCTGCCTGCCATCCCTGCCACCACCACGGACACTGGGGTACACATGTGCCTGCTGGGAACCCACCTTCAGCCTTACCACTGGCTGGGTGCAGGGGCAGCAGGATCCTGCCCGACTCCCCCAGCAAGGGAGGCAGAGGCTGGCAGGAGCTGCCAGCAGGGTGCTGGCCCCAGGCAGGCAGCTCCCTGGCAGGGTGATGCTCAGCTCCCCAGAGTACTGCGGCAGCGACTCGATGCCTGCGCCTACCCTCTGCAGCACCGGCAGATGGGAGCAAGGGGCTGTGAGGAGGAGGAGCAGGGTCAGGCGCCACACGGCCTGAGCACAAGGCAGCAGCGCCAGCTGGGGACACGCAGCTCCCACGCTGCCAGGCCAAAAGCACCAACATGGGACACAGCGAGAGCAAGCAGTCTGGCCTGGTGCAGCGGTCCCACCGTGCCCACCCTCTGGCCAGCACCAGAGGCAGCTGGGAGACAAGCGGAAGCCAGGGTTAGCACGGCCACAGGCACTGGGCTATGGACTTTGGCAGGACAACTCCACCGGCATCTCCTGGACACAGCAGCATGCATGTCCTGACGGCTGAGCTGGGTGCTCCCTGCGGGGGCAGCCACACCAGCTGGAGGCAGCTCTCTACATCCATCACCACCACCCAAAGTCTGCTCCATCCCTCCTGCCTGCTCCCAGAAATGCCCTGAAGCCCACAGCCACAGCCATCAACTTCAGCCAGCACAGCACAGGGACAGCCAGAGGCTGGGAGCCCCTGCCCAGACACTCCCAAGCTGGCAACCCCAGCGATGGATGCCCCTGCAGCCCAAACTTGTCACATCAGCCCCCCTCTCCCCATGGCCTGGCACCTGTGAGGGGATTTACCGGCCCCAACACAGGTGAAGCAGCACCATGTACAGCCCAGGGCAAGCCGGACCTCCAAAACCACTGTCCTGCACCCACCAGAGGACAGGGCAGGATCTGCCTTAGCTCCTCCCTGGGGAGGAAGGAGAGCTGCTCCCCATGCCCTGCCAGCCTCTCCTGCAGGTCCCAACACTGCCCACATTGCCGGCAGCAGCAGGCAGCAGGTGCTGGCCTGCAGGAGCCCCAAGGGATAGGGCTTAGCTCCTGGAGAATCAACACCCCAACTTTTCCAACAGTGTTTTAAGGCTGGTGGAAATATCTTTAACTTTTTGATGGCTCCAGACTTCAATTGTTCTTAAATACCCACAGCTGGGAAGCATAGGCAGATGAAGCCCTCACCCATGGGGATGGCCAAGGGTGGGCCCAGGGGCTGCTGACCCCCCACTGAGGCCTGCCTGCCATCACCCCTGCCTCCAGTCACACTTTTGCTCGGAGCAAGTTGTGCCCGCCAGCTCTTGACCCACTGCCACCTGCCCCCAGCAAGGGCACGTCCCCAACACCTCCCACCCACCCTGTCCTGTGGCCCTGGCATGGCAGCCTGGGGACACATCTCAGGGAAGCTGGAGGAGGAGGAAATCCCCATTGGGGTTTGCCAGCACCTCTCCTGATCCTGGTCCCACTGTGCCAGAACCGGGAGCCCAGGGATAGCAGAGCATGGTTCTCCCCTGTACCAGCCCCACAGTGCTGTGTCAGCTGGGCACCAGCATGCTGGGCCAAGGGGGACACACGATCAGCAGCACCCTGTCCCAGGGCCACGCAGCAGCGCTCCCGCACCGGCAATGGAATGCGGCCACCCTCCTGCTGGCCCTGCCAGCACAAAGTGCCCAGCCTGAGAGCAGGCAGGATTGTGCTGGCGGCCTCTGTGTGGAGGAAGATGCTGGCTGCCCCACAGCCTCTCCCCGCAGGCAGGGAGTGAGGCAGAGCCCTACAGGCTCAGCGGCTCACGGCTACCTGCCCTCTGGGCCACCAATCACTCTGCAGCAAGTGCCCTCACAGCCATCCTGTGAGCAGGGATTCACAGGGACACTGCACTGGCACCACCCTGCCAAGCCTGCACATCCTCCTCCCCGACTCCCCCACACCAGCTGCAAACAGCAAGGGGGCAAAGAGCACCCTGAGCTACGGCAGTGCCGGCCGATCAATTCCTGCTGCGGGATCCAGCACCAGCCCCCACCCAGCCCCGGCAGCAGGACCTGGCAGCACCTCCACAGGCGTGGGGTGCCCTGTCCCCCAGGGATGCTGTGTCCCAGCACAGGTGCTGCTGCAGAAGGGCCCTGCCAGCAGGGCAAGCCCCCCCAGTACCCCATATATTTCAGCCTTTCCTATTTTGGAGGCATTGAGATCCCCCCAGCTCCACTCCCAGCAGCCAGGGAGGAAGGGGCAGACCTGTCAGGGCAACTCCTTTGCATGGTGGGAGCTTCCCAGCTCTTGGCCAAGGAGCAGAAGGCACAAACCCTGCACAGGGTGAAGCAGCCACACCGCTGCCTGGCTCTCCCCCACCCCACATGCATCCTCTCCCCACCCCAGGGCTCAGAGCCCCACTGACATGCTGTGACACTGAAGCAGCATCTGGAGCCTCAACTCCTCACCATTCCTCTGAAACATGAACCACCAACACTTGCCCAGGGCCAAACAAAACCTGGCAGCGCACTTCCATCACTGGCACTTCAGAGACGGGAGTTCCAGCTGCGGTCACCTTCCTGCCCCAAACACATGGACACAGAGCCACAGGGAAGGCAAACACCCTGAACTGTGCCTGTGGTAACTTTTGAGAAATCACCTGTTAATTTTACATCCAATGTAGGTTTAAACCAGCTACCAAAAGTCATCAGGGAGCCCATCCCTTAAGATACACACAGCTGAGCTCACCCCCCATCCCAGCAGAGCAAAGGTGACGTAGACGATGGCACAGCCTGCACTGCCCAGGGCTGCCATCAGCACCCAGGGGACTGACTGCCCATCCTCAGGCACCCACAGCCCTGGCTTCCCTCCACAGAGAGCCACTGATGCTGTTCTACTCAGACCTCCATCGCCCCAGGGCTCCTGCCTGAATTTCTGCCCTGAGAAGAAGAAAAATCACAGCCAAACACCAGAGCAGTCCCCAGAACAGCTCAGGTGCACCAGGCAAAGTCCAACACTCCCACAGGCTGGGCATGAGACCTTACAGAGGCACCACAGGACAGTGCCCAGCCATCACCCTCAACAGGCTGCAGGTGAGCTCATCTGGTGACAGAAGAGGGTGACATGTGGCCCTGTGAGTCAGGAGCACACCTCTCTTGAAGGCCACCTGGTCACACAGCCTCCCTGTACCCACCACCGCTGCATCCTCAAGCAGACCAGCCAAGCCCTCACCAAGTGCCTGCAGACAAAGACTGTCCCCAAACCACTGCTGCTCCCTGAACAGCCCCTGGTGCCAGGGATGACAGGGACCCCCCCAAGGGCCACCTGCATTCATGGGCAGCGCAGGGGACTGGCCCCAGCTTTCTTGAGTCCCAGCCCAGCACCCTCAGCCAAACATGAGGCATCTGTTCCCCATCCCACCCCACAGCACTGGGGCCACTGCTCTGCATGTTGCCAGGAGGAAAGTGCACCATGGTGAGGCACTTACCCCGAGGCAGCACCCCATGGCACAGGGCTGTGCCAACAGGCAGCTGCTGGCAGGGCAAGGGCAGGGCACACACCACACTCCCTCTGTGAGGCTGGGAGAAGCCCAGCAACCCCCAACTCCAACCTCACCAGGGTGAAAGCCCAGCAGGGCAGGGGTCTCATGCTTACCCCCCTGCCTGCTCCAATCCTCCCAGCCTCTGCCTGCCACAGCAGGATCAGCCCAGTGAGATACGGAGTTGGTTTCGCTCGGTGAAACATCCAGCTCTGGATGGGGCCAGGGCAGACCTGTACTGGGGGACCCACCCATGGAGAGCAGGGCACAGGCTGGCGAGGCTGGGCTCTGGCACGGGGCCTGACTCTGCCCTGGCTGGCCAGTGCCAGCACCTCTGCTCTCAGGCTGCTGGGATAGGGCAGCACTCCCCCAGGAGTGGGCAGGATGACGTCCCCTGTGCAGACAGGGAGCACGAGGTGACTGTGGGACTTGCAAGCAGCAGGAGCACGAGGAAGTAGGTGACATGCGAGGAAGTAGGTGACATGCAAGGGCATGCACATCCTCAGGGCATGACTGCCCCAGGGGCTGCACCAAATCCATCCATGAGCACCTACGGCACCAGGGGCAACTCTTGCCCCAGCACACGGCTGGTCCTCCACGTGCCCCATCCACATGCAGCATCACTGGATGGGTGAGGAGGTGCTGGTCCTTCCCTTGCCACCCTGCCTGTAGCAAGCAGGGCATTCCAGTGACAGTCCCCACACTTGGGGGAGACTGGGCCTGGGCTCCTCATCCTCCTCCTTCCTCCTGCACTGCACCCCCTTGCTGCCCACAAGGCTGGGGAGGGTCAGGGAGAAGCAGGTCCCCAAAAGATGTGCACACACCCAGTTTGTAACCCCACCAGCCACAGCAGTCATGTCCAGGTCAGTTGCCAAGGGCTAGCAGATGCCAGGGTGTAGCTGCGCCAGTCAGCTCACCCTTGCAGGCAGGGGTCTGTGGCACACTGGTGCCAGGCAGTCCCTTGCCGTGGCCAAGCAGCTCTACTCGGGGTAAGGAGCAGGGATGACTCAGCCAAAGAGCATCATCCCCCTCACCCATTTTGGGGGCACCGGGGCTGCCGATGCAGCGGGCACCTGCCTGCAACGCAGGCCTTAGCCCAGCCCTGCCCATGCCCATGCCCTCCCCTGCCTGTCCCTGTCCCAGGTGGTCTCTGGTGCTCCAGCCACCGGGTCAGAGGAGGGCCTGACGCTCGCAGGCTGCTGGCGAGGGAAAGCAGGCAGGATCAGGCCTGCAGGATATTTGGGAGGGGGAAGAGAAGAGAGCACTGCCAGCTCGGGAGCAGCAGTTTGCTACCCTCCCCCACCCTCTAAAAATAACCAGCTCCCTCAGTGCCCAGCATACCCATCCCCCTGCCTGCACCGCTGCCCGGGGTCCCTCTGGGCCGGGGGACCCTCTTGCCCATCTGGCAGGACTTGGCAGGGAAGCCCTGCACAGGAGCAGCCAGGCAGGGGAGGTCGGGGCAGGGCTACGCTGGATTCGTGACCCCAGCAGGGAAGGTGCCATCCTGCCACCTCTGCCACCCCCGGGAGGGGACCGGCCCCCCGGGAACCTCCCATTCCTCAGTCTCATGCCCAGAAAGCGGGAGCGGCTCCTCTCCAGCCCACGGAGGAGAGGCAGCTCTGACCCACATATGATTTGGAAACCTATTTATAGCCTGCGGATACCGAGGGCTTAGGGAAAGCTCTGCCAGCCTGGAGAGGTGGCCCTGGGGACCAGGGACAGGGCTAGCAAGAGCCTGGGGCATTTGGGACAGAGAGCAGGCCGTGGCGGGGAGGGAGATGCTGTGCAGGGCAGTGCGTTGGGTGGGAGACGGAGTCCAACCCACGGCCCTGGGCTCCTCCAGAAGCCACAGGGCCCGGACGGCTCCCACGGACGCAGGGTGGGAGCGGGGCAGGTGAGACCCAACTGTTGCTGCCCCACGAGGGGACCCGCCGGGCTGGGCCCAGGCCGGGGCTGGGGGGACGTGCCGGCAGCCGCGCACGGCGGGGCACTCCCGGGCCGCTCCGTGGGCCCGTGCCCGGCCGGCGCCCACGCTCCCTGGCCCCCCGCGGGCAGACATCGCTCGGCCCCGGGGCCCGGCCGGCGGGGGGAGAGGGCAGCGATGGGGAGGGCGGGGACCCCCGGGGGCGGGGGGGCTGACTCCACACCCCTCCTGCGCCCCCGGCCTGCGGCTCCGCGGGCTCCCCTCCGGCCCACGCAGCCGCCCCGCGGAGCCTCCCCCCTCCGGGGCCTCGCCTCGTCCGTCCCCCCGCCCCGGCGGCTGCAGCTGCCCAGGGCCGCCGGCGAGCTCCAGCCGCCCGGGACCCCCCGCCGGGCCCGGGCCCGGGCCCGCCGCCCCCGCGCTCACCGGGCTGCGCCGCTTCAGCGTCACATTCTTCCAGAGCAGGAGATGGAGCTGGTGCAGGAATCCCATGGCCGGGCCGGGCCCAGCCCCGCCGCAGGGGCTCCCCCCGCTCGGCTCCGCGGATCACCCGCCGCCCACCGCCATACCCCACCGGGCCGCCGCCTTTGTCCGCAGCAGGCTAGGAGGGAAGGAGGGAACGGGCCGAGCTCCAGCTCCAGCCCCGGCCCGGCCTTGCGCAGCACCGCCCCCGGCCCGGGGCCGCCCGCCTGCCCGCCGCCCCTTAAAGGCACCGCCGGGCCGCAGCCGCTGGGCCCGCACCGCCCGGCCCGGCTTGGGCCAGGGCCTCGGGGCGCCCCTGCGGCCCAGGGCAGGCCGGAGCCCCGCGGCCGGGCCGCGGGGAGGCTTGGCCGGGCCCGGAGGGCACCGTCGTCCCGCGAGGGTCCCCGGGGATTTGCCACCAGGCGGGCGCTTGCTGGTGGATCCTGCTCCTCGCCGGGCAACCGAGGCACGGAGCCTCCGGGGCACGGCGGGGGGGCGGCCGCTGCGGCAGCCGCATCTCTCCGGGTGCGGCCGGGCCGGGAGCGGGGCTCCTGCCCCAGGGAGGTGCCGAGTCAGGGAAACCCCCAGGAGCTGCCCCTGGAGCCGCCCCTGCTCCTCTCCACGCCAGAGACACAGAGAGGTCACCCCCTACCGAGCCTCTCCGCGGCCGTTGTCCCTCCAGGACAGACTTGCTTCAGGGCAGCCCGTCGCTGTGGAGGTCCACATGCGAGGGTGGCACTGCTGTCCCCACATTCTGGCTGCTGCCTGCCCTGCTCGGGCCCAGTTGCCCGCCGCTTGTGCCCAACCGGACCCACGGACAAGTGGTGGGATGCCCACCTGTGTTCTTGGAGGGGACCAGCCTGCCTGCAACAAGCTGTACCCCCAGCCCAGCTGTGACTCTGAGGCTGGGAAGGATGCCCTCGACAGCAGTAAGCATTGAACCAGGCCAGCTCTCTGTCCATCCTTCCTTCCATCCATCCTTCTATCCATCCATCCATCCATCTCTCCCTCCCTCTTTCCATTCCTCTGGTTCTCTTCATTTCACAACCTGTCCCTCCCTCCCCCCCACCTGTCCATAGCCACCTCTCTCCTTTGCCCCCTCTCCTCTCCTGCAGCTATCTTTAACCATCTCCGTTTCCATGCTGCTTTCACGGCCAAGTGTAGCCGGGAGCTGTGAATAACTCGTTTGGCTGCCCCAGCCCCAAGTGGTGTTGCCAAGGGTGACTGCGTTTCGGGCAGGCTCTGCAACAGCTGCCCAGGCACTAACAAAAGCTCCCCTTGTCCTGCCACAAAGCGCCATTATTCAAAAAACTTCTGGGTGAAACATTGTGCCGAGGTGAGGGAGGACAAGGGATGCCCCGGGGGGTCGGGGTGGTGGAGAGGCACCAAGTTGCCCCGGCTCCATGCCCTGGGGAGGGTGGCTGGTTTGGAAGGGCTGCAGGATGTGTGGGCAGGCGTGCAGGCAGCAGAGCTGCCTGGCGTCGAGAGGAGCTGAGCACAGGGTGGCCAGGGCTGGCTCAGTGCCTTTCCACCTGCACCCCGCTGGCATGAGTAACTTGGGGGCTGCTGCACTGGGATGACCCTGAGGTTTGTTGGTGTTTCTCTGGCTTTGAAATACAGGGGAGATCTGGTGTGAAGGTCAGTGGGGGTTCAGCCCCCAGACCTCGCTTCAGCAATGGCTTTTACTTGGTCCCTGGGGAAGGAAGGATGCATGCACCCTTGGCTTCTCCCAAGGGATTGCACATGGGTTGTCCCCACCCCACACTGGAAACACCTCAAAAAACCCTGCCCTGCAGCAGAGTGGGTCCCCAGCTCGGGGGGGATGCAGTGGGGAGGGTCATGGATGGGGCTGTGGGTGACATGGGCTCAAAGCCCTGACCTGGGTCTCCTGCCTCCCTCTCTCCTGCTGCCCCTGGGTGGGTCTTGGTGAGCTTTGCACCTCCTCTTCTGCTTGGCATGACCACAAAACCCTGTGAGGGGCCAGCAAGAGACAGACCCAGCAGTGTGCCATGGGGCAGCACAGCCCCGAGGACCTGGTGGCCCATCTTCTCCATGGGGCCCTGAGCACCTCTCAGGGGACTTCCTTGCGGGTGACCAAGCTCCTGTGTCTGTGTGGGGTCATCTGCAGATGGCAGCACCCACCCACACAAAGCTCCCTGCTCTGCATTGGTGCTGATGGTCCCATGGCCTGGCCCCAGGTGCTGGGGACTTCTGCCCAGCCAACCCAGGCAGAGCTGGCCCTGGCTCCCAGCCTGACTTGGAGCAATTAGGCAGCCCCAGCATCCGGCACTGTGCTGCCACGTCCCTAGGCCACGGGGGTCAGGGTGTCTGGACCCACTGGCTGCAAGTACCCCCCAAGGCATCGTCCCTGCTGCTGGGGTGTCCTGGGGCAGCACTCAGGGGTGACGGCTACAAATGCCAGGGAAAAGCTCCCTCCTGCTCTGCCACCCATCCTGCATCCCCCATGGAAACCTTGTGGCTGATGCTGTCCCCGCTGCTGTCCTCCACAGAGGGGAACAACCCCATCCCGTGTGGCCCTGGTCCCTAGGGCTGTGCTGGGGGGAGACGGGGACAGCAGCTCGGACAATGCTGGCAGCTCCAGCCAGGCAGGGAGTGCTGCCTGCAGCCGGTGGGGTTGGAGCAGGCCAGGCTGGGAATGGTGCCCCACGAGCTGTGCAGCGCCCTGTATCTGGGCTCTCAATCATGCAGGGGAAGAAATGCAGAAAGGGAGTGAGAAAAGATAACAGGAAATGGGGGACATGGCTGGGGAGGAAAAAACACCCAGCCCCAGAGCTGCAGTTGGCCTCTGAGGGCTCCCAGGGTGGCACTGAAACCGCAGAGCCCTGCTACACCCTGGCGTGGTGGCACACCATTGTGCCCAGCCGCTGCCTGGCCCCTCACCTCGCTGCCAGGGCTGCAGCCATCCTTCCTCCCAGGATTCAGGCAGCCAGTGGGAGCAAGGGTGCAGCAGGGGGTGCAGACCCCAGGGGTGCTCGAGCAGCCTGAGGACCCCCAGGCAGCAGTTTGGGGCCCTGCTCCCAGCTGTGTGTGTGCCAGGGCATGCCCCTGCCAGCTCCAGGGACAGCGTTGCACACCTTGGGGTTCTCCCTGCCCCCTCTGCCTTGGTTTCTCCATCTCTTTTTCCCCTGCCAGGGATTTCAGGGAGACTTGGTGCCCAGACAGCAATGCCAGCAAAGAAAACAACTGAATGCGTGGCCAGACCGGGAGAAGGGCAGGTCTGGAGCCTGGGCACGGGCAGCAGCCCTCTGTGCAGACGCTGCCAAGGCCACACACGTGCCCGCTTCCCCTTTTGGCAGAAAACAGCTTGGCCAGGGCAGGTGCCTATGGTTTGGCAGCATCGAGGAGCTGCTGGTGGCGCTTTAGCTGATGGTTTCAAGATGAGTCAGCGGGAGTCAAAGTCAGGCTGGCATCCTGTTTTCAACCAGGCTGTGGGTGGCAGATGGGACGCACCTTGGCAAGTCTGAGGGCAGGGCCCTGCTTGCACTCATCCCAGCACAGGCAGGGCATTCGAACCCCCAGCACAAGCACCTGGGCAAGGCACCGTCTCCTTCCCAGCACCCGCCAGGAGGGAATCACCCATGGCCCTGTCGTGGCTACAGGCAGTGCCAGTGGCAGTGCCAGGCTGAGGCTGTGGGGCTGATGCCCCTCTCCATCCCTGCCAGCTCTGCCACAGGCGACAGCAGACGCCGAAGAAGAGCCTGGTTCCAGTTCGAGCCGAATGAGCATCTTGCTGTTCAGCTGCTCCTGGGTGATTTTGGAGGGAGCTGCATGTGCCGGGGTAGGCAGCTGGACCTGACAATCCTGCTTTCAATAATAATGATAATAATAAGAGCAGCAGCAGCAACCATAATGTATTAGTGGTCTCAGCAAAAGAGTGTTTGTGGGATGTGCTTTGACACAAAGCTGCCAGCTAGCAGAGCTGCCCCATGGGCTCAGCACAGCCCCACCAGGCAGCTTTACCCCCTGCATGGCCATGGCTCCAGCAGGCAGCTGCACAGGCAGGAGTGCCGTGGGCTGAGCAGCCTGCTGGGGTTCAGGACCCTGCCTCCATCCTGCCTCACAGGGCTGGGTGCCCAAGGACAGGGTGGGGTGGCAGGGCTTCAGCATGGGTCGGGGATCTCTACCTGCTGTCCCCTCCTCCATGCCACCCCGTGCCACCTCCCGGTGCCCTCGCACCCCTCTGCCATGGGGGCAGGAACCCAGGAACCTGGCTGGGGAAGTTGCCCCCAGTCCCCACTGGCTTGGGAGGGGACCCTTCCACACCATGGGGAATGCTGGAGAGCCATGGAGCAGTGCAGGAACACGAGGCTATCCCGCAGACTTCAAACCAGGGACAGGTACCTTGGAAAACCACAGCCCAGCTGGGGCATCGGGGCTTCGGCTGGCAGCTGGGATGGGAGAGGTGTTGGGCAGAAAGGAGCCATGATTTGGCGTGTTTCAAACCTGGCACCTGGGAAACCCCTTTGGGGAACTGAAATTCCACATGAAGCCACATGCATCTTCTTCAAGGAGCTGCAGCCTGGCTGGAGAATGGGGGGGAAGCACAAGGGGTTAGGGCATGGTGTGCAGGCACAGAGCTGTGAGCAGCACCTGCACCGGGAGCCTCTCCCAGGGGTGCCAGGGCACTGCTGTGGGGCAGCACCTGCAATGGGGCATGCACTGAGCAACAGTGTCCCACCCTGGCATGGGGCATGCACCCAGCCATGGGGCAGTCACAGGGCATGCACAAGCCACGGGCACCTACCCAGCCACAAGGCACCCACCCAGCCATGGGGCACCTACCCAGCTGTGAGGCACCCACCCAGTACCCACCCAGCCATGGAGCACCCACCTGCCCATGGGCATGCACTCGCCCTGAGGGCACACACCCAGCCGTGGGTCACATCACTGCCCACGTAGCACAGGGGAAGTGCTGGGAGTGGGCTGTGCCAGCTGCCACGTGCAGCAGGAAGGACCCGCTGTGGGGCCAGGACGAGGCAAAACCACAGAAAAGAGGAAGCCCTTGAGTGCCCCAGCCCAGCGCTGGCAGCTGCCCGGGCAGACACACACAGAGGCACCTCGCACGCCACCACGCCAGACCTTCCCTGGTAAGTCTGAGCTCAGCACCGCCACCCGCCATGGGCAGAGGGGCTGAGAAATGGGTCAGCTCCTGGCACTGCCAGACTGGGGTGTCCCTTCCCAGAGCATCCTCAAAACGGGGGCAGCATCCCCACTGCCGGGGACCGGCAGGCAGAGGGACCCAAAGCACCAGTGTGTGGTGCAGGGAGCCGGCAAAGCTTTCCCAACCCTCCCCACTTCGGATGCCAGGTTTTTCCGGAGCCTAAACTTAGCTTGTGTATTTTAGCAGGACAGACAGAGCAGGCCAAGGCAGGGAAGGGATTTTTTGCAGCAGAGCTGCAGTGGCTGGGGTGGGAAAGCAGGGCACCACTTTCCAGGAGGCTCCAAAATCACAGCAGAACCGCCACAGCCCTGGCCAGCAGTGGGACTTAGGCAGCTAATGTGTTTTCAGAGGCTACCTCGAAAGGGAAACCACCTTTGATGTGAAAGCTGTGGGTGGCCCACGGGTGCTGAGCCCTGCGCCTGGGACTGGCAGTCTCAGGTGGGCTCGAGCTGTCAGCCGGTTCCCAGCCCGGCCAAGTGTCCCCCTCACCACCCCCACCACTGTTCTTTGTTCCCATCAGTGCTGCTGGTTAAAGCACAGCACTTGAAGTGCAGCACCACCGGCGGAGGCCTGAGGCAGGCAGATGGGCACCGTGGCAGGGTGAGCGTCTCGTGGCCAGGGTTCCCACGCACCTGCAGGCTGAGCCCCACCAGCAGCAGCCCCTGCCTACACTGCTCTCCCTGCCCATGGGGCACTGGCCATCTGTGACACCCCAAAAATAAAATGAGTGTCTGGGGCACGGAAGCTGCATGCTTGCAGATTTCTGGGGCTCCCCATGCCCTTGGTGGCCGGGGAGAGCACCCCAAGCCTGGGGAGAGCACCCTGAGCCTGGGGAGAGCCCTGCTATCGCCATAGGATGGTGCTGGTCTGAGGGGGCACTTCTTGGGCAGGACACTCCAGTCCGGCCCTGAGCGGGGTTTTGGTCTTCCCAGTCACTCCCAGGGACACCCTGCTTCACAGGTGGGGCCTCACTGTGGGGTTATTCAGGCAGCACCCAGGGTGTTCCCCATCAACCTTCAGTGTGTGCCCTATCCTGCAGACCCCCAGGCACCTTTCTTCCAAGCCTGGCTGTGGCAAGACTGGCTGCGTTTCAGGCTTGACCCATCTTGGGCAAAGCAAGAAATGTGGAGTGGGACCGTGGCTGTTTGTCAGGTGGGGAAACTGAGGCTCGGAGCAAGTACCAAGGACCTCATCATTTGTGCATGTAATGGGGAGTGGTGCCAGGCAGTTGGGGCGGGGGAACAGATGGCTGCTGCCCATCGGTTCTCTACCTCCCTTTGGCAGCATCCCTGCTCATCCTGGAGATGGTGCATGGGGGAATGCAGGACGGTGACACAAAAGCCACCATGGGGTGACAGCAGGTGCACGGGGGATCCTGGTGGGTACAGGGGCCAGCAGAGGGGTCAGGGGTGATGCTGGGGCCCAGGTTTCATGGAAAAGTCCTTTCTCCATCTCCTCTGGCCCCAGCGCCTCCCCACCACCCCTTGCCCCTGGCAAGGTGAGCTGACAGCCCTTGGTGGTCTCTCCTCTCTCCCAGGTGTCAGCTCTGTCACCCGAGAAGGTGACAGCCAGCCAGGCAGCATGCCCCGGGCATCGCCGCTGCCACGGCCACCGTGGGGCCGGCCCGGCGTGAAGGCAGTGGTTACCGCCGGGGTGTTTGTAACCACCCTCTGGAACCTGAGGTGCTTCCTCAATCCCTCTGAGGTCTCTGGAGAAGCCCCCAAGCATACTGAGCCGCTGGTGGTCCTGGTGTGGGACTGGCCCTCGAAGCAGGTCCCCAATGTCAGTGGGGACATTTGCCATGAGCTATATGGCATCACGGGCTGCTGGCTCACCACAGAGCGGCAGCTCCTGGACCAGGCGGATGTGGTGGTGTTCCCCCACACCAGGCTCCAGCCCGGCAGGAACAGGCTGCCCAAAGAGAGGCCGCCGGGGCAGAACTGGGTGTGGGTCTCCCTGGAGTCCCCCTCCAACACTAAAGCTCTAGCAGGATGGAACCAGACCTTCAACTGGGTGATGACCTACAGACGGGACTCGGACATCTTCATCCCCTACGGCAAGCTTGTGCCCAACCGGTCAGCCACCGTGAACATCCCCACAAAGACCAACTTGGTGTCGTGGGTTATCAGCAACTACCACAGGACTCAGAAAAGAGCTGAAGTCTACCGAAACCTCTCCAGGTACCTCCACGTAAACATATACGGAAAAGCAAACAAAAAGCCACTTTGCAAGGACTGCCTCTTGCCAACAACATCCAAGTCCAAGTTCTACCTGGCCTTTGAGAACTCCATCCACCAGGACTATATCACCGAGAAGCTCTGGAGGAACTCTCTGATGGCCAGCACCGTGCCTGTGGTGCTGGGGCCTCCCCGGGCCAACTACGAGCAGTTCATTCCTGCAGACTCCTTCATTCACGTTGATGACTTTGGTTCCCTGGCAGAGCTGGCTACCTTCCTAAAGACCATGAACTCCAGCCGCTACCGGCAGTTCTTTGCCTGGCAGAAGAGGTACAGTGTGAAGCTCTACACCGACTGGAGGGAGCGCATCTGCACCATCTGCACTGCCTACCCCAGCCTGCCCCGTGGCCATGTCTATCCTGACCTGGAGAGCTGGTTCAACACCTAGTGTGGGGCTGGTATGTGCTGGGACCATCGAGGATGCATCTGGACAGAGGATACTGGGGTGGGGAGAACTTGGGGCACCCTCCAACAGAACAGGATGTGGAGCAGGGAGGGATGCAGGAGCCCCGACCTCTCTTCTCAGACTGGCTGTTGCCACACTGGGACCTTGAGCAACTCCACGTGACTTCATTTCTTGTGAAACAGAACCAATTCCCCCCAGATCTGACACTGACCTACCTCGCCGGGGTGCTGGCAGGACGAGAGGGTGCTTTGGAAATAAATGACACAGTGCTGCAGAGGCTCTGCCTGTGGTGCAGGGGCTGGGCAGGGCATCGGGCTGGCAGGGGGCTCAGGGCTCCCCAGTCTTCCGTTGTGATGGATCCATGGCCCCCCCCCAGCACCTTCTGCTGGGTGGCGAAGCCCCAGTGGCAGAGGCCCCATGGTGACATTTCTCGCTGGGGTGGAGAACTCGACCTCAGGGGAGCTCGGGCGGACCCAGCACCCCACGGCAGGGTCGGAGAGCACAGCCTCTACTCCACCACTTCCCGGCACAGCTCTGCAGCACCCACCCCCACTCTCGAGCCGTGGGTGTCACAGTGCCGGTGAGGACCGCCAGGACACCGGATGCTCTCAAGAGCAATCTCAGCCTGCTCAGTGCCAGGCCGAGTCAGAGAGGGATGCTGTGGTTTCTCACTCCCCTGCCGGCACGCCTGCCCTGCTGTGGCAGGAAGCCAGCAAGCTGGTGGCGTCCGGAGCCTCACAGCGAGCCCAGAGCAAAGCTGGTCCCGTGGGCACCCTGTGGCACCGGCAGCCTGCTCCGTGTGCCCTTGGCACTGCCAAGCCCCTGCCCACACTGCACTACCAGCACCCTGCAGTGCTGGACCCTGTGCCACACACACACTGCACTGCGGCCACCCTGCACCATGTACACAGCCTGCACTGTTGGCACCCTGCAGTGCACGCACCCTGCACCCTGGGCATGGGCGATGCTCAGGTACCCCGAGGGGAAGCAACCATGTGGGATCAGTGGCAATGTCGGGGCTGGGTGACAGGACCAGGGGGTGGGACACGGCTGCTCCATCTGTGGCCCTCCCCATGTGACCCTCAGCTTGGTGCCATCAACCCCCTTGGTATAAACGACTCATTTTTTCACAGGTTTCCCCTAGTTTCCCTTACCACAGGCCGAAAGTCACCCAACCCCACCTCCCCGTGCCTGGGGTGCAGCGGGGCTCAGGTGTGCGGTGACACCCCCTCAGCAGAGGAGGGACATTCCTGCCCCAGGCTGGCCCCAGTGCTGGCCCTGGCCACCGCTCACCCAGCCTGGCCCAGCCCTCGCTGGGTTGCAGTTTGACGGGTGTGCTGCACTCTTCTGATTTCTGTGGCTTCCGATTTCCGTTTTGTTTTGTCTTCTGGGTCAACCGAAAACGGAGCAGGAGGGGCTCTGTGTGCCCGCAGGCAGGGGGCTGGGGCAGCAGGATCTGGGGGTCCTGTGCAGGGCTGGGGCTCCTGCCTGGCTGGCCTTTTGCTGAAAAGTCAGATGGCAGAAATGTGGAGAAACCTCGGGGAGGTGACACCCTTCCCAGGCTTTCTGCTACCAACCCCGCTGATAGCCAGCTTCCAGCACCCCCAGCCCTCCCACCCCCAAAGTGCCAGGCAGCAAAGGGCAGCAGCGGCAGGGGGGGCAGTTTCCAGCGGATGCCGTGCCTGGCTGTGCCCCCACCCTGTGGGCAGCCAGGGATGTGGCCTCGGGCACCCAGGCACTGGGGAGCAAGCGGGGACACAGGGCGAGCCAAGGGGATCCTGCCCCACAGGGCTGGCACCCAGCCTGGTGTGCAGCCCCGACCTTTGCAGGGTCCCAAGGTGCCTCATGAGCAGCTGCCTGCAGTGACCCTGCTCCTGCCTGGCCCACGGGAGCAAGGCTGCAGGCCAGCCCCAGAGAGCAAGCCCATCGTTCACTGGCAGCCGAGCCAAAAAAGGGGCTTTTCAGAAGTTTCCCCACAGGCTTGGTCATTTCATTGCTTCTGCTCAGTGGAAAAATCCCTCAGGGACGCAGGCTGGTGGCAAACCAGGCTGCAGAGGCCGTGGCAGTGAAAAGCGAGGTGTCATCCCCCAGACACTTGCTTCTCCTGGCTGGGCTGGCACCCCCCATCCCCACCAGCTCAGCCCCTGGTGCCCACCCCAACCTGACTGGCTGGGCTGGCACCACCGGGCCCGGCCACTGCAAGGCTGCCTTGGCTGGACCACACATATGGGAGAAGCATCCCTCACCCACCGGTGTCAGGGTGGCAGCCCCACAGCAAGGACAGCCTAGGCTTCCCATACCTCTCCCCTGCCCACAGCAGGGCTGGGAGCTCAGCAGCTCTCACTACATCCCCACCCGGTCCTTCCCTATCCACGGGCATCTGCTGGAGCAGCCTGCAAGATCCTGCTGGGCTTCTACTCTTTCCAAAAGCTGCTCTTTTAGCAGCTCAAACCAGGTGGAAGATGCGCCCACCCCCCTACTCCTGACCACCTCTGCTTTGGGCGGGCCCAGCTCCGACAAGCTGGTGTCCCTCCAGGGCCAAGCTGCTACCACTCCTTGTGGTGAGCCAGGCTGCAGGCAGCCAAGAGCTGGGTGTTGCAGGGATGACAGGGACACGTCCACCCTATTTGGGTGCACCGGTCCAGCCCGACTGTGCCCCTGCAAGCAGCCAAACCCACACTGCTGGGCTGCCTGGGACTGTGCAGGAGCAGGGATGCAAGGGAGGCAAGGAAAGAGTTAACTCGCTCTCATGCCCCAAAGAACTGAGATTTATTTCATTGCCAGAGGGAATATGATTAAGAAAAAAATTATAAAAATCATCAACTACAGCAGGCTCAAAGGCACAGGGGTGCTAGCAGCATAGATGGGATGGTGTCAGCCCCCTGGGCTGGGACCCCCCAGGGAAAGATGATCCCTGGGCATCTGGGCTGGGGCAGAGGGACAACGGCTGGGGAGTGGAGAGGGCACAGGGCACCCGGGGTGATGCTGGGCACAAGGGCCGGGGAGGAACACTTCCCCCCCCCCAAACAAGCCCCACCAGCCTGCCCACAGATGGGTGAAGCTCTCCTGCACCGCGGGGCGAGGGGTAGCTGGGGCTGCGTGGGCTCACCTCCAGCCCCATGCTCCAGCCCTTGGCTCACCCCAGCTGCCCAGGAGGGTGGGCGGAGCCGCCGGGGACCCCAGCCCTGAGCACAGCACCCCAGCCCCACTCTACGTGACAGGGGAGAGGCACCTGGGAAACTAGTAATCGCTACAAAGATTTTTGCTTTTTAAAAACTACAACCAAAAAACATTAAAAAAAAAATAATAAAACCACCCCTCTCCCACCCCCCACCCCAAAAATCTAAAAGATACTTTTTTCTGGGTCTTGCAGGAGAGCAGCTCAGCTGGGCTGGGGCCTGGCACAGGCGGCTGTGCTCATTGCCCCGGGCATGTGTGGCTTTGGTGGGGTGCAATGGGGCAGGAGCAGCTGCCCCCCAAGAGAGGTCAGAGGGGGGCCGACACTGCTGGAACCAGTAAACTCACATAACTGGGAAGGGCTGGGAGCAACTGCAGAGAGCAGGCACCACCCCTGTGCCAGACTCCCAGCCCTTCCCCTGCCCCTCGTGCCCCAAAACCTGAAGGCAGCCCAGTGAGTGCCCAGGCAAGCCCTGGGAGCGAGGCCGTGCCCGTGCCTTCTCAGGGTGAAGGCGGGGAGGAGCAGCCCCCAGAGAGCCAGCCTGGCCACGGTGTGGGGGCGGCACCGTCACTGGCCCCCGCAGCCCCCCGTTCAGTGGCTGCTGTTGTTCATGGAGAGCCCAGGCTGCAGCGCTGGAGGGAACATCTCAGCTTTGTGGAAGGGCGGCATGTAGACAGGAGGGGAGGGTGTCAGGCTGTAGCCCTGGGACGTCACGGGGATGGGCAGGCCGGTGGGCACCAGGGACTGGTTCATGTCGTACATCACCCCCTCTGCCTCGTTGCCGAAGGGGAGCAGCAGCCGTTTGCCTTTCTGACGCCGGTTGCAGAACCAGACCCGGACCACCTGCAAGGGAGGGGAGACAGGGAAGGGTGAGGGGGTTAAGCCCAGGTGCTGTGTGGGTGACAAGTAGACCCTGCTGGTGGTGGCATCTCCACAGCACCCCGGCTCACCAGCACATCCCCCCTCCCTGCCACAGCTCCTGCAGGGGCTGGGCTCGGCCAGGCTGATGGCGGCTACCAGCCCTGGCTGCTCTCCCACAGCTTCCAGTATCGACCTGGCCTGATACGAGCATCTGGGAACCAGATCCGTTCGGACACCCACCCTCTGAACCCTCCCAACCTACGTCTTTGTCCAGGTTGAGGTCCTCGGCGATCTGGGAGATCTCCTGGGGACTGGGCTTCACGCACTTGCGGAAGAAGCTCTCCAGCGTCCCCTTCACGTTGGTCTCGATGCTGGTCCTGCGTTTTCTCTTCCGGGCTTGGGCCAACACTTGCTCCGCATTGCACATCTGGAAAGGAAGAGAGGCCATACACTTCGTCACAGGGGTGGTAACGTCCCCACCAGGCTCTGGACACATGTGCGGCTGGCTGCAGAGGTCTGGGAGGGACAGGCACAGGCTTTGTCCCTGTGACTGTCCACTAGGCATCACCCCACTGTGACTGGGGCCATTCCCAGTGTCCCAGCACTGCCTGCAGCTGGTGTGGGGGGGGGCAGACATGTCTTCCTGCATCTCCAGCTTATTTGAGATTCCAGCAGGACCTGGCTGCTCCCATACAGGAGCTGCCACAGTTGTTACAAGGTGTCTATGGGGGGATTTGGGCTCCCCCCGAGCCTGGCAGAAGGCAATACCCAGCAGATATGGTTCCCCCTACAGTTGGACTGAAGCCGTGGCAGTGAAATGTTGCTATGGCACACAAGACACCTGCTGCTCTCTCCCCTCTTCTTCCCCCAAAATCACGTGTAAAAGCGAGGAGAAGCTGCAGCTTGAGGGCTCATCAGTGTGCAGTACCCCTGGCTCCCGGCCCTCCCCAGCCCCACACCTCTTGCATGTTGTCCGTGTTCTCCGCCTCGTTGAGCCAACGCTGCAGCAGCGGCTTTAGCTTGCACATGTTCTTGAAGCTGAGCTGGAGCGCTTCGAAGCGGCAGATGGTTGTCTGGCTGAACATCTTCCCTGCATGGTCAGACAGGGCATCACACACAGCTCCTGCCCCCATGTCAGGGGATCTCCCACCTCCAGCAGCCCCCCCAGGATACCCCCTGCAGCAGCCCATCACTGGGCATGGGGGACCAGGAAATGCATTCTCCCTGCTGCTTCAGCAGGGATTTAAAACACTGCAACACTCTTCAATAAGCAGCTGTAGGTATTTTAAGACAGTTCCTTGTTAACAAACTCTTCCAGTTTGAGTACTTAACAGGGCTTGGGAGCCCCAGGAGCCCTGGGGCTGGTGCTCACCACCTCCTTTGCAGGTCGTTAAGGAGCAGAAATCTCCATTGCTCAGGTGCTCCATCCCCCTCCCAGGCCTCTCCCTTCCCCCCGGGTGTGGGGGGGAGATGAGGACCCTTACTGGACCCTTACCATAGAGGGTGCCCAGAGCCAGCCCCACGTCAGCCTGGGTGAAGCCCAGCATGATGCGCTTGTGTTTGAGGTCCTTGGCAAATTGCTCCAGCTCTTCTGAGGTTGGCGCATCCTGGCAGGGGCAGAGATAAAGTGAGAGGGGAGAACTTGTGCCCAGGGGCTGCCACGACCGGGCTCAGCATGGGACAGGAATGGGGACAGGAGTGGGCTCAGCTGCTGCCTCCTCTGGGCAATGGGGTCCTTGGGGTGATGGGCTGGGTGGCAGAGGGGTTTTCCCCAACGCCTGAACAAGGGGCTCTGCTCAGGGGCCCCAACCTGCCTCCACCCCGCCCCACACAGGACCCCCTGGACACCCCCCAGCCACAGCACACTGCCCAGCTCACACCAGCCTGGTGTGGCAGAGACCCAGGGTGGCCCAAGGACCCAGGGACAGAAAGCAGGTCCTGGTCCCTGGGTCCCCCAGGGTCATTTGGAATGTCCCATCTGGCCCCAGGCTCAGACCCTTGTGGCCTGACCAGAGGCAGCACTGATGGGCACATTTGCTGATGGTCCAAGCATCGCCCCACTCCCACGCGCCCCAGGACACCTGCCCACGGCCTCAGCTATCCCGGGGCATGGGCACCCACCTCCCCATGGCTCTGGGGCTGGGGCTGCCCCTTGCCAGCCCCTCTCTCACCTGCACCCAGGGCAGGTGAAATGGCTCATGTGACACGAAGGATGAAAGCGCCCATGACTCGAGTGGGATTCACACAGCTCTTTGCCACAACCAGGCTCTTCCCTGCTGGAAAGCTGCTTACCCAGGTGCTTCCCCTTCTCCCTGCAGCACAGCCCTCAACTGCTGTGCGGGCATTTTGCAATCTTTTCCCCTATTTCCACATTGGCAGCGCGATTTCGGATTTTACAGATGTCCCTCCTGCTACCAAGTCTCGTTTTTTAGTTCCTGGCTCCCGGAGCATCCCTGTCGCGGGACAATCCTCATCCTCCCTCAGCCGGGAAAAACCGTTCCTCGTAGCCCCCGTCCAGTGCGGCAGGCTGCCACCTGGGGGACGCGCATCCCTTCCACGCTCCCGTCGTGGCATGCGTGGGGGCTCCCGAATCCCCGCGGCCCGGACCCGACAGCGGCTCCGCACAAACGCAACACACCTGCAACAGCTCACAGGAACCTCGCAACAGCCTCGGCATCACTTGCCGTGCTACCCCCGAGGCGTCCTTGCCTGGGAGGGACGGGTTTATATCACGCCAAGATTGAAAAATATTAAAAACGAACCCGAAACACAACTGCCAGTCCTGCCGGTAACTAGCGCTGCCACCCCCTGCCCCGGGCCGGCTCTGCCCGCGCCCCGGCAGCCGTCGGTGCCCGCGGAGGAGCGGCCGGGGAAGCAGCCGCCCTCCCGGAAGGGCCGAGGGCCGGCGGGGGCTGCCAGGAGCCGGGCTGCGGCGGGGCAGAGCCCGGGGGGACCGCGCTGCGGGTCCCGCCCGAGCCGGGCTTCGGCGCCGTGGATGAGGGACCAGCGACGGGCGCAGGGGACCGTCTGTGTGGGATGTGCCTGCAGCGCCACGTATAAGGGACGGGCAGCACAAGCGAAAACTCGCCCCCCGCGGATCCCCAAAACCACCCTTCTCGCCCCAAAGCGGCCTTCTCGAGGCGCTGCCCCCCGCGGAGCGGCTGACCCAACCGGGACGAGCCCCAGCGCTGGGCCACGTCGGGCCGGTCGAGGGCTTCTCCCGGGGCCGCCCGGCGGAGCGAGCGGGCAGAACGGCACCGACGGGATCCCCGCTTGCCCCCGCCCGGGCCAGGCCGGGCCGGCGATGCCCGGAGTGGGGCGGGGGCCAGGCAGCTCCCTGCCCCGACGGGGCGGCACGGCAGCGAGCCCAGGCTCCGCTCCCCGCCTCCGCAGCGGCCCCGGGGCGCGGAGGGGAGCGCGGCAAGGCGGAGGCGGGTGCCGGGGCCGCCCGCCTGCCGGGCGGCGGGGCGGGGCAGGGCCGCCCGTCCCCGTCCCGTCGGGTCTCACCTCGTCGCCGCTGTCGCTGGAGTGTCCCCCCTCGCTGGCGGCGCCGCTGGAGCTGCCGCTGCTGCCCAGCCCGGAGAGGCCGCCGGAGCCCGGCTGCAGGGCGGCGGGGCAGAGCGGGGGGCCGGGGAAGGCGGCGGCGGCGGGGCCGGGAAAGGGCGGGCCGGGCAGGGCGGCGTTGGCGGCGCCCGGGGCCGCGGGCCCGGCCCAGGGCGGGGCGGGCCAGGCCGGGCCGCAGCAGGCCGCGGCGCGGGGCTCGGGCGAGGGCTGGCGGCAGGGCCGGCCCGGGCGCGCCTCCGCCTTGGCGGGCGGCCCGGCGGGCGGGGGCAGCCAGGCGCGGGCCGGCGGCGGGTCGCGGGCGGCCTCGGGCTCGGCGGCGAAGGGGAAGAAGAGCGGCTGGGCGGCCGCCCCGTCGAAGCCGCCGCGGGGGAAGGGCGGGCCGGCGTCGGGCAGGAGGCCGAAGGGGGCGGCCGGCAGCCCCCCGTCGGGGCTGAACATGCTGCCCGCCGCCCTAGGGCTCCATGCGGGGGCTGCGGGGCTCGGCCCGGCCGCCCGCCCGCCGGCCGCTGCCTCCCTGCTGCGGCGCCGCCGGGGCCTCTGAAGGCGGCGGGGCCGGGCCGGGCCGGGCCGGGCCGTATGGAAATGGGCCCCGGCCCCATTGGCCCCGCACCGGTGGGTCGGGCGTGAACTTGATCCCCGAGGGGGGAGGGGGGGTCGGGGGGAGGGGGGGAAGGTGCGATGGAAGGTGGGCTGTGGCCCGCCCGCACCCTCGGGGAGGAGAGGGCCGGGGTCGGCCCCGGCGGGTGAGGGACCGCGCCGCGGGGCCTCGCACCCCCCCCGGCCCCGCTCGCCCCATCTGCGTGGAAGGGCAGAGCTGCCCGCCCCCCCCCATGCAGCTCGGCGGTGCTCGGTCGGGCCCACGCCTCCGAATGTTGGGGCAGCACCCAGGGTCCCCCCACCCGGGGACCCCCCAGCGCCGCAGGGCACGGGCAGAGGACCGGGATCACTCTCGGAAACGGGGGCAGCGGCCCGACGTCAGCCCCGGGGCCGCCGGTGCCGTCCTGCAGAGAGAGGGCTGCAGGAGGGCTCGGCCACCCCTCTCGGCCCTCTGCGACGCGCTGTCCCAGCGGCAGAGCCTCACGGCTCGGTGGGGTGCCCCGCAGAGCGCTTCGTGGACAAAGCTGGGGCTCCCCGACTCCCTCACTCTCCCCCCGTCCCTGTCCTCTTCCTCGCCCCGCAGAGGAAGGCCCTGCCTCGGAGGGAGCGTGTCCTCCCCGGAGGCCCGGGCAGGCAGCGAGGCCCCGAAGTTCTGGGTGTGCCGCCGGGGAGCTGATTGCAGCCCCGGCTATCGGGCCCATCTGCCCCACAATGCAGGCGCTTGGTATTCTTCTCTATCTGAAGGGCTTTCCTCTTGCACCGCCCCGCACAATGCCGCTATCGGGGCCGGCTCCGGGTGTTTCCCACTTCCCTCCCGCAGCTTCCCCGATCCTGACGCTGGGATCTGCCTGCCCGCTGCCGGCTCCCGGGACAGGCAGGGACCGGCAGCGCGGGCACCCCCCGGCCCCAGCCAGAGCAGGGCGAGGGGCGATCCAGCCGCCAGCACCGCTCCCTGTTTATTAACCCGGATTACGGGGAGCCTGCTGCCGCCGTCTCGCACTGGAGATATGCCGAAGAGATAGGCTGGAGGAGCCTCCCCCGCGGCGGTGGAATGGGGCTGGGGCTGCTGGTGGGACTGGGGGAAGGCGTTCGATGCTGACCATGAAGCACTTGCTTTGGCTCCCGAGGGCTGGCTCCAAGGGACTCGTACCTAGCGGCTGGCACATGGGGGCTGGCACCCGCAGTGCCTGTGGCAGCCCCTGGCCCAGCACATGGCACTGCCGCATGTCGGGGGGAGTGGAACCACCACCCCCCACTCCCCACCCCTTGTAACGATATTCCTAGAAGGGAAAAAAAAAAAAAAGGACCGAGAGGATGAGCTGGAGCTAAAGCCCCTTCCTGACTCCCGGCTGGGCATGTGCCAGGCTGCCCTGGGCAGGGAGGGCAGCCCCAGGAAAATGACCTGAGGATGCAAAAAGCCCATCGGCGGGGACGTGGGTGACCCCGAATGAGCCCCGCGGCTGCCGGACCTGCCGGGGGTGGGGTGGGGGGACGACGACGACCCCTGCCCAGACCCGGTGGGGCACCTTCTCCCGCAGGAGCTGGGTTCGGCCGTGCCAGGGGCAGAGCCGGGCCCCGGGCCGCGCTGCCGGGGCTGCCGGCACCAGGCGCCGTGCGGGCAGGCTGGCCGCGCTGCCTGCCCCGCTGCCAGCGGGCAGAGGAAGTCTCGCTGCGGGACTCCAATCGCCGCCATCAGCCCTGCTCCTCCCGGGCTCCCGCTGCGGCCCGGGGTTTCAGAAGATCCTTGGCCGGGCAGTAACTCCCCTTCCCTTTGATTTATTGTTCCCGGCCCGGACCCCCTCCTCCTGCCAACCTGCTCTTTCTCTCCATCCCCCCAGGAAGCCCCCCAGCCCGCCGAGGCCTCAAACGCATTCCTGCTCCCTTTCATATACAGGCGGAGGGGAAGGGAGACGTTGACTTTGAACCGGCCCCTTTGTAGGAGCGGGGCCCATTGTGGCAGTGATGGTTTTAACTGGGGGATGCGGAGGGAGTCAGTGGGGTTTCTCGGTGTGTGCCCCCCCCATACATTTCAATGGGACGATTTTGGGGGCGCTGTGTGAGGTGCCCGGTTATTGTGCTCCAATGGCCGAGGCTTGGCCGTCCGTCTCATTTGGGGCAGAGCCTCCTGCCTGCTCCGGGAGGAGGAAGGCATCACCCCCATGGCTGCAGCCTGCTCATGCTCCAGGCTCGGGCCCAGTTCTGTGGTCTGTAATGCAGCCAGAGACGGGTGGGATTCCACTAGGAAAAAGGAGCAGAAAGAAATGCGTCTGTCCTCCCCGGCTCACCGAGATGGCAGCAGGCTGGGGGGGGACGACAGAGATGCACATCCACTTGTCCTCCCTTTGCTGACCATGCTGGTTTGGCAGTGGTTTGGCTTGGAGACAAGGTTTTAAGAGAGTGTGTGATCACAGATGATGTTTTATTCACCGTCAGCCTACCTTCTCTCCTGGGGCAGGTGATGGAGAAGCCACTGGGGCTGTGCTGGATCCCCCTGAGTTTCACACCTAAGGCAATCACACCTTGGTGGGCTGCAGCCCTGCACGTGGCGGGTTGGGGCCCCACAGTCAGAGACCGGTCACAGTCTTCACCCCAGGTCCATGTGAGGAGGGCTGGGCAGTGGGTTCATCTTCAGAAGCCCCATCCCTGGGAGGAATGCCAAAGCTCCTCCGTGGCACTGCAGTTTGCTTGGCTGCAGCTGGCCTGGGCAGGCAGGATGGTGGATTGGTGCTTCCAAAGCCAGCTGAGCTGAAAGTCCTGGAGGACATTTTGGTCCAGTTCTGTCCCCTCATAAAAAGGCCTCTGCATTACTGAGCCCGGGCTGTAATTTGGCTATTGCCCACATCACCACAGTGCCTGAACACACCAGGTGCTCCTCCCTGCTGTTTTACAACTGGGGAAACTGAGGCACAGATAGGCTGGGGCTGAGCACAGATCCCACACACAGCCCTGGGCTGTCCCAGGCTGTCTGTGGCACAGATGTGGTGTCCCAGGACAAATGGCTCTTCCGTGGCTGGACACGCGGTGGGCACACGGCTTCCCAGGGGACACAGGTCCCCTGCTATCACGGTGCCCTGAGCGAGGGCATCTTCCCAGGAGGAGCAGCTGGGTTTTACTCAAAGCTAGAGCTTCCTAAAAAACCCGGGCATGATCTGAGAGGCTGCTGGGCTCTGAGAGCAAAGGAAGGATAAATTTGGGAACCTCAGACATGGGGGTGCAAAGCTGGGTTTCCCCAGGGTGAGCCTTGGGGTGGTCCCAGGTGATTTGGGGTGCGATGCTGCCCACCAGACGCTGCAGCTGGAGACCCCAGGGCTGCCCATGAGCGGGGCTGAGCGAAGCATTCCCGATGGTGCCCGGGCGCTTTGGTGGTGAGTCAGCACCCACCTCCAGGCTGCCGAAACCAGGAGGAGATGAGATTGTATCAGCCTGATGGGGGGCTGACGTGATCAAAGGGCCGGGAGAGGAGCTCAAGCTCCACACAATGGGGGGACACGATAGCCCTTATCTGCCCCCGCCGAGGTGTGAAGGGCCCGGCCCTGGGGGCCAGGGGCGATGGGGGCGGGTGGGCACTGGGTGCTGCAGGGCTGGGTGCGGGCAGGCACAGCTGGGGGCTCCCACCCAACCCTTCGCTGGGGAAACCTCTCCTGGCAAATATTGAAAAGCAAGAAAATAAACTCTGGTTCTTGCTGGGTTTGGGAAAAACCCTTGGGAGGGTTTGGAGGCTGCTCCAGCTGCAGGAGCAGGACAGCTGCTCTCGCTGTTCCCTGGGGAAGGTTTTGGGATGGGGGACCCACAGCATCCTCCCTCCCTGTCCCCTCATCCCACCCCACTCCCGAGAGGAGCACCCTGAGCCAAGGGCCCTGCAGCAGGGAGCTGGCCCCACACCACACACTCGCATGAGTCTCAAACATCTTGTTTAATAAAATCTCCTTTTAAAAGAACTACAATCCATACAACAACGAGGGGCGCAGGGAGAAGGGCAAGAGCCCCATGGGTAGGGGAGCAGGGCATGGGGAAAGGATCTGTGCAGTGACAGCCTCTGCCAGCCACCCCGCCGGGGATGGTCCCACACCAACCACCGCTCACTGGCACAGCCCTGCCACTGCTGCCTGCCCTGCCAGTGCCTGCCTGCACGTGCAACAGCTCCTGAGCGTGCAATGGCTCCCGTGTGTGCAACAGCTCCTGTCCATGCAAGAGGCCACCCCCATGCAAGACACGACCTGCGTGCAACAGGTTACCCGTGGCCATGACGGTCCACACCAGGGTCTGGACATGAAGCCACATCTGTGAAAAGCAATGCAAAACCCATCCCGGGCCTTATGCTGGAGGGGTCATATCCAATGCACCAGGGAGGTTTTGGGGAACAGCGCTGGGCTCCGAGCAAGAATGTGTCAGTGGGGGCTGGTGAGGCTGGACACAGACACAGACAGCGGAAGGGTACAGGGGGTCTCTGGAGCCCAGGAGGTGCCCGGGATGGAGCAGCAGAGACTCCCCTGCCGCAGAGGGATGCCCGGAGAGAGTGCCAGGCTGGGCTCTGTGCAGAGAAGCAGCACAGCAAAGCAATCATGCCTTGGCTACCCCTCCCAGCCCCCCAAGCCCCCACCAGTCTCAGTCTATCCTCCCCCATGGTCACACAGGCTTAAAACCAAAACCCTGAACCCTTTTTCTGAGCTTTCATCCCATGGAGGCCCGGCGTGAGAGCCCAGCTGGCACCCAGGGCTGCCATGAGCAAATCCTCTGCCTCTGCTGGCACAGCCCAGCACGGGGTCCCAGGCCACAGCAGCGCTGGGACTGTCTGTGCTGCAGGACTTCCGAGGACCAGCACCCCTAGAAGAGGATGGAGCCGGTGCAGGGCGCCAGGGCAGAGCCTCTGCTCCCAGCCAGGCACAGCACAGGGTGGCATCTGAAGGTGCATCCCGGGGAGCAATGCCAGCGCCTGCCCAAGCCTGCTCCTGCTCCTGCCCTTGGCTCTCTGAGTGGGACCCTGCTGCCAGGGGCTGCCTGGCCTGGGGAGGAGGGCGCAGGCCAGGCACTAGAGCCTTCAGCGATGCCACCCGCTCTGGGGAAAGTCTCCATCCCTGGCAGAGGGGGTTTGGGCAGGCTGGCAGCCCTGACGTCTTCCCCTGCAGACACGAGTGTGTCTGGACCGCCCTGGACCATATCCCACCCTCTGACCCCCCCCCCCCAGCCCTTTCCCAGCTGCTGTCACATCAGCCCAGCCGCAGCTGGGTCAGCAGCCCCCTCCTCAAAGCCAAATGTAAAGAGACAGTGTTGTAACCCCCGCCAGGTTCTGTGCCAAGGCAGCGGCTGCCCCCCCACCCCGGGGGCTGGCGTGTCCCGGAGAGCAGCTTGTGAAGGGCAAGGCAGGGACGCGATCACAGCAGCAAAGAGGACAAGGACGCTGGAAACGGGGGCGATCCCCCCCTCCCATAGCTGTTAGTGGGTGTTTATTGGGCAGGCGTCGAACAGTCTGGCAGAGCGGGGTCCATGCCCTTCGCCTGGCTGCGGGTGCCCCTCCGACGCGGCCGCCCCACCGGGCTTCGGCGTTGGGCTTACAGTCCGTAGCAAGCTCAGGCAGAGGATAAGAGGGGTGTTACTGGTGCGACTTGGGGTTGGAGGGGTGTAAGGAGGAGTCGTCAAACAGCGGGTTCCTCACTTCCATTTCTCCAGTCTGCGGCAACAGGAGGGAGCGGGATGGGGGGAAGGAAAAGGCAGGAGGTCAGAAACCAGCTGGGGTTTGATCCACCCTGTCCCAAGGGGTTTGGGTCTGAACCCTAGCCCAGCAGGGACGAGTGATGATGGGGGAGACCTCGCGGGCTGGGGTGACACACCAGGACCCTGCCATCACCCCTGGAAAGGCGCTGCCTCCCTGCCAGGAGCAGTCGGGGATGCTGGGGTGGGGTGATGATGTGTAAAACCCATGGTCCCGGATGGGATGGGACCCCACAGCCTGGCTGGCAGGAATGGGGTTCCTTGCCCAGACTGCCTGCCTGCCATCAAGTGCCCTTTAATGGGCCTGTAAAAACCTAATGATGACCCTTAATCTGGGCCCTGATGGCTGGGCTCTGCAGCCATTACCATGTGAAAGGCTCCTTTTGGGTCTCTTTGTGCTCTTTGTACCCAGGGCTGTTAGGAGCTGCCCTTCCCCGGGGTCTCCTGGCAGCCAGGAAAGTCCCCCCTGGCTTTGAGTGGTCACAGGTCCCCGGTCCAGGCACTGGGGAGGCACCAGGATGAGCCCCCCTGGTCCCGGTGCCCAGGAGCCTGAGGTGACCATGTCCCTGGGACCGCAGGGATGGTGGGTTGGGTCTGCCAATGGCTGTTCCAGCTCTTTGCTCCCAGGGCCATGGGGCAGCGCTCCCCAGTGAAAAGCCCTGTGCTCGGGGACCCACGCCAGGGCACCCACTCCTGCCCGCTGGAGAACTCCAGTGGGACCTGACCAGGGCACATGGGGGAAGCAGAGAGGTTGGACCATCTCAGGGTTTGATGAAGGACGTGTTGAAAAGGCTCCTGGAGAGGAACTGCACATCCCAGGCATGTGTCAGATCCCACCCTGCATGCACAGGGTCTCCCCCCAGCCGCCCTGCACCCACCATACCGGAGCCAGCCCGGGGCACTCGTACACGGTGAAGTCTCCATCCTCATTCTCCTCGTCGGATGACGCTGAGTCCGGCAGCTTGGGCTCCTCTTTATGTCTGGGGGGAGAGGATGCAGAAAGGGGGTGAAGCCCAGGGGGACGATTAACAGCACCCCAGTTAATGGCAGGGCATGGACCAGTGACTGGGTCTGCTGTCTGCTCCCGGGGCTGCTTACTTCTCCATGGAGAGCATCTGCTGTTTTTGGTGCTGGTAGTGGTACATCTGGGCACTCTGAGCCAGTGTCTTGTCCCCGGGCTGTGGAAAGAGCAAGGACAGGCATTGAGACCGAGCTCCAGAGAGCCCCCAGCCTGGCTGGTGGGTGTTCCCCCCTGTATTGGAAGCCCCTCAAGCAGAGCACACGCCTGGCCTGAGCACCAAACACCCCAGGAGGGATGTGGGTGCCTTACCGAGATCTTGTCATAGGGTAGGGGGCTGGCCGCTCGCTGTGCTGAGTAGTCTGCTTTCTGTGCCAGCCTGACCTCCTTTTGCAGCCTGCAAGCAGAGGAGAGTGGTTGGCAGGAGCCACTAGAGCAGACGACTCCATACGGGAGCCAGTGACCCCCAGAAGGGCTCAGTCCTCCCACCCACACCCCTGCTCTTTGCAATGGCACCCCTGATGGGTGGCACCCCTGGGCACAGCCATCTCCATCCCGCAGGGCCTAGGCACCAGGCACTGTCATGCCCGGGATGCCAGCACCCAGGGCTGCAGCCAGGGCCAAACTAGGTGCCACCTGCTCCCAGGAGCCTGCGCCTGGCACAGGGGTGTCCCACTGCTGTCCTCCAGCCCCAACAGGCAGATGCCATACCTGCAGGGGGACTGGCAAGGGCAGCTATTGCCTCTCCTCCAAACCCCCCCAAGCGCCCGGGAAGCATAGGAACAAGCTCCCCCAAGCACAAAGACAGTGAGGGACTGGCTGGCACCAGCAGCGCCTGGCTCACCTGCACCAGCAGACTGCAGCCACGATCAGCGCCGAGATCCCAGCCACTGTGCACACCATGATCAGCCCTGCAGAGGTGGAGTGGGACACCGAAGGACAGTGGGTGAGCCTGGCGGCACAGTGCCACCAGCCCACGCTCTCCTGGCCGGGACGTGAAACCCCCTCCTATGAATCGCCTGTCCCCCGGGTCTCACCGAGCACCATGTCATCATTTGAAGGTATGGGGGACACCTCCACCGGGTACTTCTGGACTGCAGTGGTGGTAGAGGTGGGGAGGGTGGTGGCTGCCTCCCTCTGCAGAAGCCCCTCTCTCAGCCTGCTGGCCATGCGCTGTCTGCCACTGGCAGGGACCAGGGTGGCTGTGGGAAAAGGCAGAGCTGTGAGCAGAGCAGTGCCAAGGCAGCGCTGGAGGGCAAACCAGCCTGGGGTGCAGTGTCTGGCCGCCGTGGGGTCCCCGGCACCACTGCAGAGAGTGGTGGGAGCGAGGGAGCAGACACTTACTCCTGGGCTTGCCATCCTGCAGTGGGTGGGAGTGAGGAGCCTCTTGCCTGGCCAGCACGTCCACCAGAAAATCGATTTTTTCATCCAAGCTGGGAATGGATGTCCGCCCTGTGCCAAGAGAGAGTGGGCATGAGATGGGCACCCCGGGATGTGGCCGCATGCCCAGCCCCAGGGCTGGACCCAGCATCCCCCTGAGAAGGGGCTCACATCCCAGCACGAGCAAATGCAGGTGGTTTGGAGTCTAAGCCCACTCGGATGCAGCCCTCTGGCACACCTGTGGTCCCAAAGCTGACACCTGGGATCTGTATGTGTCCTTGCCACTTTTGGGATGCTTTTCACCCCACAAATGCTGGAGGCTGCAGGAGCAACAGTGGCCTCAGCCGCTCCCATGCCAGAGCCAGTGGATCCTACAGAGCCCCATAGGAGCAGGCAGGCTGCCAGCACCTGCTGCTCAGGAGCTGCCCCATGTCCCCACACCTGGAGCCATACAATGGCCCTGAGCGAGGAGGGACACAAGCTGGACCAGGAGAGACACCCCACAGCTGCCCTGCTGCTGCGAGGTGCTAGGGGCAGCTCTGGCAGGGTGAATCGCAGACCCACTGCAGACAGCAAGGCTGGTTCAAGAGCAGGCAAGGGACACTTGAACATTGTTTTTTTCATCCCAAATTGTCTTGTACAGCCCAGGGGGATGGAACCACTGCAGACCAGGGCTCATCTGGGGCTGTCCAGGAGCTGGTGGGAACCCCCACTCTAGCTGAGGGGCCAGTCCCTGCACACCACCTGGCAGGATGCAGCCCCTTTGGGGGAGGAGGTTGGGGTCCCCCAGGCAGCAAGGGCCACCAGGTATCCCCAGGGGCTGGCTGGACATTTCATGGGTGGCTGCCCCAGCTCATGACCTAGCAAGGTGCACACCGGGGACACACAAAGGGCCATGTGCCCCTGTGGCATGGGGCACAGGCGGGACCCCCACCCTGGCCTGGGGGTGCCCACCCATGGAGTGACAGCATGGAGCAGGAGTGGAGCTTCTGTCCTCAGGCTTGCCAAACAGCGAGCTCACCACTCTGCTTTTAACAGGATTAAACTCAACTTCAAAGGCAGGAGACATTGCTGTCCCCATCCCTGCTCCCTCTGACCCAGCACTGCCGTATTCAGGCTGTCCCCAGTGGGAAGCCCTGGAGGGTAAATCAAGACATACAAAGGCGAGGTGGTACCGGCAGCTCGGTTCCGGGATAATTCAAGGTTATAACAATTACAGCTCCTCTGTCCCTGCTCCCAGTGTTTGGAAATAAAACCCAGTTCCCTCTGGAGCTGGGCACAAAGGCCACTCAGCTGCCCCGTGACTCAGAGCCACACAAGCCAAACACCAGTTTAAAAGGGGGACACTCTTGCTTTAAACAAGTGCACAAAGAGCCACTGTCCCCTGTGTCCCCAAACTGACCCCCAGCCTCCCATCCTTGGCAGGAGCTGGAACATTCCATGAGCCCCAGGTTTCCCCAGCTCTTTGCACTCTTGTTTCCATCCCCAAAGTGATTTGCAAAGCAGCGCCACAGCCACGTGGTGCCAGGTTTGGGGCTGTGCCACCAGTGCCGAGCCCAATGGGTGAGTGCCATGGTGCCAAGGTGCTGGCATGGGGGCAGGCTCTCCTGATGGGCAGGGGAGCTGGCATGGGACTGAGGGTGACAGCTCTGTGCCCAGAAGGGGACAGCCTGGTGTGTCATGGGGACAGCCCTGTGCCCAATTTGGGGACATCCTGGTGCCCGGGATGGGAACAGCCTGGCTCTAGGTCCCCACTGCGCTCATGGAAAGGCCTGTCCCCATTCCCACCTAGGGGACTGCCATGCCCATGTGTGTCACCGTCGGGCCTGGGAGAACTGGGCTGTGTTGGTGTTCACAGCCCAGCCCTGCCCTGACACCCCTTGGCCTTGGGCAGACGCAACTGCAACAGCCAACACTTCAGGAGGACGAATGTGACATGGCTGGAAAAGGAAAAAACCCTGGAAAACCAGCAAGAGCAGCTCTCAGGTCACTCTGAGCCTCCCGCCGTGTGAAGCAGCATAAGGAAAACCAAGGCAGTTGTGCCATTTGTGGTTTCTGGCATTGCCAGCAGTTCCTGGGCTGTGCTGCTCACCTGGGCTAACCAGCTTTATTGCCAAGTTCCCTTTCAGCAGCTAAAAATCCCTGCATCCCTGTTTTGTTCAGCAGCTGAGATTTCCCCTGGTGATGTCACATCTGCCACCCCACAATGTCGGCGGGGCAGAAGCAGCCTGGCACCAATGGCTGGCTCCTGCTGGGGGTGCCCAAAACACCACGGTGAAATGCCAGCCTAGGGCTGCTCCCCAGGGAACAGAGGGCTGGGGCTGAGCCCCAGTTCCTGCCTGGCTGCCCCATACCCTGGCTCTTGCTGCGAGAGGAGCAGAGATGGGGGGGCTTCCAGCGGCCCTCCCAGCCCTGCTTCAGCGATTTGGGCGTGCTGGGCAGGCACAGCGTGCACGCAGGGTATGCACAAAGCACAAGGGACAAGCACAGGAGGCACGCAGGGCTTGCACAGGGCACGGCTGCCCTCTCATGGTAGGTCCCACCACCTGCCTGCAGCAGGGAGGGCACGGCCAGGCTGGCACACAGCAGCCCAGCCCAGGCGCTCTCCCCCCCACCTCTCCTTGGGACTTTTCCCTTGCCAGAGTCTCCAGGGCTCAACCCTGGGATGCGCACAGGGGTCTCGCCAGTTACCGTGACAGGTTTGGGGACAGCAGGGAGCGGAGAAGAGACATGTGTGGCTTAGCCCCGGGCAGAGGAAACCTGATGTTGACAGTGTCCACAGGAGGGCATAAAATTCCTACAAATCCATTTATTTCTATGGTCCTGCCCCAGGATGACGGATGCCCTCCTGGCTGCTGGCAGCACAGCAAGCCGGGAGGGGAGAACTCCCAGGTTCACAAACCAGGACCCCCTTTTCCCTCCTCTTCCCAAAGTGCTTCTCGCAGCCTGGTGGAGCTCAGCCCTGGCTCCGTCCTGGTGGGGTCAAGCTGGAGCAGGGACGGAACCCACCAGCCCAAACCACATCATGCAAACTGATCACAGCACATTCAAATGGCACACAGCACCATGGTGCTGGCAGCATTTTGGGGGCTCAGACCCCTACGCAGGCAGCGCCAGCGAGGTACAGGCAGCCAGCTGCGCACCCAGCCAAAGCAGCTGCAGGATGCACCACATCATGAGGTCCCGCGCATCCCATCTCACCTCCTTGCTGGTGCTGCACCAGGTATGCCGAGACACCCACGCACACTGTCACCAATGGCAGGAACACACCACTCACGTGCATCACCCTCCCGAGACCCCCAAAATGCTGCCTTTCACCCCAAAAAGCTGCTCTTGGTGCCTGCCTGCATGGGTACACCAAGGGAGAGGAGCCCAGGCTTCTGCCCACGCTCCTGTCAGGAGCTGCAACCAATCGTGGGGACGGTGCAGTGGCGGTAGCTGGGATCCCGGGATCGGCGTCACCAGTAATTGCAAGCAGCTCAAGGATGCCTAACCCTTTAAAGGGGCTGCCCACGCAGCGTGGGCAGCCCCTTTAAAGGGTTAGGCATCCTTGAGCTGTGGCAGCTTCCCCTGTTTGCATTGCATCCTCCCCCAAATGCAGCTATTGCAGCCCCTCTGCATCCTCACAGGCTCCCATGGTTGCACCAGACAGCTAGGTGCTGCTGCCAGACTGGCAGGATGTGAAAGCACCCGTGGAAAAAAATTGGTGCCTCCCTGGCAAAAGGAGCTGGGCATCCTCAGGATGCTATCGCTCCCCTACATGCTAAAACAGATGATTTGGGAGGGGATTCCCTTTTTTTTTTTTTCCCCCTGTACCCACACTTTTGCTGCCAGAAGGTGGTGGCATTGCTTGAGATAACAGGATGAGGCTGGGGAGAGACCCTGGGATAGTCTCTGTCCTCCTGGCATCCTCCGAGGATGCTGCCGCTGTCCTGCATCTCCCTGACAAAGCCGGGAGAGGACACTACCACGGTCCCAGAGAAGCTGGGAGAGGATGCTACGGTGATCCCACATCTCTCTGCCAAAGCCTGGTGAGGATGCTACCTCGGCTGCATCTCCCTTCCGAAGCCAGCACGGAGCGGGGTTGCTATGGAGATGCCAGCGCATGTGCAGCCCTTCTGAGAGGGGAATTTACTCCCAAGACTTCACATTAAAAAAACCCACAAACTACTGTTAAAGCTGTTCAGTACCTGTGGATGTGGAGCCCATGGCAGGGGGCATCTGCCTGTCAGACCCTTACTCACTGCTGAATGCGAAACCTGGACCCCATCCCTGTGCCATCTCGTCCTCCCCCAGCCATCACTCCCATTTCAGTGCAGCTCGGCCCCTCTGCCCGAGAGCAAAAGGGCTGCGCAGAGCCAGGGCCCCACTTTGGGGGTCTCCCCTCTGATTTAAGGGGTGATCCCCCTGCCAGGAGTCTGATCGCACGAAGGGCACGATGGGCTCTGCCATCCCCCATGCGCCCACCTGCTCCAAAGCACAGGCTGCACCCTGGTGGGCCCCCGAACGTGCCCAAGACACAGGAACCAGAACACAAAGAACCCCCCCCAAAAAAACAGAGGACTCCTCCATGCTCAGGTGCAGGGGGAGCTGCCTCTCTAGGACCTGCCACAGTCTGGTGAGCCAGTGCTTTTCCTCCCTGCCTGCACCGCCCGGTGTGAGATGAGCCACCCTGTGCGTTTTTGGGAACTCCCCAGGCCTTGGGGTGTGGGCAAAGGGCTGTGCCAGTGGGGATGCCGCTGCTGCGCCAGCAGGGATGCCACCTGGCAAGCACCAGCTCAGTCCCATGCCAGGGCTGGGCAATGCTGTGGGCTACCCACCACGGGCAGGAGCCAGGCTCCAGGAGGGACTGTGGGCTCTGCCCACCATGAAAAAATTAGTCCTGCCTTAGCAAGAGGGTTTTGGGGGCAGCAGGAGCGAAAAGCAGGCAGAGAAGGGCAGGCTGGAGGAAGATGCTGATGCGCTTTGCAGCAGGCACGGAGGTGGTTCAGAGGCACTCGAGAGCCCCCACCCTGCACCCAGGTGGTCCCCAGCGAAATGCACCGGCAACGGCGTGCAAGGGCACGGCCGGGTCCTGGCTCCTTCCCCACACACAGAGGCCACTCCACTTTAGTTAAAGCAAAAATAATTGGGTGGAGCTGTAATTAGTCTTAATTTGCCTGCTTGTTGAATCTGCAAGAAAAAACATGGTGTGGGGGGCACAGAAACAGCTCTGCTTACAGCTTTCCAAGCCACATGAAAAGTTGAGGGTCACCCTAAAAACCCCGTGCCCAGCCCCTGGCATCAGCTGTGCGGCCGACCCGGGGTGCAGGTGCCGTGGCTGCACCAGGAGCACCCTCCATGCACTGTAGCAGCAGGTGGGAGAGCCCTGTGCAGGGTGGCACGGGTGATCATGGGCTGTTGCCCCAGGGATGCTCTGCTCATCTCTCTGCCCACTGACACAGCACAGCCACCCATGCTGCCACAGCTCCCCTGAGAAAGGAGCAGGGGAATAACATCCAGTGCAGCCCTCGGTGCCCTTGCGCACAGCTGGGCAGGGTTCCTACCTGGCACTGCCGACTTCAGCCCTCCCGGCATAGATGTTGGGAATCACCAGAGGAGGAGATGGCAGCCCCAAACCACAGCCCAACGTCTCAAACCAATGGGAACCAGGTATTGAAATCCCAAACACTGGCATGGCTCAGCCCTGGGATGGGTGAGGTGGCGAGCACCTGTTTGCCTTGGCCACGGGGTCTGCACAAGTCACAGCTCTGTGCATCAAAAGCTGCTACCCTGCTCCTGCAAAGCCTGGGGCTCTGCATGGCCACTTCCCCTCCTCCGAAAAGTTCCCACCCCAAAGCAGCCAGGCAGACTCTGGAGCACCCTGGCAGCCTCCAGGCCCCCTCCTGTCCCTGGGCTCCTGGGCACCCCTGGGTGCTGGCAGGGTCCAGTGGCACACACAGTCACCAGCATGGCTGCATGAGGATGCAGAAGGAGTGGAGTTGGGTCTGTGTGCTCCCCGCCAGCCCCAAACCCACCACATATCTGCTGTGAGCCAGGGCTTGGGGTGAGAGGGGGCAGAGCTGCCATTCCCATGGAGATACGGCTGTGTCCTAGTTTCAGCTGGGATAGAGTTAACTGTCTTCCTAGTAGCTGGTACGGTGCTATGTTTTGAGTTCAGTATGCGAAGAATGTTGATAACACTGATGTTTTCAGTTGTTGCTAAGTAGTATTTAGACTAAAGTCAAAGATTTTTCAGCTTCTCATGCCCAGCCAGCGAGAAAGCTGGAGGGGCACAAGAAGTTTGGAGGGGACACAGCCAGGGCACCTGACCCAAAGCAGCCAACGGTGTATTCCATACCACGTGACATCCCATTTAGTATAGGAAACTGGGGGGAGTGGGGGCGGGAAATCGTCGCTCGGGGACTGGCTGGGTGTCGGTCGGCGGGTGGTGAGCAATTGCCCTGTGCATCATTTGTACATTCCAATCCTTTCATTATTGCTGTTGTCATTTTATTAGTGTTATCATTATCATTATCATTATTAGTTTCTTCTTTTCTGTTCTGTTAAACCATTCTTATCTCAACCTGTGGGTTTTGCTTCTTTTTCCCAATTTTCTCCCCCATCCCACTGGGTGGGGGGGAGTGAGTGAGCAGCTGTGTGGTGCTTAGTTGCTGGCTGGGGTTAAACCACGACAGGCTGCCATAGAGAGGAGAAGTCAGAGGACAGGGAGCACGGGTTCTGCTGGAGTGGGGGGCTGCCCCAAGGCATGGGAACCTCCTGGAGCTGCAGATGTGTGGGGCAGGTTTGCAGGCAGGGCTGGGCAGGGGGCTGCAGAAGGAGCTGCTGCAGGGTGGGTGCACCTACCGCTGGGTGAGAGCTGCTTCTGGATGCATCGCCCGCGGTTGTCCTCCCGGAAGGGAGGCAGGCAGGGGCCGCAGGTGCCCGACCCGGGTGGGCAGAACTCCCGGCGCTGCAGGGCACAGTCCAGGCTCCGGGGACACGATGCTGCTGTGGGGACAGGAGAAAACAGGTCAGGAGGAGGAGAGGGGTCAAACGCTCCTCCGGGTCTGTCCAGGGCCTCTTGGCATGGGACCCAGCCCCGTCCCGGCCCCACCTGCGGATGGCAGGTCCCACTGCAATTAATGGGTACGGATGTGCTTCACTGGAGCTGCCTCTCAGCCCCCCTTTGCCTTCGCAAAGCCATTACGGACTGCAATTAAGCCCAGGCTCTAATGACCTGAGATTTGGCCTCGATGATCCTTACAGGTCCCTTCCAACTCGAGGTAGTCTATGATTTTATGACCTGCACAAGGCTCTTTGCTGCCTGCAGGGAAGAGCAGGCAGTACCCATCCTCCTGTATGGGACCCAGAACCCCAGGGTGCTGCCGTCCCCTGGGATGCTCCAAGTCCCAGGGTGCCGCCATCCCACAGGACACCACAAGCCCCAGGGTGCCACCATCCTGTGGGATGCTCCAAGCCCCAGGGTGCTGCAGCACAACCTGAGTCCCGCAGAGCTGGCAGCAATGACGATCTCCAGCCCCTGCCTGCACCACACAGGCAGCGTCTGAGAAGGCTGGCAGCTGAAAGCCAACCAGCACAAACTGATGCTCATGTGGTAGCTGTCGAACAAAAAAAAAAAACCCCAAACCAACACTCCCCAAAGCCTCAGCACTCCTGTGATAGGTCATCACAGACAGCAGCAGCTTCCGTTTCCATCCCTTTGATATCACAACAGGGGAAACAGGAGGGATCCAGCCCTCCCCTGGTGACTCACCACAGCCCAAACCTCCCTCGTGGCTTTACGGGGCATCTCATTTCCAGGTCAGACCCGGGGACCTCTCTGGTACCTATGGGTAGGCATGAGCCCCCCACACTCCAACCTCATCTGGACCCAACACGCTCATGATGCTGTGGCAGCCAGTGATGGCCAGGAGCAGCCCCGATCCTCCCCCAGCCTGGCTGAAGCCAGTGGCACCTCCTAGGGGGACACAAAGTCCCTGGGTCCTACACAAAGCCGAGTCCTGAGACCGGGTGATGGTGCCAAACTGAGTGCAGAGATGGAGAGAGGAACCGTGACCAGCTGGGACAGTGACACACAGGGCTAGCACGCAGGTCTCACCTGCGGCGTGGGGCTGTGAGGACACTCTGGGGTCCCAGCCTCCAGCGACAGCAGCAGGAGCTGTGCTGGGGACGGCGACAGTGGTGGCACTGCTGCAGCATGAGCACAGACATCCCTCCCATGCAAGCTGGTGGCAGTGAGGAGCTGGGTACCACCCAGTGCACCTGTGTCCTGGGCTGGGCACAGCTGGATGGGGGGGTGCATAGCTGGATGAGGGTGCAGCACCCAGCTGACCTAGTCCTGCTCTTCAGCTTGCCATGCGTGGCCATGCCCACAGCTTTCCCACAGGCAGCAGCAGGCAGGAGAGCACCGCCGCAGGGCCCTCACCAGGAGCAGGGCCAGGCCTGGCAGCCCCCGGCCTGGCAATGAGTCACGGCAGGAGCTGGCTCCCAGCACCGTCCCACACTCCCTGAGCCATCCCTGTCAGCCCTCGTCCACCCACGTCAACAGAGCGGGCAAAGTGCCCGCCATCTGCCTATCCCCGTCCCCTGGGGAACGGCAGCACCGGGGACAGCCCTAGGGCAGCATGGCACCAAGTGCCCCATGGGAAGGGGCACCCTAACTTTGGGGGCTGTCCTGAGCATCCCCATCCCTGCAGCACACTGGGGGTGAGGGGGGCAGCCGCTGCCATGCCCAGGCACGGCATGGCGGAGAGTCCCAGCACAGGAGGGAGCCACCAGGACATAAAGCTGCAGGGCCACCGCAGCAGCTCTGCTCCCCCAGCAAGGGCGCAGGTGCTGAGCAGGATGCCATCCCAAAGCAACAAGTGTGCGATGCCAAGCAGGATGCCACCCACAACAAATCCCCCTTTGCACAGCCCTATTTCACCATTAAACTGCTCACCAGAGGGTACAACTGCTACCAGTGGTCCCCAGACTGCACCCAGACCCCTCCATACTGCACCCCACAGGGCATCACATTCATCGCCCTCCGGCTGATGGTGCCGAAGAAGGGCAGAACTGCCTTTGCTGCACTGGTTTCTCTTGCGGGCATGGTTTTCTTGGCAGCTGCAATTAGGGTTGGCTCAACTCTGTGCCAGGCGCAGCAGCCTGGGGGGATTCGCTCGGGGCCGGGGGCAGAGACCACCGTGCCCACAGGAGCCAGGTTGGCTACCTGGGGACAGCGTGGGGCTTGGCCAGGCAGCTGGGGGAGAACTAATGCTTAATGGGAAAATAATAGGGTGTTTAAGCACAGAAATAGGACTCAGCCGCCTGCTTCGCCTGCCCTAGGCTTGCTCTCAAGGCTGTTTTGTTTAAAGATCACAAAAAAGCCCAAACACGTGGCTGCTCAGGGGCAGAAGGAACTTTTGGCACTGTGCAGCCCCAGGGGTGGGGACTTGCCACATCCCCATGGGGCACTGGGGGGACAGACACTGGAGTCCCCCGCCTGTGCCATTGTGGAATAATTGCTGGAGGTCACTTATTGATATGTCCCCCTCTTAAGAGAAGGTAAACCTCCAAGGTGGAATGCAGTGGATATGCAAGGAATCTGTTTCAAAACAATTCCCTAAGCAACATAACCTGCAACCTTAGATGTTAGCAACACCAGGGGAGCTTGGTATGCTGACCCTAAGAGAAGCAACACAGAGGGTGGAGCGGAGTGGAAACACCGCGGCCAGGCTCTGTGATATCGCCACAGGGATGGGAACTGGATGGCACTATGGAACTGATAAACCGCATAGTTGTTACCCTCAGCCAGCCCTGAACCAGCAGTTCTTCATTTTCTGTCAAAATCATGTCCTCTGGGTGAACTTTGCTCATTGTAATCTTATTATAATACCAAAACACACCTCCACCCCAAAGACTACCCACCTTCAAGGTGTGACCACCCCTCACTGAGCATGCGCTCTTAATTTTTCTAGCTTATACCTTTAAAAGTAAAGCGAGGAGATTTTATACCAATCATAATAAAGCTATGTATCACTAGAGTGACTCAAGCTCCACCTAAAAATAAGAAAATAGTATAAAAGGGCTTAAGAGAGGAGGAACGTTAGGGAAGATACCATCGTGGACAAGTCAGGAGGACATTGCTGACTTCTGGGATCAGGCGACGGGCTGAACCTCTCTTCCCCCCCATAGGGACGTGAGATTCGAACCCTCGGTTATACCGAGTGCTTCCCTGGGAAACTCAGAAATCTCTACAGAGTTATTCCATAATTTAATGTGTTTGTTGTCAGCTGTATTATTCATATTCTTGGTACTTGAACATGCTTTGCAGACAGTGTATTTATCGCTGGCAACCCAAAAGAATCTGCACTTCTGTTGCTTTAATAAACTGTACTATTTATTAATCTAGCCATGAGAGTTCTCACTGAATGCAACCATACTTCTTGAGACTGGCCATGTTAGTTCATTGAACACGACCAGACTGAAAGTACATTGCACTATTTGTGCATCCATAATCAAGGTAGTTCAATATATTGAACATGACCAGACTTACAGTGTCAAATTGGGCATCACTCAGAATCTAAGCCTAGCTGCCCCCAGCCCCTCTGATATCTGAGGACAAGCTGGAACGCAGGGGGGTTTATTTTCTGCCAAATTTCCTTACCCTTTAATGCAGCAGCAATGGACCCATGGAAACATGTCCCCTAAAACAGACGCTGGTGAAAGCTGTTTACTGGTGGGAGGAAGCCACCCTGATGTGGGTCACCTGGCACTTGCAGCCGCCCAGCACCATGAGAACCCAGTGGGACCCTCGGAGCCACCTCAGGGTAGTGGGACAGGCAAGGTGGAGAGCAGCCCAGAGCCAGTGCCCAGCAACTGGTTAAATAAACCCCAGCCTGGAATATATAAAAGGTTGTTATCTCTGTTTGAGGAATGAGTTGTGCTTGCTCAGCTGTCATGGGCTGGGATTAGGAGCAAGACAGGCAGGCACTGATCTAATTAAGCTCCCCATGTGTAATCAATTGGTGGTTAGCAAGCAGATACCACTGCGTGGGCACCCTGCAGTGTGAAGGGTTCTATGGGGGCTTTGCCACTCTCTAAGCCCACTGCAAAGCCCAGCGGCTGCTTCCTGGCTGGGCTGCTGAGAGTGGGCACCTCCATGCCAGGCTGGGTGCCAGGGACTGAGCAGCCCCCATGCCTGCACTCAGGAGCCATGTCTGACTGTTGCCACGCTGGGGGGCTGCCACCCACCCAGCCCTCCCTGCCCCAGCCCTACACACCCACACGTGCCCAGGGTGGCTGGTACCACCCTGCCCAGTGCTCCAGCAGTCAGGCGGTGGAGTCCAGCTCCTGTTTCAGGGTGTACCTGACCCTCCCCACCACCCCTCAGCTTCCCCAGCCCCGGCACAGCACTGTGGCTGTGGGTCCTCCTTCCCACACACCCACCCCAAGGTGGGTGCTGGGGCTGGCACAGCATGTATGTCCGATTTCCACCCCAACAGTGACCGTGCCATGGCCACGCCACCCACCTGCACCAGTGCCAGCTTGCAGGCGGCAGCCCCCCAGCCTTGCTTCTGCTCCTGTGGTGCTGCTGTCGAGTCTGGGACAATTTGGGATCTCTGCAGCCCAACCATGCCCCCTGCTTCACATCAGTACAGCCCAGGATGGCCAGTCCCACTGGCTGCTGGGGTCGGAGGGACAGCCTGGCCATGGGTGGGATGGGGAATGAGGGACTTGGGCTGGTCCCAGGGAACAGGGGCACAGTGGGGCAAACCAGCTGTAAGATGAAGCGAGAGGAGCGTGCAATAACATGGAGTCGGAAGCCAGCCAGTGCCAGCCAAGGCACAGCTGGGATGCACTGCCCAGACGTGCCAGGGGAGTCTGGAGGAGGGGGATGCTCCATCCAACTGCTGTCACCGTGGCTGCCATGGTGCAAACCTCCCATGCAGCTGGGCAGCGAGCCCAGCCCAGCCCAACCAGAGGTAACCTGTTAAACTGGGCTTTGGGCTGGGACAAGCCGCCAGTGCTGGAGAAGGCAGTGTGGCTCCCTGCAGGCAGAAATACAGGCAGGAGCTGAGCCCAAGGCCAGCAGGCGAGCAGGACACTGTGCAGCCGGCACAGAAAGACAAACAGCTGGTGAGCATGAGCCGGGGACGTGTGTGAGCACGAACAGCCCCATACACAGGAGGAAATGCTGGCACACGAGCTCCAAGCTATATGCACGCACGCATGGCCCCCAGATGGGTGATCCAGGTGGGAAAGCTCAGCACAACACCCCCAGCCCTGAGGACCCACCCCAGGGAGAACTGTGCCAGGTATCTGGGGCAGGCCCCGAGGCAAGCAGAGCACCTGCAATGGGGTGTGCCCGCTGCGCCCCTCTGAATGCCATAGGGTCTGGCAGTGTCTCACCATGGCTGGGCAGGGCACAGAGCTCCTGACAGTCATGGCCCTGGGTGAAGTGGTTTTTTGACACTTGTGCCAAAACACGCAGGTGAAAAAAACAAACCCAATAACACCAGGGAGGATGTCCGGGTGGCCGGGAACTGCCCCTGCTGTGTCACTGCCACAGATAGAGAGATAAAAGTTAACGTAAGAGGATAATTAATTAGCGCTGAGCACTGGTCTGAGTGCTTACGTTCCGTGCACCGCCAACGCCCAGCCTCCCGGCTGACAGGGCCCCGGTGCCAGCGGCATGAGCTGGCAGAGCCCGCTGGGCATTAGCTGCGGCGGATGAGTGGGCACGGAGCTCACGCCTGCCTGCCGCGTGCAGCCTGCCCGAGGGCCACAGGGGTCTGGCCCCGCATGGCAGCAAGACATGGCCCCTGGCAGGGGATGGTCACTGAGCCAGGGCACGGGGCCACACCGGACACGGGGAGATGTTGGGGTGCCCGGGGAACAGGGGCGCATGTCTCTGCTCCCATGTTGAGCCTCTGCACGCTGGCGCACGGCTGCAGCTGGGGGATGACTATGGCTGAGGGCATGGCAGATGGCCAGCAGCGGCAGCAGCCTGGGCCCCGCAGCGGCGCAGTGTCTGCCAGCTCCACTCCAAGGTCACTTCTCCTCCTCCTCCTCCTCCTCCTCCTCCAGCCGGGTGATGTGGAACCTGCCTGCAGCCTGCCTGCCCTCCCAGCGCTTCTGCTGTGAGCTGGCACCGTCTGGGGCTCTCCTCCTGCCTCTGCAAATTGTTCCTGGCTCTGAAGGGCTGGAGCCGGCCCCGGGCAGGCAGGCGGGCAGGCATGCTGCCCCACGCCACACCCCAGGTCCCGAGGTCTGGCTTCCCCCTGCCCCACAGGCTCCCTGGGGCAGGGGCAGTGGTCCTGTCCAGCAGCAGGCAGGAGCAGGGGGGCTGAGACACCCGAACACCCCAGCTCCACTCCCCCCATGCCCAGGGACACGGCCCCCAGGGTAAGCGGACGGTCACCACCTCGACTGCCAGCGGCCACAATAATACAGCAAAAGCTGGGCTGGGTGCTTGGGGTCGCCCGGGCAGGTGCCCCAGCCCTGGCACCGCTCCCGCTGCACACGCCGACCACGGGTGACACTCACCGACAGCGGGTGACGCACACCGACCGCAGGACAGACACCATGCCAGCGGCCTTGAGCCCTGCCAGGCTCCCTGACCCAGTTGCATCCTCCTGCCCCTGCTGCTTCTTGCACCTGAAAGCAGGTGGAGAGCAGACGGGCTTCAGGCACGGCTGTACCCCCGGGAGTGATCCCCTTCCCCGGGCGCAGCTGCTGGCACCATGGCCCCAGCCAGCACGGCTCTGCCACCGCTCTGGCAGGCCCCACGGGAGCTCTGCCGCTGCCTGCAGCCGCTCACGTCACTGCCGTGCTCCTGCCCCCGAAAATGCAGCAGACGGAGACCCCTCCCGCGCGCGGAAGCAGCAGAGCGGGCTTCTCTGCAAACAGTAACCCTGGCCCACCGGGAGCAGGGGGACGTTGGCCACGTCACACGGCTCCTGGGGATGGAGGCTGCGGCACGGCCACGCAGCCTGGCTCCCCCCGCCACCCCCTCCTGCAGCAGCACCGGTGGCACGTGCTGGCCCACCAGAGAGCACTTTGCAGCTGAAAGTGCTTGTTTGCTTTTTGCTTTGGCAGGTTTCTTCAGGCAAAGGCCACGCGCCACCGGGCTTCCCGTCCCTGAGGCCACCAGGGCTCATGTCCCAGCTTCCAGCTTTTCTGGTTCAGCTGGGCGGGTGCCGAGGTCTGGCCCAGCTGATAAAGCACAGCGGCAGAGACTGTCCCCAGTGCGGCTTACGTCACGGCCAAGGGACAGTGCCAGCAGGCCTGCACCGCAGGCTGGGGGACAGGGGTATGCCTGCAGAGCCCCCCCCCAGTAGCATCCCCCCTGCCTGCACAGCGAACACCTCGGCTGCACTGTGCTCCCACCAAGGGGACAGTCCTGCTGGCAGCATCCCCACTCAGGAATGACAGAAAATGCCACCACGGGCAGTCACCCGGGTGAAAGGCCACTGCTGGCTGCTTTCGAGCCACCGGCCCCGGCAGGGGCTGCAGGGAGTGCTGCCTGCACCGGAGCCCCCGTGTACAGGCAGTACAGGCAGTGTGGTGTGCACCTGGTGCTGGGAAGAGATGGAGCCAGTGCGGGGTGGGCACGGGCCTGGGGAGGCAGCGGGGCTGCATGGCAGAGGAGATGGGAGCCATGCTGAGGGCAGCTGCCTGCTGCAGCCCTGAGGCCATCACGATGGGCTCCCAGAGCCTTGTCCCCCTCCAGGTTCAATGCCAAGGGGGAAATGGAGGGCCAGGAGGGGCTGAGCCAAGCTTCCCCAGAGGTGGGGGGATGCCAAATCCCCAGCAACCCCAAACACTTCACCTCCCCAACTGCCGGTGTTACCCCAGAGCCTGCTCACATTGTAGAGCAGACCCCATCTACAAACACCCCAAAATCTCAGGCTGCTCCTGCAATCTGGGGATGGGGGAAGGGGGAACACCAGGTAGCCTCCTCCTGCCACGCCAAGGGAGCAGGATTTTGTGTCATTGCCACTCAAACCCCTTAACCAGCCAGAAAAATCCCTGTTCCCTGCCGTGACAACCTGCCTGGTGCACCAAGGGAAGAGGAGCTGGATTGATGGAGGCTGCAGGAAGGGGAGACGGCACCTGGGTGTATGGAAACAGCTCCAGCAAAACTGCAGCTCCAGACCCCAGCAGGGACCAGGCAGAGCCGGAAGGCAGCAGAAGACATGACCACCCTGCCTGTGGCAGGCAAGGGGGGCACTGAGCCAAACGAGACACCCCTGGTCCCCCAGCCCAGCCATCCCTGGGCACTGCCAGCTCTGGCCCCAGCTCGCTGTCTCCTTCCAGCTGCTCAGGGCAGCTCCAGCCCCACAGAGGCTGTGCTGTGACCGGGAGGGTGACATGCTGCATCCCCTACTGTGCTGGCATGACCCTGCAGTGCCAGGGCTGTCTCCAGCCACAAGAGCTTTGCCTCAGGTATTCAGGAAGAGAAGAAATAATTAAAAAAAAAAAAAAAAAAGAAAAAAGAGAACCAGATGCCATATGCCATTTCCTCAGTGCTGCCTGCCCAAACCTGCCACTGGGTCTGCATCACCGGCCCTGGCTCGGTTGGGTGTGTGCCCACCCATACTGGGGACCCCAGGGTGTCCCTGATGCCAGCCCACACCAAAAAGCACCTTGCTGCTCTTCACAGCTCAAACCACCCACTTTCAGTCTTATCAGGTTTTGCTCAAGCAAATACCAACAGGCTTGGTACCTGCCCAGAGCCCACTGGGGCTGGGGCAGGGTTTTTTAAATTCCTTTTTTACTAGCTGGGCTCTGAGATTTGGCACATCACGACAGGTGAAACAGCCGGTGGTCAGGGCCACGGTGCAGAGCACTGCCGCAAGCAGGTTGGCAGGGCTGGCCCCATGCAGGCACGGTGTGCTAACGTTGGGTGCACAGTGTGGCGGCTCCACCAGTGAGGGGGACCCCTCCTCGCATCCCCACGGTGCTCTGGGACACTGCAATGGGCAGTGTAGCACAGTGCTGGACACTTGCTGTGCCAGCATCACAGGGGATGGGCAGCCCTGACTCCGCTGCCGTGCCTGCACTGGGGCGGGCTGTGCCCTGCAGTGCAGGGTGTTTTACAGCTCTGCTCCAAGCACAGATCCACCTGAAGCCCTGAGCAGCCTCGAGGGAAGGATTCGGGTCCAGCTCTCTCCTCCTGGCACTGATCAGGCACCAACCGATCAGTGGGGCCCTGTCTGCCAGGGCGTCCGCCTGCCCAGTGAGCCATGGCAAAGTAGAGCCATGACCACCGGTGAGCTCTCCCTGCAGACCCATTGCTGCTGGCAGGGAGGTGGAAGAGGGCAGTCCACCTCCCCCCGCCAAGCACCCAAGGAGCTGCCAGGCCAAGGGCCGGCACGGCCACGCCAGCACAGCTCAGCCATCTGTGAGCAGCCACACACTCCCGCATGCTCCCACTGCTGAGCTGGAAATAAAACCCTGGAGCAGCAGCTCCCCAGCAAAGCACCTCTGCGCCCACTGGGGCCAGATGCTCTTTGGCAAAGCCAAAGCCCTCCCACACCTCACTGCCTTCCCACGCTGCCAGAGACATTTTCCAGCCTTTGGTAAAGATGCACCAGCATGATTTTGCTGATTAAACACCCTCAGGCAGCTCAGAAGCAGCAGTGGCAGCAGCAGCACAGGCAGCTTCGCTCGGGGTGGGGAGTCCATCCATCCTGCCCCCACTATCTGCCCTGTGCTTGGCACCAGCCTAGGTGCTCCCACCAGCCCATCACCCTGAAATGGGGGTTTGGGGACACAGCCACTTATCAGCAGGTGCCAGGGGCTACAGGGGCCGACCTTTATGGCTTCCCAACGGCTTGCAAGTGTGGCAGGCAGCCCGCATCCCCACAGACATGCAAGGTGAGAGGTAGGCGGAAAAGCAGGGGCTGCCTGACCCCACTCCGCTTGGGCTGTGCCCACAGCTGCACCTGTGCTGACTCAGCTGCCACCAGTAATAAAGACCTGTGGGACATTGTGTCCTGCTGGGGCAGAGAGCCCAGAAACTGGGGGGGCCCCCATGAGCTGAGAAAATGGGGGGCCGCATCCCAGGGCTCCTGGAAAAGGGCTGCAGACGGTGCCAAAACAGCTGGACCCAGAGATTTCTTCTGGGTTTTATCCTCCACAAGAGGCAGCCTGCTCAAGGAAACCTCCTCTCCAGCCAGGAAGCCAAGAATTACGGCCGCAGGATGGGTTGTGTTGCCAGCAGCTTACCGGGGCCGCCCCCTCTCCCGGCTTAGTGGGTGGCTGGGAAATAATCCCCAACAGATGTGAGACGATGAGCTCCCCGAGACAGAGCTGCTCCTCCAGCACGCAAGAGCCACGGGTTCCCCAGGAGCGCTCCTCTGCAGACCCCCAGCTGAGCCCAAACAGCACCCATGGGTGCTATGGCTGCAAAGCAAGAGCAGCGGCTTCCCCACCTTTTGCCCTCCACCTCTGCCACTGTCTCATTTCTATAGGAAGGGAACAGGGGTCAGGAGCCTGGGGGACCCCTGTGCCACAATGAGCCAGGGTCCCTGCCAGCACACCAGCTGACATGTCACCTCTCATGCCACCCACCTGAAGCGATGAGTCCCCCCCACCAAAGAGCAAACCTTCCTCCCTCAAAGGCCTTTCCCGCCTCCGTCTGTGCAGGAGAGACCCCAGCAACATGCCACGGGGTGCACTGGTTAGGGCAGGCAGCTGCCAGATCAAGGTGCTCCGGGACAGGAAGAGGCAGGGACTGACTGGGACCCGCTCTGGCTGCGCTTCCTTCCTCCAATTCAAAGTGCGCTCCAGGTACGTGATGGACAGTTTTTTCCCGTTGCAATTATTGTTAGCTCACAAAGTGGCTAATTACAGGCCTGCTGCCGCCATTCGGCGCTCTGCTCATCCCACGGCGGCAGCAGTCAGTAAAGCCCAGGCAAGGCCATAGAGGTGGGGGACACAGAAGGGAGATGCCCCAGCACTGGCAGCAGCACTGGGGCCATGCCCTGGGGTTTTGGGGGGCAGCCGGCCTGGGGGAGCCACTGCACCCATCGGGGACCAGACCCAGAGCTCCCTGTGGGGCCGAAGCACCAGGGCACTGTGTTTATGGGATTAATGCAGGGATGGGACCAAGGGCAGCTCCTGTCCGCAGTGCCCAGGGACCCAGTGCCTTGCATGTAGGGTAAGGCCACCCTGTCACCCCTCCTGTCCCTGGCACCCCCATCACCCCATCAACCCTCTTGCCCCCAGCAACCCCCCATCAACCTTACTGTTCCCAGTTGTCCCCCCCCCCATGCTACCACCCCTCCTGTCCCCATCACACCAGCAACCCCATGATCCCTCCTGTCCGCAGTGCCCAGGGACCCAGTGCCTTGCATGTAGGGTAAGGCCACCCTGTCACCCCTCCTGTCCCTGGCACACCCATCACCCCATCAACCCTCTTGTCCCCAGCACCCCCCCATCAACCTTACTGTTCCCAGTGCCCCCCCATGCTATCACCCCTCCTGTCCCCATCACACCAGCAACCCCATGACCCCTTCTGTCCCCATTGTCCCTGCCACACTGTCACCCCTCCTGTCCCTGGCACACCTGCTACCCTTGTCACCCCTTACTATCTCCAACATCCCCATCCCCCCTCTAGTCCCCAGCACCATCAACTTCCCTGTCCCCAGTGCCCCTATCACACTGTCACCCCTCCTGTCCTCAGCATCCGCACAACCCCTCCTGCTCCCAGCGCCCCCCCATAAGCATGTGGCAGAGCTAAGCTGATTACCTCCCTTAATACTGCCATGGCCCAGAAGAGCCGTTTCAGGCAAATGTCCCAGACTCATCTTCCCCTTTCCACTGTGGTAAGGACCCAGGTGCCCCTGGGGATCGAGGGGTCCCTGGGGAGGGGAGCGGGTCTGCAGGGCCATGGCAGCCCCATGGAGGCCCCTCCAGGCAGTGCAGTCCCAGGGTCAGGCCAGGGTCCTGCTCCAGACCCTCGAGACTGCCTGTGGACCCCAAACCCGTGCTTGGAGCTGCCAGGGAAACTGCGGATCCGAAAGGCCTGACCCTGCACAGCGTAACCACAACATCTCCCAGGCTCCGGGACCACAGTCTCCCCACCCCAAATGCCAGCTCTCCCTGCACTGGCACCCACAAGGCAAGGCTGGGGCGCACATGGGTTTGTGGGTCCCCAGCAAGCTGCAGCGAAAGGAGAGGAGGGACTTTCATCGTGTCTCTTCCATAAACCATAAACTTTTCCTTGATGCTGACAATGTCAGGAATTGGGATCATGGAGATAGGGGGCCTCTTCCCAGCTGTTCCCCATCCCCAGGCCTGCGGATGGAGCCCTGCCTAGGTCCCTGGTGCAGGTACTGGCCCACGGAGCCCCGCGGGATGCTCATGCACCACGTCCCCAGCTCCTCCCACACCTCGCCTACCCATGAGGGCTCATTTCTCACAGTGGAAGCCAGCCCAGCAAATGTAACCCCAGAAAACATGGGGGAAACATTACTTCCAAGAATAAAATCACACAGAAAATTAAACTTGGGAGCAACATGCAGCTCTCAGGGAAGCAGCACCCCAGTTGCCGTGCCAGAAACACGGTCCGCACCGGCGTGGCAGAGGACACCCTGATGTGCAGCCACGTGGGGGTTCAAAGGGACAGCGTGGCTGCACGCTGCTGAGCAGGACCATCACCCAGCATTGCCACTGCTACCAGGGGGACTCAGATGACCTTCTCTGTGTCTCAGGAAAAAGCTGGGGCTGGAAATATCTGCTTTCTGCACACCAACCCATGCGATGTCGGGGGGCTTGGAGACCACCCCCTGCTCACCCACTGGGCAGAGCCCTGGGAAGCTCAGCAGGGCAGCCAGTCCCTTGCAAGTGCCACGGGTGCAGCACCGGGCACCACTGTGATGCTCCCAAGAGGGGCTTGGAGCTGCCCCAGCTTCAGCATTCAGGATTATGGTCCCTGGGGACAGCTCACTGCATCTCGACCCCACTGCAGCTCTCTCCCCAGCGTGGTGATTGCAAAGCAAGCAAATTAAAAGCCAAGAGATGGACAATCCCGCTGCAGGCTGAGCCGTAAGGACTTCACAGAGGATAGCTTCTGCCTTACCATGTCCAGCTCTGGACCTTGACAAGTCCCTGCACCACTGGAGAGCTGGAGCAGCCACTATCAGCACCAGCATCCGTGCTCCCACCCGCATCCCTGAGGAGCGGCATGAGGAGGAAAGGCAGCGAGGAGCCAGCAGTTTACATGTGGCCAAATGGGTCACTTGGACTAGAAAGGACCACTCATTTTTTGCTGAACAGCTTCTCCAGGCGTTTCCGATGCAAAGTGCTGGCTGTGGCAGCAGGGCCGGGGTTTTCAGGCTTATTAAAAAAAGAGGTTCTTGCCCGTCATCCCGCTTAGAAAATCTTTTTTTGTTTATAATAATAATAATAGAATAAATTTGGCAACGAAATTACTCAAGAAGGGGTGAGAAGTCCAACTCTCACTAATGCTCCAGGAAATGCAGCCAGAAAACAGGCAAGAAAGTGTTTCTGCCTGCAGCTGAGTGCACTGGATAGACCCATGGGCAAAAAACACAACTAAGGAGTACCAGCCAAAACTAAACCACCGCTGTACCACCTCCAAAGCCAGCTGCTGTCCATCCTCCAACTTGGATGAGGCGCTCAGCAAGATGAGGATGTTACTGTGCTATGTGCTGCTGCATCCCAGGAGATGGCATCTATTGGAGGGGCCTCTGGGTTGCAGCACCAGCAGATGAAGGTGGGGAGAAGGAGATGCCAGCCCCCATTTGAAGAAGCTTTGCTGAAGCCACAGAGGCAGAAGGACGTGGGTATGGTGGTCCAGGACCTTCTCCCCCATCTCTCTCCTTGTCAGAAGGCAGCTTCACCAGCACACCCTGGAGCAGGAGCTCTGGAGCAGCAGAGAAAGCTGAGCTCTGCCCCATCTGCCCAGGAAGGGAAATTATAGAACGGGAAGAAACTGCCAACGTTTCCCCTGCCCTGCTGCACTCAGGGAGGAAGGCTGCAGGGACAGGACAGTGACTCCTGTCCCTGCCCAGCATGCCAGGGATGCTACTTCAGGCACCCTAGCCATCCTAGCCATCCCCAGGAGGAACCAGCCCAGAGCTCCCCACTGCCACGTACCAAGCAAATCCGACCTCCTGGCAGTGGGATGCTGCCGTCGGCATTTCCAGGCGGTGTGACGATGACATGATTGCAAAGAGCGCAAAGAAACCGTCCCCAGCTTTTGCTTGCAGGAAAGAGGTTGAGCCAGCCATCCCAAGCCCGCGTGTGCCAAGAGTGTGCGATAACCCAGCTGCTGGAGCAGGCTGCTGCTGGCGGAATGAGGCCCCTTGCGCTCGCCTTGTCTCTGGCAGCCCCCCGGGACTGGAAAGGGGAGGGGAAAGGGAAACTCTCCTACCACCCCCCTGCGACAGCCCACAGGCACAGCCACCCTCAGCAGCCCCTCGTGTGGTCCCTCCCCAGCAGCACTGCCCGGCCAGCTTATCCCACCCCAATCCCTTAAATTCAGAGGCAGCGGAGATTATGCTGGATCGCTGGTGCCTGCATCTGAGCCGCCCGGATCTCCTTCCCCCCATCGCAGCCTGCATCACCGGCACCCCAGGCTGGGCCACCCTGCCCTCGACACGTGGGAAGAGGGAGAGCACAGGAGCATCCCCACCTCCGCCTCCAGCATGGAAAGACCCGGATGTTTTGAACTGCTGGGAGATTTAAAAAAAATATTGCACCCTCTTGCCCTCCCTCAGAGTAGGCAATAGCACGGTGAGGCTGCACAGTCCCCGGCTGACGGCAGGCTGCCTGCCCGCCGTCCGCAGAGCCAGAGCAGGGAGAACAATATTGGATCTGCAAACAATGCTGGGAGCAAGGAGGCACTCCCCGACTCCTGCAGCCAGTGAGGCGGAAAGCACCTGCCCGGAGACACGCCGTCCTGCAGGCAGGGACACCACACCTCCCCGCCGGTGTGACCAGCTGGCATGGGCAGAGGCGGGCAGCCCCCAGGTTTCCCCACAGGCAGGAATGCTCAGGGCCGGTTGGCGTTTTTGGAGCGGTGATGTTTATGCCCATCACGGCCCCATGCACCCCAGCAGCGGGCACAGAGCAAGGGGACACGGTGCACGTCCAGTGCCAGACCCAGCAGGAGGAGAAATGCACTAACCTAGACCCCAAAACTAAAAAACCAGACCAGAACCAAAACCTAAACCCCCAAAACAACCCTTAAGAAAACAGAAAGAAGGCCAAAAGCAGTGCTGCTGGGAGGGAAATGAAAGCCATGCATTTTTTCTGCCCTGGGAGAGAGGGGAAACGCCTCTGTCAACTGATTCAGCCCCGTGGTGCGATGCTGCTGCTGCTCCCCTCGAGGGAGCAAGGCCAGGCAGGTGAGCAACCAGGGTGCTGCCGGCCTGGGGCTTCCTGGGATGGTTCGGTCACCACAGCAGCTTTATTTGAGGGGTTTTTTGTTTGTTTTGGCGTTTTTTAATTTTTTTTTCCCCAGTAAAGGTGCTTTGTGAGGGCCACCGCATAGGGCTGCTCTCACAGGTCCATGCTCTCTCCCCGCTCCAGGATCAGGCCCTATATCTGAGGGTACCCCCCGCCACCCCACACTGCTGCTGGGGACCAGTCCTGCGCTGATGCCACCTGCTGCCAGGGCCCCTGCCTGCAGCAGCGGGCAGGAGGATGATGGCAAGGGCAGGAGGGTGATGGCACGGTGCTGCCTGTCCCCGGGGAGTGCGGAGGGACCTGGCCAGGAGCTGGGTGGGGTGGGAGAAACCCCGTGGGGCTGCGGAGAGGGGAGCCCACGGGCCATTTCCCACCTTGCTTTCAGGCCGTGGGGATACGTGGACCATGCTACCCGGGGGGAAAGGACGCTGAGCGGTTCCTAAGCCACGGCAGCTTCCCTGTCCCGTCCCCCCCCCCGCCGCGGGACGCTGGGTGGGGTGGGCACAGGAGCAGCGGTGCAGGGAAGGACCCGCTGCCTCCTCCCAGAGGCCCGAGCACCCACGGATGCTGAGCCCACGTAGAGGTGGAGATGGGGGCGGCGAGGGACGGACAACCGCACCGGGCTCACCGTGGGAGGGCCCACGCGGGTCCCTTGGGAAGGGGACACAGACACGGAGCGGGGGGGGCGGAGGGGAGCGTCACGGAGATGCACTCACCGGCACGGGCGAGGCGCAGGCGGCAGGCCCCGAGGGCGGCGAGCAGCAGCAGCAACGCTCCGCGGCGGGCGGCAGCGCCCCGGGCCGCCACCATCCTCCACCGACACGGGCGGGCGTGGGGGCCGCGGCGGCTGCGGGCGGCGGCGGGAGCGGCGGGAGGGGCGGGGCGCGGCGGCGGGCGGGGCGCGGCGGCGGGCGGGGCCCGCCCTCCCCCCTCCCCCCTCCCCCCTCCCCCCTCCCCCCCCCGCCGCCAGGGCCCGCCCCCCTCCCCGCCGGGCCCCGCCCCTCCTGCAGCAATCGCGGCTGGGCCGCTGGAGCCTTCATCCCTGCCAGCATCTCAGCCCACCTCTCCACGCACCTCCCCCCTCCATGGGGTTCGGGGGGGTGTGGATCCCTCAGAGGGGGGCCGGGGGTGATGGCCACGTCCCCGCTGATGGCCAAATTGCGGGATGGGGGGGGGGGGCTGTGGCGTTGGGCCCCTTTGTAGGCACCAAGGCCACCTAAACCGGGCTTATCCTGTCATCCTCCCCCCCGAACCACCCTCCTTTCAACAGGAGCGTTTTCCAAAACGCTGGCCAGGGGCAGCCGCTCCGAGCGCTGGTTAGCTTGGTGGCATTGCTATTTTGTGTGGAGCCCTCTCTAGGTGCCAGGTGGGAGAGATGCCATCAAATCTCGAAACCAGAAATGCAGCCTGCGTGCAGGGAGGCGAGTAGTGTGGGGCAGCAAAGATGCTGTTTCTGCCCAGCTCCAGGAGCAGAGGTCAGGGGAAACTGGTGGATGTTGGAACCCAGTTACTGCCCCAGTCCCGCAGGAATGGCATAAACTGGGGACGAGGGGTTGGAAAATCCCACGTGTGGGTTGTGTTGCTGCTGGGGCAATGCCCGGGCTGATGGCAGGAGCTGTCATGTCCCTGCCTGCCAGGCAGCTGCGTCACCTGGCTGTGAGCGCTGAGTTTGTCAGACCTCAGCTGCAGCCACCAGCCTTGGATAGAGCTGTGCATGGCCGAAACACCCCCTCCCTTCCCGGTCACAGCCACATCCCTGAGTCCCTGCAGGGTGAGTTCCCTTCCAAACCCTCCTCATGTACACTGGATTAGCCCTACCTCTCTAGAGTTTGTTTTTCAACCCTCGGGTCCTCCTTGGAGCACAAACATCCCAGCCAGCTGCAGGACAGTGGGTGCTCAGCGGAGATGTGCCTCCACAGCCGCCAGCTCCAGGGACGCCCCATGGACACCCCAGTCATGCCAACTGCCATGCCTGGGAGGGATCCCAGGTTATCGTCCCCAGCATCCCTGTGAGCTGCAGAGCAGCTCAGGGCTGTGCAAGGGTTTCTCCCTGGAGTCAGGGGATGCCGAGGAAGGCAGCTTTGCAAAACCCAGGCATCCGATTTCCTGCCCCGTGCTCCAGGCATGGACCTGAGACCTTGGCAAGAGCAAGACGACGTGATGTTCGACAGGACCCGCTGTCCGGGATCCCGCTGGCCAACATGTGCTGCTTTTTCAGTCCCTAATTCTTGGTGGAGGGATTCCCATGGCCAGTGCCCTGCCATGTGTCTGGGCTCAGCCCCAGCCAACGGCGCTCGTGGCAGGAGCCCTGTTAGAGCGTCAGCGGTGCCCTGGCAGGCTGTCAGCCTGCTCCGTGGCTTTCCAAGGTTTGCCGAGAGTGAGAGGCTGGGGGTGCGGCGTGCTGGGGATGCTGGGCGGGGCTGGGCTTTGGCAAGGGCTGCCGCCTGCCCACGGCTTTTGCTGACACCAAGGCTGTATAGGAAGGTACAGGCAGAGATGAGTGACAGAATGGAGTAGGGCCAGCCGTGGGGACAACACTCTGCAGCCTTGTCATCTGCCTCCAGCAGAATAGATATCTCTTAAGATTTTCTTTCTTCCTTAATTTCCTTGGCCTTTCGCTCCTGCCAGCTGTCTGGGATTTTACTTCCAAAGGAAAGACCTGCATTTTCTTTGCCCCCTGGTTTGCTGGAGCTCTGTACCCATTAATTGCTTCTCAATTTTGACATGCACCTCTGGGACCAGCAAGCACACTAGGCAATGGTGCCAGGAGAACCGGGGCAAGTACCCACACCAGGGCCAGTAACAACATCTTTAACCTGCTGCTTTTTGCTGTGCAGGAAGGTGGGGTTGGAGGGCTACTGGGATGGATACTGGGCCAAACCAAAGGGTTACTGGGATGGATACTGGGCCAAACCAAAGGGTTACTGGGACTAACTGGTCCCATTTATGCTGATACAAATCCTTAATAAACTCACTGATGTTAATACACTCTGAAAGAGCCAAGCTTTTCTTCTGCCCTGCGTTGTCCCTGTTACCAGGTGACAGAGATGCCAACCTCAGCTGGTGGGCAAAGTCATTGCTAGGTCCTGTCCTCATGTGTCACCGACCCAGCACCTCTGGCTGCACCCAGGGGACTGGTGCTCCCAGCCACGGGTGCACTTGTGCAGCATGAGGGTGCCATCACATGGCCAGAGCTTGGCACCTCCAGGGCACAGTCTGCCTGGGACCCCTCACCCACAGGGCCGGGGCAGGTCCCCAGGCACTGCAGGTGACCTGGCCCCGCTGGGGCTGTGCACCCTCAATGGGGTGGTTGATGCCCCTGGCCCACCACGGGCTTTCCAGAGCCCCATAGCTGCTGGGGGTTCCCCTTTTGGTGTCAGGGCCAGGTGCTGGCTCCTGGTGGGGGTGAGGACCACAGGGACCAGATCTGCAGCGGTGATGAGTTACATAGCTGACATGGACCACAGATCCACAGCATGGCTGTGGCCAGGAGCAACCATAAGCCACCTGTGGCAAATGGCTGGGAACCAGCAACAGGTCTGTGCAGAGGCAAACCCAGCAAGTGCTGGGCCAGCCTAGGGGTGCTGGGGCCAGAGCAGCCCCGAGTGGGGGCACTTGGGCCAGTGGGTCTGCAGGCGAGGCAGGTGGGGATGGTGGTACAACCGCTTCCCCGTGTGCACATCAAGCCTGTGGCCACCCAGCTGGGGGGGAGCAAATGGGAGGTAACTGGGGGGGGCACTGGTGTGTGTCCAGGGGAGTCTGTAAGTCCTGGCAAGGTGGGGAGGAGACCCCTGCCCCATGCTGCCTACTTGGACAGGGGATGTCTGAGAGTCCAAAGCACCTCTGCGAGGGTCTCAGCGCTCTCCAGCATCACACCCAGCCGTGGGGCAGGCTCACCATCTCTTCATTTGGGAGCAAGTGAATGGGGAGGCAGAGGAGGGGGCCATGGGAGCCAGCCCCAAGCGCAGTGGGGCTGCAGAGCAGGGAGCTGAGCTGGATCCTCCAGCACTGACCCATTGGGGGCGAGCGGGGCTGGCGAAAAGGTGGGACCTGCTCTCCTGGGGGAGGCAGAGAGGGACCCACTGAAGCCATGCCATCACCACCCTGGGGGCTTGCAAGACCACACTGGATGAAAGCCTGAGTAACCTCAGCCTTGCTGTGGCAAGGGTTGGACTACAGACGTCCAAAGGTCCCTTACAGCCTGAGTTATCCTGGGATGCCCTGATCCCATTCCCCCTCTCCAGAGCAGTGCTTGCTGCTTGCTGTAAGCCCAGCCCCAGCTCCAAGGGTCTGGCCCGTTGCAGACAGCTGCTGGTTTTTGACCTCCCAAAATGCAGGCTAAGGCCATGTCTCCTGCTAATACTGAGTTTCAGATCTTAAAATTTACTTGGTGAAAGGAAAAAAAGAAATAAGTGGCTTTTCTGGCCTTTGTCTGGGGCTTGGCCTCTCCCCAGAATGGTGCTTGAGGTTGGAGGTTAGTTTTGGGCTGCTTTTGGGCAGTTGTGCCCAGAGTCCCCGTGCCCAAGGCTCTGGCTGGGAGTGCAGGAGGATGCTGGGAGCTTGTCCCAGCCCCAGGGTGGGAGAGCCAGAGCTCTGACTCACCTACTCCAACGGTGGGGTGCACTCCTCTGCAAAGACAAAAAGATATGAGGCCCATCTCCTGCTTCAGAGAGGAGCCTGAGGAGTAACATGGCCCTGAGGAAAACTGCTCAGCACCCACCCAGAGGGATGTGCAGGCTAAAATCCCCTGTGGACCCCAGTTGGTAGCAATGTCCCTGCCTCACACCCCATGCATTGCCTGTGAGGGCTGAGCCTGCCCCAGCTCAGTGCATCCCAGGGCACTGTGGTCCCCGTAGTTCTCAGTGCAGCAGCCATGGGAAGGTGTCAAAATCACCCTCTGCCTCTCACCATCTCTGTGGTCCATGCAAGAGCTGAGGGCAGGGAACCCCAGGCAAAGAGGACCCAGGGACAGGGGCTGCTGGTTGCTCTTACTGGCTTTGGGCAGCACGATCATCTGCTCCTTGGAAAGGCCCGTCTGTTTCATGGTGTCTGAATTTCTCTATCACAGCGGGTTTTGCTTCAGTGTCTCTGCCTGCAGGGACAGAGATGTGGCTGCAGCCTGACCCCCCATGTCCCCAGACCTCTTCCTCCTCCCATGGGGGTAGCACTGGGAACACTTTGGGGGTCCCATGCAGATCTGCCAGAGCACCCAGACCCCCGACACCCCCAGAGCAGCAGGACAAACTGTCCAGCAGCTCCTGTCCTGCTGATAGGGGCTTGCTGGAGGGTCAGCCCCCCACAGCCCTTGCCTGCCTGGGCATTACTGAGCTTTTTTGTGACACTTTTCTTCTGCCACTTACTGTAGAGAGTCACCACTGAGATGGTCAGCCCCTGATATTGCCGGTCACTGAGGAGGATGGTAGGGCTGGTGTAGTCCACATTGACCAGGCCACAGCTGGTGAGATCTCTCCCGCAGGAGAAAGTGGTGGGATGTTTTATATGTGGTTGGGAAGAGGATGAGCTCAGGGCATCACCTCCGGCTGGGATGCAGGCTGATCCTCCCCGTGCCAGGGGGCTCCTGGTGCTCCAGCAGCTCCTGGAGCAGCTGTGCACATATTCTCACATATGTCCTGCCTGAGCCTTACCCTGTACCCCTCCTCTGCACCCCTTACATCCAAACCCCTCCACCCTACAGACTCTGCACCCCTCCCTTACACCATCCACACCCAGCATCCCTCCCCTGCACACAGCAACCCCTACACTCCTCCTCTACCCCTCACATACCCAGCACCCCTTCTCTGCACACCTTGCACATCTCTTTCCCCCTTCATCACCCCCTGTACACCCTGCACCTCCTGTGCACCCTGGACTGAGTCCCTGAAGTCCCTCTCTCTGCCTACCCACCGTCCTCCAGATCGTGGCTCCCCACCCATCCCCACTGCCTCCACCTTGGCACAGTGTGGGACCTCCTCACACACTAGCCTTGTCCCCAGGACCACCTGTGCCTCTCCCCAGCTGTGGGACACAGTCACTTCCAGCGCCTCCAACCGGGATGTCTCTCTCTCAGGGTGATCCCATGGACCTGGGACCACCTGGGGCTGCAGCCCTCTAAAAGCCATTGGTTCTTCCTGTGCTTATGAGAAGCATCACTTCTTTACTCCAGACCATTGTCAGGGCTCCTAAGCCCTGAAGAGCCTAAAGAAAGTTGTTTATTTAGTCTTGGGAACAAAGTATGCTTTTAACAGCCCAAATCTGCAAGCTTCAGGATCTTACTCCTCCATGGAGGCCTGCTGGGACTAAATTGCGCCAAGAGAGAGGCTGAGGTCCCCCAGCATTGCATCTGACATGCTGGAGGTTGGAGCTCTCTGCAGATGCTCCTGGACAACCTCTCTTTTGGTTAACTCAGCATGGACCCTCGCTGATGACTGGGTGTGCAGGTAGACCAGCATGTGTTCACAGTCTCTCCCTGCGACCTGGCCCTGTTGTGTCACACAGCAAAGGGACCTTTCTGCCCCAGATGGTGTCACCTGCAAATACTGACTCCAGCATGCTTCACAGAGAGAGCCGGAGAGCTGGGAGGGTGCACAGGGCTGGGCTGGGCTCTGGGACAGGCATCCCTTTGTCTGGGTGGAGACGTTAATCGGGCAACACAGTTATCTGAAGGGCCTGGTATAGGGAGCCCAGGGAGCATGGCATGGAAATCCCTAGCTGTCCATAATACACTTTGTGGTAGTACATGAAACTGCCACCTACACAGTGGGGAATAGCCCACACTAATATTCGTGCTCTGGAGGGGTCCTGTTCCAGGGATGGCTTAAGCCCTGCTGCTGGGTCAGGTCCCATCTCCCTCGCGGTCCCCTGGTACTTACAGGAGTTTGTGTATTGGCCAGGTCAATCAGGTTTTTTTTAAGACCACCATCCTCTGCTCACATCCTGCAGGCTGGAGAGCAAATAAAGAACATTGGACTCCACCTAATGGCATACAAAGCTCTCAGCTTTCCTAGTGGGCCTCCTCAAAAAGCAGCTTGAGAAGTCATTTGGTTGCTCCAGCCCAAATACCTTCTGCGAGAGGCATGAAGCTGCACTTGGAACTTGAGCTCAGGCAGTTCCAGTTAGAGACAAAGAATAATTAGCAATGTCAGGGGTGGTTGGGAGGAAGCTGTCAAGGGAATGCTAAAATTTCCATCTCTCATCATCTTCTAAACAAGACTGGACACCTTTCTAGGAGGAACAGGGTCATCACACAATTAATTGGGCTAAATGCAGAGGTAATGGGTGGGATCCTCTAGCCAGTGCTAGACGAAAGAACAAACTAATTTTCATTTCTCATCAGATCTTTAAAGCATGTGAAGCCACATCAGTCATTTCCACTGGGAAGAAGCTCAGGTGATTTTGGCCTCTCTTCTCAGACACGCTCCCAGAATCGGATTGAAGAGAGTCCTGCACTGGTAAAGGTAGATTAAATACAAAGGTGTTTCTGTCTAATTTCTGTGATTTAGTGATGCTTCTCCAGTCCCTGATGCTGCCCACTTGAAGGTGCTTTACAAAGACCCAGGGATGAATTAATTCTCTGACTCCACCTGAAACCCAAAAGAGCAAGCCTCCCCCATGGGCCAGAGGGGTTCCTGGCACAGTCCCTTGCTCCATTTTTGCCAAACTTGGTTGTATCTCAAGTCTGAATCGGCAGCAGGAGCAGCTGTTGGACATCTGCTTGGGCGCAGAGCTCTGACACAGCAGGCCCTCTGGTCTCACCTCCTGAAGTCTCCAGCCACGTGGCAGGTGCTCCCATGTCAACTGTATTTTTCGACAGCTGGTTGGTCACTTCCAGGTTGGAGGCGAGAGAACAGCTCCTGACAGCTCTGCTCCGTGTGCACAATCAGCACCCACGTGTTACCAGGATGGGAAGCAACCACCCCCAGGGACCTGTGTAATTCTTTCTATGTTTTACGAAGAACTCAAGAGCTAACCAAGGTAAAGAGCGAGAAGGAGAGGAGCCATGGGTGAAAGCCACAGCAAAGGAGAAGATTTGAACTGACACTTACCCAGGAATTAAAGTTTTGATGATTATTTCACCATCATGATGAAATATGGTGCTCACAGACACCTTCTCATATTTCTTGAGGTCTTTGATCGAGCTGGAGTGAGAAGCTACGGCAATGGTGTGCCACTTCCCTGAAAGCTAGAGAGCATGGCTGTGCAGTGATTAATACAGTGAGCAATGAGAGATTCAGGGATATAGCAGGAATCCCCCACTCCCTCCTCTTCCCAGGCTGCTGACAGGGTGGATGAGCATCTCTTTTGCCAGGCACAACTGCAGTCTGCCATAAAGAGCTAACCCAATGCAAGCTCCACTTGGCCAAACCCAGGTACACTGTGACCCTCACTATCCCACTGACTGCCCCACTAAGGCATTCAGGCACCTAAATGTCATGCTGGTGAATGCCAGGAAGCCTGAGGGACTTTGACTTCCAGCAGGAACAGGGGTCCTTGTGAAAACAGGCAGGTAGGTTTTGTCTGACCTCTGCTCCCTCAGGGAGACCGTGTCCAAGCAAGGCATCTTCCCTGTCCTCCACCATTGGAAAACACCCTCCAGCGGCATTACCTTCTCTCCATCACAATATTCTTTCAGAGGGATTTTTGCCCAGGCCTGAAGCATCAACAGAAGTATCAACTCCTGGAGCAAGAAAATGACCTTCAGCACACCTGTGAGAAAGACAAGCTCTACAGGCAGCTCAGAGCTTTCATCCCTGTCCACGAATCCTCAGAGGCAGCGGAGCAAACCCTCCCTCATCCCCTGTCTGTGTGATGGCCAGTGCCAAGATAACATGGTGTCATGAATTAAACCCAGCCAGCAACTAAGCACCATGCAGCCACTCACTCACTTTCCCCCCACCCAGTGGGATGGAGGAGAGAATTGGAAGGAAAAAGGTAAAACTCGCGGGTTGAGATAAGAATGGTTTAATAGAATAGAAAGGAAGAGACTAATAATGATAATAATAACAATAATAATATGACAATACTAATAAAAGGATTGGAATATACAAACCAAGTGATGCACAATGCAATTGCTTACCACTTGCCAACCGATGCCCAGTTAGTTCCTAAGCAGTGATCCCCCCAGGCCAACTCCCTCCCCCCAGTTTATATACTGGGCATGACACCACATGGTATGGAATACCCCTTTGGCCAGTTTGGGTCAGCTGCCCTGGCTGTGTCCTGTGCCAACTTTTTGTGGCCCTCCAGCTTTCTTGCTGGATGGGCTTGAGAAGCTGAAAAATCCTTGACTTATTCCAAACACTACTCAGCGACAACTGAAAACATCAGTGTGTTATCAACATTCTTCTCATACTAAATCCAAAACATAACACTATACCGGCTGCTAGAAAGAAAATGAACTCTATCCCAGCCCAAACCAGGACACATGGTTAGCGGGGTTTCTCCCCGCCTGCAGCCAAATGGTGTGTTCCTACTGAGGTCTGAGACAGAGCCATCCCCTCAGGTCCTCTGAGAGGGCAGAGAGAAGGGGGTGAGAAATTCTCTGCCAGCTTCAGTCCCACCAATGGTTTCCATGGGTTCAAAGCAAGAGGCTCCAGAGTGATGGAGAGCACCAAATGAGCTCCTCGGCACCCTGGGGTGCGTCCCACCTGGTCCCAGGATATGGCCCATCTGCTTAAGTGATCCTCATTTCATCCCTAGATCTTCCTTTGCTGTGGGTAAAGCTTCACTCCCCCAGACTTTTTGCTCAGATGTGGTGGTGTAGAGCAGTGCTCTCCAAACTTTTTTGATTGCACACCCTTATCAGTGAAAAACTTTTGAGCAGGCACCCCCAATATATGTATATTTATTCATAAATAATATACATGCATGTTATAAAACATACACAGTAATCGACATTTTAAAAGGACAAGATAAAGATTAAATAAACACTAGTTTTAAAATATTATTTTATTTATTAATGGTACCAAAAATACTTTCTTCCTGCACCCAATAGATTGTCTTGTGTACCCCCTGGGGCAGAGAAAACAGGGATCTCTCCTGACAGATAAGTCTGATAAAAGGGATATACATTTCTTTCATCCCTAGTGACGCTGCTGGAATTTACAGCAAGCTCTGTTGGTTCATATTGTGGTGTGGTCTCGCCTGTCGGTGTTGTGAGTTGATGAAGGCTGACCGTGGAGCACACTCAGAACTTGTGGTGCCTGACCCTTCCCTGCCACAAGGGTTCTCCATCCTCTTTCCCTGCCTGGCACCTCCAGAGATGCATACCTGGCCAAATACTAACGTAGCTACAACTGGCAGGAGCAGTCATGAAATCACAGGTTTCCCTGTCAGCAGGGAGAGCAGAGGGGTGGCTGATAGCTCTGGCTCACCCTGCCCTGGGGACTGTGGGTGGGAAGGAATGTGAAATTCCTGTTTTATTTCCAAAGAATCTGCTGATTTTGTAGATGTCCTAAAAACTGGGTTCCCCAACTGGCCCTGCCTTGTCCATGTGCTCTGGGAGGATGTGTTGCATCCTCACCTGAGTGGGATAAGACACGTTGGGTTCTTACTGGGAAATCCTTGGCTACATCAGGGACAGGGCTCTTTCCAATCACAGGAAACCAGTTGCCTTAATTTCTGCTAAGTAGGAGTCTTACAGAGTCTTGAAAAGAAATCCTAGCCCAACATTCAGCTGAGGTCTGAGGAGCATGTGTTTCACTATGCCTGTAGGTATATCTTCTTGCATGCACTGAGCAGTGGTCACAGCATCCTTTCACACTCCTTTATTTATGACCACCAGGTAACACCTTCCTGGCTCTGTGCGCTGCTGAGAGCCCCTGAACCCTTCCTGAAGGCATGTCATGAACCAGATTAATCTGCACTCCCACCCACACTCCTGCCTTATCACCACTATTTTGCATGTGGAAGCAGCTCTCCGTTCCCAGGATTAACTTTGACTCCTGAAACTACAAAGATCAATCCCCCGACCATGGTTTTTCTACTTATACATATTTTATTGCATTAAGGGAAAGACATCCGGCTCTGCAGTGTCTGCAAGTCCAGCCCAGACAAGATTATCCACCACTTAACTGGAGATGCAAACAGCCAAGCATTACTGCTGTGCTTTGCATGGTGTTTCACCTCAGAAAGGGTTCTGCTTAAGAATAAAAGCTTTTTCCAGAAAGCCTGACAAAGCCCTGGTATAGATAAATGATTAAAAAAAATAAGGCTTACCAAGGGCACTGGCACATCAAAGGCAGCCTGTGGACAACCAGTACAGCTTCTCTACCCAGGCAATACCTATTTCTTAGGAAAAAAGTTCCCAGAATTACTTATTGGGAGAACTCCTGTGACCAAGCAATCAGCAATTTTACAAAATACCCTCCTAGTCTATTCAGGTCTCCAGAGAACGTTGCTTGCCATCCTTCTGCCACTGGTCCGAGAGTGTGAAGACCTCCACAGTGCTCCACACTGGAAGGATGGTACCCGGCTCCTGGGATGGGATGAGACACAGCTCACATGCCTGGGGTCGTACTTGCACGAGTTGGGCTTTCTGAAGCTGGCAGTGCAAGTTCAAGCCAGCTGTGCTAGGGGCTTTCAGACTGTGCGGGACAATGCTGTGAATTAGGTACCCAGCCTCTGGGTCCCCACTGGGTGATAATGGGTCTGAGCATAGGATGTGTTGGTGAGGCAGAGCTAGGAGCTGCTGTTGTGCCCCCACCAGCACCACATGGCACTTCCCGACTGGGAGTCCCAGACCCGTTCATGTGTGTTGGGTCACCGAGAGCTGCATCCCTGCAGTGGGGAGGGTGGGGTCACTCAGCATGATGCCTGCAACCTTGGTGGACATCCGTAACACCACTTTGTGCAGGGCTTTCCCGATGGCCCCTTTGACCTCACTGTTTCTCAAGCTGTAGATGATGGGGTTGAGCATGGGGGTCACAATGGCGTACAGCAGGGCGAGGACCTCATCGATGTCCTTGGAGCCACTGGAGTGAGGCACCAGGTATGCAATGGCCCCAGTGCCAAAGAACAGGGTCACCACGGTCAGGTGGGAGGTGCAGGTGGCAAAGGCTCTTTGTGTCCCTGCTCCCTTCTGGAGGACAGCCCTGATGATGTGAACGTACGACACAAGAGTAAGGAGGAAAGAGCCCATTGCAATAGTCCCAGCCAAAGCATACAAGGCAGCCTTGTTGAGGAGAGCATTAGGGTTGCAGGACGCCTTCAGCAAGAAGGGTATCTCGCAGAACAAGTGGTCGACCATGTTGGACCCGCAGAAGGGCAAGCAGGCTGTGAGGAAGGCCTGGATCAGAGAGGAGAAGGAGCCGCTCAGCCATGAAATGGCCACTAAGCAGTGGCACATCTTCTTGCTCATGAGCGCTGGGTAGTGGAGGGGCTGGCAGATGGCCAGGTACCGATCATAGGCCATGGCAGCCAGGAGTATGCACTCAGAGCCCCCAAAGCAAAGGAAGAAGTAGATCTGCGTAATGCAGCCCACAAAGGAGATGGTCTTCTGTGGTGAGAGGGAGTCTCCAAGGATCTTAGGGAGGGTGACAGAGGAGTAGCAGATGTCCAGGAAGGAGAGGTGGCCCAGGAAGAAATACATAGGGGAGTGCAGGTGGGCATCCAGCCAGATGAGGGTCACGATGAGCAGGTTCCCCAGCACCGTCACCAGGTAAATGAGTGAGAAGCACAGGCAGAGGGTCACCTGTGCTCTGTAGGTACTGGAAAATCCCAAGAGAAGGAACATGGTGGGGCTGCTGAGATTTCCCTGCTGCAGGGATTTGGGGCTCATCTACAGGGAGAGCTGGAGGAGATAAGGACAGGTAGAAGGAGGGTGAGCACTCACCCCTGCCGTGGTGCATCACCAGCCCTCCACTCTGCTGCTTGGTGGGCTGAAGCCGTGCCACTGCCCTGGCATTCCTCACACCTCGCTCCAGGGACTTGGGACATACACACACCTCTGGGGACAGGTGGTGGGTCTCAGTCCATGGGGTTTCAATCCTCAAGGCAACCCCCAACTCTTTGTCACCTGAAGGAGACCAGAGAGAGCTGGGACGTCACCACTGTGGTCAGTAAGGATCCCAGGGACTGCTAAATGAGAGCAGATGAGAGCAGCTCCTCTCTCCCCTCCCGGTTTCCTGGGCTGCAACTGGCGATTGACCTAAAGATGCCACAAAACATGACAGGTTCTGCCTGAAGAGCTGCTGCCCTTCATGGGAGCAAATTGTGTTTACACTATTAGTGAAGATATAGAAAGGTCTCCTCCTTCCCCTCTCCATCACAGACTGTGGGACCAGATCTCAAAAAAAAATATCTTTGAACATTACAGACAAAGAAGGTGTCTGCTTGCAAATACTGCACTATAGTTGTTAGCTTCACGTTCACACCTAGAAAACAGTGCAAGGGAGGGACCTCCAAGAGTCTGAGAGATCATAGGAGGACCAGAAAGGCATCTGAAGGTGACTGTGTTGTTCAAACAGACTTGAAGGTGGCAAGGAAAAGCAGAGACACTAGCCTGCAGGAAAAGTGAAAGACTCTGAATCTAATGAGAAACTGGAGCTCAGGCATAAATGGAGATGAGATACAGAAGATTTTGAGTGTGAACCTAAAACTACTGAATTCACAGGAAGAGCAGTAAGGAGATCATCAGAGATTTGCACAAGCCTGCAAGAAGCTGTTGGTACTGACACGGCTGTCACCAGAGAAGTGTGGAAGCATCTGCCAGGAACAAAAAGGAGGTGGGTGCCAGGCTGACAAGACTCGAGCACCCTCAAATGACATTGCAAGCTCCCTCCAGGAAGGAACAAGGACAACCCCACCATGCTGGGGATGTGCTCCACAATGTGGTGATTCAGGGATGGGCTGTGGATTTGTCCTGGTGCCCAGCAGTTGGGTGGGTGTGCAAGCAGGGAGGGAGAGAAGAGCAGCCAGCCCAAGGCTGGATGCCACAGGAAGGGCTGGGGTGCTTGAGCAGCTGGGAGCCTCCACGGACACACTCCTCAATGCAAGGAGGCACGCCAGTGGGATGGGAGAAGCCTTCAGGGATCTGATGCCAGGCTTTGAACCACAAAAGGAATGGAGGTTGAAGCAGAGGCATGTACTTGCCATGCTGGTTTGGTTTGTGCTGGAAGAGTAGGAGTTGGTAAGCAAGGACACAACCACAGAGGGAAGGGAAGCACCTGTAGGGATAAGAGCAGCTGAGAGAGTGGTATGGGTAGCAAAAGGCTGATGTCTCCTCTGGCTGAGGAAGACCAGATGATCCATAGGAAATAGCACAAACAATTGTGGCCTCATGCAAAGCTGGCATGGAGGAACTCAAATTACTACATGGAGCTGCCCATGGCAGCAGATGTTCCCAGAGGTCAGAGGAATAGCTGCTGTGACCAGAGCAGAGGCAATGGAGGACACAAGAGGAGAAAGTAAGAACGGGAGGCGAGGAGGAAGGGTAGCACAGCATAAGATGTTGAAAGGCACCAACAAAAGATCTTCCCGGATCTAGATTGCCTTGGGAAGGAGGGAAAGGAAGGTCTGCCCGGATGGTGCTGGGAGCCTCTCCCAGATCCCCCAGCCAGACTGGGGCAAGGACAAAGCCCCAGGGAGAAATCCTTCCAGGAAGAGTAACTCTTTGGAGGGGTGGTGGTGTCATGAATCATAGCCTTGTCTGTAATGGTCATTCCAGATATCCTTGGATATGACATCTCACATATCTCTTCACCAGGTCATAGCATGAAGCGAGCTGATGGGGTTTTTTTGTACCTGTTCCTGAAAAATAGGCTGTTTTTAGAAGAGCTATCAGAGAAAATATCTGCAGCTAGAGTAGGCATGAGTCAATGCCATTTTGCGCAAATGGGAAGATCGATAGGAGCAGATTGGTGGCTGTGCCTGTGAACAAGCACAAATCAGGACAAGTAAGGAGAGCTGGTTACTGCAGCTGGGCAGATTTGGGAAGTTGAGCATGCAAATGTAGAAAAGAGCTGGGATTTCATGAAAGAAAAGGTGCAAAACCCAGCTAAAAACTCCCTTTCAAGCACGAGGGAGAGGCTGGTGGAGCAGGGCTTCTCCCCTAGCAAACAAGCAACATATATACAACAAGGAGGGTATCTGGAAAGAGTAGAAAATCTGCAAGGAAAGAAAAGAGCCCGAAAAGCAGTAAGCAAAGTCTGCACTGAAAGATGAAGGAGTGCAGGGAGACTGTGAAAATTGCTTGTAGTGTTATGAGATTAATATACGCCCTTCAGCCATGTAGCGGAAGGACAGGCAGCCCCGCAGTGCTTCTCAGTTCAGTGCCCTGGAAGTCAAACATTGCCCACTCCCAGTTTTCCAGGAGGACAATGATGATTTATGGCAAAGGTAGGCTGGCCGATGACAACATGAGGGCACAGGGACAGCAGCATTAAGGAGGGAGGAGAGTCTTCAGAGGTTTGCTGCATGTCAGCAGGGCTGTGGGAGGTGAGCATGACTGCACCTGAATTCAGGAAGAATGAATGCTGCTTCTCCTGCCATGAAGGTGCAAAGCAACTTTGTGATGGGGGCTACATCCACTGGGAGAAGAGGAATCCAGCACCAGGCATTTACAAGGCTTTAGGGGAAAGAAAAAGAAGGAAAACTAGGTGGGCACAGGAGCTTTGGGACTACAGAGCAGTCCCCTGCCTACAGGGTCCTCGGCTGGAGAGCCAGCGGTCCAGTCAGCCCAGGGTAGTCATGAGTTGTGAGTGTGGCACAGGGTGCCAAACTGGCCATGGGGACAACAGAGAGGTTTCTAGTCCATGTGGGAAAATACTGATGCTGTGGTATGTTAGTGATACCTTGTCAGGTGGTGCACAGGGAGCAGGGAGCCCGCTCAAGGAGGAGGAAGCTGAGCCAGGCTGCCAGAATGCCTGGAGAGGGGAGAGTCCATTGAAGAGGACATGGTGCGACATGGTCAGCTCAGAGAAGCAAAGCCAAGCAGGGAAATGGCTGCAGCATCAGGGAGAAGATCCCTTTGCTCAAGCACGCTGCTGTGGGCAACCCTGGCATGGGCAAGCCTGCAAGAGCTAGCAGGTTAAACCCAATTTAAAAAATGACTTTGACCCACGTATCATCTGCTTAGATCCACCAGGGTTTGGACGAGGAGCCAAGGTCTTACGTGGTGCCTTCTCAGGATGTTTGGGGCCCAAAGTGCTCATATCATGGGGCAAAGGCAGGAGGGGTTTTGGTTCCTAAATCTCTTTGTCACCATTGAAACCTTTTCCCTTTATCTAAAAGAAACCTGTTCTAAGTATAAGTAAGTGTCCATAGAGCCTTTGCATTGGTTTAAGGAAGCAGAGGTGGAAAACTACATGCCTGATTCACCTGGAAGACAGCACACAGACAAACCTGGTGCAAGACACCTGGGGAGGGCACACATCCCCAGCTCCCTCCTTGTACCCTATGGCCTCCCCAGAACTGGGGACATACCAAGGATCTGGTGCCCCCAGGGCACTGCCACAGTCTGGGCTACGAGAAAATCAGCCTGGCTTCTCTGGCACCAGTTGCCTCACTGGGAGGTGGAGGGCACAGGAGGGATGAGGCATGAGGCATGGCAGACCGTGTGTGTCTCCCAGCAGTGTCCTCCAGCCCGTGAGCCAGGGAAGGAGGAGATGTGAAAGGCGTTGTGCAACTGGGATGCAAGTGGCATCTTCATTTCATTTTCTGATTACTGTAGGGGTTTGCAATTACATCTGCTGATCTGATAGTCATTAGCTGGATGATCACCAGTCATAGGAAGTGTCTGTTTGCCTTTCTGCTAATTAAATTGCATTTGATTTGCAATCAGATCTAATACGAGACAGGTGAGTTTGAGGTAGACTCAGGAGCAGCTGATGGGTGCTGCTCTGCATGAAAAGGGGCCCAACACCACAGTCTTGCTGGGTTTGTAGAGCCGCAGACTGGAAACACTGACGGGAAACAGGCTGTGGCACAGTTAAACAAGGGACACGTCTGCAGCCAGGCAGAGCCGTGTTTGCAGTAGGGGCAGGGCTCCTGCTACACTGCGAGCAGGTGAGCTGCAGTGCTGTGAACTTTGAGATGTGTACCAGGCACTTGGGTACTCATCTGGCTGCTGGGCTGTGAGAGGGACAGCAAGGACAACCACGTCTGCCAGTTGTGGGAGAGGGGCACAGAGAGCACAGCAAGGCAGAGCTGGCCTCGCAGAACCCCAGTATGAGGCTGACTCCTTCCTTCCTTGATCCTACAGCTGTCCTGCCCTCAAGCACTCACCCTGCACAGATGTCTGGAACACTGGTGACCCAGCACCTGCATGGCTTACCTTGAGAAGGTGCTTTCTCTCTTCACACCAGGTGTGTCTGGCAGCACCAGCAGTTTGGGACACCAGGGTGATTTCAATAAACTCCTGGGATGCACCTGGGAAAAGATCCCCTGTTACCGCACAGCCCTTTGGGCACAGTGCTTTCTTATGCTGTGGGAGCAGGGAAGCACACTGCAAGGGAATATGGTGCGCCGAGTTCTGTGTTCAGTGTCTGACTGCGGACATCCCCCTGAGGGCTGCTCCAGCAGCATCCCCATGAAGAGGGCCCCAAACCTCCAGGGGCCAGGATGGGGGGCAGGTCTGAAGTTGTCTTTGAACTTCTTAGCAGCTAGAGACACCCAGAGGGGTGGTCCTGTGGTGGAGGTGGAGTAGAACAGTGGGCTCTGCAGCCAAAGTGGCTCAGAGACACCCTTAAGAGCCTGAATCCAGGAATATGTCAGAGTTAGGCTCTTCAGCCTGCGCTTTCCTTTTCTAGCTTGTTTTCCCCACTTTTGCAACTGAGAATGTACCTCCTGGCTTTGCTGGATAACCTTGGTTTCTTCTAGACAAGCTCATCTAGATTTAAGAGTAACTTAAGGGGCTCTAGCAAGCGTAAGGTGTGTTGCTTCTCTGAACCTCTGCTTGGAGACCTTCCACCTCTAAGAAATATGGGAATCTGGAAGGGAAATTTTCCCCCAGATGCACCAATCTGCCAAGGTCAGGATGGGGCCTGAGAGCATCCACATCTTTGGGGAGGGGAGAGTGATGGAGACACTGGCCAGAAACAGAAGCACCCCTCCCTGACGTGGCACTCCTCCCTGCCCCTCCGGATCAATCCATCTTCCCACTTTCAGTGCACACAAGTGCGTTTTGGAGCCTAAAGTCTCCCTCGCATTTCACCGTAGCAGCCTCGGCTGTTCCCTGCTCTGCCTGTAGATGTCTAGCAGCAGCAGGCAGCTGGCAGCAGCAGGCAGCGCAGGTGATGGCCACAGGGGCAGAGGAGGGAGGGCTGAGAGCACACCGAGATCAAACGTGTTAGGAGTGGGCATCTTCCCTGGTATTGGCCACAATTATAATTAATTTATGGGTGGTAAGTAATGAATAAATAATTTCCGTGAGCATTTGGTGCTCAGCTGGCTGTGTTCAGCTGCATTCCTTGTTATCCATCCCATTTGCATATCTCTATGGCCTGGGGAGCCACAGAAGGGTTTCCGTTGGAAGGCACCTTCAGGGGTCTTTGGTCCTGCCCCTGCTCAGAGCAGGGCCAGCTTTAAAGTTAGATCAGCTTGCTCAGGGACTTGTCCACCTCAGTTTGGATACCTCCAAGGATGGGGAGGTACTCAACCATGTTTCTGGACATGCTTTAGTGCAGGACCACCTTCATGGTGGAGAACTTTCTTCTTTTGTCCTACTGGAATTTGCTGTGTTACAGCTCATGCCCATTGCCCTTCATCCTCCTACCAAGCACTCGGGGAAGAGTCTGGCTGCATCTTCTCCAAATCCTCCCTTGAGGCAACTGGAGACAGCAGCCAGATATCTCCTTCACCTTCTCTTCTGAGGGCTGGACCAGCCCACCTCTCTCAGTCTCTCCTTGTACGTGCTGTGCTCCAGGCCCTGACCAGCTTCATGTCCTCCACTGGGCTCTCTGCAGTTTGTCAGGACCTTTCTTGTACTGGGGAGCCCTAAACTGGAGCCAGCTCTCCCAACACAGTCTCACAAGTACTCCCTTGAGCTGATGGCTGCCCTTTGCTAACTCACACCAGGATGCATCTGGCTGCCTTTGCTGCAAAGGCACTCTGCTGACCAGTGTTCAGCTTCTTGCCTGCTGGACACGCAGGGCTTTTCCTGCAATGCTGCCATCTCCTTGCAGGCCCAGTCTGCCCAGTTGCATGGGGTTAGCCTAACCCAGCAGCAGGACTTTGCATTTGCCTTGGCTGAATGTCAAGAGGTTTGTGCTACCCCATTCTGGGGGCTGCTGTGGCCTCTCTGAATGGCAGTTCCAGCATAACAACCTGTTCCCAAAGCCTTGATGTCCCCAAAGCTTGCACGTCGTCACTGATATTTGGCATTGCTGGGGCTGATGCATCTTCACGCGTTTCAGGAGATGCTGACCCTGACAGTTTGGGAAGTCCCCAGCCACCTTGCTTGCCACGTTCAAGCCACCAGACACTTCCCATCAGCCATGTTGGATCAGCCAGTCATGGAGCCAGGGTATAAAAACATGTCCAGAGGTGATCCAGGTTAAAAATAGCCACACGCTTTCAACAGCTTTCAACACCTGGAGGAAGAAGCAACATCCGAAGCCAGTTGCATTTCGGGTGTTGGTGCTTCATGAAGCTGTGGCCCGAAAGGGCACCTTGCTGCCCCAGCAGCACTGAGGTTTATTCCTCACTTTTAATGGGTCTCAGATGTGTCATTAAAAGTTTCTGAACTTCTGCAGTCTTAACTTCTGAAAAGGCTCTGGGGGCTTGTTGTGCCACTGCAATGCCTGGGGACAGGAGCTATATTTGCCCCTTCTCAAACCAGGGAGCAAAACCAGTGTTTGTTCCTCTGTGGGGCTCAGACCAGCACAGAGGTGTCTACAAGCAGTAATTGGCAATTTAGAGGTGACTCACTCCTGACCCGTGGGAGTTCAAGTCATTTATGTCTGTGCTGTCAAGAGCCCATGCCCATCACCCAGATCCTGGTGAGAGGTTGTCCCCAAGGCTGGAGGGTGGGGAGAAGCTCAGCTGGGCTGGCACCACCAGGTCCCACATCCAGTGGCACTTGAGGAAGCCCATGGTCTCACTCTACACCCAAGACAGATGGACAAGACCAGATGACTGCATGTTGTTGGAGTGACTCCTGCTGTGGTGACTGTACGGCCAGCTGGTGACAGTGGTGCTGGCACCTGTCACATGCAGAGGGACATCCAGGAGGCTCTAACACATTGTTGCTCCAGGCAGATTGGATGGGCACCCATAGGCTCAGGTTTTTGGGATGGCCAAGAGCCCACCGGTCCTGAGCAGCAATCAGGAACCGGCTCACAGGCTGAAATCAAAATGCCATTCTTGTGATAGCCGGTGCTACCCTTAGAACCAGAGATGATCCGATACAGTGGCATTTTATTTTTAAAAGGGGAAAAAATGGAAAGTCAAGAGGATTAAATATCACATATGGCACAGAGATTGTCTGGAAAGACCAGCTTAGCTTTACTCTGAGCGCTTAAGCTGATATTAGCAAATACAAACCCTAAACAACATTACAAAGGGAAAGCCTAAATGGAAGCCAGCATGATTAAATCAATTTAAAGAAGCTGATCAGAAATAAGATAAATATTCTTAAACTTGCTGAAGCTGCATCCACATGAAGACAGTAAAATGACCCCTGGGAAATTACCTGGCAACAATGTAAGACAAACAACGAAGACACCAGACTTTGGCCCCTTGCTCCTCTACGCTGAGGAATGACATCTGCACTTACATACATTCCTTTCTTCAAAGGCACCGGGAGCAGGAATTTAACACTAGAAAATGTTTGACCTGTAGCCAGTCAAATTGAGAGTGAGTATTCAAAGGAAATAAGCTGATAGAAAAGTGAAGAAACTGCATCCACCTTGGCTGAGGAGGAGCTTTGGTGGATCCCCAGGCTAGACAATCTCTTCTGCAAACACTTGGAGACATCTGTCCTACCAATGCAGAAGTGCAAATGAGTATTAAGACAAAGGAGATGACATTTCCAGTCAAAGTAAATCAGGTATGAAACTCAAACTTTTCACTGCAGCATGTCATCTGCTGCTTAGACTCACCTTTGCTACCTCTACTTTTCACCAGAAGACTAGAAGAAGCAAAAATGCTGGCTTTTAAAGAGGTTGTCAGAGACAAAGAGACTACAGACAAGTAGATCTACTATGCAGTGTGGGCAGATACTCACAAAAGCTGTAATAAACAGCAGACCTGGTTGATGTATGGACAAATTATGTCACAAGGAGACTAAATCCAACTTTTGCACAGGAAAATCACACCTCAGAAGTACAGTTTCTGGAGGAGTCAACAATATACGGGTGTTGGACACCCCCTGGTCAGCTGAGAAGGGTCTTCATCAAAGCTGCAGAGGACAAGCTGCCATAGGCTGGGGAGGAAGATCCTCGCTTGTATAAATGAGTGGCTGAGAGAGAAAGGGAGGAAGATCACCCAGGGAGCTCATTGTGCCAACAGACATCTTGTAATCCATCTCATCTGCATGCAGCAGGTGCCAAAAGTGGCAGATGCAGCATGAGGAGAAGTTAGAAGAAGACTGGGGAAAAGGACAAGGCACCATGTAAATCTGAGGTGTACCCACACCTTCTTGGATGAGTGGAGGTCCAGATCTGGTCACCCAGCCCCAGCAGGGGCATGGCCTAAGCAGGGGAGGGAGAGAGAAGGTTGAGAGGCACAGCTCAGAGAGCAAGGAGACTTGTTAAAGATTTCAGATCTGGAACAGCATGAAGAAGATGAATAAAGAAGACAGTCTCACATCACCAGCAAGTACTGCAGCCATCAGCTGTGAGTCTCCAAATTGCTCCTCACACATCAAAGGCTGGTCCAGCACCTCCCTTGCCCCTCTGCTCTCTCCAACAGCCGGTTGGGACCCAGGTGCCTGGGCTGATCTCTGCTGCACCAACCCAGTCCTTGCCAGCCCATCTCACCAGTGTGCTCCCACAGTGCCTGGCCAAGGAGCTGCAGGTGAAAGCACTGCAACAAGCAAAAGGGATTGCAGAGATGGGCGGTGAAGCTCCTTGCTGCAGGATACCAGCAGTGCCGAGAAGATGCCTCACCCCAGGAAGCCCTTAGAAACATTCAGGGAAAAAACGTCCCATGTCATTAAATATACAATGACATCTGGCCAGGTTTTCTGGGGCGATAAAAGGGGACAGGTACAACCCTCTTTTCACCCTGTCCCTGAGCGCTTCTCCTTGCCCCTGAACCTGCCTGTTGTTGAAGGCAGGGTGCTGGGAGAGGGGCTGTGTGGTCCGACGAGCATTGGATGAGCAGCAGGTACAGGTACAGGCTTGAGGAGAGGGTGGTTTGGGTTTGTGTGGTGTGTTTTTTTTGGTAGCAGGGGAGGGTGCCGCAGGGGTGGCTCCTGTGAGAAGCTGCTAGAAGCTTCCCCAGCTCCAAGTCGGACCTGCCTCTGGCCCAGGCCGAGCCCATCAGTGATGGTGGTAACACCTCTGGGAGAACAGATCTAAGAAGGGGAACCTGCAGTGAGTAGGGGGATTGGGATGTGAGAGGAACCCCTCTGCGGATACCGAGGTCAGTGAGGGAGGAGGGGAGGAGGCGATGCCCCTGCAGCCCGTGGCAGCCCATGGAGGGGAGCGGGGGAGCAGACGCCCACCTGCAGCCCAGGGAGGAGCCCACGCCAGAGCGGAGCAGGGGACTAGCGCGGAGTCCTCCTCCCCCTGAGGAGGAAGGAGCGGCAGAGACAAGGGGTGAGGAACCGACCCCAGCCCCTGTCCCCTGTTCCCCAGGGAGAGAGAACCGGGAGTGGGGCTGGGGCAGGAAGGAGGGGAGGGCTGGGGGGAAGGTGTTCTAAGGCTGGGTTTACTTCCCATTAGCCTTGCTTTGATTTGTAGTCAATTAAATTGATTTTGTTTCTTCCCCAAGTTGAGCCTGTCTTTTGCCCATGACCGTAAGTGGTGAGTGATCCCTCACAGTCCTTGTCTTGACCCATGAGCATTTCTTTATATTTTCTCCTCATCATCCCACCGGGGCTGGCGGGGAGCAGTAAGCAAGTGACTGCGTGCTGCTTTGTTGCTGGCTGGGCCTAAACAACGACAGAGGGCTGAGGGACCCTGGGGCGCTGTGGTGGGGACCCCCCATCTGCTCTGCACAGAGGGGACTCACACCCAGAAAAGATCTGAAATTGCAGCCTGTGTGCATCCTGCTCTGGGACACAGGGAGAACACAGACGGACAAAAGGAGGAGTGCAAAATGTCAGTGGCAAAGAGAAATGATCTCACTGCTGCCTGGCAGGGTGATGCCTGCACACTGCAGGAAGGAAATATTTGGCTGGAACACAATGCGGAGACACCGGGACTCCCCGTCACACAAAGCCCTTGGTGAAGGGTGTTGCAGGCAGTGGGATGTTTTCATCTGCGTCAATACACGTACCAAAAACAAGCCTCGAGGCAAAGCTGTGTGTGGGCCCGGTGCTCTTGGGAGCGTGGCAAATGCTGAACTGTTCCAGGCTAAACTGCCAGGGAGAATTCCTGCTGGAAATGCTTGGCTCCTTCCAAAGACAGTGGAGATGTTGCTGGGTTGGGAAGTCCCAGTGAGGTCCCTCGACCTGCTGTTGCTGGGAAGTGTCAAGATCAGAATAGGCAGTTTCCCAAATGTATTTTCCCAGTCTGTGGGAGGGGGAAGGAGCACCTGGGAACATCCTGAGGTGCTCAGCTGCTGGGACGACACCTTCCTGGGGCACCTGCTACCATCACGCAGCAGCAAGGCAGATCTCATGCTGAAACGAATGCCTGGGTGACCAGCCAGGCTGGCCAGGGATGGGCAGCATGGAAAAGCCAGGAGAGAGGATTTTGGAGGAAATTCCTTTTCCAGGAGAGGCACAAGCTGCTTCTTACCCTGCCAGACCTCAGTGCCTGCAAGCATTGCCCAAGCCCTGGAGATGAGCATGCGTGAGGTGGCAGGGCTTTGCTGGGGACGCGAGTTACTCTGGGCAGGCTGTGGCTTCTCCCAGGTGGATTTGAGGAACTGAACAGAGCAGGAAGGGTGGATGGTGTGGGATTTCAGAAATATAAATTCAAAGGAACACAGTCTCTAGAGGCAGATGTCCACCACCACCAGATAATCTGACTCCAGTGGGGTTTTTCTCTGCATAGTGCCCAGGGACAGAGACCATGCACAGCCCCGCACCAGCTCTCCAGGTTTTGATCCAGAGGATTCAGACACCCACCTTCCTCCTTCCACCAGCCCTGCAGCACCATGGGGCTGAGAGGTCCCAAAGCTGAGTCTTGCCCCTACCTTGGCCCAGCAAGAGCTGGTGGACGAGCGGGGCTCCAGGGGAGCAGAGGGCTGCAATCGCAGCAGGGCGAGTGGAGGTAAGGAGAGTTGGATAGTGGTGGTGGTTGCAGCCCTCCAAACTCCAACCTCAATCTCTGTGGCCAGGTCACACAGCCTTTCTCCACCCAGCCCGTTTTGCCCACGGGATTTCCAGCCTCACTGCATCCCTTGCCTCACCTCTGCCTGGCCGTGGTCCTGCCCCATGAGAGGCACCCAGGAGGGAAAATACTGGTGGGTTCCAAAACCGCCCTTACTTGGGTGAGCTCAACCCAGAATTGCCCCTGGCTCCTCACCATCCACAGACCCCAGGAGGACAAAAGAAGGGACCACACACCTGAGCACCCCAGGTTCTCCCCAGACAGCTACACCAAGCTCTGGGGTAAGTTTCTGTTTATTTGGCAAAAAGAAGCAACTGCGCTGAAGGAGCAGGAGACCTGTCAGAGCCTTGACCACCGAGGTCGGAAGAGGGATGGCGGAGCAGCAGCCTGGAGCTTCAGAGTGTGGGTCTTGCATCACTCAGCAGGAGCATCCACTAGCTAGCCCACACCTCCTAGAAAACAGCCAGGAGAGGTGGGCTGAGTATTTGAGGTGAGGAGGCCAACAGAGAGGGCCAAGCAGAGCTCTCCATCAGGATCAGTGTGCTTTCTTCCAGTTCTCCCCAGCTCTGTAGGGTGAGCCATCTCCAGCGATGGATTTCTAGCTAACCCCTGCAACTGAATGTGTATCAGTGTGGTGGGAAATCACATGCCAGGGTGGACCAACAACATGTTTTGCATGGTGAGACACCAACCCAACCTCTGGTTGGTTTTGCCAGTCCACAACTCCAAGGTCCCTTTGGCAAGAGCCGGTGTCCTGGCCCTCACTGCTGGATGAACTCAGCAGCTTTCTCCACCGAACCAGTGGTTTCAGATCAAGCGCCCTTGCCCACTGCCGGGCAGCTGCACCATGGGGGTCCCCGCTGCAGAGCAGCTCCAAAAGGAATGGTCCTACCTGGGTGCAAGCTCCAGCACAGGTTCAAACAACTTGGCCCCCACAGTAATTCAAAGAGTTCATGGTGGCCCTTGCTGGGGCACCAACGGGGACTAATTTCCAGCTGAGGAAACACTGTGTTGCACAGCAGCAACTCACCTACGCTTCATCGAGGCTGCATTCCTCTGTGAAAATAAAGAGAAAGGGTGAGTCTGGTGCTGTGGTCTGGCTAGTTCCTTTTAGCACCCAAAACAGACAACCCAGGAATGAACTTGAGCGAGGCAAAAGCCACCATGTGCCAATCCAGAGCACCTCTTGCTACCAGCACTTTCTTCTGCCAGCCCAGACCACAAAGTGGTAGCAGTGATGGGCTGAGCTGGTCCCTGCTGGCATGTCCTGGCTCCCCATATTGCCCAAGCCAGCCCAACACAGTGCTGGGCAGTGCTCACCCTGGCTGGGCAGCATTGTGATCATCTCATCAGTGAAGCTCTTCTCCCTTGCAAGCTTCTTGAACAGTGCTGTGATTTTGGGGCTCACCTGCTGGGTTCTGCCTAAAGGCAAAGACATGAGTTAGCTCCAGGCTGTGGCCTGTCCCTGCATCTCCGGGGCAGCTGGTGAGTGTGCCCAGGTGAGGACAGGATGGATGACGGTCCCTGAGAGAAGGCTAGAGGCAGTGGTGGAGGTCCTGGAGGGTGGTGGTGGCCAGGCACGAGACACCCCTCCCAGGGGACAAGATGAAGCAGAGGTCCTGGCACCAGCACAGTGTCTCCTCTCTTGGTTCCCAACCCCACCGTTTCTGCCTCCCTCACAGCAGGACCCCAAGCTGTTCACCCCATTTCACCAAGCAACTTACCCAAGGCCATGGACTCCCAGCACAGTGCAGAAGCCTGAGCCCCAGCCTCCCCTGCCAGCCCCAAATCACTGCCCCTTCCCCTGCTGCGCAGGGGACACACAGCAGCCCCAACCCCACTCTTGCACCCCTCCCAGGGCCGGAGGGCAGTGGTGAGGCAGAGGATTCTCCCACAGGCCCCCCGACTCCTGGCCTCTTGGGACACTATGAAGCACCCTGACACCTCCCAGCTGTTCCCCCAGTCAGCCTGCCACTGGCTACGCACTGTAGAGCCTCAGCATGTGTAAGGTCTTCCCGTCCTTCACTCTGGAGACAAAGATAACTGCGTACGTCTTGCCATCAGTATCCACCACCCGTGCTGTTTTTTTGCCTCCCTCTGCAAAAGGACATGGAGGACAGTGAAAAATTAATTACATCCTCCTGAGAACTCCCACACTGCAAAAGGACTGTAAGAGTGTGAATCAGGATGCCAGGGGCCAGGCCCACCCAGCCCCTTTCTTCTGTGTCGTGCCCCCCCCCCCCCCAAGAGGTTTTTCCTCTTGCTAAGGCTCCTCTGAAAGCCTGGGAGAGCCCACAGATCACAGCAGAGCAGAGGGATGGGAAGGTGAACGCAGGAGGGTCTGGGGATGGTCACTGCAGACAGCGGAGTAGCCTGGCCAGTGTCAGACTAACACTTGGGCTGGGGATGGTGGGAAACCACTCTTGCTTCATCCCTTGGGAGCATCCATCCACAGCCCCTTTGCAGACTGAACCTGCTTTTCCCGAGGGTTTAAGCTTGGTCTGGATGTGCCTTATCCCAGAGCAGCTTCCTAGAGGGAGGGAGTGTGTGGCGGTCTGCCATGTTGGTGGGACACCAGCCCTGGCATGGAGCAGCCCTGGGATGCAGCTGGCAACCGGCCGCAGAGGGATGTCCCACCCAGGACCTCAGGAGAGGCAGGCAGGCACCCCCGAGGGCCACGTCCCCAGGGACAATCGGCTGCTTCAGACAGGGATGATAGGAAGTGCCTTTGCCCCGTTCTGGGTGCTGGGCTCTCCTGACTCACCAGAGCTGTAGTATTCACCCGGGACACCTGTTTCCTTGTAGATCGACTCCCGTTTCTTACATCCCTCCGGTCTGCAAAACAGTGAAGGACACTCTGGCTGGGATGAAGTGACTCCCCTTCCCCTGGGGATGCTGGCTCTGGGGTCACTACCCCAAACGTGGGACTTGCTGTTCAGGGATGGGTTGGTGTGGCCAGGGTGGGGGGGGGCAGATGCCACCCTTGGAGCAATGAGTGCCTGGGCTGGTAGGGCACAGCGCTGGCACCCAAGGATTGTCCTGTGGGGTCACACAGCCATTCCCTTGCTCATGCTCTGAGCTTCTGGGATGAGGCTGGTCCTGCTGGGAAAGCTTTAATCGTAGGGTCCCTTATCACCCTGCTGCATTCCTGCTGGGAACAGTAGTGTCTCAGCATCTGTGGTGGGACGACTCCTGGCTGGTGCTGCCCTGAGCCTGCCTGGCCTGCCCTGAGGAAGGGGTCTCCACGATGCAGCTCTCCTGAGCCCCTGTTTTAAACCCTGGGGCTGGTGGTCTTGCCTCACCCCCTGCCCAGGTCTTTTGTGGGTGCTGGCTGGAGGCACCCAGGTGGAGACCTACCGGTGAAGGTCCACGGAGGAGGTCGGTCAGTGAAGCCTGTGGAGAAACACGCTTGGCACTTACGTGGGAATTGCAAAGGAGACCTTCAGGTCGCCCTCCCTCAGGACTGCGATGCTGGCCATTGCCATCTTCAGCTCATCCTTCTTTTGGAGGTAGCCCTCAGAGTCGGAGGCCAGAGCAATAATGTGCCATTTCCCTGCAATCTGGTAGCGAGGGTGGGCTGTGAGTCTGGAGGAGCAGGCAGGGGCTGCCCCATCCTCGGGGACTGAGCCAGGACACCCTTAGGCTATGGGACACATGCATCTCCTCCAGGCACCAAAATCCCCGCTGGGGCACCTATGCTGGAGCTGGGTGACTGCCCTCATCTGGGTGTGACAGCAGAGCCAGTGGTGGCTGTGGTGTCCCCTGCTGTCCCCTGCTGTCCCCAGTACCAAAACACCTCTCCAGTCCCCACCCTGGTGACCGGAGGCCACGCTCCCACCTTCCCTTCCCAGGGATGTCACAGATCACCTTGCTCGTGTCCAGTCCCGCAGCCCCCAAGTTCTCAGCCTCCGCACGCAGCAAGCAGAGCAGGGCCAGCCCCAGGCTCAGTCTCACAGTCCTCATCTCGCCGCAGCCTCCTCCAGCTTCACCAGCAGGATGGAAAGCAGTGCTGGTGCTGCTGGCTTTATAGCATCGTGCTCTCCCTCTCCTCCACCCACCCCAGCGCTGCTGCGTGCTGAGCTGCACGGATAATGCTGCTGGTGTTGGCTTGGGCAAGGTGGTGGTTTTGAAGGGCTGAAGTCACCTCAGGGTAAACAGCCTCCTGTATTGCGGAAGAAGGGAAGTGCCTGAAAGCTGCAAGAAGGGGCTGAGAAGCGGGGTTGCAGGAGCTGTTGCACCAGTGCTGAAATTTAGGATTTTCCCGGTTTCCTTAGTTGCTTGTGAAAGAACAAAGAGTGCTTTTGTTTCCCAGCTGGCTGCCAGAGGGCTGCTGGGAGGAGTGGGGACGTCCTTCCTGGCATGGGCTATGGCAGCACCATCACCCTGTGACCCGTCACGAAGGGGCTCAGTGACCCATCCCTCTGGCCAGGCTGGCATCTGCCCAGAGGCTGCCGCTGGGATTGTGCCCACACCTAGGCGTCCGCACGTCGCCAGCATGACCTGGCCCCACAGAGATCACCCACCTGCTGTGGGGCACACAGGGTCCACAAAGTGGGGTGCACCCATAGCAGGGCAGGCAGAAGAAGGGGTTTGTGTCACTGTGGGAGTGTGTCCCCTCCTTCCCAGGGTGTGATGTCTCCTGTGCCCTGGATCTGGCAGGCTCCTGGGGTCACAGCCCCAAAAGGGTCCATAATGCTTCCTCACAGCCCTGTGCCTGGCTAGGCACCGAGGGACCCCCACTCCAGGGCAGAGGGGCAGTGAGGGGGATGAAGGGCTGCCTCCACTCTACAGGAGGTGGAGGCAGATGGATGCTGCCCTTGGGACTCACGGCAGCATGCTCCTGCCTTGGTCAGTGGGCAGATGGAGGGACCAAGGGGGATGGGAGACAGGCATGGGAGTCCCAGTCCTGCCGTGCATTTACCCTGGGCAGTCATGGCACAGCGCCACTCCTGCCTGAGTGGCCCTGGAGGGGGACTGAGCAAAGAACGAGGTGTCCTGGGGACGAGCTGCCTGCTGGGAGTCAGAGCCCATGCAGGCAGGGCTGGGCAACCCAGACCTGCTCCCCACGAGCCAAGGTGCATAAACCCCTGTTCATCCCAGCTTGATTCTCCCCTGCCCACATCCCTACCAGCTACCCCACTGCACCTTCTCCATCCTCTGCTCCCCATCCTCGCCATTCTGGGTGCAGCAAATGACACCACAATGGAGCCCCCCAACGCCCCTGGGGTGCTGAGAGAAAGGGTCAGATCCAGGACCGCTGGGCTCAGGGTGCCTGGGGACCCTAGCAGCACCCCTGCTCCTGCCAACAAAAGCACCGAGCTCTGGGGCAGCTTCTGCACCTATTTATTTAGGAGGGTGAGGCATGATCCTGGTGCAGGGCAGTGGGTCCGGCAGAGCCTGGCTGGGGAGGACGAGACGGGGCGCCACAGAGGTGGGAGCAGAGCCCTGTTTCCACCAGGTCTGGAGAACAGATGGCCCTGGTGTTGGCCCCTTCAGCTGCAGGGAGGCAGGACAGATGGACGAGCAGTTAGAGCAGGGGAAAGGCAATGTGATGCAGAGCCCCGAGGCAGGTGGGGGCCTCCCTGGGGTGCTGCAAGTCCCTGCTCAGCCCAGGCCATGCCAGGAGAGAGACCCGGCTTCCTCCAGCCACACTCACCTGATGCCCTAGGTGCACTGATCTGTTGAAAAGCAAAGAGAGGGGTGAGCATACATACCATGGGCAGTGCCCTGAGTCCCCACGCAGCGTGCCCATGCAGAAGGGCTGTGCATGTCACCCCGTGCCCTCCTGGCACTCACCTGACTTGGGCAGGATGGCCAGCATGTCCTTGGTCAGGCCCACGGTGGGGATGAGCTCTTTGAACTTCTGCAGGAGCTGGGGGCTCATGTTCTGCTCCCTCGCTGCAGCCAGACACCCAAAGCAGGGGCTAGTGAGTGTGAGGGGACCTAGCAGCGAGCCCCACACCAGGGGTCCAGCTCCCACAGGGCAGCGATAGGACCCCAGGGAAGGGCAAAGGCAAAGCCATGGACGTGGAGGGTGGACACTGGGCAACCCACAGCTGCCCTGGGCTGGCAGCAAAGGGGCACAAGCCCCTTGGGATGAGTGACCCACCCACCTGGGGTGGTGTGGGGCCGCTGAAGGGGCTGGGGGCCTGCAGCTGGACTGGGGATGAACCAGGGATATTTTTGGTGCAAGGATTCATTCACCCCAAAATGAATTCCCTGGGTGCCAGGACATTGGGTGCTGACATTGGCGTCTGTGGGAGGTGGTGGGGAGCCCAGCCCCTGTCCCCCACTGGTGCCCGTATCCCTCCCCAGGGAGCCGTGGGAGCCCGTCCCCAGTCCTGACACCCACTGAGGAGCTGCAGTGCGGTGCTGGGCTCCTGCCTACTCTGCTGGAGCTCGTGCACGATGGCGTAGCAGCTGTAGTCCGTCTCCATCACACGCAGGTCTCTCTTCTCTAGTGCTGCTAAAGGACCCCAGACAGTGCCCAGTTGGGCAACATGGCACAGCCTGAGCACCTTGGTGGCCCATGCTGGGGCTCACGGCTCAGGGCCTGAGCCCCAGATTTGCCTGAGGTGGGTATGAGAAAGGAACCCCTGTGTGATCCGGCAGAGCCGCAGCATGACCTCTTGCCGAGCAATGGAGGAAGAGGGGCCAAACCCGCCTCCCACTGCTCCCCGGGCATGGGGGACCGGTGATACCCACCCTCCATTTCAGGGTGTCCATGGGTCCGTTCCCCCCATCCACACATACCCATGTAGTGCCCTGCCTGCCCGCTTCGCTGGAAGAGCAGCTCAAACTTTTGGCATCTGTCCAGCCTAGAGAGGGAAAATAGAAACACCAAACATGACTGGATGCCAGGTGGGAGGGCAGCGGGGTGGTGGGGCAGGGGGGAGCCCAGCCCACCCGGGGGATGTGCCAGGGCGCAGGCAGGACCAGGCGCCGGCAGGGCAGCGGGTCCGTGGGAGGGTGTTCCCTTGGTGGGGAGGGCAGTCCTCTTGCCCAACTGGGACAAGGCGAGCATGATGGGCACTCACAGGGGCCAGACAAGCTTCATAGCCAGGTCCCCCTCTGGCGTGAAGCTGATGGTGGCGATGGACGACTTCATCCTGTCCTTCATCTTCAGGAACACAGAGCAGTTGGAAACGGCAGCTGCGACATGCCACATCCCGGCAAACTGCAGCAGGACATCACTAGTGGGGTTTGGGGAAAGCCATGGGGACCTGCCACCTGCCAGGGGGACCTGCCACCCACCATAGAGGACCTGCCAGCCTGCAGTGGGGGACCTGCCACCTTCTGTGGGAACTTGCCACCCTCTGTGGGGACCTGCCAGCCTATGGTGGGGAACCTGCCACCCACCAAGGGGGACCTGACAGACCATTGTAGGAACCTGCCAGCCAGCAGTGGGGGAACTGCCACCCTCTGTGGGGACCAGCTAGCCTAACATGGGGACCTGCCACCCACCTGTGTGCAGGACACCCTGCCCCGCCCCGTGCCAGGAGGGCAGGCGCAGCGTCTGGCCCATGTTCGCTGGGGAAGCACTGCACAGTCGGGGGCATCACAGCCCCGGGTGTTCGTGTCCCTGCAGCAGGGCCACCACTGGGTCTGGCCACAGTGGGCAGGAGCTGGCCAGGACTAACCCAGTTTTGAGAAGGCATTCATGCTCTCATGGAAGCTGCCCAGGGTGCCTGGGGGTGCGCAGCCGTGCCCGGGGATGCAGCATGGGCACCCTGCCCCAGCCAGCCCCTCCAGCCCATGCAGGACCAGCCGGGAGGGCATCCTGTGCCATTACCTTCTCGATGTTGAAGCCCGGCTGCACGGGGACCTCGGCCCCTGCCTGCAGCAGGCAGAGCAGAACCAGCGCCAGGCTCAGCAGCGCCGCCGTCATCCTTGCTCCAGGGGCTAGATGCAGGCAGGAGAAGCTGCACGGACCTGCCTCTTCCTGCATCCACTTTTATAGCCCCCACCGCTGGCAACAACCCCTGCCCGCCCTGGCTTTATGCAACAGGTTACACAAGAGAAGGAATAACTTGTACCCGTGTTAGGTGACAGCGTTGGCCCCTTCCCTCTTTAATTGCCCAGTCCCAGATGAATGCAGCCTTGTGTGAGACCGAGCCTGGAGCACGTTGGGGACCAGGCGATGCCCCGTGCCCGGTGCCATGTCGGGGGAAGGGAATAAAGTTGCCCCAGTGCCCCCCTCCTTGCTGTTGCCCACTGGCCCCAGGGTCTGACAGGGCTGGGATGGATCCTGCCTCAAGGAGGAGGACAGTTGGGCCAGTGTTTTAGCCCAGGGTTGAGCCACAGCCTGGTGCCCCCCAGAAGGGGTTGTGGCTTCCCAGGCTGCTGGCAGCAGGCACAGCCCCTGCTCCCAGAGATGGTCTGGGCTCATGGGTGTGGAGAGCAGGCGGGCAGCCAGGGCTGAGCCATGTCCAGCACTCACTGCCATCACTCTGGTTCATGTCCATCCTTCCCAAAATTTTTGGAGACACCCCCCCTGCAATTGCCCATCACCCCATCCCCATGCTGCCAGCCTGCTCCGCAGCAGAGAAACTGAGTCTGTGAGGCTGGGGTAGCCCAAGGTGCTGGATGGGGCAGATGGGAGCAGATCCCGCCAGCAAATCCCAGCCCCAGGGTTCCCTTCTCCCTGGATGGGGCAGGTCTGGTGGCCAGGCAGCACCATGGCATGGGGTTGCAAGTGCACAGGGGGTCCCACCCTGGCGGCCCCATGGCCAGGAACTGAGATCAGCCCTGACCTCTGGCACCAGCCCCAGCCTGGCCCACTGCCACCAGACGTGCTTCCCCCTCCCTATCACCCCATTGGGGCTCCCCCCCGCGATGACCCAGCAGACAAGGGCAGGGGGCTGGTTTTATACGGGCTTTAATGGGGACATGGATACAGGTGTGGGGTGTGAAGGCAGGGAGTGAAGGCTGCTGCGGTGCTGGGGATGCGCTGGGGACAGGACGAGACAGGAGAGCCACCAGCTCACGGTGCTCTCGGGGCTCTGGCCGGCAGCAGCTGGTGAGTCTACCTGGAAGAGATGGAGGGGTGAGGGCGGCTGAGCTGGGGGAGACGGGGGAGGACATCAGCCCTGCCAGCCCTGCACTGAGTGGGTGGGCACCCACCACCCAGGGCCTCGGGCAACGAAAGAGCCACCCTATGGGGACAGGTTGAGGGATCCTCGCCAGGGGTAAGGGGGACCCCAGCAAGAGGAGCAGCCTGGGGTGGCCGGGAAGGGGATGGGGACTCTGTGGGGTGGAGCAGCTCTGAGCACCCCCCATACCCTCTCGCAGGGCTGGTCTGAGCCCCAGCAAAGGCAGGACTCACCTAGGCAGCATCTGCCATGCATTTGTCTGCAGGAGGAAGAAAAGCGGTGATCAGCTCCTCCAGGGGCTGGGGTACCACTGCCCCTCCCCCCCCAGGGACCCTACGTGGGGTCACCCCATTGCTGGCCCTGTGCTGGCCCCACAGGGAGGCAGGGACAAGCCAGGAGCGTCTCCTCCCTCTCAGCCCCCCACGGTACCTCACCCCCTGCTCCCCACTGCCCTCCCCGTGCCCCCAGCCTCTCCCACTGGCTGTGCTCACCTGTCCGAGGCAGGATAAGGATCTCTTCATCCGTCAGGCCCTGCTCCCTGGAGAACTGGGTGAACCTCTCCAGGCGCTCGGGACTGAGCTCCTTCGTCCGGCCTGCAGCCAAGAGCAGGGTGAGAGGCAGCCCCCCCCACTGCACCCCTCAGTGAGGGGTCACGCTGCCCTGGGGCATGGACAGCCCATCAAGGGACAGGTTCCCCAGGAAGGGGGTCCCGACCCAGCCATCCCATGGGTCACCCCCGCTTGGGAGATGCTGCTGCCCTTCTTCCATAGGAGAGATCCCCCACAGAGCACATCCCAGGGGGTCCCAGGGTGGTGGTGGGGTGGGTGGCACAGGGGTGCTGGGGCAGACGTACTGTAGAGCAGCACCATGGTGGAGGAGCCGGTGCTCTTGGAGATCTGGGTGGCCACCAAGGCATACTCCTCGTAGTTGGTCTCCACCACGCGGATGTCGTGCTTGCTGCCCCAGCCTGTGGGAGACGGGGAGGGCACTGCTCAGCCCCGGGCACCGAGCCAGCCCTGAGGTGCTCTGGCGAGCGTAGGAGCAGGGATACACGACAGCAAGGATGGGCTGAGAGCTGTGGGCACATCAGGAGCTGCCCCGCAGGAGGATGGGCTGGGAGCCAGGCACTCACGTGGGCTGCTGTAGCTGAACCGCCCCGGCTGCTCCGTCTTAGTGTAAAGGCTGTTCCTCTTCTCACACTGGTCACCCCTGCAGCACGAGGACATCAGAGGGGCTGGGGGGGATGCTCCAGCCCACACATAGCCCCAGGCATGGCACCATGGGGGAGCACCCCCTGCTTGCCCACCCCATCCACATGCCCGTACTTGGGGTAGGTGGAGGTGACCTCCAGGTTCCCATCTGCAGTGATGGAGATGACTGTGGTGCACATCTTCATCAGGTGCTTCTTCTCCTTGAACCAGTTGGAGTTGGAGGCCAGGCCGATGCTGTACCATCTCCCCGTGAGCTGCACACAACCTCCGCTCAGTCGCCAGCCAGGCACAGACCCCATCTCGCCCCTTGGCCACCTGCCAGCCCCAGGCCAGGCCACTTCCCCCTCTCCTGACAGCCTGCACTCCATGGCAGGATGGCATCCTGGGGTCCTCATCCCCCAGGGAACTGCTACAGCTCTCAGCGTCCACAAAACCCAGTGGCCAGGAGAGCCCTGGTTTACGACATGCCCTTTGCTGCCTGGCACTTGGGGTATTTCCTTCCTCTTCGCCCCAAGCCTGCGGAGGGGTGACAGGACTGCCTGGCTCTGAGATGCCATTTCCATCCATCTGCGGGCACGAGGAGGGGTCAGGACCCTGGGGCCAGCAGAGCTCATCCCAGCCCGGTCCCTGGGGCTACCCAGCTTGGTGCACCCAGAGGGGAACTGTTGGCCTTGGAGATGGGCTGTGCTGGGACCACCCTTGCAGACCATGCCAGACCTCCATCCTTGCACGACATGCCTCCATCCCCATCACCTCCTTGGGGTGACTGTGTCCCCCAGGACCCCTCTGGGGGCTCCCTGGAGGACCAGGCAGCATGGCCCCTGCCCTGGCTCAGTGGGACCCCAGTGCTGTGGGGCCAGGCCCCCCAACGTGCAGCCAGGCTGGGCCTGTCCTGCTCTGGGTCCTGCCCATCATGGGGGGAGGAAGGGGAGTGCAAGCACCCTGAGCCTGCCAGCACCCAGGGGCTGGGAGGGCAGAGGGGTGTGGGGGACACCCCAGCACAGCAGCCCTTGGTTTTTTGGGACCCTGGGTTGGAGGGGTGGGATCCGTGTTGGGGAGGGGGGTCCATGGCCCATCTCCGCGCTGCCTGCCAATCTGAGCTTGCTTTTCTCAGTCCCCCCTATAAAATCCCTCTGCAGCTACACCCACAGCACAGGAGATGGCCTGGCTCCACGCCTACTCGGTCCTGCCCCACAGACTGGAGCCTGGACCCTGCACCCCCTCCAGAGCCACTGAACCCAGGCCCTGGGGGCTCCCCAGGGACAGGGGGCTGCGGGTGCACCCGCCACCCTGCCCCTCCCAGTGCCAGGGCCAGCCTGGCCCCAAATCTACCTGCAACACCATCTCTGCACATTTTCAGGGCGAGGAACCCCCGAAAGACCCCGAACCCCCACGGAGGTGATGCCGGCCGGGCTGGGTCACCTTGTCCTGCTGGAAGTCGGTTTGCACAGGAACGCTCTCCTGTGCATGCAGTGCCCCGAGCAGGACCAGCCCCAGGACTCCGAGCAGCGTGGTGTGCATGTCTCTCGCCGAGCCAAGCTGAGCCGAGCCGAGCAAGAGGAGCAGGCAGAATGCTGCAGTGCCGGAGAGTCAGGCAAGCCCCTATTTATGGGCAGGCTGTGTGGTGGCCCCAGGGGGGGCCAGCCCTGCCTCCCCCCCTTGCCGTTATGCAAGCAAGAGCAGGGGTGAGCGCCGAAGCCAAAGGGCAGGCAGGGGAACCTGCAAATGTTTCCCTCCTGTTGATATGACATGTTTGCTTTGGGGTGCCAAACTGCTCCGCAGCAAAAATACAGCTTGCAGCCAGCGCGGCAGCCGTCCCTGCCCCCAGCGCTGCAGAGCCAGGGGCCAATGCAGGCAGCTGGGGCTGCCCACAGGCATGGGCAGGGGGCCAGGACCAGGGGCCAGGGCTTGCTGGCTGCCCCATCCTTGCAGGATGGTACCACTCAGACTCAGAGAGGGGCCCAGATGAGGTGGAGGGAATGTCAAGTGCCTGCCAGGTCCTGGCCCAACCCATGGGACTCATGGGCACCTTTGGGTGCTACTGCAGGACCCCCTGCCTTGCCCTGGCCCAAGTCCCTGCATCATCCAAGGAAGCATCTCAGCTGGCCCCGCCACCCGTCCGGGTGTGTCCCACCACGGTGCAGCTCTGGTGCACCCCGATGGCGAGCTGGGGGGCTGGGCGTGTTGGAGGAAGCCAGACCCCAGCTTCAGGCAGCCCCGATGCCCAGCTCCCTGGGGACCAGCACACAGCCAGATGGACACCCAGTGCTTCATCCACCCCATGCCACCTTAAGCCCTTTGCCAAGAGGGGCTGGCAGACATCCTCTCCCTTGGTTTGGTGTCACCAGCAGATGCCGAGCTGCGCCCCCTTAATTTGGGGACACCCTGAGCACCCGCAGGTTGAGGGCTGGGGATGAACACTGGGTGTCAGCAGCAGCACCCATGAGTCTGGCACAGGTTGGGCAGGGCTGGCCGTGCCGGGCAGAGCATCAGCCCGGCTGCTCTCCCTGTGGCACGGCCCTGCCAAGGAGCTTTATGTAAGGAGCATGTTTTCGCAACAGCTGGTTTTTTCCTCTGGCAGCCCACCCTGCCCGCCCGCCCCAGCACATTCCCTTCCCTGCACCCAGCTGCGAGCCTGGCCTGCCCCTGCACACCACACGCCAGGGGCCAGGCCGGCCCCAGCTCTGCGGATTTATGAAAACAAAACAAAAGCTGAGCTGGGCAGGACCAAGCATCACGAGAGCCTGGCTGGGGCCCCTACGCACGCTGGGCTGCGGGCTCAGCCTCTGTCTGAGCCCACCCTTGAGGTGCAGGGTGCCAGGAGGAGCTTTCTCCATCGGGCATCAGAGGCACAGAGCACCCATGGGTGTTCCTGTGGTTTTGTGCTGGGGCAGGGACACAAAGCCCCCCTGCTACCTGGGTATCCCTGGCTCCCTGCCCTGCCCAGCAGCAGGATGGGCTGCCCAGGTGGTGCCCACTCTCCCAGCTCTTCTGCGGGTGGCAAAGCTGGGGGCCGGCCCAAGGACCTGGGTGACAAAGCTGGAGCGTGGAGGCATGTGGGGGCACACAGGGGCACCACCGGTAGCGTGGGGCAGGCTGAGCCCACTGCTGGGGCTGGGGGGCATGGGGATGACGGAGGTACCTGGGCTGTGGATCACCACGGTGCCCGGATGCAGACCCTTAGGCACAACCTGGGCATTTGCACCCCAGAAATGGGTTCACACCAGATAAACGCGGGCTGGGCTGAGCCAGGCTCCAGGGCACAAGGGGGGCTCTTTGGGGACCAGCCCAGCTCCCCAGGGCAGGGGGGCGAGGCTCTCCCCTCGCCTCCCATTGCCCTGCCACGGCCCCACCATAGTGCAGCCACTTCTGGGGTGCAGGTGGGTGCAGGGCAGAAAGTGAGCTGGATCCATAACACCCCGACTCTGCCAGGCTCAACCAGGCGGCCTGGAGGGCCTGCGAGCGTGGCCAGACATGACTGCCCCGCACGTGGGCAGCAGGGACAGGGGCTGGCTTCGGGCAAGTCACGTGGCAGTGCCTTACATAAGTCCCTGATAAACAACATGTGTTACCAGTTTCCACTAAGATTGCAAAATGCTGGCGCTGGGGGCAGAGGGCTGCTCACCGCCCCAGGGGCTGCGGGGTGGCCGGGGCACCGCAGCAGCCTGCTGCTGGGGGCTGCTCCCCATCCCCTCCCACCACCCAGCCTGCGCTGGGGAATTGGCACCACTCACCCAAAACATCCCGGCCCAGGCGCGTGGCAGGACAGCCTCAGCCAGGCTGGACACGCAGGGGAGAGTGGTCCTGCAAGGCGCTGCAGCCCCTCTCCCTTGGTTGCACCCCTGGTCCAAGCCCCCATAGCCCCCGCAGCATGCTCGGAGCATGCAAAGGACGTCCCTTGCCTGGCTCTCCAGCTGGGTGCTGGCTGTACAGGCAGGCTTTGGGAAGCCCTCGCAGGCAGGGGTCCGGCCCAGGCAGCAGCCCTTTGCGGAATGCAGTCCGCAGGGCTAGGACAGGGGAACAGGGTGTTTCACTGCCTCGGAAGCCCTGGGGACCAGCAGGACCACTGGGGGCCAAGGCTTCCTCCTCTGGGGTCCCTGAGGGATCTCCTGGTTTGTCCTGGGGGAAGGGCTGATGCTGCACCGGTCCCCAGCACCCCCCAAACCCATGCGGCCCCACAGCACCAGGCACAGTGCTTTTCCCCACACTGTGCTGGGCGCTCAGGGCTTTCTCTCACTCACCAGGCAGACTCACGTGCACTATAGCACCCAAGAGTGAATCGGGAACTGCCCCCATGGTTGGGTTGAGGCTCAGGGAGAGGATGATGGAGCTGCGTGGTGGGGGTTGCATGGCCCCCCCAGGACCCGCCCCGGCACGCCCTGGGCTGGGAGCATGGTGCCAGGGCACCAGCAGTCCAGGGGTGGAGGCAGCGCTGGCCTTGCTCGGGCAGATCAAGGGGTGACAGACCTTTCTCCGAGGCATTTATTGGGGTGTTGCTGGCTGCTGCAGGACACCAGGGCATAGAGCAGAAGGGTGACACAAAGCTGCAGGGGGACAAGACAAGGACAGGCACAGGTGCCAGTGCAGCTGGAGGAGCCCACAAGCTCTGGGGCTGGCTCCAGGGCTGTGGAGCAGCAGCAGGGTCTAGCCAAACCCCAGCTAAGTCCTGCATAGCTATGGATGGCTGGATGAGGCAAGGACCGAGCTCTGGGGACCTCCTGGCAACACCATCTGCACCTATGGCTTTGTTTCTGGAAGGGAAAGAGAAGTGCTGAGGGGCTAGGGAGATGTCCAAGCCCAGCACCAGGGCTGGAGACCCACCTCTGCCTCCCTCAGCACCAATGACAAGTGATGGAGCTGTCCCCGGGGACCCCAGCCCTCACCCCAGGGTGTCTCTGTCCCAGGTCACACCATCCCAGACCAGCCCTCACCCTGGCAAACACCAATAGAGACCCCACTAAGCCCAGCCTGACCCATGTGGGGGCCAAATGGGGCTTGGCTTAGCCAGGGTGCACCTGATGCCCATCCTGGGTGATGGTCTGCCACCTCCTCACCCCACACAAGGGCATGGAGGGACCTGTCCTACATGATGGTCTGGCATGGATCCCTCATGCCAGACCAGCTCCCCTGCGCTCCTGGGGCAGGACCACTCGGCTGTGGTGTGGTGTGGGTCCAGCCTGGCATGCCCAGCCCACAGCAAGGGCAAGGAGAGCTGCTGCGGTGCCTGGCCTGGGACTGAGCCCAGCGCATGGTGGGGACCCAGCGCATCACCTGGGATCCACAACTCACCATCAAGGACGTGAAACTCATCCGCAGAGTCACAAAACCCTGCAAAAGAGAGAGCCTGGGTACTTATAACCCCCAGACTGTGCACCCCGGGGACACTGTGGGGCACAGTCCTGTCCTTGCATCTTTGTCCCTGGGGTGGCAGCAGCATGGGGACAGACCCCACACATTGTCCTGCTGTGGGTGACACAGGGCCACAAACTGCTCAAACCCCCTCCCCATGCTAGAGGGCCCCAGCCCCCACTGCCAGGCCCCTCCTGGGTGCAGCCCCCTCCACAGGTGCCCTCTGCTCCCAGGGGACCGTGTGCCACCCACCATATGTGGGGAAGTAGTAGGTCATGTCTTCACTCAGACCCACAGCCCTGACACGTTGCTCAAACTTGTCCATGATGGCATCGCTGACCTGGCTGGTCCGTCCTGCGGGGGGAGGGAGACGCCGTCAGCAGCCTCGAGCCCTGCCTGTCCTTGCCCCAAAGCTCCCTGTGCCACCCACGGCAAAGCTCCTGGCCAAGGGCTCTTTCAGCTCAGAAAGCCGGTTCCTGGATCGGCCCCCCCTGCAGCGTTTGAGGACAAAACTCTCCATTTGGGCACCGGGCCCCATGGGGAGACCCCATCCCTACGTCTGGGTCCTCTGGGGCTCTGGCAGGCAGCCCCAGAGCCCAGCACAGGTTTCCCACCCTGCTGCTGCCCCCGTCCTTCATCTGCCACAAGCCCCCGGGTGCTGACCCACCATAGAGCTTGACGGAGATGCTCTGGCCCTTCTGGTAATAGAGGATGGCGTAGCTGCTGTGGTCCGTCTCGCCCACCACCATGTCCACCTTGCTGCCATAGCCATGGCCTGGGAAAGACAGTTGTGGCAGAGGGCAGCCCCAGTTAGTCCTAGTTAAGCCCAGTTAGCCCCTGGACCTCATTTCACCAGGAGTGGGGTATACAAGGGGTGAAAATCAGGGCCAGAGTGGGTGCAGCCCCACAGGGTGCCATTCTTCACCAGCTGGTGGCAGCCCATGGTGCTGCCTGTGATGGCATCCAGCACTGGGGTACTTTAAGACCCCAGAGGTGGGATATTGGGAGGGCACTGGGAGGGAGGACACCAGCACCAAAGCCCCGCCAAGAGCAGGAGTGGGCGGCTCCAGCTCTTTGGTCCCCGCAGCCCCCCTGCCACCCCAGCCAGGCCTCCCTCACCCTTCAGGAGGAAGCGTCCGTGGGCCTGGGCAGGGAGGTACCGCTGCTTGATTTCCCAGCACATCCCATCCCTGTATGGGGAGAGGAGGAGGTTGTTGGCACAGGCTGGGGAGGATCCAGCCCAGGTCCCTGCCCGCCCCACTTGCCAGGGCACATATGGGACCTGTTTCCTTGGGACTTTTCTCCCCAGGGAGATGCTGCAAAGGGGTGTCCCAGAGCCCCATGGAGACAGAGTGAGAGATGCAGAGCCCGAAAACCTGCTGAGTCTGAGGAGTCCTTGCCCCCTCCCTGCAGCTCTGAGCCTGGCTCAGCCCCTCAGACCCCCCTGGGCCGAGGTAAAGTGCCCAAGGATGTGCTGAAGATCCCCCTCCTCAGCCATGCTGCCGCTGGGGTGGCCTGAGAGCCTGTCCCTGGCTGGGTGGCCATGGACTGACCACGTGCTTGCTCAGTGCCTCGGTTTCCCCAGCCTGGCTGCCCCCCACCCTGCCCAGCCTGGGCAGCCCAAGCCCACCCCAGACTCGTGGCTGTGCGGGTGGCAGAGTGCCAGCCTGCCATGGCCAGGGCTTCTACCACAAAACGTCCTAGAGGAGATCCCAGCCACACTTTGCTCTGGGGCAGCTCTATCCTCCTTGGAGCCCATGGCCGGGGCACTGGCCCTGCTCTGACCTGCCTGCAGTGTCCCTGTCCCACCCAGCATCCCCCGTCCCCATCCCAGGGCACTGGCCCTGCTCTCACCTGCCTGCGGCGTCCCTGTCCAACACAGCGTCCCCATCCCAGGGCACTGGCTCTGCTCTGACCTGCCTGCAGCGTCCCTGTCCAACACAGCGTCCCCATCCAACACAGCGTCCCCATCCCAGGGCACTGGCTCTGCTCTGACCTGCCTGCAGCGTCCCTGTCCAACACAGCGTCCCCATCCAACACAGCGTCCCCATCCCAGGGCATGGCCCTGCTCCGACCTGCCTGCAGCGTCCCTGTCCCACCCAGGGTCCCCCATCCCAGGGCACCAGCCCTGCTCCGACCTGCCTGCAGCGTCCCCGTCCCTGTCCCTGCCTGCAGCCTCAGTGGCTGACATCACTCACAGCTTCCTGAAGGTGCTGATGGCCAGGCTCTGCCCGTCCGGGATGGTCACCGTCACCGCTGTGGCCTCCAGCTGGTGGCTGTGCTCTGCCAGGTAGCTGCAGCGTGAGGCCATGCTGACCAGGAACCACCTCCCTGCGAGCTGCATGGCACAGGGGTGGCACGGTCTTACCGGGCCACCGCCTCAAGGGGCCACCACCCTGCTGCCCTGGGCACCCACCACCCCAAGCACCCTTCTTTTGTGCTGTGTCCCCTCACCTGGCACCTCTGCCCACAGCCTGGCCCCTTGGTGTGCCAACAGGGCACCACTGCCCTTGTTCGGGAGCTGGCGGGTGGGACAGAGCAGGACAGATAGGAGCCTGGCACAGGGACAGGCTGGAGCAGGGGGGCTGTGGGGAAGGGGTGCCTGAGGCATGTGCCCGTGCCTCACACTGCCAAGCCAGGCTGCAAGCACCCCAGTGCAGCCCTGGGTGTGTGGTGTGCAAGCACTCCTCCGCTCCCACGCCCAGACCCCGTGGCCCCAGCTCGGACCCCCTGGCAGAGCCCCGAGCTCAACCCCAGCCCTGGCTGGGGGCCGTGCCCAGCGCCGCGGAGGGGCATGAGTGCCAAACCCAAGACCGAGAACGGCTGCACTGTCCCCCGGGCTGAGGATAGAGGTGGCTGCAGGAGCTGGGGGGCCGGCTGGACGGCAGCTGGCCAGTTTGGGGGTCCCTGGCGAGGCTTCGGCCCCTGTGCCTGCCTCGTGGGGCAGCTCTGTGGGCAGCGCTCGGGGGCTGAGCTGGGCTCCTGTGGCCCCCACTGTGGCATGGGGTCGCGCCGGGGGGGCTCGGGCTGGGGGACAGGCTGCAAGGGCAGGTCTGGGGGGGACGATGCTGCGGGCCAGGGGAACGCTGTGGGGTCAGAGCTGGAGGGGGACACGCAGGGGGACAGGCTGCAGCCCCTGGGGCCCCGAGCGCGGGGCTGTGCCCCCAGCCCCGGTGCGGGGGTCGGACGGGTGCCCTCAGACCCGCCCGGCCCCGGCCCCTCACCTGGGGGAGGCTGAGCTCCTCCTGAGCCGCCACCTTCTCCAAGGGGCTCTGGGGAGGGGGCGGCCGCCGCCGCCGCGCCGCCCCCTGCCCCAGCCCCGGCGGGGCCGTCAGGAGCAGGCTGAGAAGCAGGAGGGTGCCCAGGGCCACCATGGTGCCGGTCCGGCGGGGGCCGCTCTGCCGGGAAGCGGCGGGGGCGGGAGGGTGGCGGGGTCAGGCGGGCACCGCGGCCGGCCTGGAGCCGGGCCAGGCGGCGGCCTCCGGGAGCTGCAGGCCGGGAGGGCCGGGGTCAAAGCCGGGGTCAAGGCCGGGGGCTGGGGGGCCCCACGGGCCGGGCCGCCGGGGGAGCAGCGGGGACCGACCCCGGGGCGGGGGGGGCGGGTCGCCACAGGCGCGGGGGCCCCGGGAGGCCCCGCCCCCGCCGGTGGTGGGGCGGGGCCTGTTCGGGTGGGGGCGGGGCGCGATCGTGAGGGCGTGGCCTGCTCGGACGGGGCGGGGTCTGATCAGGCCGGGCGGGGCGGGGCGGGGCGGGGCAGAGTTGCCGCCGTAGGTCGCTCGTGAGCGAGCGTGCCGCGCTCGGCTAGCTGCTCCTAGCGCGCCGTGGGGAGCTCTGGGCTCGAGCTCCCCGACCTGCGGCAGATAAGCGGCGCGGTGATTGGAGGGGGGGCGCCAACCACCGAGAGGGGCGCCCAGAGTGGCCCGTGAAAGCCGGAGCGGAAGTGCGGGGTGGGGAGGCCGGAAGCGCTGCGCGGGGGAGGCGGGGGCAGCGGAGCCGCCGGAGCTGCCGAGGTGCCGTGAGGGGGCGGCCCGGGGCGGCGGGCGTGGGCCCTCCGGGGCTGCCGGTGCGGGGCTGCGGGCGGCCGGGCCTCACCCCTCCCCCCCGCCCCGTTTGCTTCCAGGCGCGGCGGCAGAATGACACGATGGATGCGGGCGGCGGCCCCCTCCTCCCCGACAGCGTCCTCTACGAGATCTTCCTCTACCTGGACCACGTAGACGTACTCTCGGCGGGGCTGGTGTGCCGGCAGTGGCACGCCGTGGCCCGGGACGAGTTCCTCTGGAAGGAGCTCTTCTACCGCTACTATCGCATCTCCCGGGAGGTGCCCCGGCACCCAGGTGCGCTGGCGTGAAGGGAAGGAAGGGGCTGGCGTGGCTGCCCGCGGGGCTGGCTGCCTGCCTTCCCCGAACCTGCCGAGCAGGCAGGGCAGCCGGGCCGGGCGAGGGGGCTGCTCGGCCCCGGGGCCTCCGGCGGCCCTGGGGGGGGGCCTTTCCCCGGGTGGCGGCTCCCGAAGCATCCCTGCTGTGAGCCTAGAAGGGAGAAATCATCTCCCCCTCTGCTGCTCAACCCTCCGTTCTCTGGCGTCAAAGGTGATGGAGCCACTAAACCGTATCACGTTAGTGGTCTGCAGGCTTCGGTGGTGACGTGCACGTGAAGGGCTCTGGAACGGCCCAAACCCTTCAGAAAGGGGCATCGGGTAGTTGAAAATGCTTCAACTTTCCCTTCCTTTTGCAGAAAGGTGGTTTCTGAGCTCTCTCTAGGCAGGTGCTCTCTGGTAGCTACTGCACAGCTTGTCTGGGCACTGCTGCTGCTGAGGGAGATCCTGAGGAGACGCAGTGAGTCACTGTGTGCTGCTACATCACAGCCCAGTTGGATTCCAAGGTAATCGCTGCTGGCTTTTCCTGATCAGGACCTCACAGCAAGCCTCCGCTTCAGGCTCTGTCCCTTTCTCATCTGGACTAGGAAGAGCTGCAAGTACACATTAGCTGATCAGACTATTTCCATAAGACGTAGGCAGCAGCTGCAGCTTGGCTGTGGAGGGAGAACGCGTGTGCCTGCTGTGTGGAGAGGGAGGTGGGTGTACGGCCATTTAATTGTACAGTGGGTAAATGCTAAGGCAGTTGCTGACCCACTTTGCGAGGGCAGGTCGGACTTGATCTTGGCCTCGACTCGCAGTAGGAAGATGACCCATTAACAGTCAGCATCAACTGAGCCTGGCGGGGCCTTCCCTGGGCAGAGCTGTCGGCAGTCTTGGTGGCGGCAGTCTACAGTCACGGGTCTGTTCTCTGGTGAGTATCAGGTGCTGGAAGCGGTTTGGTGCAGTCTGGAAGGGTAACTTAATGCTGTTGCACCAGCTGAGACAGGCCTTGGAGACCTGCTGACAGGAGCCCTTGCTGCCAAGGTGGGTCTCTCTTGGAGACTGAAAAGCCTGTTCCTAGCCTGCTGCAGAGGTCCGGGACGGCTGTGTTCCATCTGCCGCCCCAAGGATGTGCACGGGGCTCCCAGTGTGGCCACGGCGGAGGGAATTGGCTTCTTGACCTTGAGTTGCTGTTGCTACAGAAGGATGGGAAGAAATGCTGAGGACCAAGCAGCAGGAGCCCATCTCCCTGCAGTGGGGAACACCAGTGCAGAAGGGCTCTGAGAAGAGATGAGATGTGGATGGGATGACTCGGGCTGTGTGATTTCACTTGCGGAGACCCTGGAGCTCTGTGGGGTTGAGGACATTATCTTTACCCGAGGTTCTTTGACCAGGCTCGTTCACTTCCGGCCTCCTGGAGCTAGTTAGTAAGCTGCCAGCCCTGTTCTTTAGCACTAATTGGGATTGAGCAGTTGGTGTAACTCAGTAATGTATTCAGGCACCTCCCAGGCTGCACTTCTGGAGCTGTGAGGCAGCGGGGGCAGGGGGTGGCTGGCAGGCCCAGGAAGGGGCTGAAGCAGGAGTTTGGGGAAATACCCTGCCAGCCTGCCTGCCCTGGGCAGCTCTGCAGTTTGGAGAATGGTATCCAGTGGGTCTTGTAAGAGGAAATGTTGGAGTTGCTTGGTCATATGGATCTGTTCAGATTGCTTCCCAGCCAGACGGGCCAGGACTAAGCTTCAGAGGGGGATGAAGTGCATAGCTTGGTGAGAAATGGTGGGATGTCCTGGCAGCAAGCTGCTCCCTGCCTGCAGCTGCCTCCTGGGCTGCAGTGAGTTTCAAAAAAACCTTTAGTCCTGTTCAGTGTAAATAGGGAAATTGGCCCTTATCCATATACATGTCTAATCCTCTTTGCTTCCTTGGGATTTGCTGCAGCAAGAAGTCTGTAGGCTGTCTTACCAGGTGCTTCATTAAAAAACCTCTTTATTTGTCTCTTTGCTGGCCATCACTGTGACTTCTGCGAGTGTGCTCCAGGCCCTTGTACTGCAGGGCTCCTCTTCTGTCCTGGCACACTGCATCCAGCCCCAATTCTCTCTTGTTTTCTCTAGTCTCTTATCTCATGGAGATGTTTTTTCCTGGTCTCAAACCCTTTCTGGAACCTTCTTAATTCTGTGTTAGACAAGATAAAGATAATCAGAGTGGAGCCCGCTACCCTGAGGAGCAGCTTCCCTCTCATCACATGATAGATTTGTTTGTGTTGTGCTGGAGCACGTCTGCAGTTCTGACGGCTGTTTTGTCCTGAGCAAGGTTTTTGTTAGATAGCTGACAGCTATGCCCTGGATGTTTCTTGCAGTGGCTGTACGGGTTTAGGAAGTAGTGGTATGGTGCGGAGTTGTGTGTTTACTAGAAGAAAAGATTTTTTTGGGTGGGGGTTGGGAGTGGGGAAGCTACTCAGAAAAATGTTAAGCCCTGCTAACTCAGCTGAACCCGTAGGTATGGTGGCCCCAGCAGAGCTCCTGGCTTGTCTAGCACGCGTCAAGACTGTGCTTTATTAAAGACTGATTCTGTGGCTGCTGTGTTTAGCTCAGGTCTGTTGCTTCCCTCCACTTATGTTCCTGTCCCATGTCCCTGCTTGTGTGTTACAGCTGCTGTCTCCTGGTATGACGAGTTCCAGAGGCTCTACGACACCATCCCTTGCGTGGAAGTGCAGGCTCTGAAGGAGCACAATGACCAGGTTTTGCACCTCAGCTTCTCCCACTCTGGCTGTTTGTTTGCATCATGCTCCAAAGACTGTACCGTCAAGGTAAAGTGGCAGCTTCCCCTGCACAACCCTTCCAGCTTTGATTTAGTAGGACTTAGCTGGGAGAGCAGCCTGTAGGAAGTCTGTGGAGAGGAGAGGTTTGACCAGGTGTCCCTGGACTTAGGCTGGTTCCTGCAGATGCTGAGTTCTTAAAGCCACAGAACTAATGACTCTTGCAAACGTAGCCTTGAGGGCTGAGGATTCCAGCTCCAGCCTGTGTGAAGGTGGCCAAGGTGCCTGCCTGGCTCTCGCTGCTTTCTAGGTGCACATCAGTCCCCTGTTGTGCCATGGGTCTAACAAAGAGTGTGGAGATCCAGTGCAGAAGATGTCTTGCATGAGTGATTGTCTTGTGAGAAATATCTCTAAATATGCTGAAGAATCCAGCTGTGACAGTGCCATTCACTGCCTGAACACCTTCTCCACTGGCTGATGGAGAAGTAGTCCTGCATTTAGCCACTCTCCAAGGCTGTTGGCCATTTTCTGTCAGGGGAGTTGACAGGGAAATCGGGACCGGGAGGCAGTTAAATAGGGTCTTTGATATTTTTTTTTTCTTGTCCTGGTGAGTGCTGGCAAAACAGATGAAGTGGAACCTCTCAGGCTTCTCAGAAGTTTCCTGACTGTTTGTCTGTCTGTCTGTAGATCTGGAGCAATGAGTTGGATATCTCCCTGCAGCACAGCTCCAACATGAGGCCGTACAACTGGAGCTATACACAGTTCTCCCAGTTCAACTCTGATGACTCCCTCCTTCTGGTGTCAGGTGTCTTTGTGGGACCTCACAACTCCTCGTCAGGAGAGATTGCTGTAATCAGCATGGGTAAATGCTGCCCTTGCCTTCATTGGGGCTTACTGGGAGATGTGAAATAGTGGGTGCTGGGGTTCCCTTCCTCTTCAGGTGTGCAGTGGCCTTGACGTATGCTTTTCCTGCCTTCCACCATCTGTGCAAAGGGGTCCCAATCACAGTTTCATAGGGTAAACCTTCCAGATGATAGCCTTAACTCTGCTCAGGTCACCACATCATCACCTAAAGGCAGTGTGGCATATATTTATTCTCACTTAACTTCTGTTTGAAGTGACAGTCTGGACAAGGCAAGAAGTTATCCACATTACCTGTTATGTTGAAGCCACCATTTCTGACTCAAGTGGTGCTGGTCCCACACTGGGGTCTCACGTGGCTTTCTGAAGTGCATTCATCTGGGCCTGCTTCACCTCTTCTGATGCAGTTCTGTGAAACTTGCTAACCCTAACTGCGTTGTCTCTCACTGTCTCTGTACTACAGTCCCACTGTGCCATAAATCAAGGAGTGCTGCTAAAAGCACAGCTATCTTGCTCATAAAGGCCCTGAGCCCCAGGGACGGGAGTGAAGAAGTTCTGTACATGTTTGACTTGTTCTTGTCCTTGGGGTATCTGCTTTGGGAGAAAGGCTGTGAGGATAGATTGTTCTCTGGTCTGGCTCCATCTGGCTGCCCTTTTATTTTGGTTTCCCTTGTGCGTGCTCTCCCCACACATCTCTGTAGAAGAGAGAAGTAACCTATCTTCAGAGTCGTGTCTGGAACTGGATGGTGGTTGGGCAGTGTCTGGTCAGTTTGTGGTGGAGGTGCTGCATCAGTGCCTCTCCTGTGGAGACTTTGAGCCACTTCCTATGTCTTCTGCCATGGTTTCTCCAGGGCCCTTGCTGGGAGCCATCACCTCACGCTCATGTTTCCCCTCCCTTCCAGAGAACTTCACGCTGCTTTCCAGGGTGAGGAATAAGCCCTATGATGTGTTTGGCTGCTGGCTGAATGAAACCAACTTGATATCTGGCAATCTGCATCGGATTGGGCGTATAACCTCCTGTTCTGTGCTGTGGCTGAACAACGCTTTCCAGGTGAGATGCCTTTGTTCCAGCTCCACAGGCAGTGCAGCTTCCTGCTGGCTCCTGGGGGAGGAAAAGCTGTGGAGGAGGTGCAACCAGGGAAGAATGGCCCAGTCCTCCTGTACTCCCTGTTTGTCTTCTCTGACTTGCCCTCAGGATCTTGAGCTTGAGGCAACCCTTGTGTGAGGTTTCTCCATGCTCGGTATTGTGGTACCCATTGCAATATTCTAACTCTGCCCTCAGATTCCATTAACTCTTGCCCCATTAATTAGGATGAGGACTTGAGTGCAGTGCCCTAGAGCATGCGTTGCTCAACAGGAGAGTGGCTGAACCACAACAGGGTTGTTGAGGTCCTTGATAGTATGCAGCTGGGCCTGGGACGGCTGTAGTCTGGCATGTATCTGAGCAGTGGCTGTTCTCCCACTTGGCAGCTCAGTGCGTTGTTCCTGGGAGCTGGAGCTAGCTGAGAGGCTGAGCTCAGCCCTGCCTGTCCTTGCTGACATACCTGTGGGCCAGTTGATGTCTCTGATGCTGTGACAAGATCTGGAGATCACTGTGTGCTGGCCTTAGACTGCTTGTTTGCTGCTTGTTCATTCTCTGGCACTTGTGCTGCTCAGACATGTTCCTCTTCCATGTTTTGCCTCTGTCTCAATGTCACAGCTGCACATCCTGGCGTTTTGTGTTTTTTAACATGAATGATTGCTGGCCCTGGGTGGAATCCTCTGGTAGCAGAGATCCTTCCCATAACCACATCTCTGTGCTGCACTGACACTACAGTGTTAACTCTTCTATCTCTGAGAGGTGAGGAAGGACCTTGCCCACTTTGACAGAGGGTGTTGAAGTGCAGCCACAGACTGCCAGAGCAGTTAGGCGGAAAGAGACCTGCTGCTTGTGTCTGGGAGCAGATAACCAGGCTGGTCCTGCTGAGGGGTATAGGCAAAGTCCAAGAGCATGGAGGTCCTCTGCCTCTTCTGCTTGTAGGCCAGTGGGTTGGCACTTCACGCTGCACCTATGTTTATCGCACAGGCCTGTTCCTGAAATTCTTGTAAAGCGCTGAGCAGCACCAGCTAATGACCTCGGGCAGAGGGGTGGCAGCAAAGCTTCCTGGCCTCTATGTTCCCAACTCTGTTGTCATCAGCCTGCAGGAGCTTTTTGTCTTGGTGTGCCTACCTCTAAGATAGGAAGGAGTGCAACAAAGCTGGCCAGCCTCTTGAGCCATTTCTTGTGGTCAGTGCTCCATATAGCAGTGCAAAGAGAGGTTGGTGTGTGCCTGGTGTCCACTGTGCAGGCTCAAGGTCTGGGCAGGCAGCTCTTAGTTTGAGCTGTAGGAGTGACCCTCCAGTGAGGTGGTTCCTGCTTACTTCTCCCTTCTGCTTACAGGGCATAGAGTCTGAGAATGTGAATGTAGTGAAGAGACTGTTCAAAATCCAGAACCTGAATGCCAGCACTATCCGGACTGTGATGGTGGCTGACTGCAGCCGGTATGATTCCCCAGACCTGCTCCTGGACTATGAGGAGCAGCTAGCTGCTTCCTCCACATCCACCTGCCCAGTCTTTGATCTTGGCAGTGACAGTGAGGAAGAGGAGGCCAAGCCGAAGCAGATGCCGGAGCCAGCATTACAGGAATTTCCGGATGACGGGGGTGTGACAGCAGAGGATGGGCTGCAGCAGTTCTTTGATGATATCATGGAGGGCCGTGTGAGGCCTGCCATGACCGAGACAGAGTTGGAGACAAAGGTGGCTGAGCTGTTTGTACGCAACAGAACTAAACCGCCTGAGCTGAACCTGCTCTCCACGGACAGCAACAGCAAGACAAAATACTTAATCTTCACCACAGGATGCCTCACCTACTCCCCACACCAGATAGGTAAGGCTGTGGTCTGAGCCCAGGGCATGCCAGCCTCCCTGGGGGTGTGGGCTGCAGCTCGCTCTGAATTTGAATCTGGAAAAGACCTGTTTTATTTGCTGCCTGTTTGTGGTGAGTGAGTTGCAGTTTTGCTCAGTCTGCTGGATTCTTGATATGTGAGGCTTTTGAGATGCCTCCGGTCACTGAAAGGGGTTCGACACCACAAGCACTTGCCTGAGGGTTGTTTTGTTGCTACCAGGCTTGACACGTGGCCAAACAAGAAAGTCATGGGAAGGGATGAGCAGAAGATCAAAAAGGAGCTCCTGACTTAAGGACATCAGCCATGAGTTGCGCACTAGCGGGTGGTTGGGAAGGGCGGTGATTGCCCTGATAGGAGTGTGTGGAAGGCCCTCAGCCCTGTTGTCTTGTGGGGATGGAGAGGGCATCAGGGCAAGACTAGTTTGAGCAGCTTGAAGTTCACATGTGTGTTGCTTGCACAGTGCCCCTCAACTCTGGGAGACAGAGCCCTGCCTGCCTCTGTGCTTGCCTGCCTGATCCAGGTGATCACCCTGCATCACGTGGCCTTTCAGTCTTGGCAAGACACTTGGGCACTCCTGGTTTGGTACTGAAGAGCCTTCATGGTGGGTTATTAGCTGCCCCAAGGGGTGTTTCCATGGCAAGCTGATGCCAGGCAGCTTGCTGGGCACTCAGCCTCCTTGCTCAGTGGGGTACAAGGGACTGTGGTTGCAGCACAAGCCAGGCAATGGCGCTGCTGGTGACCTTTTTCTGGGTTAGGACTTCCCTTGCTCATCTGGGGCTCTCTTGTTGAGGCACTGGGACTAGCAGAGTCTGAATTTATAAGAAGCTAGTGCAGTGATGAGTAGAAGCAGGTAGACTAGCTGCTTTGCCAAAAGCCCCTGAAAGTAGTAAAGTTCAGTGGAAAGGACCAGACAGATAAGTAGAAATGTGGGGAGGGAAGGAGAGCTGCTTCCAGGCAAGAATACTCTTCTGTAAAGCCAGACAGTTTCAGTTCCTTTTGCTGCTTGCACAATTACAGCCTTGCTTTCCTGCTGCAGGCTCTTCTAACCTTCCTGTTACTTGGTCCTGCACCAGTACAGCCCAGTAAGGCAGGGAAAGGCAGTTTCCAAAGCTGTAGGCAACTTGGAGAAGAGTCACTTGATCTTTGCCCACCTAAACTAGGAATGCGACCTGGACTGAGCATAGCTCTGCTCTGTGCTCCTGTCCATGGCTGGGTCCGCAGACTGATGTGGTGGACCTTGACCTGCCTCTGGACAAGTGGCGGGTGGTCTGCCCTGACTCAGCCCTGTAAGCAGTGCTGCATCTTGATCCGCTGGATCAAGCAAGCACTGCCTTGCAGGCTGGGGCCTGCAGCACGCGACGGCAAAGCGTGGTGCAAAGGCAGCGCCTGCCTTTGGACTCCACCGACTTCCAGTGCAGCATCCCAGGGCTGTGGGTTTTGGTGCCTTTGAACTCCAGTGACTAGCTGACTGGTGGCCAGTGCCTGTGGCACAGACTGGCTGTTCAGAGGGACGAACCCCGGCTCAGCTCCTCTTCCAGCCATGAGTCACTGCAAAATGTTAGGTTTGCCCATTGGTTTGTGTGTCAAACCAGCCTTTGTACATCTGCTGTCTGCCCCCAAGGAACTGGTACTTGAAAGAGCTCGCTGTTGTGCTCATCTCTCACCAGGCTGCTGGTGGGAGACATGCTCCCAGCTGCTGGGCATCGGTGCTGTCTTGCCTGATCTGCGGCATGCAAGCACTTCTCCTGCAGGAGTTTCCTTTGAGCTTCTCTCTCCCTTGTGCTGGTGGCAGGCTTGAGTCATGGGCAAAGCTGCCTGTTCTGCTGGCTTGTGCGTGTGGGGGCCACGTAGCTGAGTTTGGAACTGGGAGTGTAGTGCTGCGGAAATGAGGATGAAGATGCTGGTGAGCAGTGCCAGTTGAGTGGAAGAGCAAAGGTCCTGTCCTGAAGTCCTGGGCTGTCCAGGTTCAGATTCAGTGATGTGAAGGGCCTCAGACTTGAGGTGCAGTGTGGTGTCACCCTGACGTTGTTGGTCTGCGGAAGGGGACTAAAATGAAGGGTATTCGGCCATGATTACCTTAGAGGGGTGATGGGATGGGCCATCTTCCAGCTACTCTTGGACCTGCTGAGGATTAAGCCCATGTGTGCCCAAGAGCTGCTGAGGCTCACAGGAGTCCTCCAGGAAGCTGTTGTAGATGGTTTGTGTTTGGGACCTCTGCCTAGAGCTGGAAGGGGACAGGGCTTGACCCATAGCATGTGTCTCATTTACTCAGGAAGTTCAAAAGCACTTGAGCCCAGTTTGGGTTTAAACCCCAGTTCTTGGAGCTTTCTGGGGATGACCCCCACCTGCGCTTGACAGCATTGGGGGAAACACACTGGCTGCAGCAGGGATCTGCTGGGCCTTCTCCAGGCTGGATATTGAAGGAAGTGGGCCCAGCCCAAGAATTTGTTTAGGAGAAAAACATTTCTGCAGCCAGAGTGTCTCCCAGACCAGCGCAGCTTCCCTGTGCTTCAGAGCACACTGCGAGCTGGGCTTAGAGCGAGGTGTGGCTGTACTGGCTGGGTTGGCAGCTGTGCGCTGGGTATCTCCCTGGCTGGGATTGAATGTACCAGTGTGTCACTTTTGGGCAGTGTCCTGGCCAAAAGCACCACTTGTGAGAGCTTGAAGGAGCCTGGCAAGGACAGCAGCCCTGTCCTGGTCCTCGACTGTAAGCAGCCCGGTTCTTCTTTCTTAGCAGTGCTAAGGGAAGCCCCTTCTTGAAGCCTGGGGACTTCCACCAGCCTTGCTGTCTGCTGGCAGCAGCCTGCAGAACCACCTGATTCTGCTTTCTGTCCCCAAGGGATTAAAAGGATCCTGCCCCATCAGATGACAACTGCTGGGCCGGTGCTTGGTGAGGAGAGGCGCTCAGATGAGTTCTTTGACTCACTGGATCATGTCATCGACATCCATGGGCACATCATTGGCATGGGCCTCTCCCCTGACCACAGGTGAGTGTGGTGGATTGGCAGTGCTGACTTCAGACACTGCAGGGGGTGGGCGACAGCTGCTTTGGGGCTTTGTGGGGTGAACAGGAGAAGAAATGACTGTAGTGAATGGAGCAGGGTGCCTGCGCAGGCCGCTCTGCTTGTTCATGTCCCATTTATGTCCTAGTGCTGATGGCATGTGTTACCACCTGAGCATCTCCCCAGATCTTGGCAGGAATGCTTTCTTCCCTCTGCGCTGCTGAGCCCAGTTCAGGATAGGGTCAGGCAAGGAGCCTTGTAAGAGTGAAGGAGCTGCCCACACCAATGTGTCTTGTTCCCGAGGCAGATCAATACACCTTAAGGTTGGTTTTAATGGGATTAAAGAGGCTTGACCTAGCCCCTAGGGCCTACCTTCCCAATTGTGGTGGCCCTTCCCTTTCCAAACGTGGCAAGAAGTGTTTCAGCAATGTGTTCCCATGTTTCAGCCTGCATTTTAGTGAGCTGAGCTGCAGGCTTGCTAAGGACCGGAGAAACTGCTCAGTCCCTGCCCCACTTGACTGCACTGCACATTTACAGCTAGGGGCTTGGTGAGCTTCATTGCATGCAGTGAGGTGCAGGGTAACCCCTCTGCTCCCCTCCCCAAGGTACCTGTATGTGAACAGCCGTGCCTGGCCTCGGGACTGTGTCATCTCTGACCCAATGCAGCCACCACCCATCGCCGAGGAGATCGATCTGCATGTGTTTGACCTGAAGACAATGAAGGAGGTGAAAAGAGCCCTCCGTGCACATCGGGCCTACACACCCAATGAGGAGTGCTTCTTCATCTTCCTGGATGTCAGCAGGGACTTCGTAGCAAGGTCTGTGGTGATGGGGCCAGGCAGGATTCTGACCCTGCGTCTGGGAGGGCCTCGGGGCCAGCACTGCAGGCCAGCTTGTGCAAGCAGGGCTGGTCCATGTGCTGGAAACTCCTGTGTGTTGTGAGCAGAGCAGGAAATGGGAGATTTGTAAAGAGCAGAAGGACTGAATCAGAGGGTGCTGTTAAAGGCTGTCTGCCCTGGTCCTGTTGTGAAATCAGTGAGGAAAGGGGAAATTCTGGGCTGTGGCATGTTTGGCAGCGGGTGGCAAATGCCCTCCCTGGGGGCTGCAGGCAGCAGGTGCTGTGGACTGAGTTGAAGGGGCTCTTCAAACAGCCCTGGGTTCCCAGAAGGAGCTGGCCTGTCCCTGCTGACAGAGCTGCAGATGGAGGCTGGGGCCTTTGGCCAGGCTGGGGCACTTTCTGCCTCCATCTGCGTGGAAGGAAGGGGATTGGGAGTGACAAGTTATCGGGGCTGCTGGGGTGACATCCTGACCGGTGCCTTGTCCACTGCAGTGGGGCAGAGGATCGCCATGGCTACATCTGGGACCGGCACTATAACATCTGTCTGGCAAAACTGCAGCACGACAACGTGGTCAACTCAGTGGCGTTCAGCCCAGTGGAGCAGGAGCTGCTCCTCACAGCCAGCGATGACACCACCATCAAGGTGTGGCGTTCCCCTCGCACGGTGCGCATCCAGCAGGCCAGGAAGCCGAGGCCCAGGAAACTGCTCTTCTCCTGGCTCATGAACCAGAGAAGCTGAACTCAGGTACACCTGCTCCTGCAGCTTCCTCACTGCAGCCACCTCCTCTGGAGCTTGCAGAGCTTTGAGCCCTGCACAACAGAGATGAGCTCTGGGCACATGAATCCCATCCGCCGAGTCAGGAGGGATCCCGGTAGTGGGAATTGCTTCCTCCTCGGAGCATCTGCTTCAAAGATGGAACGTAAGAGCTGAGGGCCAGTTCCTGAGCCTGTCGGGCAGCAGCCCAAGCTGGTCACTGCAGGGTAGGCTCCCCACAGCTTCTCACGAACGCTGCTGCTTGGTCACAGCTCTCTCTGGGTGAGCTTTTGTCTCCGAGAACAGGCTGAGGCATGTCTCCAGCATTTGTACTGTGTGAGCCTGGGACATGGCTGACCTCACTGAGAGCTACCGGCTGCAGAGCACTTGGCAGAAGCCATGGTACAGTGCTGTACTGCCTTACTGCAGGACACTTTTAATATAGTAGTTTTATTAATGTTTGTTTGTCCCAAACATCCATGGGCAACTCATCTAGCTGTTGGGTAATGCTGAATGCCTCTTCCCACATGGCATCCTGGCCCCGGAGGGCAGCAGGGACTGGAGGGCAGTGAGAAGGCAGTGGGGGAGGCAGGGCTGGGGGGGGGTTGGCTGGCATCTCGTGTGGCCCCTGGGGATGCAGCCAGTGCCCTGTTGATGCCTTCTGTTAGCGACTACGTGTTGATGTCACCAGTTTCCAAACTTGAGAGTGGGGAGGGCTGGTGGTAACATGGTGCTGGCTTTGCCTCTGTCTTCCTCAGCTAAGTAGCACTTAAATAAGCTATGGCATCAGTAATGTATTTATTCTAGGGGATCTGCTGTCCCTTCCCAAGGGGGCAGCCATGAAGATGGCTGGTGGTTCTCATGGTCACCTCCTGCCCATGCTAATCAAGTTGTGGCACTTTAGGTTCTCTCGGTATGTTTTCCATGAGTAGGTGAAGGCACCCATGGGTGGCTGCAGGTATTCACCCATGGAGGAGCACAACCCACCTGCCTGAAGTGACAGTTTCAATAAGCTTCCTTCCTCCTGGGCTGACTTACTTGCCATGGGTTTGGTGATTAGCTCCCCCTGGGGACCCCTCTGACAGTGGAGCTGACACTTGAAGCAATTACAAGCTTGATGGTGTTTGCTCTGTATCTGTCCCTCAAGCTTTTCTCCCTGCAGCAGGTACCCAAATGTAAGAGTCTAAAATGAAGCCCCTAATCTTGACTTGGCCTAGATGGCTGGAGCTGGCAGTGACCCCAGGAGCTGCAGTCACTCCTGGAAGCTGGGCTCTGGGCTGCATCCAGAAAAGAGCTGTGTCCCAGCCAGGGGCCGGAGGAGGCATTTTGGGACTCCCCTGGGAGCACTGGTGGCAATTGTCTCTGCCACTCACTGCCTTGGGTTGCAGATAGACTTAATGGAGGCAGCAGCTACTGTCTTGATATGCACTGATGGCTTTAACAGCTTCTGTTGCCCTTGGCAGAAGGGTTTGTACCCTCATTCTGCTGTGCCCCAGCAGGTGCCCATGGCTTTATCCAAAACCCTGTACTCAGGTTTTCTGTCATCATAGGACTTCCAGAAACAAGGGAGTCCGTGTGTGTGTGCACACAGGATCCACATCCAGCGCTCTGTCCAGTCACACAGCAAAGGAACAGCCTCTACCCTCCTCCCCTGAGATTGTGAAATCTCTTCTCCCTGGGCTCGGTGTAGTAGTGAGCAAGGCACTGAGGGTTTATGTTTGTACCAAGTTCTGCTCTTCACTATGCCATTGAATAAATATTCTGCTAAAGCATCTCTGCAATGTGAGTTTGTTTTTTTCTGAGTGCTGTTCTACTGAAGCAGAACTGAGGCCAGAAATGTCATGGTGCTGTGCCTACAGCTGCTGGAGCACTGCAGAAGTAGCTGACCAAGTTGTAGTTACCTGCCCTGGGCTGTGGAGTGCAGGCAGAAAGCTGTGAAACAACAGGAAAAGAGGAGAGAGGCAGAGAATTGCTCAAATCTTCTTTGTTCTCATGGAGGAGGACAGGACAGCCCTGGGGCAGGGGAGCAGCAGGTCATAGCAGCCTTGGCAAAGTGCTTCTCTGCCAAGACCAAGTACTGCAGGCTCCAGGATGGGCCAGGGCCTAGAGCATCTGGCTTCTCTGTGTCTCTCCTTGATTTCTAGATTTTTCAAGCACTAACAGACACTGACTAGGTAAGTGGAAAGCAAGCATTGTGGCCAGTCCTGTCCTGGTGGTAGGAATTCCTGTGCTGCAGCAGCATCACCAGCTGCAATGCTGATGTCTCCTTATAGCCTTTTGCTATCTTGGTCCATTGTGCAGCAGCTGTATGGAGGTGGATCTGGCTGCTCCTTGGAGGGGACAGACCCCCTTGAGTACCCCTCATATTTGTCTCCTCTACAGCCATGCAGGTAGAGGCAGCTGTGCTGCTGTTCCCCAGCATGGGCCGAGTCCCTTGGCTGGTGCTACAGCTATGGAGGGGCAGGACAGGGCCTCCTGCGGGGACAGGAGGAGCAGCACAGGCACTTGGCTCCCAAAAACAACTAAGAACCACCAGCCTGTCCTAGAGGAGCTCAGCAGCTGCTTTATTATCCAGTACCCAGGAACATGAGTGTAATGTGTTGGCTTTGCCTTTCCAGTTGTTCTGCAGGTCCTCTCTGCTGCTGTTGGTAAAGCTGGCCCAGCACCACTGTGCCTGCTCTGAAGAGCTCTGCGGCCCCTGGCATGTGTGAAGCTCCAGCAGCCAGGCTGGGGTCAGGTCACTCCTTCCCTGCCTGATCTGGCACCCCTTGTTTGGAAGCTGCAGTGGTGGTGCTGAGCAGACACACACCCCCCCCCCAAAGGGCTGCAGCATTACTGCAGGGAGGCAGCAGCTGGGGAAAGCTCCCAGCACAGAAATAACCCCCACAACCCCCGAGGTGATCCTGCCCTGCTCCTCTTCCATCCCGTGCAGTGCTGGTGCCCCAGCAGCCCATACATTGGACAACACTGATGCTCTTCAAACAGCTTTTATTAGTGGTTTTTGACCATACTACATTGTCAAGGAAAAAAAAAAATTACTTCATAGTACCAGGCTGAGATGGGTGTTCTCCGATAGTTGTGGTCAAAATGGAAAAAAAAGAAAAAAACCACAAAAAAATCCAGCGGTGGCTTGTGCCAAGCGTCCATCCATATGCCAGCCAGGCTGGCAGAGCTCTGCCCAGAAAGGTACTGTACCCCTGCCTGCAGCACATGGGCTGCTACAAGGGACATGCACTACAATTACTCCTGCAAGCTCCAGAGCTGCTAAAAAAATGAAAAAGGCAGTGCCAGATCTGCTTCTCCTCGGCTACGTGGTGAGGGAAGGGAAACACCGCAGCAAGTAAAAGCTGCTGTCGCAGGGGCTCGCCTGTTGTGCCATACCCCTGCCATCCAGTACCCCTCTCCAATGGCAGCACAGCTGCGGTGCCCCGATCTTTGCTCACAGCACAGACTCTGCAGGCAGGAAGGGTCCTGCCACCCCTCACCCACCTCCAAGAAGAGCTGAGGGGGCAGCAGCAAGACAGGGTGCAGGCAGCTGCCCAGCCCCACTCTGCTCTGCAGGGGGGGCTGCTCCAGGTGGACACACACCCACTGACCATCTGCCCTTGGGAAGAAATGGGCAGGCCCCTGCCTGCACCACAGCCCTCCTCTTTTCACAGACTCACAGCAGCCATGCCAGGTTTCCCAGCCCACCCTGCTGCAGCCACCCTGCCTGGCTCACCCATGGCTGCTGTGCTGACCCTGGCTGCACTGGCACAGGCTCCTGTCCCCCTCCTCCCGCTGAAACAGCAGGCTGCCTCTGGCCATGGCCTTTGCACACACGAGGTATGATACCCACACGGAGTCTCCAAAGGGGGGTGGGGGGTGCCAAAGGCTGTCCCAGAACCCATCCACAGGCAGGGACAGACCCTAGGCCAGCAGAGCACCCTTGGGTGCAGGAGGTTCTGCTTGGGTCAGGGTCCAGCTCAGCTACCCACCAGCCTGCAGAAGGACATCAGGCACCCCCTGAGCTCCTCAGGCAGCAGTGGGGACACCCTGAACCACCGCAGGAGCAGGCAGTCAGGGCAGCACCACTGAGCAGGGGGACAGGCAGACCTCGCAGGGCTCCCTGGGCCCTGGCTGGGTCGCAGCTCCTCTTCACTGATGGCGTCCCGGGCACTGCTGGGGTGGCCGTGCCGGAGCAGAGGTGGAAGCAGACCACAGGCGGGGTGGGCTCTGTGTCCATCAGGCCAGAGCTGGGTGCCAGGCAGGGAGCTGCTGGTTCCTGCCCCCCAGAGGGGCTTCAGGCCTTCCTCCACCACAGCCTCGTGTCCCCTGGGCCCACCAACAGCTCCCTGCCGAGGATGATCCATGATGGCCAAGAGCAAGAAGAGGGTGACCACTCTGCAGCCTCACTGCCTCCCTCCCAGCCTGAGGAACAGCACAGGAGCTGGACAGGATCCTGGATTATTATTGCAAGGTAGGGTCAGCAGCCAACTCCTGTGACCAACAAAACCTCTCCTAGGGCACATTTGGATGCTGACACAGGTGCGGGAAGCACAGGCAGAGAAGGCCTTCAGAGTCCAGCCTAGCTAACTGCCCATCCAGTTACTCATGGCCACAACAAAACAACTCCAGAGGGACCAGCCAGCCACAACACAGTAACATGGCAGCGGTTTCTTCTCCAGAGACCTTCTTGTGGGTGCTGAACACTTGCTGCCCAGAAGGCGCCAGGAGCCCAGGGACAGAAAGGGGACAGCAAATTTCACTCGGGGACCTCTTCAGCCACGCCAGGTCCTACCCAGGTGGCTGCAGGCTCAATGAGGGGCTGAGCAGAGAAAATGCTCCAGTGTGCAATGACCAGGAACCGGCAGGCATGCTGTTCCCAGAGCCAAGGGAAGGACAGGGTAAAGCTGCCGCTGGTGGGCAAGGCAGGCCCTCGGGGAGAGCAGGGACTGGCCAGCAGTTGCCCACCACACAGGTGGACAAGAGACAGGCGATGTCCATCAGTGCCACAGCCAGAGAGGTGAGAGTGCCCATGCAGATAGATGGCGGCAGCATGGTTGCAGACAGCGGCAGAGCTGCAGCCATACCTGCTGGAGAGGGCCCTGGCAAAGCTGGTGCACCTGCGCTGCTGCAGCTGCCCTGTGATGGGGATGAAAGCCAGCTCAGGAACATCTGTGTGAGTAAAGATAGCTTCCAGCACCCCTACTGTTCGGCCCACTGCTGATCAGGCACAGCCAGGCAGAGAATGGCAGGGTCTGGCTAAAAACCTGCCTGGGGCTCTCAGGGTTCAAGGGGCTGACATCCTGCACCAAGCCCTGCATCATGCTCCTCTCCCAGGACAGGACAGGCAGTCTCCAGGGGAGATTCACTTCTCTTTCACTACGGGCATTGCTGGTTCTGTCCCATGCTCCCTCCCAGGCAGCAGGTACTGGCTGCCCCATCCTGTGCTCCCAGCACACTGCTCAGAGCACAAACCACCCATCAAACACACAGCGAGGGCCAGGCTCAGGGCACCGCTCCCCTGCCTGCCACGCAGCTCGGCTCAGTGCTCCTCTCTGAAGACACCAATGGCACCAAAACAGTGGCAAACCAGTTCGCATCTCTCTCACCCAGCTTGCACCAAGTCTGCCACACACCCTTCCCATCCACCGAGGCACAAACCAGCCAGCAGCCCAGAGCAATAGCACCCCTGCAGCACACAAAACTTCCAGGAATCTCTGAAGCCTAGACAGCTGAGCCAAACATCCACATGACGTGGTGCTCAGGCAGGCCAAACCCTTGTTTTACTACAGAGCACTGCAGATGTGCACTAAACTGGTAGAGCAAGAGCTGCACTGGTTTCCACTGGGAGCCCAGACAACGGCAGTTCAGACACCCAAGTCCCTGCAGGAGATCTTCTTGTACCCCGCAGACTGTGAACGTCCACCCAAACCTCTTCTCAGGGAAGGTCTCTCTGACACCAGGGAAGAGGGTTCCCATCAGACACCTCATTTCCACTCAGAGTGAAGGTCCCTTTTTGGGAAGGGCTTTTCACCTTCCACTGTTTGCCCCCTCCTCACTCCGAGACCTGCCTGAAGTGCAGCACAAGAGGGGGATGCCCCACTCGGGGCTGGCTCTGCGTTCACTGCTCCCGGAGGTGAGGAGGGTTAGAGGCCCGTGAGATCAACGATGGCTTTAATAAAGATGGCATCATCACGCACGTAGGAGTTCTTGGCTTCCATCACGGAGACAGGGCAGAACAGCGGGCAGCCGCTGGCAATGTTCATTTCTGTGACGGGTCGCTGGAAGGAGGAGGATGTCACATCAGGTCGGAAGGCATCAATGATGTGCTCCCGGTTGTTCTGATCCAGGAGCATCAGGGTTACCTGTGGGGAAACATGAAAATATATGAGAACAGCTGAATAGAAAGCACATGGAAACCCAGCCCAGTGACCTGCTCACTTGAAGCCTGTGAAACATGCAAGTACCAGTGCAACCATAGCCACATCACACGCCTACAAATCTTAGAAATGCCTGTAAATAGGGTCATGGAGAACATCATCTCAGTGACATTCTGCAGAAACTTTCCCACATCCTGCCCTGTCACTGTAAACTTCTGTGTGGCGGTACAGGGCTGTCAGACTGACTCTGAACACCTACAACTGGCCAGCGTGGTGTTCACTCCCAACACCAATACCCCACGCAGATATTTCATTAGGTTGCAGAGTTGCTGGCCCTTGCACAAATAGACGGCCCCTCTCTCTGCATCAGTACTTTGCCCGCTCAGCCCTGAAGTGTTTTGCAAACCTGCAACATCTAGGAACAACAATCTGAGCTTCTGATGCCAAGTGAGCATCAGCTGCACCCTGAGTACTGAGGCCATGACAACCTTCCTTCACCCCGAATTCATGTAGAGGCTCTGCTTGCTTTCCAAATAAGCTGCTTCTCTCTTTCCACAGCCTCTGCCGTTTCATGCCCCTGCCCTGTAGCACACTTGGTGCTTTCAGCACAACTGGGGAATCCCCGGGGTGGCCAACATATCAAAGCCCTTCCTTCTTCTGCTTGCTAAGTAGGCCAGACCAACAGTGTCTAGAAGCTCAAGGGTGTGCAAAACTAGAGAGGCACATTGCTGGGCATAGCAGGCTTTGTCCTCGTCCTGTTTTTGGCTTAGTTATTTTCTTTCTAGTAGCTGGTATAGTGTTATGTTTGGGTTCAGTATGAGAAGAACGTTGATAACACACTGATGTTTTCAGTTGTTGCTAAGTAGTGTTACTAAGTCAAGGATTTTTCAGTTTCTCATGCTCACCCAGCAAGAAGGCTGGAGGGACACAAGAAGTTGGGAGGGGACACAGCCAGGACAGCTGACCTCAACTGGCCAAAGGGGTATTCCACACTATGTGATGTCATGCGCAGTGTATAAACTGGGTGGAGTTGGCCTGGGGATCCTGCTGCTCAGGAACTAACTAGGCATCGGTTGGCGAGTGGTGAGCAATTGCATTGTGCACCACTTGTTTTGTGTATTCCAATTCTTTTATTAGTATTATTGTCATTTTATTATTATTATTATCATCATCATCATTACTCTTTTCTTCCTTTCTGTTCTATTAAACTGTTCTTATCTCAACCCACAAGTTTTACTTTTCCCTGATTCTCTCCCCAATCCCACTGGGTGGGGGGGAAGTGAGTGAGCAGCTGCGTGGTGCTTAGCTGCTGGCTGGTGTTAAACCATGACAGTCCCAAACCTACTTTCTGGTTGAAGGGCCACCGCAGAAGTGCATCATTGGGTCCTTTCATCACCACAAAGAACAAGGAGAGATGGGTCCCACGCCCGGTGCCGTCCCCGTTCAGGTAAACGCGCAGACACATCTTGTAGCCATACTTGCTTGTGTAGAAAGCTATCAGAGAGTTGCAAAACAGACACAGTGAGCATCAAACCCAGCAAAGCCTGACACCAGCAAGTTCCTTTGAACTCTGAGGACTTTAAAGTTTGGATCCTGGAAGAAGCCAGGTCTAGGTCTTAAAATACCTGCACCACGGACGTGGTCTGAAAAGCCACCAGGTACAAACAACAGTAATTTTAGAGTGGCCTGGAGACAGCCCAAGGTCAGGCAGTCACAAGCCCCTGGTCTAGCTGAGACGCAGAGCGCTGCAGCACAGAGCAGGGTTCCTGCCAGCCCCTCGGGCTCTCCCCACCTGCCACCACAGGCACAAGCACCCTGGGCAGAGCCCAAAGCTGGAGCTCTGTCCGGGAGCTAGGCAATTCCCACTGCATCCCACCACAGACCTGCCAGTTGTGCCACATGACTGCTAAAGGAGCTGCAGTTCATGGCAGTAACGCTCACGAGTAGGAAGAAAACCAGCCCCCAAAAAACCTGACTGGGGGTAGACCATCCTCAGTACTCACTGCTCCCTCTTCGTAAGCTGGCTGCCTCTGACAGGGGCAGAGGCTCAAGTGAGCTTCAGTCTCTGGGTAGGATCCCACCTGCTCTGCATGGCATGCATATGGCTGGGTACAGGGATCTCAGGCTCGCTCCTTCTCCAGCAATTCTGGGAATGCCCATGTTGTGATGCCAGACCCATGCAGGGCCACAGAAATATGTCTCAGAAGGGGACTTGTGGTAAATCACCCTCTCACAGTGGCACAGAGCTGCGTGCCTCAGGTCTGGTGAGGCTCAGCAGCCTCAGGGCATGGGGCCGATAAGAGCCAGCATTTTACTGCAGGACTTGGTACACTTCTATGAACAGGCGGACTAGCACTAGTAGAGATACTGTACACTTCCACAGGGTGAGGAGGCAGAGATCAGGGCTTTGTCACCCGCTTCCCTCCCTGCACTCCCCAACTCGTTTCCTCTAGTCCTTCCTCTCCACCTGCTTCACCCAAAGGCTTTCAGGGCAGATGTCACCCTCTGATAGACCAAGCAGCACATCCTCACAGCCTACCTGGGGCTTCCCAGCACTCCTGTAACCCTGTGAATGTAAAACCAGGTGGGGAACTAGAGGAAAGATGGCTGATCAGAGCACTGGGAATACCCACGAAAAGACACCAGGCAGCCAGAATGCTAAACACCTTGTGCACCACGCTGCCAGCTCAAAGCAGTGAAGTGGGCATCCTGCTTCCCACCAGCCCGAGCAAAGGTGAAGCGCATCAGAAGCAAAGCAAGAGCCCAGCAAGCTGCCCACTGGCATCTGACAGCCAGCAGCGGGTGGCTTTCTAGCAGGAGCTTCGCTTTGGACTGTCGTGGTTCATGCTCCCAATGAACCTTTCTTGTGAGGATTTGCCTTTTTGAATTCTTATGATTCTGCCTTCTGCAAAATCCTGTGGCAATCATTGTGCCCTCAAAATGCAAGTGAGTGGTAACTCTACTTCCTTCTCTTTGTTTTAACACTGATTTCATTTGGTATTGTCTCACCTTCACATTTAAATACAAACCAAACACATATACTCATTTCCCCTTTTCATCCCATTCACAACCTAGACTCCTCTCTTCCTAGCTGTCTCCTTCCCTGACTGAACAGCACTAGTCTATTTGCTTCACTTTCTAAGATTAAAAAACCACCTCCAGAAGAAACATTTGCTTCTCAGCTGAGGCAGCACCAGGAATGAGGATCTCTTATCTAAATGACACAAGGCCTTGTACTTTGCACTTACAAGGGGGAAAAAAAAAAAAAAAAAAAGTCCTGCCTTTTCCAGAAGCAGTCTTGGCATTAGGTAGAGGCAGCCCTCACCTTCCAATCCCTCCAGCCACATAGAAGATTCTCACGAGCAGATTGCATAGACCAACCAGCAACACAAAACACAGTCTGGTGGCCCGCAAAGTAGTTTTTCTTTTGATGAAACAGTTTATAGAAGACCTGAGCCCTGCCTTTGCTGCCCTGCCACCACTACCAGGATGGAGATTGGCCAGCACGCAGCATGGAAGAAGAGGCACCAGTAACCATGAGCTGCAGTTCTGGGAGGAACTGTGTGTTCAGAGCACAGCTGAACAAATGTCTGGATATATGAAGCCTCTTGCATTTGGAGAGGTTTCACCCCTTTCTCTCCCTTGGGCTGACTCTGATACTTATATCCCTCCACCAGCGGACTTGATTCTCCAACCCAGAAAAACAAATCCCATGCCCCTGCAAGGACCCCAGGTCACATCAGCCCATGGAGGGGCCTGAGGAGCCCCTGAGCTGGGGCACAGCAAGTCAGGATGCCCGTGGCCAGAGGACAAGAGTCAGCTCTGTCCAGCATCTCCCTCCAAACCGCAGCCTTTGGAGACATTCAGGTCAAGCAGCTCTCAAGCATAGTTGTCCCGGTTTCAGCTGGGATAGCGTTACTAATTTTCTTCCTAGTAACTGGTACAGTGTGTTTTAAATTTAGTGTGAGAATGATGTTGATAACACACTGATGTTTTAGTTGTTGCTAAGTAGCACTTATCCTAAGTTAAGGATTTTTCAGTTTCCCATGCTCTGCCAGCAAGCAGGTGCACAAACAAGAAGCTGGGAGGGAATATGGCCAGGACAGCTGACCCGAACTAGCCAAAGGGATATTCCATACCATAGAACATCACGCTCAGTATATAAACTGGGGGGAGTTGGCCAGGAGGGGTGGATCGCTGCTCAGGCATCAGTCAGCAGGTGGTAAGCAATTGCACTGTGCATCACTTGCCTTTTCTTGGGTCTAATTTCTCTCTTTTTGTTATATTCCTTTTCATTACCATTATTATTATATTTGTATTATTATATTTCTTTTTTATTTTAGTTATTAAAATGTTCTTATCTCAACCTACGAGTTTTACTTTTTTTTTTTCCCCAGTTCTCCTCCCCATCCCACTGGAAGCAGGGGAAGCAAGCGAGTGGCTGCATGGTGCTTAGTTGCTGGCTGGGGTTAAACCACAACAGTGCAGGAGATGTACGTTATGCAAGATTTAAGGTCCTCCAAGTCAAACAAAATAGATTTGAAGCAGATTTGTTGGCTTTGGGAAAAGGAAGTGTTGCCCTTCCCAAAGGGAACACAGAGCAGGGGTTTTCCACAGCTGCTGTTGACTTTTAAAAGGAAATGCTAACTGCACGCGCACAGTTTCAGTAGCAGTTTAGTTCCCCTCAAGAAGAAGAATCCTTTTTTCTTTCAGTTTGTCAAAAGAAAAAGAACTCTGAACAGCCTTCATCCATAAAACAGATATAAAAATAGCTTTTAAAATTCAATTGCTTTTATCTTGTGGCCCAGCCACAGTCTGCTTTTTCACAGCTCCAGGAAGCAGGTGTAAGGTACATGCTCTAGGTTTGCATGCAGCTCTGGGCATTTTGAAAAAGCTCTCCAGCACACTTAGATCTAAGCAATTGCAGCTCAGGCAAACTCAAAACTCTCCTCCTCAACCATTCTGTTGTAAGGTAAGCTCCCAGCTGAGCCATGAAATGGTGTGAAGAGATGGTTTCATCTTACAGCTGCAACCCTGGGCAGTGCTTTCATAAGCAAACAAGCCATATCACAGTCTACTGCTCACTGTGAGATTTTCTTTTTTAAGAACAGGAGGAACAGCACTGGGCTGGGACAGTTCTGTGAGGAGAGCCCCTTCCTTTAACAGATATTCAAGCACTTCCCTGGGTATGGTTTGGGCTTTATTTAGACATTGTCTCTTGCACTGTCACGCTTTAGGCATCAAAATATATTTCTGGGGCTCTAATATATATTTCCTCCCTTCCTTAACCATTTTATTGCTGGTTTTATGGTCTCTGAGTATTTTACTTCTAACTAGAGGGTTATGCAGGGCTATTCCAGAGCTAAGAGGGTTGCATTCTCTATTATGAGAAATTAAATAGGTCTTCTGCAATCAAAAAAGCACCTCTTTTAGCAGCAGGTTTTTTTAGCATTGGGCTAAATGAAAGTGGTTCAGGCTCCACAAGGAAATGGGGACAGAACAGAAGTACATCTGAATGGCCAGCATCTCCCCTGCTAAGGACACCACTACAAATCCCACACCCAGCTGAGACACAAATGTTTGTGCAATTTTGCAAATTTGTGGGCAATAACCTGGAGAGAAGATCGCAGGAGAGCGGCCTGTTATCGCCTCCTGACGCTTTCTGGCAAATTCTGTTATCTTCCAGATGAAAACACCATCGTAGGTGGAAGCTTCCATGTTGCGGATCTTTTCCTCCATCTCAGCCATGGCCAGATCTTTGAGCCCAATGCTCCTTTCCAGCTGCCGGACCTGCTCAGTGGGATACACGTTGCAGCCTGGTTAGAAACACGTACTGCTGTGAGACCCAAGAAAGCCAGCAGACACCAGCATCCCCTTCAGGACAACTCTTTAGCGAGAGATGTTCTCAAGAATTGACAGGGGTCACGGGAAGGAGAAATTTAGCATCATAAGCCAATTCACTGAAGCTTCATTTTGAACCTGTCATTCTGGAGAAGATACATTGATACAACTCAGTGCTTGAGCTGGAAACTTTCCCACAGTGAATGGAAAAGTCGTCCCAACGAACAGCTCTATTATGTTAGCAGCACAAGAAGTGAGGATGGGGGGGGGAGGGGGAACCCAACAAATCAGCATTGTGAGAAAACTAGACTGAGAAAGAAAAGAACCTACACCCAGCCAACAAGGTCTCCAGAGGGTTAATCACTGCTAGCTAACATAGGGTCACGCTAGTTTTGGCAGCTCCCTTGCTGAGAGAGCACAGGTATGCTGCAAACTGCACAACTCGTAGCTGTCAAGACACATTGGCAGTGCTCAGCAGGGACTGTGCTGGAACATACTGGTGGGGGCACCTTCTTCACGCCTCCAGAGTCTGCTTGGCACAACACAGCAGCACAGCATCAATGATTACACTCCTTTTCAAAGGTCTGGAAGGTGAGCAGCCCCATGGATTCAGAATGATCTGGTGAAATGCTGGGTGCTCTGTCTCTGGAAAACTTCACCTAGGAACAACATCTCAGTGTCTGCATAACTTGATTACTAACAGAGATCTGAATGCTTTACACCTGTCAGTTTAATTCCCATCTTTTCCAGGAAGCTTTTGAGGGTTGGGCACAGGCACAAAAATGTTGTTTTAGTTCTGCCTTCAGATTTGTGGAGTTTCAGGGCTGGGCAGTGAAGCTTTGCTAGCTAATAACATGGAAAGGAAACTGAAAAAAAGTCTCTGCTCAGAGTGCTGGAAAGCCCAAGCCAGTGGTTACACACCTTGTTACTCAGTGTTTCAATTTTCTCCTGGTCTAGTCGATGTTGCCGACTGTAGGCTTCAGCTGTTAGAGACACTCTTTCCACCTCCCGATTGAGCACACAGACAATGTTCTCAAAGGTCACCGTTTTCCTCTCAAGGGCCTCACATCTCCCCAAGAGCTCCAGGGACCTGGAGAGTTCCGACTCCGAGCACAAAGAGTTTGCTGCCAGTAGTGGGGAGTTGTTTTGCGATGAGGAAAGGGCAGGAAGGGCCTTTAAGTCTCCAGACCCAGCCTTGAGGCTGAGCACAAAACTCAGTAGCATGTAGAGATGCTCCGCCAAACACTTGCTTTCGTGTTCTAGTAGGTTTTCATTTTCCACCTACATGAAGAGAAATACATCCCCCATTCAGCAAGTTCAATCTACGCTGTCACCATCCACAGAACAAATTCCTCCTCTTGAGGTCACAATGTTAGCTTTAAATTATAAAGGGGAAAAACCAAAGAAAGACAGTTAAAAACCCTGTTTTGGGGGTGGGTGTGGGGTTTTTTGTTTTGTTTTAGAAATGCTGAAAATCACATACAATGACAGATGCTTAATGTTTCCCCAGCTGTACACACTGTTCTACTCTGTCTTCCTCCATTAGTTCCCAAAAGGGCTCTGTCAGATGTACTTTACACGAGGCTTTGTCCTTTGGTGCTGTTATCTCCCCAAAGAAGGATTTATATGAACATCACCAGTAGGAGCTGGGACAACTAAGTCGCATGGAGAAATATGGCGTGGACCCAGTTCTGTGCGTACAGCTGAAAGCAGTAAAACCATGAGAGTCTCAAAGCACTCAGGGTGTTCCTCCAGAAGGAGGAGGTTTCCTTCCACATTAAGTTCATCCTCTGGATACCCAAACTCTTGAGAGCAGATGATGTTAAGCTCCATTTGTAAAGGGTGTGAAACACCACTTTGTTCAAATATCTGAACGCAAACATGTGTAACAGTTTGGGCGACAGCAGTTTGCAGGTTGTCTCTAACACTGGAACTGAAAACAAGTCCCAAGATAAACATCAACAGATGAGCCCTTACCACCTCAGCACATCCAACAACCTCGAATCTGCAAGGCACTTTAGATCTGCCACAAGTTTTCACATGGTCCCGAAACTAGGAAGGAAGGAAGGCAATGTTAGATCTTGTGTCCCCAGGAGCTCCCTTTCCATCTCACTGACATCTAGGAAACTGAAGACTATCTCAGGAATGCCCAAGCCATCACTAATCACTAGCTGCCAAAGTGTGTGGTTATACCTGGACACTGCCTACCATTAGGTATGACTTTCACTGTAATACAAATACAGCACTGACACCTGGAAGGAAGTTTTATTTCTCTTTCTCTTGACAGCTAGGGGATCTCACTTCTCACCTGCATATGCAAGAAAGAAAAAACAACCAGCACAGGTACATAATATGGATGCTGAGCAACAAGTTTCACTGAGGGCAGAGAAAGGAGAAGCATAAAGAACAGCCCCTATGAAACAACAAGCCATTTAATTTTGGGGACTTCATGTAACCCTGGTCAGGACATGCCACAGCTCTGTATTTTTACTTCCAGCTAAGCATTATAAATCTGAGAACAAAAAGCTTCCAGGTGGTGGTCCTGCCCGAGTATTTATAGCAATTACTGCAGGTCCACCTGTGCAAGAGAAGATGCTCTGCTGGGTCCAGCATCCCCTCATTGGGGTGCTGAAGGATGCCGCGGCATCTCAGCCACCTCCCACCTGGCAGCTGCTCTGAAGAACCAAGGGCAATGGTGGATATTTCTACAGAGAAGTGCCACTAACCCCCCAGCTGCCAAAATTACTTGTTTGGGTTCCCACACAGTGCATGATTAATGCTAACAAGCACTGGCACATTATCATCTTGTTTTTGATATACCTCTCATCATCAGATATCAGTGGTCTGTTCTGAACAACCACCATATTCCACATTTACCTCCTACATCTGCTACAACAGATGTCGATTAAAAATGTTTTTAAACCACTTTTTTAAAAGCTTCTAGATCCATCTGTCTTGCTTAATGAGTCAGGTTACTCAGAGTCACAACGGCTGCAGCTAATCAATAAAAGTTTGGAGAGAGATAAAAGAGGCAGTTAATATTTAAACAAAGGACAGCTCACCTATGGGAATCCTACAAGCCTAGTTTCTGCTGGGCTCCACCTTTAGCCCACAGACAAGAAGATCTGTATCCCAAGAACCCAGCATGAAGTCCTTCATTACACTGCCCATTTAGAACCCTTTGCTCATCCTTTTAGAACCCTTTGCTCATCCTTTTAATAGTTCTGTCCCCCCTGCCCTACTGTAAGGGCCTTTTGCAAGTGCTACTAAAAATATTTGCCCATAGCAAGCAGGACAGTTTCAGATGAACATGCTTTTTGAACATGTTTCCCAAAATGTTGATTTTCAGACTGTCGAGCCTTGCCCTAGGAGCCAGTGGCATGGAGACCCTATAGACATGGATACCATTACATGACTAATTAGAAATAAATTAATTTAGCTGGAGATGGGCTCCCTTTCCATAATTGCAGCAGCTGTTGATATCGTTGCTTTACATAGGACACAAATACCCTTTAAACCCACGAGGGTGCTTTTCCCGCAGCAGCTCTACACCCAAACATGACAAACACACCGCTAAAAGGGAGGTGGCGTTGGCAGCACCAACACAAAACTACAAGTGCCGATGAGTCACGTGCACTTGCACCCGACCAGTATTTTGAGCCTTATGGAAAGGTCACATCTGTACTAACAGCTGCCACTTAATTGTCTTCCCCACTCCACTTTCTAATGGTCTTGGTTTTCCTCCCCGCTCCAAGAATGCTGATCAAGATGCCAAACACCATCGCTGCACACGGTTCACCAACAGTCACATGGATACCTTCTCCCTTGGAATCTTCTTCCCACAGCCTTCGCAAGTCAGTGGAAATTCAGGGCAGACTTCGTCATGAGCCTGTAAAAGAATCAACAGAAGACTATTTGGTCCTTTAAATAAAAGCTCCAATGAGGTTATATGGTAAGTACAATTCAACAGGGGTAGTTTTATACTTCATTACAGAAGAGTGTTGTATTCTACCAAGCTATACTCAAATCTTGGTCAGGCTGATAATTCTGCGTGCTGACTCATTTGTGTGATCTCCAGGCTACCAAAATTTTGGGTGCCTGCATAGCCTCAGCCTCACTTTAAAAGCTGCTATAATTAAAAAAAAAAATCAAATTATTGCTTTGATGGACAAGATAATCAACAGGAAGCTCCATTAATGGCTCTACCAGGAAAATACACGTTCAGACAGGTTGAGTGAAGCAAGCCACTATCTCAGCAAGATAATTTGTATAATTTTTCCACTGTAATGGTTATCAGTCAGCTGAAGTATGAACCCATAAGCCTACTCACCACATGCTGGGCTGAGCTGTCTGATAGTATCTCCACATCCAAATCAGAAAACCATTTTTCAACCAGAAAGAAAAATATTTTAAAACAGTTTCATTTAATAGCCCCTGCACACAAGCACCCAACCCTGCAGGAAGAGCACACAGAGTTTGTTTGGCAGCCAGAGGAGCTGAACAAATGATCAGGGCAACTGATACTCTGTCCTCAGCAGATACTAGGGCCAGCAGTACCAGCTAAATTGGGAATGCTAGAATGTGCCTCTGCTTTCTGTGTCATTTCCACACTGCTTAAACCTTCTCTTTACACACTGTTATGGGTTTGTGCGGTGTGGTTTTAAACCACGACACACACTATACAGTTGAAGCAAGGCATTGTAAATGCTGTGAAGATGCAGTTCAAAATTCACATTAAAAGATAAGTGCACTGAAGAACTCTGCCATGGTAGTAACAGGAAAAACAACAACAACAACAACAACAAAAATACCCCAGAAGCATTTATAAAGCAGTCACTGAAACCAGATACTTGAAAACTTGGTCACATTTATTCTTTATTAAAACAAGTTACTGTCTTGGGGGGGGAAACATGCACAAACTTAAATAGTGTTACCACATCAGAAACTGGAAAGTGAAACCCATTAGTGGCTCAGCTTTGGCTTCTTAGTTACTCTCTCCTTTTTATACTTTTAAATGAGTAATCAGACTCCAAGCCTCACTGCACTGTCCCTGGAAAAGTGACCAGCCAGCCTGCACAGTTCAGCTGGGTAGTGCTGCCTGCACAGACACTGCTGCCTGCAGAGGAGGCGGATGAGGCAGAGGGCCTTCCTTTATTCCACTCACTCAGAGAGGCTGAACCCTTTCTTCTACCCACCTACTGCTCTCACGTTCTGGAAACACCAGATAGCTTCTTCCCCATGACCCACAAAACGCTGGCATAAGAACAGACACAGTCTGGCTAAAGGAAGGGAACTTCACTGTAGAGACTATTTAAAAAGGGAGTATTTAAAACTTATGTTCTCCCATGCCAATGTGAAACTACCACCCTCTCTGCACTCCCTACCTCCCAGCATTTATCTTCCATCCCAACTCCACGCTACACCACGATGTATAACACCCAAGACACAGGCAGCCCTGCGAAGCATGCCCAGCTTGCAGCACGAGAAGGGAAACCAGCCTCGCAACAGCTAAGCTGAAAGTGCAACTGGTCCGTATGTAAAGTGTTTAAGACACCCAGAAGCATTAGCTTTAACCAGCACAGATCCAAACCTCTACACAAACATTTTTGTATAAACAATTTCAGGCTCTTCTGGAATCCCCTGTTCCTTCCCCCTCTACGCAGGTGTCTAAACAGAGATGGATGGTATCACCACTGGAAGAAATCCACTCCACCCAGGAACCAAAGAGCAGGGGTTGGTATTCAAGCCTGATCTGCCACACTCCACTCCCCCAGGAATGGGGCAATCATCCTGTTTACACCTTTCCCAAACCCACATCCATGAGCTTCTGTAGTAGGGATGAGCATCTCAAATATTCAGGCATTCACTGTAAACATTTTAGGCTGCTTTGGAAAGCCATAACACTAGGCAAGAGCAGAGTCACTCTGCCAGAGTGAACCTGTCATGGAAATCAAGTCAGACGGGGGTCAGAGAGAGGGGATGGCAACAGAAGAATTAAAGCGGAGCTGGAAGACAACAGTCTGGCTCAGACCTTCAGGGCTACTCTCCAGTTACCTCAGCGCTGACGTCTCACCCACCAGCAGTAAACCAAGGCACAGATCGGCCTGCAGCATCCAACAGCAGGCACAGGAAAATCAAACCAGGCAGAGTTAACAGCCTGCATAGCAACACCTTGTTCTTCCCACTCAACTAAAACCAAAACCACTGATCGATCCGCACACCAATTTCACTCCCTAAAAATAAACAACGAGACAACCCAGCAGCAGCCTGTACATCACACGCCACCATCAGAACAGGCAATTCTCTGGAAGCCCACCTGAGAGACTAGAAAATCAGACACCACCACCACCTTCGGAAGGACCAGGGCAGCCTACAAGCACTCGCTCAGGGCGCAGGCACTCATGGGTTACCACTGCAGCCACTCAGTCCACCAGCACCTACCCATGCTCCTCTCTGGAGCAGCACCAACAGGCTGCAATGGAGGTGTTGATCCCTCTTCCCCTTGTCTGTAGGCCTGCTGGCAAATGGAGCTGCCTGTGTGCACACTGTAACTCTCCTACCTCAATATCAGGAAAGTAGAAAAGCGAATTGCAGTATTTGTAGTTGAGGTTTCTCTCAGGGCACGCCTGGGATCATCCCCTTACACCCCCAGCTCTCAACCAGCTGGAATGGGCAGTTCCCTTCACAGCAGCTCTGTGACAGCAAGGGCAGCACATTTCAATGCAGGCATGCAGAAAAGCACAGGTACGCACAGGGAGAAAGCAGGTTTTAATAAGAGCAGCTGATCCCTGGAGGATGCAATGATCGTTTCCTAAGGAATGCCAGGGTAAGCTGCTCTGCTGTGCCTGCATAAGACAAAAGGGAAAACCGTAGTTTAATCCAATTGCTATTTTGCCTTTCAAGGCTTCGCTAAACTTGAACTATGGAAGAGGCTACTGCTGAAAATTATTATCCCTGTATTGTGGTGGCAGAGCAGGAGGTACACCTGCTCCCCAGCTGCCCTGCTCACAACCTGCCATAACAGTGCAAGTCCATTTTTATGGAGGTCTTGCAACCGCGTTGGGAAATCCATCAGCATGACACAATGCTTCCCCTCTAGCTAAGAGGCAAGGCAAGCGGCTGAGAAAAGCAACCTCTTAAACAGCTGCTGTGAGATGCCTCTGCCAGAGGCCTGCAGGAAGGTTATCGCAAAGGGCAGGGTTGGCAGAGAAATGAGGTGCAGCAGAACAAGCTTGGTGCGAGCTGCACACCACAGCTCTTCTGCAAACAGTCTCCTGCAGGTTGATCTTTGAAAGCCATTGGTCCCCTCCAAGTATGGCGACAGCAACCATAAGCAACAGCAAAGCTGAAAGACTTGGCAGCAGGAAGGGAGCAATGAAAAGGAAAGAAAATTAACAGGACAGCAGAGAAAAGCCAGCTGAAGTGGCACAGGGCACACCAGAATGCTGTCAGGGCTTTGGCAGTCTCCGCCCCAGTATTGCCATGTCCCACACACAGCTCCTTTGGCATCTTAGCTTGGCTACAAGAAAAAGGGTGGGCCCACAGAATTATAGAGAAAACACTGAAAATGGGTCTACACTGTAAGAGACACCTGCCTAGGTTTTGAGGGAACCTGAATCCTTTGCACCAAGAAGCATAAGTTGCTTCATGCATCTCTGCCAGGTCCCCAGGGGCTCCGGAGCCTCCGAGACGGGAATGTGTCACACAACACAGGTACTTTGGGATGTCCTGCTCCTCTGAAGTCAACATGCCCTTCCACGCTGTGTCTCCTCCTCTTCAGGGGAATCCTAAGGCTGGTTTTAAGCCAGGCCTGCTCAAACCTTTCCCCACACCCACACCTGTGGGCTGAGAACACATACACAGTCCTTGTACATGGTCACCATGCACATAGTCCTTGCGCTACTGCATGGAGCCCAGCAACACAGGGATGGAAAGCAGGAACCCAGTCTGTAATTCACAGTGCCAACTGGGAATGGGAGCTTTCTGACACCATCGCATCAGCTGGTGCAAGGCACAAACTGCTCCCTTTGCTGGGACATGCTGGTGACAGAGATCCAAGCAAGCCCACCTAGCATCACAAATAATTAAACCTCAAAGTGTCAAAACAAAGATTTAAGTTTCCACCGGTAACTGCTTGTGGCTTTAGCGGGCACGCGTATGGCAGCAAAGGTAGGGGAAACCAGCACTGCCTTTACTCTGCTGTCAAACGCCACGGCATCCACCTGCATTGAGGACAAAAATTGGCAGAAAAGATGTCAGGTGTTGCCAGGGACCTCTTTTCAGAAGAAGTTTTGCTTTCAGCGTTTGATGGTTTTGTTTGTTAGCTTTTAGGGCTGATTAGACAGACATTTGATTTGGGGTTTATTGGTAGAGGGACATCAAGGCAGCATTTCTTGCATTGAAGACAGACATGAAAGCAAGAGCAGATTTTGAAGAAGGCTGAAAGTACAAGAAACATTTGAGAGCAGCAGCGGGTTTTCTAAGATTTCCTAAAACAGACTCTGCCTTTCCTTGTTTACTTTGAACTACATAAACATGAGGTGGTGGGACACTCCAGGTTGCTTTTTCCAAATCCCTCCATCATCCCAGAGGAATGATTTTCCTAGGGAGCCTCTAGTCTGAAACGGAGCAGGGCCAGACCCCCAAAGCATTTTAGATAAGTCTCAGTCTAAACCTGACCTGCCCCCGCGGCCAGCTGGAGCCCACGCACCACTGTCCCTTGCCTCAGATGCGGCTAGCTGCATTGCAAAACAAAAAGGCTAAATCTACTTGCCAAAGAAATTAAAAATTATGGCATTGGACTACACCAAGTCTCCATAAACAGCTGGCTGACACATAAGGGAGGTTCAAAACAATCGGGAACATCTGATCAGAGATAACTCTGCAGGTCTTCTAGGCTACAACTAACAGTCACGGTTGTGTGAAAAATGCCCAAGATGTGCTGTTCGCATCTAATGAGGTCACTGCTTGAGAACAACCTGCCACCGGGGAGCAAACACCAATCATACCATCACACTAACGATGCCAGGCACCAGCACGTTTGTAGCATTGATCTGAATTCACCACCCAGCCTTATTTCTGACAGCCAGCCACTGTTGTTAACTGCAAGAGATGCTGCAGTGCTGACAGCTGTGCTCTAAGCACTGCCCATGCCGACTAGGTCCCAGTACAACACCCCTGGAGAGATCTCCCTCTCTTCCAGCAATAATTTCACCAGCCCGCAAAGCCTCACCTTAATCACTCAGACCAAAAAGGGATAGCCTCAGGATGAAGCCTCTCAGTGGTCTGCCTGACCTTCACATTAGAAAGTGTGGTGTTGATACCGGCCAAGCTCTGCGAGCTGCAGATGGTGGGCAGGGGAAATATCAACTCCTTCAGCTCACAGGCAGCACAGAGATGCAGGACATGAACAGATGGGCTGTTACAGTATGAGGCTGAGAACACTACTGGCACCCAGAAAAGGGAAGATGAGACAGATATTACAACTAGGAGAGCTGTCTTTCACATGCTGGAGAAGTTGAGCCTGTGGTGACTGGCTTGGTTTCAAACTCAATTTCTCTAGGCTGTCCAAAGAGTTGGAAGCACCCAAGGGTGTGTGTGCAATCATGGCTTTGGCACCTGCCAGACACCTGGAGCCCAAGGAACATCTCCCTGGGCGTGAAGTGTTGCCCCACAACCCCCAAAGCTGCGTTCATGCTGCGGAGTTTTGTCACAGCTTAGAAGGGACACACAGCACTCACCTCAGCTTCAAAGCTCACAACTTACAGCTTTTCATTTTCCTAGGGGCAGATGCCAAAACTGTTAATTAGGTGGGCCACCACAAGAAGGCTAAGCTGTTTTTAGAAGCTAAGGGCAGACCCTCTATAGCCGGGGCTTTCCAACCCCCTCCCACACACACTCTCCGGCACTCCCCATGGCTTACCTCCCACCACAGGCTTGGACAGGAAACTGCCTTGTGTCTGGGCAGCCAGCTACATAAACTCTACTTTGGGGACTCCAAAGAAGACCAGGTTTTGTTTGGGGACCTCAGCTGAAGCTCTGGAAAGTAAAGGAGTGTCAGATCCCCTTTTTCCAAAGCAGGAGGTCCTTTTGGTCATCTGCATGTGCAAGTCAGGGATCCTCCCTCAAGAAAGTGATCTGGTCCTGGGGCAAACTGCTGATCAGGCTGGAGCTAGCTGCAAACTGTACTTCAACACCATACCATAACTTAGAGCCAAAACCTTCAGAAACAGACAGAAATTGCTGTACTGGATTTTAAAACAAAGGTCACCCTGCTACAGCATCACCAAGTGTGCTTGCCAGAGTGCTTAAAATCCTGTATCCCACGCAGGCAACACTGCTATAAAACACTCAGAAGTACATTTAGGAGGCAACCGGAGCCAGGTGAAGTAGCTGCAAAGACCAGCAGCTCTGTTCTAAGCAACATGCAAAAGTCTGAAAATTAAGTTTTCAGTCTAAGCTGAAAATCACCACCAAAGACTATTGGGGCATTCCTGGGATGCAGCTGGGAAGGGGGGGGGGGGGGGGGAGGGGGGCGGGGGGGCATGAAACAGTGAAGCATCACAAAGCAGGAGGACCCCCTGGCTCAGGGCCCCCAGCAGCATTTTTGAAGAGGGACAGTTTTCTCTACACGAGGTGTAACAGGCCTTCTCCAGCATCTCCCAGTAGGAACACTGGGCAGGAAGGGACTGCCCAGTTACTTTGTCATCCTGGCTCCAGGAAGCCACATAGCCCAGAAGGGGATGTGGACATACTCTCCAACACCACTGGCTTTGGAGTAATATCACTTAAGTTCTGAGTTTTGCATCTTCCACAGTCTTCCAGGCTTCAATTAAAGTGAATTCTTCAAAACCATGGTGGCAGCTGACTACAAGGAAAACACATCCCCTCCAGTTTGGATTAGGATAGGTTATCACCACAGATGACAGTCACCCATCCTCATTAGCTGAGCTCATCTCTTTTCCTAGAAATCCCCCCTCCCAACATAGTTTAAATACTGTCAGGATTAAGCTTAAAACTTAGTTCTCCTTCCAAAACTTAGACAATTCCATTTCCTTATGTCTCAAATAATTCTGTATGTCCTGAGATGAACCTCTGTCTGGGTAACAAATGGAAATGACCACATGAACACCCCTCTGCAGCCCCCTGCTCCCAACCCAGTCCTGATAGGGGGCAAAGAAAGGGAGTTGGAGGTATGAAAAGCATACATAAAAGGTATACAAGAACTGAAGGTACATTGATAAAACAGAAGAGAGACATAGGTAATTGGAGGTACTACAAGGCAAGAAAAGAAACACTCCAGTGCTGAGGAACCACAAACTCCCTCTACCTGGATATCACAAAGCATGTTTTCTTGGTCTTTCCTTTTGGTCTAACAGGCTAGTTTTAGTTTCTGCAACCCTCCTCAGACTTTCCAGCTGAATCTAAATGCTCCTGCCCACAGCCTGCTTATCTGTATGTACATTCAGACAGACTCATCAGGAAACCTATACATGAAAAGAGCTTACTGATTAAAAGGAATCCCCCCCAGCCCTATGACAAACTGCTTTATCCAAATGCCACTAAATATTTACAATATTTACAAAGTCTGAAAAATGCATTTATAAACACTTAAATATTTCATACATTTCACACAGCTTTAGGCAGAAGTGCAAGTCATGTCCAAGCAGATTGCACTCTTTCAGTTTTGTATGTCCCTTTGAGACCTGAATTTCAGTCTACCTGAACAGAAAGCAAAACTGAAACCAGTTTTATTAATTTTTTTGAACTTGAAGAGCTAGAGCTTTTCAGCTGCAGAACAATTTTTTCCTTGTTCGTGCCCTGGTAAGATTAGCAAGCCAGAAGTGACTATCTCTTGATTTGTAAGTGGATAGCAGCCGAGTAAGTCTCTCTCAGTACGAACACATGATTTTTAAATTAGCAAACAATGAATTCGCTCTTAGGGACTTTCCATGTCCTGTCGGAAATAGCGCAGCAAGGGGCTTTCCATAGTGGGAGTGCTGAGCTGCTGCAGGACGTTACACACATTGCTGGCTACAGATGCAAACGTACTGCACGAGGCAAATGCTACTTAGCGGTACTAAACTAACAAGCCTACCCGTAAGGCAGGGTTTAACATTAGTCCACAGTACCAAGAGAGACTCTGAGCTAACATGGTCATTTGACACCTCCTCTCTCATCAGCCCTCCTCAGCCACAGATACCATCTCCTAAGCTCTGACCACATGAGGACAGCTAGGCATGATTAAATGGCACAGCTCTTTGGCAGGCATCTGGGAGGAGAGATAACACAAGCCAGACCTTGCCTCCTCCCACCAGTTCCCAGGAAAGAATCAGCTTTTCCCAAGAGCGTACAAAATAACCTTACCCCCATTAGACTGAATGCCACCTGTGGTAGGCAGGAGAAGCAAGCTCAATCCTGAGACGAACCAACTAGCACTGCTCAAAATCCCCGCTCCCCTTTCATTGCACAATACCACCCCAAGACTAATAAAACCATGACAGATAAGATCAGTGCTGCAGACCTGCAGCCCAAGCACTCCGGCGTCACACCTTTACAAAACATAGTCTGTTTTAGCAAAACAGCTAACAGGACCTTTTGAAGATTAGGTGGAGAGTAAAAAAGAGGCATAGCCTTATCCACTCAGATGCTCTTAAGCAATTGTGCCTAAGATCCCAGAGCATCACATACACCTGCAGCCTTGCAAGAAGACAGACTTATCCCACAACAGCTTGTTGCCCTTTTGAACTTCTAGTGCAAGTTCTGGCTAGACTCAAGCCTGCATTCAAACACTTGTAAGACCACACATGGAGGATCTTTGGCAGCTGATTATTTTGCTGAGCTCTACAGGAACTCTTTAAGATTTTTTATTTTTTTTTTAAAACCCAGGAGAAAAAGTTCAGAAGAGCTCATCAGTCACACCACAATCAATAGCACTGGAAGCTGCTGACAACTATAATTTGGTTTAGTCTAATGGAGATGAGCTCACTACAATCACCATTTTGAACATTGCAGCGGGCATCAGACTCCTAGTCACGGGTCACCAGCAGAAATTAAAGTGTGGGTCAAACAATCTGCAAGCACCAACAGCACAGCTTGAACCTGGAACCTCAGTAAGACACACTGTACCCTAAAATGCAACTCCCAAACTCTCTCTGCTGCATCAGTGCTAAGCTTTTAATTTGACATTTATTCATCCACACCATGAGTCACTGACAGATCTATGAATGAGGGTTTCACAGCAGGAGAATCATTTAGCACCCTACATCCCCTCAGCTTTTGGACTGAACTTTTAGCATAAAGAAGCAGAAGGTCCTGGACAGCAGGACAAAGAAGCAGAAGCATCCCTTTAGCAGGCTCAGCAAACTAGGCAGAACACTCAGGCATGATCCACAGCTGTTGTTTCTTCCTGCCACCCTGCAGCAGCACTGCAGAGAATTCAAATGTTCCCCTAGACAGACCAAGGTTATACCTTTTCCTGACATGCACTGCAGTCACTACAGAGCTCCATGAATCACAGGGCTACAATGTTTACCTAGGATGAGTGTTAGGGGGAAATAAAATTTATTCCTCTTATCTCAGGCCCTCCGTGTGGTGGTTCTTCCATTTCAAGAGGGATGACAAAACTGTCCTTCAGGAGCACCAAAGCTTCACAGGTGAATATACATTCACTACTAACTGCCAATGCATTTTAGCAATGCAAATTGCCACAGCAGACTGACTAGAGCCGACTAGTTGGAAAGCACAGGGAAGCATGTGGCCCACTGCCATCCTCATCAAGAACACACTTCTCATGAGGCATGTTAGCCATACACATGCTAAGGACCAAATGCCCAGGGTCACAAAAAGAAGGCCTGGATTAAAGAGCTGGTGGGCTCCTCAAGAAGAGCAGGACTGGGAAAACCACCCTGTTCAGCAGGCTGACGGCCCAGAACAGCTCAGAGCGACAGGTGGCCAGCCAGTGAGTAATGCCCAGTCCCACTGCCCTGGTAGCTATGGGGGCAGCTGGCTGGAAACAGGATCATGGCCAGGCCGCTTTCCCCAAGCTCATGGGTCTGAAGTGGGTTTTAGGTTCATATAATGCAGAGAACTTCACAATAATTTCATGGCACAGCACAGTTTCTTGACAGTTCACTTGTCTTTTACAGCAGAAAGGAGTTGGAGATAGAGCTGGTGGTTCCCACCATGGAAGGGACACGCTTGGTGCCTGTGATCACAAACAAATCTGAAATTGTTTCAGTTCAGCCTGTGCCCTCAGCAGGGCACACAAACCTAACTCAGTCAAGAAATCTCTCCAGCTTACAGTTAAGTCCAGGGAGGTGAAAGCTCCCACAACCACTGCCAGTGTCAGCAGACAGGCAAAACCACCTGAGCCTTCCCCAAACACAGAGGCAAGAAAAGAGACGCAGACATTGAAAGCCTTGCTTTGATCTTTACCTCGTATTCTTTAATAGTCCCCTTCCAAGTGCAGCCACTGTTAATACAGACAGCAGGCAGACTTTCCACCTCCCGACGAGCTGCGTTGTCTGGGAAAGCCTAAAATGGAAAAAGCAAGCAAACCACAAAAATTACTGAGGGGTTGCAGTTTTAGTCCAGTCTCTTAATTCTTTATTAAGACTTTATTAAGGCTCCTCCCAGGCCAGTTGCCACATCACATCCCCAGAGGTGTGCTGATGGCAAACAAATTGTTATTACAGCGTTTAAGTAGGCCACCACTATATGAACATGACCTGGATTTTAGAAGCTGGGGAGTCCACCACATTAATCATAACTCTCACTACTGAAGAAAACGTTTCCTAGGAATAAGGGATTCTCAGAACTTGTGTTTTAAACAAAAACGGCAAGTGATATTAATGACATCAGTAAGCTTCTTTATTTTTACTTACAGAGCTTGTTTCCAAAATAGAAATTCCTTCTTCATATATTCCTTCCTGAATACAGCTGGCACACTTTTGAGGTCCAGTACTATCAGACAGAAAAATAATCATCAAACACAACAAAAAGACCAATTTATCATTTAACAATAAAGCAATTTCTGGTAACTTCATAAAATGAAAGTATTTTCTTATTTTTAAAACACCACATTGAGCCTTTGCTCATGTGTGTTTTTGACACCCATTTCTGATTCAAATTTTTTTTCTTCTCCTGATTAACCCCTCCATTCAACTTCCCTCACTTAAAAGAAAGAGTGAGACAGAACACAAGGAAACTTTTCTGGAAGGCAGCACGTGCTTAGCTTTCTCACATTTTTGGCACAACAACCATAGGAAGACTTTTAGGACCAAGTTCCTTCAGTAGCTGTGAGGAAAACTGAAGGAGATGAGTAATCCACCTGGATTGCCACCTGAATGGCAAAAACAATCCAGGAGATTCCAGAAAAGGGAACTTTGAAGCAACTCCCGGAACAATAAAAGCAAGTCAGAAATTACACATTCCCTTAAAGAAGGCCTGATGCTGAATCTCAATGATTAAACAAAGCTCCCTTGCCGAGAAGGCCTTGAAAATGAGACTTTTCTCTCCTTTTTATGCTTCAAAACACCTTTTCAAGCATTTTGTCTTCAGACTGAAGGCATAAAAGTTACCTTATGATTTTCTTTAGGCAATAGGAACAGTAGCGATGCCCGCACTGAGCTTGAAACGGCCTCCTCAATATATTCTTGCAATCGGAGCAGAGGTATTTGACCTCCAGTTTAGTTCCCAGGATCTCCTTTGCAAATCCAGGCTGGTTTAGATCCAAAGAGCTAGGTGGAGTAGAGTTTGCTGCTGCCATGTGAACAAAAAATTCTGGCTGTATCTCCAGAGCCTGAAAATAAAAATATTTTCCCTGTTTGATTATAACCGGATGGTGGTAACTTTTCACATAAACTGCATTACTCACAGCATATTACACTGGCACCCAAAACCCAACAACACAGTTAAACACACTGATGTAAACCACGAGCCTCCCTGCACCTACTGAAAAATACAGCAAGAAACTTTACAGTTAATTTTGGAATTAAATCCAGACCAAAGAGATGGGTTGGACAGACCTCACTAAAATCCCCGTCCAAGTTTATTGAAATCCAGCCTATTCAGAGAAATCAAAGCTTCTGGCCCCAAAAAAGGTGAAAAACCATCCTAAAGCTGATTAGGAATATAAATAAATCACCTCAGTGATTTATTTAAGCACCCTTAGGCACTGAGAGAGGTAACCACAGCCTACCACCACTTGTTTTCATATCTGCCAGTTGTCAAAAAGGACTGCAATTCTGCCCAGAGCCAGCTGTTCCTGGGGGTCCCGGGGCAATGCCGTGCACACAGCAGAGCCCAGATTTACCGGCAACGCCCAGGCGGGCATACAGGGCTCTCCAGAGGGCTAGAAAACAAAGATGTGAGAGGCACAAGCAAATCAGAGAGAAGAAGAAAGTGCATTTGTTTTGACCACTTATGATGATCTACAGATGCATCTCCCGCCTGCGTGCCCTGCCACTGCATCCCCCAGCCACCTAAGATGCCCAAGGTCGCAAATCCAGGCCCTTCCTTCCAATCAGGGCAGCCAAGGCGGCGGCAAGGCTCCTTCAGCTCCCCACACGTTCTAAGTTTCGGCTAACATCCAACTTTTGCCTGTACCAGGGGTTGTTAAAGGCGATGAAGCGATCCCAGAACAGGGACGATGAAGATCCCTTCCCAGGACCAAGCTCCCCCCGGGAGCAGGCCGCAGCCCGGCCGCCCTGGCAGGAGCTGTGCCGGCAGGCTCCAGCCTGCCGCTGGACCGGCTCTCTCAGGGCTCTGGAAGCCCCCGCTAGCGGAGACCCCACCGTCGTCGGTCCCGGCTACAGTCGCCGCCCTTACGGGGAGGAACGTCTCCCAGGCCGCGGAGCGGCGGCGGAGCCTCCCCGCACCACCGTGACCCGGGGCCGGGGCCGCCCGCGCTCCGCGGGGAGCCGAGCACCGCCACCCCGCTCCTCCCCGCCACCGCTGGAGGGAGGCCGCTCCCCCTCGGTGCGCCCCGGCCTGCCCGCCGCGAGGAGGAGCCGCGGCCGGGCCGGGCTCAAGGCGGAGCGAGGCCCGGGGCGCCGCCGCACGGGGCAGGGCCGGCCGGCCCGCCCGCCTCCTCGGCGGCGCGGCGCGGCGCGGCCCAGCCGCGGCCCCCTGCCCCGCCGCCCCTCCTCCATCCTCCACCGGCCCGGTACCGCGGACGGGGGGGGGGGGGGAAGCGCCGCACTTACCGGCCGCCTCTGTCCGCGCCCCGCACCGGAAGCGGACACAGGCCCCGCCCACCGGATACGTTGTGGCCCGCCCCGCCCCGCCGGGCCCGCTCGCGGCAGGCCACGCCCCCCTTGGCCGCGCCGGCGCCTAGCAACGGCCCTGCCTCGCGACGGGCCGCCCTGGGGCGGGGCGTCACCGCCAAACCCCGCCCCCCAACAACCCCACTCCGCCATCTACCCGTCACCCCTCCTAACAGCCCCACACAATCACCTACCCCTGTCGCCCCCCCCGGCCACGCCACACCATCACCTACCCCATCACCCCCCAGACACGGCCACACCATCACCTACCCCAGTCATTGCCCCGGACACCCCCACTCTGCCACCTACCCATCACCCCCCCACGCCCCCAAACATGTCACACCCCCAGTTATGCCCCGTCACCCCCACTGTCACCTCCCACTCAGTCACACACCCCCAGCACCACTTCCCCCTATCAGCCCTCAGACACCCACACACAGAGTCACCCTGCAGTCACCCCCACACGCAGCATCACCTCCCCTGTGCCACCCCTCACACACTCACCCTCTATCACCTCTGTCCTCTGTCACCTCTCCCCCTGCATCACCCCCCCGCTGCCCCCACCACCTGCTGCCATATGCCTGCCTCAGGCCACCCCCGCTGAGCCGGGACCCGGAGGGACAGCGGTGCTCAGCTTGGGGACACCCTGACCCCCACCTAGGGGTCCCACCCTGAGGGGATGGCCACCCTCCCGCCGCGACCCCCCCCCCTTCACCGACCAGAGCCATCACCGTCGGGAACGGTCCAGGGTGACCCCAGCCCCCAAAGAAATTTTTCTAAGACACCTTTGGCCATTTTGGGCAGCGCCGGGCACCCGCTCACCTGTGTGCAGAGTGCCATGGCGCTCCCGTGTTGCCCACTCGGAGAGAAAGCGGACGCCACCGGCGCCGGGAAGGACAGGCAGCGGTGGGTGGGTTTCGGTTTAATCAAAAAAAAAAGAAAAAAGAAAGAAAAAAATGACGTGGGGGGAAAGGCAGCCGCCTGCCACGCGGCAGTGAGGTCAGCGTGAGGTGCTTTTTGCAGGGGAACTCGCTCAGCGAGAGGTCACGGCAGCAGGTTTTTTTGCCCGGGGTCCCCAGCCTGTGCATCCCCCTGGCTCGGCTCACCCTCCGGGGGCTGCCAGCGCCCTCCCTGTGCTTGCGATGAGGTGGCACGGGGGCTTTGGGGCTTTACAGCCTCCCATGCTGGCAGGGCACGGATGGTCTCGTTCTCATCAGGCAGGGAATTCACCCGGCACCGGGGAAATCCTCCCCAGTCAGAACCAGGCACGACCAGTCTGGTGTTACCCCCAACAGAGCGTCAGTAACCCCTGCTGCAAGGACAGTGCAGGAGCAGAGCGGGTCAGAACAGGGAGGCAAGTCAGGGCTGCTGGCCATAGCCCGACACTGGGCTGAGCTGGCCCCAGGCAAGCTCAGAGAGGCACCGAGCCCTTCACATGGGGCCGCACGCTGCTCTGGCGCCCGTCAAGGCAAGATGATCCCTGCAGGGCCAGGGCGAGCGATTCCAGGGACTCCCGTGGGGACATGGGGGGCATCCCCACACATGTGTCAGCACCGGCACGATGCAGCATCCCCGGGATGGGTGACACTCGTGTCTGTGCTGGCACCGCTTCACTCGCTCTGCTGCAACATCCCTTTTCCTGGTACAGCTGCACTCGTCTGGGAAAGCAAACACGAAACCCTCTACATTGCTAAAGTTCTTGGCTGGCTGATGTAATTTGGCAAGGAAAAACCCCTTCTCCATTTCCTGAACCCAGCATGACCCTAGCAGCAGTGCCAGGGCAGGATGTGCTGTTCCCTAAGAGGCAAGAGACCGTCAGCAAGGTCTCACCAGCTGCACCAGCTGTGGGACAGGCACCACTGGGTCTGCTCCGAATAAACCCGCAGTTGCAACACCCCAGCGGCCACAGCACAGCCAGAGGTCTTGCAACACCGAGTAACGCACCTCCTTAACGTTCCGCTGCCACGTCCGAAAACGGCTCACTCCCAAGTCTCCTGGGCAGCTGGGGCCAAGCGCATCGCAGTGACAGAGGCTGCAGGATGACTGTGTGGAGGGGTGACCCCCCAAGGGCGCCCGATGTCCAAGCGATGCCCAGATCACCCGCAACCTGGGAACCAGCCGCTCCTCCCGCATGCTGCTGCGAGGAGGACCCACAAAAACACCGACACCACCGAGGACCGTTAACTCCCGCGCCCCTGATTCCAGAAATGATGACAGCCAGCGGCTCGGGGTTTTCCCGCCTTTACTGCAGAACTTTCCGGGTGATTCAGACACGGAGCTGAGGGATTTTATTCTCTCCCAGCTGAAGGAGCCGGGACGCTGCCACCTCCCCGAGATGCAGCTCTCCCCTCACCCGCCGCCTTACGCGGGTTTCCCACGAAACGGACACAAACCGGGGAAATTTTTCCGCCAAGCGGTTACCGGCACCCGAGGGCCGGGGAGCGCGACTCCCGCCGCCCCCCGCCTTGCGAGAGGCCCGAGGGGAAGCCCCCCTCCCCGGGCACGCGGGGAGTGGGAATCCGCCCTGCGCTGAGGCACGGGGCAGGCCCCACGCCGCCCCCTCTCGCCCCGGGGGCGTCCGGGAACCGATGCGGGCGGCCGGGAGCGGCGGGGAGCGGCGGGGAGCCGCTGAGGCAGCCACCGCAGCCCGCCGCGAACCACCGCCGCCGCCACGGAGTATGCCCAGCTCTGCTCAGCCGGGCGCGGCTATTGGTCAGCCATTCTGACAGCGCCGAGGACTAAGCCAGTCCCCTTCTGGGCACCGGGTTATTGGCAGTGACAGCAGCCTGTCAGAGTGCACAGACGCGTGCCAGCCCGCCTCCACCCTGGCGTGGACTAGCCATTCGGATAGCGAGGAGGCTGATCGCTGGGTTTCTGTGCCTATTGTGAGCAACTGCGTCACCCCTGGATCGCTATTATGCCGAAGCCCACTCAGGAGCCCGAGGCCCCGCCCGCTGCGATCGCGCCTCTCCCCGCTAATGAGAGGCCGTCTTTCCTGAAGGGCGTGCGCGCCGCCCTATCGGCGGGCACGGCGGCCGGCCCCGCCTCTGGAGGGGCGGCCCTTGGGCTCTGCCCCCTGAGCGGCGGGCGCGGCCCCGGGCGGAGGCGCGCGGCGGCGGGCGGGGTCGGTGCCGGTGCCATGGCGGAGAGCGACTGGGACACGGTCACGGTGCTGCGCAAGAAGGGCCCTAGTGCGGCCCAGGCCAAGTCCAAGCAGGTCAGCGGGTGGCTCGTGACGGGGAGCAGGGGAGCGGCCTGGGCCTGGGCCTGGGCCTGGGCCTAGGCCTGGCGCGGCCGAGGCCTGGGCGAGCCTGCGGCAGGGCCCGGCTGATGCTGAGGGGGCGACTCCAGGTAGCGGAGCGCTCACCTCGGCACCTTTACTCTCCCCAGGCGATCCTGGCGGCCCAGCGGCGCGGAGAGGACGTGGAGACCTCCAAGAAGTGTGGGTATCCCTCTGCTTGGCCCCTCAGACAGCCGGCGGCGGTGGGGAGGCCCGGGGAGCCCGGTCCGGCCCGGCGCCGGTTCCCTGGCAGCGGTGCGGTGCAAGGCCCCCCCCTCCCAGCCCACGCGGGGCCTGCCTGCCCCCCTTGCCCGCCCCACCGTGTCGCTCTTGAAGGCGGTTGCCTGGAAGGGCGGGGCGGTGGGGTGGGGTATGGGGTCAGAAGGCAGTACCCCCCAGCTAAGGCAAAGGTCGTCCTAACTGGGGCCGCATAGACTTGAGAACGGCCAGGCACCCAGCGGGGGGGAGGGGTGGGCAGCACCCTGGGGAAGCGGGGAGTGCTCACCTGTAGCTGGCTCCGAGTTTCTGGTTGCCCAGAGGTGAGCTCTGGCTGGTGTCTGAAGAGCGCTCGGGAAAGCTTTCCTGATCGCAAAACTTAATTTTGAAACTTATTTCTCTTGTTGACAACATATGCGTAAGGATTTCAGTGACTGCTTATCTTCCTGGGGTGTTGCTCTTTACAAATTCCCTGTTTCCTGTCCAATGTAAATTCTCAGGTTCTCTCACCATAGGGATAAGATTATGATGGTTTGAAATAAATAAATAACTGATGCTTCGACGAGGTTTGGTCAGCTTTATCAAGAGACTGAGTGTCAGAGACTAATGTGAGAGAAAGGATTCAAACTATGACTTGAATACTCTAACTGAAATGAGACAAAATAAATAGCATGTTTTTGAACCTCGGGCTTTCAGCAAAGCTAAGTACAGTTAGAGTTTACTTATAGAAGGCATCAGAGAATTGATTAAAAGCCACTTATTGATGCTGCCTCATACCTGAGCAAACACGGTTCAAGTTCAAATATGAACCCCTCCCACACTGTAGCAGAAACATGCATGTCTGGAGTGAAGTTTGAATGTTAAATCCCAAAGCAACAGCAAGATCTTGCTTATCTGGAGTGAAGTTCAGATGTGAAGTAGAGAAAGGGGAGGGCTCTGCATGGCTGTGTTTAGACATCAGCATTAAAAGGATTAAGATAACATGGGCTCTGACGGGCAGGATCCGGTTGCGATCAGTGCTGATGTTAGCATGTTGAAATCTTGAAAGCTCCCTGGGACCCTGGGCAGCTGAGTACTTAGAAAAAGCACGTTGATACTTTTTGGCACAGCTCTGAGCCTTGTTTTGTTGTTTGTCCTTGCTGGTTTTTTTTGGTTTTGTTTTTTTTGTTCTTGCTTTGAATGATAGGGGCAGCAGGCCAAAACAAACAACACTTTATTACAAAGAACACAGCCAAGCTCGACCGAGAAACAGAAGAGCTACACCATGACAGAGTTCCCCTGGAGGTGGGCAAAGTGATCCAGCAGGGCCGGCAGAGCAAGGGCATGACACAGAAGGACTTGGCCACAGTGAGTATGGCCAGGGCCCACTGGCCTCTGCTCCCGCTCTCCTGAGGCAGGTCTAGCCACCTTGAGGCGAAGGTGGACGCTTTTCCTGTCCCCTCATGGGCAGCTGCAGTGGGATGGTATCATGAGCAGGAAGTTTGGTGAATGCAACGTCTCTGATGTCTGATCTCCAGGCAGCATTAGTTATCTAGGAAATGTTTTAAGGGTTTATCTGTGTAGCCCTTGAACACCTGCTTGGAGATGGAGCGTTGTTGCAGCTGGTGAGCTGGTAGGCTTTTTTTTTCCTCTCTCCTCCCATCAACTCAGCACTGATGTGAGGTTTTTTGTACCATCTGGGCCTGACGCAGTGTTCAGAAGCTCACTGCTGTCTTAAGGAACAGCAATACATAGTGTTACTGCTCCTCCTGGGAGGCTGAGGGAAGTAGAAGTCTGTCCAGGATGGGTGTCACCGTCATTGTGACACTCGGAATAGTGAAGGGAGGATATAGTCATGGTGGAGTAAGCCTGGAAGTAGCACATTGTCTTCCAGTCCTGGCATAATTAGAGGCTGTTATCTGTGTGAGTATGGGGCGGGTTGGTGCTGAGTGTTTGCTGTGTATGGAGCCAGTGTTTGAGACGCATCCTCTCTTTTTAGAAAATCAATGAAAAACCACAAGTTATTGCTGACTATGAATCAGGAAGAGCAATCCCCAATAATCAGGTTATGGGCAAGATTGAAAGAGCCATTGGTAAGTTAAGAAAGGAGACTTCAAAAGTAATGACAATGTTTTCAGTGCCTAGGAGGGATGATTTGGTTTAAGACATTTACATTTTCCATGTCAGGAACAGTTGCTGGCAGTAGGTTATTGTGGGTGTGGTGTCATTAAGCTGTGTTCTGATAAAACTTGGATCTGCTGACTGAAACCAGAACTCAGAGGTCTTGTTCTCCTTTGTTCTTCATCTTCATGCATAGGACCATGCCCTGGGGACCACCCCTGTATGCTGTCCCTCTCAAAATCAGTGAGACCCATGAAGGTGTGATTATACTTGGTAAAGTTATCTTGCAGCCACTAGTGTTGATGTTACTCTCCTAGGCTGGTTCAGATACTGTTTTCTAGGAAGAATTGGAGCTTTGGCTGAAACTGGTCTGGTGCTCCTAGAAATTGAAGAAGGATTCTCCCTAACTCTGGTTCCCCTGCCCCCTTTTGGATGTTCTCTTCCTTATAGCAAAAATTTGCAGAAATAGTTATCGGGTGAATGATCGAGTGTTGATGGCAGCTGATGGTGGTCGTCTCCATTGTCTTATTCCAGGCCTTAAACTGCGTGGGAAGGATATTGGAAAACCGCTGGAAACCGGCCCCAAAGGGAAATGACAACAAAGCCTCGAAATCAGTTTGTTCAGACTGATCTCGTCTGGCTGGTTCTCCTTAACCACCAGAGTCTTTGTATTGCCAAGCTGAACAAGAGGGTTTCAGACTTGCTTTGGGGGGGAAATCTGCTGAATCTGTACCTGCTGTAAAAAGGCAACCTTAAAGAAGCGATTTTCCTGATTTTGTTTTTCCTTCCTCCTTTCCAGAGATTGAGGAACTAAACCCCAAAAATACCGCATTGATTTGCCAGAAAACATGTGCGTCTTGGTGTTTAGAAGCAGCTAATGTTAAGACAGGGGTGGTCTGAAATGTCATCATTTAATTGGAACAATCTGGGGGATGGGTGGGTTATATTATATATAAATAATTTGGGAGAGTTGGGGCTTGATCAGTGTCTGCATTTGAAATGATGACTCAGTCACTGCATCACAGTGACATTTTTGTTTGTTCCTTCCAGCCTGTTTTAAAGAGATCTATAATAAAGTTTGATACCCTTCAGTTGCACAGGGTAGTTGCTGTGTGTTTACCAGCCACAGTAAATGTTGTGGTTGGGTGTGACTGGAGCTGCAGCACCCTCTTCCTTCTGGAAGCATAAATTAATGGGACTACCTGGAGTGTTGGGGGTAATGGCCGGGGCTGTCACAGCCTTCCTGGCTGCTCTGCTCCCTTCCCTGTCAGTGAGGACTGCAGCTTTGGCTTGCAGCCCAGAGATGAAATCAATGCTGTGGTTTTATCTTGTGCGGAGGTGAGTAGAGTCTCTGTGGAGTTCTACAGAGCAAGGTGGATGTGGAGACACTTGGTCGGGCATTTGTATGAAGCCTGCGCCCTCCTTACTTCTCTCCTCCGCCCTTACCCAGCTCCCACCAGCACAGCTTTGCTGGGGCGCTCGTTCCTGCAGGGCGCTGCCAGGACAGTGCTGCGGTGGAGCTGTAGGGATGGTGCTCAGTGTGACTGTGGCATAACCTAAGTGGGACAGAGCTGAAGGGAGAGCTGTCTGCAGCAGGGCGAGAGGAAAAATGGGCTTTGGCTTTGGTCACAAACTGGGAAAGCAGGATGCCCCGATCCCCTCTGGACCAGCGTGGGGGGTTGAGGAGAGCAGGATCCCTGATGGCCTGTTCACCCACGCAGAGGCTGAACAGGTCTGTTGGCTGTGGTACCTGGGTGGCAGGTTTGGCCATGGGCTGCTTTGGAGTTCCACAGTATTAAATTAAGTTTTGAAAGTTGGGGGGGGGAAGAGAGGGGTCCTGGGCTCAGAGTGGCCTGGGTGGGGGTGTGGGCACCTGGGCCCTGAGCCCAGCCTGCACCTCAGGAATGTTTTTCTTTTTCCCAATGACATTTAAATACAAATTATCAAGAGCCCTTGAAAGGTGCGTGGGCAGTCCTGCAGTAAGTGGGCTACAGGGGGGTCAGAGCTGCTCTCTGCCCTCAGCTGTGCTGCGTGGTGCCCCCACGCTGCTCCCTGCCCTCCGGGCCACCTCTCTACCCTCCCCAACCCCCCTGCCCACCCCCCCACTAAAACCAGCCAGAAGCACTGGGCTTCATCCCCATGGTGGCTCTGTGTCCTGGGAGCTCTTGTGCTTAATCCTGGATGTGGGAAGGGGCTCGTGCCCCATGCAGCAACCATGGATCTGCCCAGCCTGGGGGGGGGCCAGGACTGCATGCTTTGCCCCCTTCCACATTCAGGACCCTGTTCAGATGAGGATGGCTGCTGCAAGAAACTCCTGCTGACAGCACTTGTCAAAGCACGGGCATGTCACTACATCTTGGTGCAGAAAGTTCATGTTACAAAAGACAAAACTGCTTTTCCCGAGCAGCACGTCCCTCCGAAGGGCCGGCGCCCCAGGGTGAGCCCCCGTGGCAGTTCCCTGATGTCATATGCTGAGGGCCGGAGCTGGCTGCTGGAGTGTGAGGTCTTGCTGGAGGGATGCTCTGCCCTGCATATGCCTTGCAGGTGTGAGGAGGCAATTACGGCTGTTGGCTTATTATTTCAATTCTCATCCCCTTCTTTTGGCACTGGAGATATAATGACCTTGTCCTGTAAAGAAAGGTGAACGGGAATCAGTTACAGTAAGTGTAGGCTGTGTCTAATTTGAAATACAAGGACTTCTTCCAGGCTGCAGAGGGGAGAACGTGCGTTCCAGCCCACCATGACCCCAGCAGAAGAACCAAACCCCTCAGCATACCCGGGGGTCCCCATATCCTCTTTTGGGGTCAGTCCTGGGGCCAGTGGCTCTGCTGGGGACTATGTGGCACCAAACCCATCAAAGGAAACTGTAGGTTAAGCTGCCTGTCATGGTTTTGAGTTGGTGGCTTGAAGATGATGAGCAATGTTTGCACAACCCGCTCCCTGCAGGGCTCTGCAGAGGAGGATCGCAGCCTCAGCTCTTTCTGGAGCGACTGCCTGACGGCAGCAGCAGCATTTCTAGGTCAGTCCTACAGCCCAGGGTCACTCGTTTGCCAGCAACCAGATAAGAGGCAAAGACCTTTGCACCTCCCTGATGTGTTGGCAGAGTGCAGGCTCAGGGGGAGCCCACCGGGATTTGCTGAAGCTTCAGGAAAATGCTGTTTTGGCGCGGTTGGGGGCAAGCAGGAAAGCCCTTCACCCCTGTCCTTACATCTCGAAAAGTGATGTTGTCGAAGCCCTGCGGAGTGTTGCTCTCCGCTGGCGTCCCGCTCACCAGCCCTCGCCGCTTCAGCCAGTACCAGCCTCCAGCAGCCACCAGCGCCAGGGTGATGACAGCCAGGAGAAGACCGAGCACCACCTCTGCCACAAAGCTGCCAGAGGATTTCTCTGCAGGGAGAGGAGACGCTGCCAGGCTCAACCCCCTGCCCAGGAGAGCTGGCTCCAGCCCCAGCCTCAGCGCCAGCACCCCGACTGGCGCTGGGTCAACTTTTGACAGCCAGAACCTGCCCCGCACCTTCCACTGGCACCTCCTGGCTGGAATGGCAGCCCCTCCCGGCGCTGTACACGAAGTCGTCCAGCGCCACCGTCCCCTCCATTGGCCACTTCCGTGTGGTGACCTCAAAGATGATCTGCAGGGGAAGATAGGATCTCGGGGGGTGATGCACGGGGAGGGCACCCTGCACCCCCGGAGGGTACCCTGCACCCCAGGGTGGCCTCGCTCACCTGGAACTCGCTGGGGCTCTGCACAGGCACCACACCGCCCCGCCAGCCCTGGCTCCGGTGCCCCACCATGGTCCACACTGTGCGTTGCCCCGCCACACTGTGCAGCATCACCCGCAGCTCCCCACAGGCTGCAACATGGTGGGGAACAGGCACCCTGACATCAACAGCTGTCTGGAGGCCCCCCAAGAAGCTCCAAGCCCTCCCAGACATACCATCCTCTGCTGGGATGGCAGCACCCAGCAGGAATGGGCCATCCCCGCTGCCTGGCCAGAGCTGAACCAGAGTGTCCATGGTCCCACTGGTGGGGAGGGGGTTTTCAGCCCCTGACTGAGCCCCCCGCTCCTATCATGGGCTCATGACACCTCCCCAGGGACAGCACCTTCTCCCTGCCCCTGCAGCGCTTACAGAGGTGCTCTGGGATGTCCATGTGGTACCAGAACTGCAGGCAGGAGTCAGCAGTAGCAGGCAGATGCTGGCTCTCCAGCCGGGCAGTGGTGCCCCCTGGGCCCAGCACACTGGTGTCAAAGTGCACGTAGTGACCTGGATGGGCAGGGACAGAGTGCAGGGTGTCCCCAGTTGTGCAGCCCACCCTGTGCGTCCTGCCCCCCCCCCCCCCAAAATGCCCAGAGCAGTGCCTGGAGGATTGCGCCCCCCCCTCCCCAGCCCCGCTCCTCACTGCTTTTGGGACCAAGTGGTCCCTCTCAGGTGAGGAGGGGACAGGGATGCTGTGGAGCCAGGCCCGCCCGGGATGTCACCCATGAATGTCCCCCCATCCATCCCCAGCTCCTCTTCCTCACTCTGGCCATGCCAGGGTGCCCTGGGAGCGATGGGTGTTTCCTACCGTTCCTTGTGCCCAGGGTATGATCCTGCTCAGGGCTGGGGTACTTGGCAAGGGGGACCCCGCTCTTCCAGCCCCAGGCGAAGCTGTGCAGGCGGGGGTCTGAGGGGCTGCTCCAGCCGCACATGTCCCGCTCAAAGTCACAGGATGCTGGGAGGAAAGAGGGGGGGGGCTGTGACGCACCCAGTACTGCAGGCATCCACTGCTCTGTGCAGCCTGGTGGGAGATGGGGCATCTGGGGGGGGGGGGGAAGCCCCCAGTCCCCTCCCCACCACCCCCAGCTTTGGGCCAGGCCAAGCTCAGGGCAGGAGTAGGGTCCCCAGTGGCCACGGCAGAGCCATGATGGATGGGACAGACTGTCCCCATCCCCACAGCTGCGTGCCCCCATGGGGTGCCCTGTCCCCCTCTGTCCGGTCCACAGTGCCCCCACGGCACAGGCTCTCACCTGGCTCGGGGCAGGCTCCATCCGACACATGCAGGTCATCCAGCGCGATGTACCCGTGATTGCCTCCAGCTCCCACCGCCTCGAATATTGCCTGCCGGAGGTGGGCAGGGTGGCACTGAGGTTGGCTCCTGCCAACTGAGGTTGGCAGCTGCCATGCACCCCTCATTAGCCGCGGCCTGTCCCCTTCCTGGCCGAGAGGTCCCCGGCACCCGGCTCCATCTTACCTGCCAGTCCCCATCTGGCTGGACGGTGATGTGGCCGCGATGCCAGGCGTCCCCCTCCATGGTGCTTATGCCCATCACCTTCCTCCGCACCCCGCTCTGCTCCACAAAGACCCCAAGGAAGCCTGCCCAGGGCACCCACCATGGAGCAGGGGTCCAGGGCCGTGCCATGCGGGACACACACACACACACACACCCCCCATCCAGAGGCGCCGCTATGGGCCTCAGGGAGGGTCGCGGTGCTCACCTGGGGTCCTGGCGCTCAGCTGGTACCAGAAGGCCAGGCACTGGGCAGGCGCAGAGGGCTGGTAGGGCTGGGAGGTGAGGGCAGCTGCGTGCCCCGCAGGCAGGGAGTCCCTGCCCGTGCTCACCACCATATAATGGCCTGGGGGAGAGAAGCCCCTGTGCCGTGACCCCTGCCCAGCCCTGCTGGGGGGAGCACCAGGGGACCACGGGGGCTAGGGATCCCCCCCAGGTTGGGGAGTCCTGGGGCTTGGAAACTCTGGGTTTGGGGAAGCCCCAGGGTTGGGGAGCCATGTACAGTAGTGCCCTCTGCACATCCTGGGCAGGGCAGGCAGGACTCAAGGCAGATGGGCAGGGCAGGGAAGGCAAGCAGGATATAGGGCGGGCAGGTAGGCAGGGCTGGCATGGAGGACTGGAATGGCACTCAGGGCAGGCAGGACACCCAGGGCAGGCAGCAGGGCTCCCCCAGAGCCCCAGGAAGCCACGGCCCTGGTACCTGTGGCAGTGCCAGTGGTGTGGTCAGCCTGGGGGCCGGCAGTGGTGCCAGTGCCGTTGCTCTGCCGCAGCCAGGTGCGCTGCCCACTGGCTACCAGCCCGCAGGCATCCGCCTCGAAGGAGCAGGAGAGCTCAGCCCCGCAGGGCCCTGCTGTCAGTGCCAGGTCGTCCAGTGCCATGTCCCCCAGGAACCCATCCCGCAGAGCCTCGAAGGCCACCTGCCACCAAGAGAGCTGTGTCAGCCCTGCATCCTGCCGGCGCCTGATGGCACGGTGGGGACCCGGTCCTCACCCGGTATTGCCGCTGGCCCGTGGCAGGCAGCGTTGCCCATCCCCGGTGCCAAACACTGCCCTGGGTCCCCCGTCGGGTCCATAGCACCGTCTCCTCCACTCCCTCCATCTGCAGCTTGAGGTTTAGGGTGCCTGGGCAGAGGGTAGCCTCAGGCAGCCATCCTGCACCCCTTGGGGACCCCGCTATCCCCAGGGGAGCAGAGCCCAGCTGGGGCATCCCCAGGAGGATGCCATGGGGCTGCATACCAATCTGCGGGCCGGCCAGGCGGTACCAGAAGGAGAGGCAGTGTGGGGTGGCAATGGGCTCCTGGCGGTAGGTGACAAGCTGTGCCTTCTGCCCACGGCTCCACGGCGCGGTGGGGTCCACAGCCATGAAGTAGCCTGAGTGTCGGGGACAGCCAGGGTGGAGGGGACACGGACATGGATGGGTGCTCCGAGCTGTGCCCGCATCACCCACACCCCAGTCCTGGATCCGGGTGCCCGCGGGCTGCCCCAGCCGAGCTCACCCTGAGGGCATGGAGCTGCTTGGAGTGCAGGGCACATCTCAGCCCTTGGGACAAGAGGCTGCAGGGTGCCCTGGGCTGCCCAGGGTCCCCAGGAGAGGAGGCAGCCCCTTACCCAAGCCAGTAGTGTGGTCGGAGCCCTGCCCTTGCCCTCTGCCATGGACCCATTTGAAGTCACTGGACTGATCCTGGTACCAGCCACACATGCCCCTCTCGAAGTTGCAGGACAGCGCTGGCCGGAGAGAGGTGACAGTAGTGAGGGAGTGGGGATAAGGCACCCCCCCTTCCCCACTCCCCAGGTTCACCCCATGCAGGTGTCCTGGGACTGGATTCATGCTCAGCCCTGGCCCTAGGACTTCTGCACCATGGTCCTGTCCCTGGGCTGGGGACAGGGTGACAGTCACCAGGCAGCCCCCATGGGAGCATTATCCATCTCTGCGGGCAGGGGGGCCAGGGTCCCCTCCTGCCCATGGCCGTCCTCCCTGCCCACGCGCCGCTGGCCATACCTGTGGCCTCAGGCGGCACCGTGTCAAGGTGGCACTGCACAAATGTCACGTTATCAATCGCGGCGCTTGCCGAGTCTTGCAGATCCACCAGCCCCAGCAGCTCGACCTGGGGGCAGCGTGGCGGTGGCAGTGAGCCCAGGGTGCCTGGCAGCACTGGTACTGCCCTCCCAGCAGCCAACCAGGCTGGTCCCTGTGCCCCTGGGCGCACCTGGAAGGGTCGGGTCCTTTCTCCCAGTGGGACATGGACATGTCCCCCGGCTGTGCCGCTGTGCCCCTGCATGTGCCAGGCCAGGTGGGTGGTGCCAGTGGCATGATCCACTACACTGATGGTGAGGAAGCCTGGCACGAGAAGCGGTGCAGGGTCTGCAGACACCAGCAGCCCCTGGCTGCCTGCTGGAGCCCCCTGTGGCCCCTGCACCCACACAGCCCACAGTCACAGGGGACAGAGGTGGGGACAGGGACACCCTGGCTCCAGGACAGTGTAACGGGGCAGAGTGGGGCTGGGAGAGGCAGCAAAGGCAGGCAGGCATGGGGGGCTCTGCCCTGTGCCAGGGTGGGTCAGGGAGCGGGCAGGGCACCCCAGGGATGACTGGGGGGGGGGAGGCAGGGAGCAGGCAGGGCACCCCGGGGCTGGACAGGGGGGTTACCTTGGGGGCTGCTGTGGATGTGGTAGCTCATCTCCATGGCACAGGCGGGGCCGGAGGGGCCCAGCAGCGGTGTGCGTGCCCTCGCAGCAGCCACCATCTGTCCTTCTCCTGCCTGGAGGGCCAGGAAAGCCCCTGGGCATGGAAATACCCTGAGAGGTTGGGGCAGGGGCCCCACATCCCTGGCAGCACCCCCAGCCCAGCACCCTGCCCAGGCATCACCGCCACCCATGTTGCAGTGGCACCCATCCACCCCAGCCAGGCGGGAGCAGAGGTCCCTGCACCCTGGGAGCTCCCATGGCGCTGGGGACCACAGACCATTGTCTCGGTGGTGGGAACAGCCTCACCTACGAGGACGGTATCGGCAGGCTCAGTGGCCCTCTGCACACCCCAACGCAGCTGCCCCACACTGACATCGTGCCAGCCCCCAGCCCCCTCCTCGAAGGTGGTTGCTCCTGCAAAAGCTCAGGCTCAGCCCTGCCGGGCCACCGTGCTTCCCGGGGGCTGCGCAGGCACCCGCATCCCCCGGCCGTGCCAGCCAAGGCATGCCTGTGTCCCCTCCACCTCCTGGCTACCGGGGTGCCCGGTGCCTGCCTGTGGCTCTCACCGCAGCGCTTCTCGTCGGAGCCATCGGCACACGTCTCGGCGAAGTCGCAGGCCAGCTCTGTGGCGATGCAGCCCCCGCTGTCGCAGGCCACCTCCTCAGCTGCGCAGGGTCTGGCACCCGTCTGGTTCAGCAGTGTGCTCAAAGGCTTCTCTGATGGCGAAACACCCCGGGATGGAGAGTGGTGGTGAGAGGGCCAGGCAGCATCATCAGCATCACCCCTTCAAGCCGCAGTGCCCTGTCCCTGAGCATCTCCCTGGCTCTCCATTTCCCCCAGTCCATCCCTGCCCTGCCCTGCCGCCTGCCACCAGACAAAGGGGACCAAGGGGGTTGGTGAGAACTGCCTGTGTGACTTGGCTCAGGCAGGAGGTTTTGGTGTAGGGAGTGGCAACCCAGGTTGTGGGCCCCAGGGCAAGTGCTTGCCATTCTGCACCCAGGATGGTCACCATGATGAGCAGAGGGATGGGCAGACCCTGCGGCGGGTCCTTTAGGGATGGTGCCATGGGCACAGACACCTGGGGACCACTGCCCACATTGGAGCAGGGGTGGGGGATGGCTGCCCTCCGTCTCACCTTGCTCCTGTACGCAGCCCGGAGACAGGATCAGGTCATCGATGGCCACAGTCCCCATGCTGCCGGTCACCCCCTCGATCAGCACCTGCAGGGAAGCACCATGTCAGCAACATCAACATGGGGTTTTGCACGATATGGAGGGGCCGGGCAGTGGTGCTGGGTGGGGGGACACTGGGGAGCTGCAGGATGGGGGGAACCCAGCACCTGTGATCGGTTGACATGCACTTCCCCCAGGAAGGGGCTTGGTGGGAGCAGGGGCAATGCTGCAGCTAGAAGGGGTGCACGAGGTGGGCTGGCAGGGCCACAGTGGGCTTGGGGTGATGGTGTTGCCCCTGCACACAGCCATGGCCTGTGGCTGCCCGGGGCGGGTGTTAGGGTGCCCTGCAGGGCCAGCTGGCAGGGGGTTGGGTTGTGTGGGTGGCCATGGGGGACAGGACAGTGGGAAGGCATGGGGTGACATGGGATGGCTGAAGACACCCCACCCCCATGCTTTCCAGTGGTGTAGTCCCTGGGCTGGGTGGACTGGTAGGGGGATTTGGAAATGTGGGCATAGGGACACAAGGGTGGCACATGCCAGCACCAGAGGCTCAGCTCTGGTGTCCAGTTCCAAGTTCAACCCTGATCCCATGGGTGCATACTGGGGGTGGCCCTATGCCCCTTGCCCCGCAGGCAGGTCAGCCTGCCCCAGCATGGCACCAGCCCACCTTGAAGCTCTCTGTTGTGTTGAAGTCCACTCTCTCCCGGACCCAGCAGCTGCCCAGGTCCCCTGTCCTCTCCCTCACCAGGTGCTTGGTGGAGTTGGTCACGTAGAAGATGCTGAGGCTGCTGGTGGCCGAGCCATGGAGGTGGCAGTACAGCACGAGCTGGGGATGGGGGTGGGGAGAGAGCCCTGAAGCCCCAGGGCAGGGGCATGCAGCCCCCCTGCACCCCATGGCATGGCTGCTGCCTCACGGGATGCTCACAAAGGTGGGGCTGGAGGAGCTCAGACCTTCCAACAGGCACCACAGTTGCAAGCAAACCACCCTCAAAAACCCACCGCTTATCCCCAGCAAAGGGCCAACTGCAGCCCCAGCCCCATGCAGGTGTCCCCACAGCTGGGGACCCTGTGCCCCACCACCACCATGCCCACACGGTCTGTGACACAGGGTCCTGGCTGTGACTCACGGAGCAGGAGTTGGTGGCCTGGAAAGTGGGACTGCTGAGCCGGGCCGGGCTGCTGGCCCCTGTGGCTGAGGTGCTGCCCACGTGGAGGAAAAAACCTGCAGGAGATGTCAGGAAGGGGCTGAGCGGCGCCAGGTCGGGCATGCAGGTGCAAGACACTGTTTTCCCAGCACAGCCTTAAGCCAAGCCCAGGTGCGTGTTGCCCCAGGGCCGGATGGTATGTCTTCCCCAGGGCCAGTGATATCCCAGGGACCTGCTGTGGGACTCCTCTGGGGTGCCAGTGCCCAGCCACGTACCTGCCCTGCTGTTATTGCTGTGGTCCCGGGTTGGGATACCATATGCGGTCCCCAGGTTCAGGCTCGTGTTTCTCTCCCATGCCGGCTGCCCAACCTCCACCTCCCAGCTGCAGAGATTTTGCTCAAAGGAGCAGAGGGTGAAGGACTCTGCAGGGAGGGAGGCAGAGCAGATTGACCCAGGGACTGGGGGGTCCCAGCCCTCCCCCCAACAGGGAGGTCCCTGCAATGGGCTGGGCTGATGCCACTCCTCCGCAAAACCCTTGGGGTGATTTTGCCCCTCCAATTGCACAGCCGTGCGACAGAGCTGGGGTAACCCCTGCCAGCCCCATGGCCTGGCTTTCCCCCACCAGGGCAGACCCTTAGCCCGTCTGTGCGGTCAGCAGACTGGTGGGCAGGACCCCTCCCCAGGGCCAGGGATGCTCACTGCACCACGTTGCATCCTCGTCCGATCCGTCTCCACAGTCATCGGTGCCATCACAGAAGCGGTGTTGTGCCAGGCAGAAGCCCCGGCTGCAGCGGTTCTCCTCCGCCCCACAGACCTGCTGCCTGGGCTCTGGGGTGGTGGGACACGCCGTCAGCAAATGGCTGGCCCCGCAGGGATGCCAGCACATGCTGGGCTCCCCTCACACCCTTCCCTGGTGTTGCTCGAGGGACAGACTTTCACTGCCTGCCCCACGCTCTGGCCAGGGCAAGAAACAGCGGGCAGCGGGAGAGCTCCCCTGGGGTGCAAAGCCCAAACCAATTCCCCCAGGGATCCCTGCTCACTTCTCATCCCAGCAGATGCGGGACTCACCCTGCAAGCCGCAGTTCCTGAAGATGATGTCATCGAGCGCCAGCTCTGCCCAGCACGTGGGCAGTTGTGTCAGGGAGAAGATGAGCTGCCGATGAAAGGATGAGGATAGCATGAGCTGAGCATCTGCCTGAGCTGCCAGGGCATCCTCGGCTCCTGGTGCATCACCTGGCTCCTCTGGCCCCAGCTTGTGAGGATGATGCCCAGGTACCGACACTGCCCTGTCTCACCTGGAACCGCTCTGCGATCCGGCCTGGGTAGGCGACCAGCTGGTGCCAGCCCTCGCCTCCACGCTCGGGGCTCTGCCACAGCCCCACCACCTCATCCCTGTATGCCATGGCCAAGCGTAGCAGCGGCCGCTCCGTTTGGTTAAGCCCTGCGGGGAGCCCCAAAACATGGCCCTTGGCACTGAGCACAGGGACGAACTGTGCCCCACCAGCTCTGGGGACAAGAGCCGGGACCCCTGGGTCCTGCCAGCTCTGCTTGCGGAGCATGGAAGAGGCGAGCAGGATGGCAAGGACCCATGTTGAGGTGCCGGTGGCTCTGTCCCTGCCATGGGGGCAGATGGCCCCATCCCTCCCCACTGCCCCCCATCATCACTTCCCCATGCCTGGTACCCCGAGGCCCGTCCGTGCCCATCATGGGCACCCTCACCGCTTCCTGAGAGGTGGTACCAGGCCCTGATCTCGCACGTGGCAGCTGCTTCCTGCATCACTGGTGACCTTAGCCAGGCTGTGGCCATGGTCTTTGCTGGGGGGGACACGGTCACCATGAACCACCCTGGGAGGGCAGAGAGCAGAGCAGGGGCTGCAGCCCCATGGGATGGCACCAGAGCTGCGGCCAGCACCGCTCCTGCCCCACCATGGGTCTGCTCCATCCCCTGCACCCTACAAGGATGGGTGTCCTGGCACCCTGGCTTCAGGGTACCCATGACGCAGAGGTGCGGTGCTATGGGTGCCTGGACCCCACTCACCAGCTGAGCAGCCCCCACTTACCCAAGTCGGTGCCCATGGTGTGGTCTGAGTGGGGCCCTGTGCCCCATGTGGTCAGGCTGGCCCGGCCCCGCACCCATCTGTAAGCCGAGGTGCTCACATCCTGCCAGCCACAGTCGCCTTCTTCAAAATCACAGGTGAAGGGGGTGCCCAGCACCGCCGAGCCCCGCAGGTACCCTGAGGGTGGGTGGATGGGGTGTCAGGGCAGGCTGCCTCCACCCTGGGGACCTGCACCCACAAGGCCCCCAGCTCCATCACCTGCTCTCGCCCCAGGGGCAGGGCCTGGGAGTGGGGCTGCAGGGCTGGGGGGGCCAGGTACCCACCACACTGATTCTCATCAGAGCAGTCGCTGCAGTCACAGATGAAATTGCAGAGCTGCTCGGCCGCACTCCTGCAGCTGTTGACAACCATGGACCCACTGGGGAGGATGGTCCCAGCTATGGGAGAGACAACGGAGCTGAAAAGACCGCGAGGATCTGGACACGGTGCCCGTGGCAGGTGACCGAGGGCACATGTGTCCTGCAGGTGACAATTGTCTGGTCTCCCCAGTTTGGGACCCTGCTGGGGGAAGTGCTGAGCTCTCAGTGGCATCGTCCTTTGGCATTGTCCCTTGCATGGGACCCCCCACCGCTGCCCTGACACCCCACAACTCCCACATCTCCTGCTTTGCCATCTCCCACTGCCAGCCCAGCTCCTGCACACCCTTGGGGTGCCAGAGCCTGGCAGGGCTGGGGCACTGACCCTCCAGCCTGATATATCACACTCCTGCTCCGAGTCTCAGCCTTTGTTTTGGGGGAAACAGGAAAGTTTGGGCATTTTCCTTCCCATGCTCAGCAAAGCCATCGGCGATGGTGGCTCTGGCACTAGCTTGCCCTGGGGAATCCGGGGCTGATCTTTGCTAGCGGAGCTCAAAGACTGTTTTGCTGGGCTGTACCTGCCCCAGCCCCCCCCCCAGAACAGCTCACACACCCCCCCCCCCCTCCCCCAGAGCTGGGGGAAGCAGCGATCCCCATGGCAGCCCCCACCAGGGAGGGACGGAACCCCTTCCTTCCCCGCAGTGTGACCCCCATATCAGCAGAGAGCTCACCCAGCAGCAGCAGGAGGGTGAGCACCACCGGCCCGGCCATCTCAACCTCCAGGCTGCAGCAACAGTAAAATGGAGCCGGGAGAGGCACAGGGCCGCCAAGGGACGCCACACCGTGAGCCCAGGGCTGGAATCTGCTCCCGGGGACCTGCCTCATTGGACTTCAGCCCCGCCGTTATCTGCTTCCCAGCCCCGGCAGCAGGGTTTATGGTGAGGCGGTTCACCAGGCTGGGACAGGTCACCTGTGGTCCTGCTGCGTAGCACCACTGCCAGCATCACAGGTGGTGAGCAGGCAGCTGTGCATCCCCAGGAGACCTTTGGCTGCTCTTCCCCACCAAACGCCCCATCTTCAGCCCCCCTTTTCCAACCAGGACAAGATGCTGGATGCTGCTCTGACTGGGATGGGGCCAGCTAGCACAGCCCAGTGGCACACAGCAGCTCCGAGAGGGAAAAGGCTACTTCTTCCTGACGAGCTGGCAATGCTGCCAGCCCCGGGAGAGAAGCTGGCACCCCTGAGAATAAAGAGCAGCGGGAGACCCTCTGGCTGCAGGGCACAGTCTTTGGGTGCAAGGCACAGGCTGGCAGTGGGGTGTACCCTGGCCAGGGAGGGCAGCTGTGGGAATGGAATGCAAGGAGTGAACCCAAGGCAGGAAAGGTATAAATGGGTCATGATGCACCCAGGCAATGCTGAGTTGCAGCAGGCAGGGATCCTTAGGAGTTGGGGGGTTTAGCCATAAAAATTTTGGGGCTTTGAATTCAGAACAAAACTCTGGCTCTCTGGAGACTTGGGACAGGCCGGGAGAGGAGGCAGGCAGGCGGGAGGAGCAGCCTGTCCCAGCACTCACCTGAGCTGTCCTTGCCAAAAGCTGGGGCTCCAGTGCACCCCAGCCCCAGCAACCCGGCAGGGCAGTCCCCAGGGACATGCAGATGGTAGGGAGGAGGGGGTTCCCAGCTTGCCCAGTCTGGGCGGATCAGCTTGGCAGCCCTCTGTTCCCGCTGCCACATGCAGTCTGTGCAGCAGCTGCCTTGGGAGGGTGCCCAGGCCAGCACGGAGCCTGGCAGGCTGCCTGCAGTATTCCTTCACCAGGCTCTCGACAGTCTCTCTTCAGCCCTTGCGCTCTTCCCCAGCCCCAGCAGGCAGCCCCTGGCCCTGGGGACCCAGAGGCGTCATCAGCAGGAGCCAGCCCTCACCCCTGCCTGCACTGCTCCAGCTGGCAGAAGCATCTCAGCACCCAGCTCATAACTGCCACAGGGCAAAGGTGGACAGCTCTAGGGCCACAACCAGGTCACTCCTGGGACAGAACAACCCCAGCAGAGCCCCAGGAAGGGCTGTTCACAGCCTGGAAGGAGCATGGCTCGGCAGCCAGAGCCCCGCATGGCACCACTGGAGCTGCCTGGTGATGGCAACCACTGCCCCTGCCTCAGTTTCCCCACCTGGGCAGGGTAAGCTGCTGCCAGGGCTCATGGGGGCTGGCACTGCCCCAGGGGAGCCCTCCTGCCTCTGCTGCCAGCAGCCCCTGTGCCTGGAGACAGGCCCCTGGGCCCCTGTTGCTGAAGGCTGAGCACAGAGTTTTCTCCCCTCCTAGCCGATGGCCTTGGACAGCAGATTGCAGCGTGATTGCATCAGGGCAGTAAAACGCAGGGTTCAGCTCCTTCCCCCAGCGTGTGCCAGGACCGGTGGAGGCCAGAAACCCAGCACCCTCCCAGCCTGGGCACCCTGGGGCTGGCAGCACCTGCAGGCAGGAGCCCTGCCCTTCCCCTGCTGCCTGGAAACCTGGCAGGCACCAAGCTGACCACAAGCCAGCACCGCAGCCTCTGGCAAAGCAGCCACTGGCCTCCTGGGTGCCATAGACAGAGCATCTCCAGCAGGTCTGATCCTTCCCCTCTGCACTGTGGAGACACAGCGGGATGGATGCTGGGCGCCCAGTACAAGAGACGTGGGCATATTGGCACAGATCTAGCTAGGGGCCGTGACGATGAAGGGACTAGACTTCCCACGAGGAAAGGCTGAGGGAGCTGGAGCTGCTCAGTCTGGAGGAGAGAAGGCACAGAGATGTCACCCATGTCTATGAAGACCTGACAGGAAGGAGCGGAGGGAAGGAGCCAGCTTCTTCTGAGCAGTGAGTGCCCCATGAAGGGACAAGAGACAAGGAGAACAAAGCAAGAACATGAACCACCACTTAATCTTAAGAAAAACCTTTTTTCCTGTGAGGGTCGTCAAAACCAGAGCCAGGTGCCCAGGCTGCTGTGGGGTCTGCATCTGTGGAGATGCCCCAAACCCACCTGGGCACAGCCCTGAGCAACCTGCTGGAGCTGGCCCTGCTGGGGCAGGGGGATGGACTGCACATCTCCAGAGATGCCTCCAAGCTCTGCGATTCAGTGACTTGAAGGGAAGCTGCGCTCCTCCGTGCGACCAATGCAAGGCACTCAGCCCCCACCTAACAGCCACCAGTGTCCAGTGCACGCGTGACTGTTGGGTGATATTCACCCCAGCACAGGGGAGATGATCAAATCCTTGAAGGTGGTAAAGGTCTAGGCACAGCGGAGCTGTTTTTCTCGAGTGGGCCCAGTGCAACCTTGTGCATGTCCTGGGCACATGGGCTCAGCCCCCAGCTTTCTTCCCCCTCCACCAGCTTGCAAGGCTGGTGGGTACCATCCTCTGCAGGAGACACAGCTCCAGCCCTGAGCTACCAGCTGGGCAGTGGGCCCTGTACCCCCAGCCTGGCCCATGAAGCTCTTCCCCATCCATCATGACCTACCTTTTGAGTTTGGGGCAGAACACCAGGCACAGGGTCTGAGCTTCAGCAGGTCATGATAACGCTGCATGGCTCTGGGCACAGAGGAACCATCTCCTATCTAGGTAACCCGCATCCCTGATGGCAAGAAAGGAAGGCAGGGAGGCAGCAGCAGGCAAAGTGGGCAGACAGGAGCTGGGAGCACACAGGATCGCAGCCTGACAAGTGAAACGGGGCTGGGACCAGGGGGGAGGTGAGGTTCCTCCAGCCCCAACCTTGTATGGAATGGCAAAAGAGCAATCCACCCGGCCAACGTGACCTGCACGTCTCTCTCAAGCTCTCCTGCCACTGATGGCTCCAGCAGCCTTTCCCAGTCTCCTCACCCTGCTCCTCACTAGAAGTGCAAGCAGAAAGTCTCCCTGGGAAATACTGAGGGACAGGAGCCAGTCCTGGCTGTCCAGAGGGCTGAAGGATACTCTGCCTCAAGGTGTGACGACCTGCTGGCATGGGAAAGGGCATGTTCTTCCAAACCATGCTCCCAGGCAGCTCGGCTCCTTCCCAGCAGGAGATGAGGGTGATCCCTCCCTCCGTCAGGCGTGGGGACCCATTGCTTTCTCCTCTCCTGCCTCAGCCCTTCCCAAGGCTAATCCTGACACACGTTCTGCTGTCCCCACCCCAGACCCTGCCAGCTCCGGGGTCAGGCCCCCCACGAGGGGCTGGAAAACCAGGGAGTCACTCTTGCTGTAAGGGGGTAAAACCCAGACCCAGAGTAAGGAGCAAGCTGAGCCATGAACACATGACCACGCAAGCAGCTGCGCTCCCCAACGTGTTTAATTCTCACATACACACGTGGACAAACCCCCTTGCTACCTGGGAGGCGAGGGCAGAGCACCCACTGGCTTCACCGAGGCATTGCTGCGCTGTGCTGGGGAGGTGGGCATCACCCACGGCATGTGGGAAGTCCAGTGACAGTGGAGAAGAACAGGCGAGTTCAACACAAAGAAAAAACAGGAGAGCCCAGAGCGCTGCTGAGCACAGGGAGCCTGCTGCCCTCACCCCGATGCCGGATCTGGCCGCACCAGCTCCAGGCTGGCGTCAATGCCGCTGCCCGGCTAGAGCGAGTCAGTAGCCTTCATCTGCCCAGGTGATCTCGTAGTCCGGATACTCGGCTTTCAGCTTCTCTGTAGTCACGGAGTGGTCCGCTCGCCCAAAGCCCTGGCAGAGGAGAAAGGGTCCCAAAGCAGAGGCCATGGTTACCTCCTACGGGAGAGCTCGGCGAAGCCCTGGGGTGGCTCACCACAACCAGAGGCTCCAGCAGCAGCCCCTGGCTGTGGAGGACACCGCTGAGCCCGTGTCTGTGAAAGACCGATCAGCTCCGATCACACAGACCACGGGCAGCTCAGCCTGGCTCCGGCTGCCAGACAGCACGGCACCCAGGCCGGGGGCCGGTGCCATGCCGAAGCTGGCAAAACCTGCACCGGCATCACCGATACCCTCCTCGGGGCATTCCGGGGGATGCCGAGGGGACATGGGCAGCCCCAGCTCTGCCCTCCTGCTCCCGAGGGGACGCGGTGCCAGTTCGGCCACGAGCAGCGGGACCCGCACAGGCACCCGTGCCGCCGTCGGGAGGGAGAAGCCGCGTCCACGAGTGGGTGTGCCCTCCCCTCCCCGCCGCCCCCCCGGCGCCCCGCTTACCACCGAGTACCCGTAGACGTGGATCTTCCTCTCCTCGGGGCGGTGGGAGAGCCGGCCGCCCCCCAGACACTCGCAGCCCAGGCCCTGCTGCGCCAGTTCCCGCGCCGTCTGCTCGTAGATGTCGGCTGCGGGGGAAGGGAGCCGTGGGGCGGCGGGGAAGGCGACCGGAGGGGCCGTGCCAGAGCACCGGGAACTCCCGCCTGAGCCACCGCCCACGGACGCCCCCTCCCCCGCCCCGCCCCGGGGCAGCCCCTCGCCGGCTGCCGGGGCCCGTGGAGGGGGCCGCTTCCCTCCGTACCCTCGGGCCCACAGGTGGGCGGGACGGAGCCCCACGCGCAGCCCCACCGGCGATCCCGCCGCCGCCGCCCCCCCCCAGCCCCGAGCCCGGCCGGCGGTGCCGGCGCCCCGCGCCCCTCACCGTGGTACTCGGCCCAGCCGTGGCCGCGCACGACGTCCTTCCCGGGCCCGCCGGCCGCGCGCACGCGCACCAGCACGTACTTGAAGACGCCGCTGCCGTCGATCTCCACGTCCGCCACCCGCGACAGCGTCTCCGCCGCCGCCGCCGCCATCATCGCGCCCGCCCCGCCGCCGCGCCCCGCCCCTTCCGCCCCAACGGCCAACCACCGCCCGAGGGCGCCCGGCTCCGCCCCGAGGCCCCGCCCACAGCCGGGAGGGGCGGATCCGTGCCCGCGGCGGGGGGCGGTCCCGGCACGCCGGGCCGGGGGCTGCTGGCGGCGGCGGCGGAGCGGGGGGGGATGACCGGGGCACCGGGACCTTCTGCCGCGGCCTCGCACCGGGGCGCTGAGGCCCGCCGATGGCGGAGGGGGCGGCGGGGAGAGGGGCCCTGGCTGGGGAGCTGGGCCGCGGGCAGCCTGCCTGCGGGCGGGCGGGCGGGTGGGCAGGCAGCGCGCGGGGCGCGGAGCGGGGCGGCCGGTGAGCCCGGGGCCGGGCAGGGCCGTGAGGCAGCCCCGGGTGAGCGGCGGGGCGGCTGAGCGCTGCGGTGATGCCGGTGTTGCCGTTGCGCCCGGCTCTGCCCCCCTTCCCCCCTTCCCCGACACCCCTCGGGCAGCCCCGAAGCCGCGGCCCTGCCGCCACGGCTTCCTGGCCCGCAGCACCCCTCACCGCCGGCCTGGCGGGTCCCCCCGCTGCCCCTCTGCCGCGGTTGGCCCCCCCGCGCCGCGCACAGCCACCCCCGCCCGGCCCTGCCAGCCCCACTCGGGGTCCTTCACCCCGAGCCCTGGCGACGTGGCTGGGCTCCCCGGCAGCACCGTGGCCGCCCACCGCCCTCCCGCGGCACCCCTGGGCCAGGCCTGGCTCCGCACCCGGCACTGGGCACAGCCGGGGCCGCAGCGCGGCCCTCTGCCAGCGTCAGTGGGCAGGGACACCCCGCAGCCCCTGCCCCCCTGCTGGGACTGTACCCAGAGACCTTACGGAGAGGGTCCCGGGGGGCACCCAAGGGTGCCTTACAGCCACCCTCATAGGCTCCCCACTGCATCTAAAGATCATACGGTAACATGCTCAGGACACACAGACGCTATAGGAACAGAGACCTTGTGCAACCCAGCTCCCACCCGCGAACCGTATGGGGCCGCTGCTGCAGACTATAGAGCTGCCAGCAGCACCCACGGACTCGGCGGAGCCTCAGCGGCGCTGCGGTGGTCCACGGGACCCCAGGTGCTGGCGGGCACAGCCCGGAGGGCTGGGCAGGGCCCCGGGTGCAGGCAGGGCACGTGGGCAGGCACGGGGGGCTCTGCGTGTGCAGGCAGCCAGGCCGTCCGGTGGGCAGAGGCTGGGAGGGGGTGCCTGGCGTGCCCCCGCTCTAGCCAAGCACTGCTCACCCTGAGAGGGCTCTGTGGGGTCTTGCCAGGAGGCTGGCTGGGACCTGTGCCCCACAGCAAACCTCGTCCCGTGCTTCCATTGCTTCACGGCCTCCCCCAGCCCGGCCCCCCCACTGCTCCGGCTACGGCCCTCCCCCAGCCAACGCCGGCCGCCTGCAGCCCATCATAGCCTCCTCCCCTCGGTACCACGCCCAAGAGGGGGTCCCCGTCCCACCGTGCGGACAGGGCAACACCTATCTACAAAGGGGGGTGACCCAGGGGTGCTGGGGGAGGGCTCCCCAGTCCACGTTCACATGATGTCATCCAGGAGGTTGGGGCTGGCCACCCAGTCGAGGGTGCGGGGCTCGGAGGCTGCCATGATCATGCACATGAACTGTTTGCCTGTCCTCTTGTCGATGGGGTAGATGGTGGTGGGGGTGAAGCGCTTGTTGCTCTCCACAAAGTCGCAGAGCTGCTCATAGACGGCGGGGAACTCATGCCGCAGGAAGACGCCACGGATGCGCAGCTCCCGCTGGATGTTGATGAAGCAGACCTCCCGTGCCTTGCGGCCCTCCTCCCCCTCCTTGTCAATGTCTGCCGTGCCGGGTGGGGGTGTCAGGATCAACGTCTCCATGTCCCGCTCCTTCTTCAGGATTTTCTTCTCGGGGCTGGAGGAGGCTAAGGCCACCTTGGCGTATTTCCTGACCGTCGGCACCTGCATCTTTGGCGACGGCCTCTCTGGCACTTTTTGGGTGACAGCCACGGTTACATTCAGGAGGAAACATTCGTCAGGGTCATACTGGTTGCCTGTCTCCCGCAGCTCCCGGGCGTACTCCCCCAGGTTGTCTGAGTAGCTCTCCAGCTCCCGCAGGGACAGGTAGGTGGGGGACATCAGCAGGCTCTCCAGCCCAAACTGGAGGAAGTTCTCGGCCGAGCCGGCGTTCGGGAAGCCCAGGAAGAGGACGCCACGGCCACGGGAGAGGTAGCCCACCTTGGCGATGCGCGAGAAGGCCTTGTGCACCTCGGCATTCTCCCGGCAGAACTGCAGGACGTGGCGGCAGACGCTGCCCACGCGCCCGTAGACGCAGCTCTCCTTGTGTGTGTCCCAGTCCTCGCGGCGGCAGTGCCGGGAGCAGTAGTAGGTGTAGCAACTGTGGCACGACTTGAAGTAGAGGCAGGCGTTGAACATGGTCTCCGTCCGCCGGCACTTGGCGTTGGAGCACATCATCATGTCGTCCTCCTCTGCACTCAGGTCAGGCGAGCAGTTCTCTGGTGACTTCTCGAAGGGACCGACGGACAGTGGGGCAGGCTGGGGGCGCGGGGCGCTGGCACGGGAGCTGGGACCCGGCTGCTCCTTTGTGGGTCGGGGTCCCTCAGGCATGCCAGGGGGGACCCTCCTGCCCTCACCCCGCCGGGGGGGCCCCGGGGCGCTGCTGCTCAGAAGCTGCTTGAGTTGCTCAGCAAGGCTGTCCCTGTCCCCGGCACGATGGTCTGGTGCCGGCTTGTAGTCGATGACGAGGTCAGTGATGAGCTCGTCCAGCTGCTCCAGGCTGCGCTGGCGCCCCGAGCCGCTCTCCCTCGGGACGGGCTGTGGGGTGCAGGGCACGGCGTAGGGACCACGCTCCCGCCCCCCGTCCAGCACATCCCAGCTGGCTGAGCGCCTCTCGCTCCTGCCCAGCCCGTCGGCACGGATGTCATTGTCGGTGATGGTGATCTCCGGTGTGACGTACCAGGAGCGGCCCGGGGGGCCTCGGCCACCATCAGCGTGCACCCTCTCAAGGATGGAGCTCTCCGAGAGGGACAGGGCAGCGTAGCGCTTGGGTGAGCTCGACAGGTTGATCACCACTGGCTGCCGGCGCTCCTCAGGGGATAAGGCACGGTGCTGCTCCTGGCCGAGCAGGTTCTCATAGCTGCGCCCGCGCTGCAGGACCTCCTCCCTGCGTGCTGCCGGCGCCAGGATGTTATCCCAGGATTTGGAGTAGTGCTGGCTTTCCCGGCCCAGCCGCGGTGGGGTTACGCCATAGCTGGCATGCCAGGAGGAGACCATGGCCTCACGCCCAGGCGGTTGCGGGGTGAAGCGCGACACTTGCAAGGTCTGGTAGGGCAGCGCGCTCCGCTCAGGGCAGTACCAGTCACCGAAGTGCAAGGGCTGGGTGCTGCGGGGCGGAGGGCACGTCCGCGACAGCATCTCCCGCTCCCGGTACTTCCCGTAGTCCTCGGTGTAGAAGACCCGGGAAGAGGAGCCAAGGGCCGGGTACGTGCGGGCATCCTCGGCATAGAGGGTTTTGACAGGGGTGCCGCGGGGGGCATAAAAGCGGGGCTCGTCCCCGTAGAAGGCACGGGCAGGTGCCTCCTGCACTGGGTAGCCCCGCGCCTCCTCCACGTACAACGTCCGGGGTGGCACTGTGTGGATGGCAGTTTTGGCTGGGTCCTCGGCATAAAAGTGCTGGGGGATGGGATGGCGGCCGGGGTAGGGGTAGCTGGCATAGCCGGAGCTGCGGAGTGGCATGGCAGGGCTGGGGCACCGCACCGGCTCCTCTGCGTAGAAGAACTTGGCGGGGACGCCGGGGGCTGAGAAGGTCATGCAGCCCCTCTCGGGGTACTCCCTGAAGTCCCGCGAGGCCGGCACCGGCACCGTCTGGTATGCCAGCGCCCGGGGGTCAGCCTCGTAGTACTCGCTGGGGTAGGGCAGGAACGGGGGGTCCCCGCTGTAGGAGTCGCTGGGGGTGGGCGTGCGGGATGCGGATGCCTGCCTGCTCCCTGGCACCGCCAGGCTGCGCGCAGCCCCGGGTGCACGGGGCCAGCGTGGCGGTTCCTGACGGCTCTGGGCTGCCCGCAGGCTGCGTGCGGCATGCACCAGCACCGCCTCGTCCGGCTTGATGTCCACCCGGCACTTGACATGGGGGCTGGCGCCCACCTTGGCGCCCGGCCCCTCCTCGAAGCAGTTGCTGCCCAGGCAGAGTGGGGAGATGCGGCTGATGCTGCTGCGCTGCGGCTGCAGCTTGATGGGGTGCACCTCGTTAGCCAGCGCCCGCAGGGGAACCTGGCTCTCGCGGCGCGGCGAGGGCTCGGGGCGGGAGGGCTCCCGGGCCACCCGCAGCGCCTCCCGCCCACGCCGGGCCGGCGGCGGCGACGCCGAGACACTGATCGGCACCGGGGTGAAGGTGGACTTCACCCGCGGTGCACTCTTCGAGCGGGCTCGTCGCTTTGGCTCGCTCCTTGGCAGTGGGGCTCTGCCAGCGTAAGGGTCCGGCTTTGGTGGCGCCCGCCTGCCCGGCAGCCCTGGTGTGGGCTCGGGGGTGCCAGGGCGCGGGCAGGGGTGCTCCATGGCCGGGGGGGTGCCCAGCTGCTCGTCCAGCGACTCGAGGAAGTCGAAGCTCCTGCAATGGCGCTTGTTGAAGGGCTGCGGCTCGTGGGTCAGGGACGAGGACATGGAGGCGTCACATTGTGCCAAGGGCTGGCAGACAATCGAATCCCTGGGGGCTGCAGTGGCCACCTTTATGTCTTGGTACACCGTAGACACCAGGATGTCAGGTGGGTCTGTTCGTGTCATCTTAAAAGCGACTCTTCTCCCGCCAGCTCCCCTTCAGATGGCCTCAGAGGAAGGCAGCCGGCCCTGCAAGAGAACAGATAGGCGCCTAAATCCCGGCAAAGACTTCGGGGAGCCGCCATGGCACTGGATAAATCCCCACAGCTCCTGGCTTGAAGCAGGGGTTTGGCCACCTCTTCAGAAATGAGGGTTCAGGGGCATTCCAGCCTCTGCTGTTGCTGTTAATAGTCGGATCCCAACTGGGGGAAGAAGCTGGAAAGACTCCAAATCTGGGATGCAAATAACGGAGAGGATGGCAGGACATCCATGGGTGCACTGGGCACCGCAGAGCAGCTGGGAGGGGTGCCAGCTCACCGCAGGGAGACGAGGCCACTGACCACCATGCCCCTGTTCCTCAGGTGCAGGACACAGGGACCCTCTTGCAGCATCGTGGGAAACAGCAGCTCTGAACAGGGCTGGGGCGAATTCAACACTAGGGTTTTCCATAGTGGATGGAGACAACATGCCCGGCCCTCCACTGTGAGCATCCGAGTGACTGTGGGGCCTCCTGGGACCAGGTGCGCCCACGTCCCAGTGCATGCTGTGCCCAGCACCAGCATTGTAGGCAGCACAGGCAGGAGCATCACCCAGGGATGGGCACCAGGAGCCTCCACCATGGCACCTGGGAAGCCCACGCAGCTCTGGGGCTCCGGCGGGGCAGGAGCCACACTGCCTCCCTGTGGAAGCTGCACCCACCATGGCCCATGAACACCCCTGTGGGGTGTCAACAGTCCTGGCTGCTTGCAGCCGCATCGCTCCCTGGGGCTCCTCCAAACTGGCACAGGCAGCACCGGGGGCTGGCAGAGGGGTACTATGGCGGGTGCCCCAACCCCGTGTGCCAGCAGTGACTCCTCTATTGCTTCCCACAGCTCTGAGCAGGATAGACCAGAGCCCATCTGCAATAACCCCGTGCCGGAGGGGCTGTGCTGGCTCAGCACCCACCAGCTTTGTCCTCTCCCACATCCTGCAGCCACAACACATCTCCCAGGCTGGAGAGCGAGTGGGATGGCAGCTGCAGCTCCCAAGGGACACGGGGTCTGGCACCCACCATGCACCAGCACCGTGCACCCCACCTGCTCCGGGATGACGCTGCATTGGTGGCTGGGGTGGGCAGAATCCCCAGCCACATGCGTGACACTGCTGTGTGACAAGGGGGGTCATCAGCACAAGCTCCTCAGAGCGACTGGGGGAGCAGACGAGGTGGTTTACCCACAGGACCTGGTGGATTGTGGCACTGATCTTCACCAACAGCCCATCGAGAGCCAGCTGCAGGTTACCGTCGGCACTGAGTGGCTGTAAAACTGGCTTTGCCCATGGCGGTGATACCTGGCCAGCTTTGAAATTCATCACATCCTATAAGGGTTTGTGGTTTTGGCCACCTGGTCAAGGGGACCAGGAGCGCAGGTGGGCACCAGCTGCTCCACAATACACTAAAAGTGCATGGCAAAGGCCAGCAAAAGGCATTTGGCTTTAAACAGCAGCAGAGGACCACAGGGAAGGTATTTCTGGGAGGAAAAGAATAGACTTTATTTGGCAAGCAGTATTGACTATGCAGTGATGGGGAGGGAGACTTGGGTTCCCCCTTGTTACCTGGATAAAGCCCTGGCTCACCCCAAAGCCAGGGGTGGGGGACGGATGTTGGAGCTGAGGTGAAGCCAATGGGGTTGGGGTGTCTGTCCCTGGAGTGGGCTGGGGAGAGCTTGGTGCCAGGAGGAGATGGGGATCCCAGTGTCTTCGGGGCTGGGGGAGCAGGTTTGCCCTTGTAGCAGTGGCTCAGCATCAGCCCCGCTGCATTACAATGCTTGGGAGCTGGGCCAGATCTGGGAAGGCAGCACCCCACAGTGCAGTGTTGCCAACAGCAGTGTTGGGAAGCCCATCCCCATGGTGTCAGGGCGGCTAGTGGGCAGGGAATTGCAGCCCAGGGTCCTACCTGGTCTGGCAGCAGCAGGGAGGGGGTGGGTGGGCTGAACTGGCCCAGGGCCCCGCGGTGGCTCCATCCTAGCACTGCAAAATAAAAAAGGCATGTGAGGATCCCAGGAAAGCTCTGGCCATGGTAGAGGGGTGGCTGCTGGGGCCATGGGGTGCCTTGGTGGGGAGATCGAGCATCCCGAGAGACCCCTACAGCTGCTGCCCTGCTGAGCCAAACCAAACCATAGCCCAGCGAGGCCACCGTGTGCACCCCTGTGCCCTGGGGAGATGGGCACTGCATCCCACGGGCACTGGCATGCCCCCCCCACCCACCACAGCAGCGCCCCACTGCCCACAGAGCCACGTGAGGCCATGGCAGTGCGGGGACCCGGGGACAGCTCCGTGCCGGCATCCCCAGCGCTGCCCGGGGTTGCCATGGTTTCTCCAAATTATTCCTCCTCTGCGAGGACGGCGTGGGTGCGTGGGGAGGCTGCTGGGGCGGCAGCGCTGCAGGGGGCCGGGGGGAGCCAGGGCTTTGCGGCACCACAGGGAGAGCAGAGCACCCGCAAAGCCGTGGGCATCCTCTGTCCATCGGGGAGGGGCAGAGCTGGGATGGCCCGCCAACACTGCTGGTGCCCAGTGCTACCACGCTCCCACACCCCACCTGTCCCCCACACTGAGTCCCCTCCACAGGGAGAGGATTTGGCATCCCCTCTGCTCTTTGACCCCCCCCGGGTGGTGGGCACCAGACACCCCGCTTCACCCCCAGACCTGCCTGCTTTTGGCAGGCACCAGTCTCCCTGCCCAGGGTCTCCACGCTCTGTCACCCTGGGGATGCTGACACCGGCTGGCAGCGCTTTCAGGGCTGCTGATGTCCACTGAGCTCCCCGCACCGGAGCCACCCCCACCGGGGGCACAAGGCCCCTGGGGAAACAGCCAGCCCCATGCTTACATCTCCAGCCCGGGGAAGGGCCCCCCGTGCCCACACTGCTGGGCAGGACACAAAGACACCTCTGCCCACCCTATGCCTGGCACAGCAGCTCCGCTCCAGCACACCCAAAGCATTGCCGAGGGGCACCCAGTGGGACCCCCCCCCCCATGCCAGCCCACAGCTCAACCTGTCACTGCTGTGGAGGCCAGTGCCACCCACGCACCTCCACCCTGCTCAGCACCCAGCCCTGCGCCTGCCACTGCCTGTGGGCCCTACCTGCAGTCGGGGGCTGCCCTCGTTCCCTGCCCAGCACCCCACGCCACCCAGCACGCTGCTCCCACCATGCCACATGTGAGCACCTGGCCTCCCGCAGGTCTGGCCTGTGGGAGCAGCATCAGGGTGCTGGGAGCGGGAGCAACCCCGGGCTGTTGGAGGGGCCTGCGGGAGGCTGCCGGGAACTGGGTCGCTGCCTGCATGCAGCACGTGCAGGCTGTGCAGTGTCCTGCCAGTGTGTACCACACTGCCCAGGCACTGCAGCAGCCTGCCTGTGCGCTGCCTCCCCGCTGCCTGCCCCATGCCCACGGTGAGGGTGCTGCCTGCCTGCTCTGCACTGAGCGCTCTGCCAGGGCACTGCCTGCAGCCTGCCCTCATGCTGCCCGCACACACTGCACTGAGCACGGCCAGGGCACTGCCCCTCAGCCTGCCCCCACTGCCTGCATGCTGCCAGTGTGCTGTGCACTGCCAGCGTGCTGCCCTCACGCTGCCTGCACGCTGCACAGAGCACGCTACCAGGGCGCTGCCCCACGCACTGGCAGCTTGCTTGCCTCCACACTGCCTGTGCATTGCTCCAAGCCGCCTGCACACACCACCCTGCCAGTGTGCTGCCCCACGGCCTGCCCATGATGCACTGAGCACCACCAGGGCGCTGCCAGCTTGCTGCCTGCCCCATGCGCACAGCAAGGGTGCTGCCTGCACACACTGCAGTGAGCACACTGCCAGTGCACTGCCCCGTGCACGCTGCCCGGGCATTCCGCACACGCTGCCTGCACACATCCCGCTGAGCAGACGGGCAGCACGTTGCCCGCCTGAGTGTTGCCTGGGCACGCTGCACCAGGTACCCTGCCAGCACACTGCCTACACATGCAGCGCGCTGAGCATGCTGCCACTGCACCACCCCGCAGGCAGCCCAAGCAGGCTGCCAGCACACGCTGCGCTGCACTGAGCTCACTGCCAGCGTGCCGGCAGCACCTGCGCTGCCCCGAGCATGCCAGCGGTGCTCACATCTGGAAACACGGCCAGGGCAGCGTCTCACGTGCACTGTGACCGCCGTGCTCGTGCAGACGACGCTGGAGGTAGCACCGGCGCACTGCCGCGGGTGCAGTGCCTGCGCACACGCTGCGCCGTGGGCACTGCCAGCCCACAGGCCCGCTGCGCACAGGCCTGCACGCTCTGGGAGGGCGCTGACAGCCGACGCTGCCTGTGCACACGCTGTCCGGGCACTGCCCGCAGCAAGGGAATCCACTGCCCCCACCCCGGCCCCTGCCCCGTGTATGTGGCAAACAGACGCTTCCCCCTCTGTGCCAGCCCCAGAGCACCCCAACACACACAGTGCCCTGTGCACCTACAGCGTTGCCTCCCCCATGCACATCGCACTGCCCCTCTACACACCCCCCTGTGCCCCCCCAGCCCTGAACCACGCAGCTCTGTGCCCCTGCCCATGCCTCCCGGCCCGTGTGCCCCTGGCACCCCCCCCACTCCCCCCAGCCTCTGCCCTGAGCCCCCCCCCCCCCCTGCTTTCTGTACACACGGCTGCATGGCCACAGCCCCCCTAAGTGTCCCAGCACCCCCTGCCCCGCCTGCACCCCTGGAGGGGGTCATCCTGCCAGGGGGACCAGCACCCCCAGCCCCAGCCCAGGAGCGTACCTCCGGCGCTGGCATCCAGGTGAGGGCTGAGCAGCACCCCAGGGGCAGCAAGGGACGCCCCGACCCCAGCCAGCCCCCAGCACCCTTCTCTGCCGGCCAGGCTCTGGCACCCCACCCTGGAGGGGCCCCCGCAGACGGGCAAGGCCAGGGGAGAGGGGGGCTGGGGTCACCCCGGGGCCGGGGGACCCCGCGCGGGTTTGCAGTGCCCGGACCCTGTGGGGGTGCGCGGGGCGGCCCCCGGGGAGGCGGCCGGGGGGAGCGGGGCTGCCCCGGGCGCTGCCGCCGCCGCGCACCGCAGACCCCAGGGCGGTGGCCCCGGGTACCCCCACGCTGCGCAGCGGCACCGGGAGGCACCGGGCGGCACCGGGCCCGCTGGGCCGCGCAGGGTGCTGAGCCTGCCCCGGGGCCGGCATCGCCGGGAACCGGGGCGAGGTGGGCCGGCCCGGGGTCTGCGGCGGGATGGGATGGGGAAGAGGTGGGATGGGGATGGGGGACACGGAGGGATGGGGTGCGATGACTCGGCCGGGGAGGGCGGGCTGGGGATGGCCCCGGGCGGGCTGGAGGGATGGGATGGGGACGGGCATACGGGGGGATGGGATGGGGGGAATGGGATGGGAAGGGACGGGGTAGGATGGCCCGGGAGGGTCTCGGGGGGATGGGATGGGGATGTGGAACACGGAGGGGATGAGATGGGGGCTCGGGGGGGGGGGTGGGGGTGGGATGAGATGGTCGGGGGGGTCGCGGGGGGATGGCTCGGTCGGGGTCCCCCGGGAGTACAACAGGCCCCAGTCCCCTGCGTGGGCCCCCCCTTACCTGCTCCGCGCCCGCCGTCCCGGCGGCCCCCCCCGCCGCATCCCCGCCGCCTCCGCCGCGTTAGGTTCGGGCTGCCGCCTCCCCGGTGGCCATGGCCCGGCCCGGCTCCGCCCGATCCGGCCCGGCCCGGTCGGGGGGGGCACGGCCCGGCCCGGTTCGTTTACGGTTCGGTTCAGTTCGGCCCGACGCTCCGCCGCGGCCGCCCGGCTCCGCCGCCGCTTGTTTTCCCATAAATACGGCAGGCGGAGTTACCGGCCGGGGCCGGGACCAGGAGCCACCCACCGGCACCGCCCCCGGTCCCCATCCGCATCCTCATCCTCATCCCCATCCTCATCCTCATCCCCATCCTCATCCTCATCCCCATCCGCATCCCCATCCCCGGTCCCTGGGCCGGCTCCGCTCCCCTCGGCCCCGGCCCCCATCCCCGCCCCACGCAGCATCCCTCGCCCACGGCGGGACCCCCCGGGCAGGGTCTGGGGGACCCCCGGCGCCATCCCTCGGGGGGATCCCCCAGCACCCCGGGTGTGGGCACCCGCGGGACCCCCGGTGCTCCTGGATGAGGCACCGGCATCTCCCGGAGAGGTGCCGGGGGGGCTCAGCCCCGCGTCCTGCGCCCCTGCGAGGGAGTCGGACCCTTGTGCCGGCAGCCCCCCGGTGCCGCAGTCCCCTGGGCCCGTCCCTGCCGGCACCACTGCATCCTGCCTGACCTTGGCCCATCGCGGCGGCCCTGCCCGGCCGTGGCCAACCAGGCGGTGAAATCCCCCGATAAGCTCTTCCGTGGAGTGGCCTCATTTTCCCAGAGGCGCCGGGGCTTTCTCTGCCTGCGGCGGCTGGAGCCCCGTGGGAGGATGCTTGGCGATGCAATGGGCAACATGCGGAGACCGGCAAAGGCAGAGGCCGATGGCTCTCGGCACACACTGGCCCCGACGTTGGAGCTCTGCCTCAGTTTCCCCATCTCCCACCTCCTTGAGCCAGCCTCCACTGCCCACAGTGCCGAAGGCACTGCTGGTGCAGCCAAGGAACCTGTGGGAGCCCCAGCAAGGGGCCTTGACATTGGGGACCCACTGGGAGCTCACGTGGCTCCAAGCCTAGAGCTGAGGTCTGCCGCCCTCTGCGTGTCTCTGCATGGGGGTGTGTGTACCGGCATTTGCTTTATTTCAAAATCCTCTGTAGGTGAGACCCTTCCCTCTGGGCTCTGTGGCCCCAGGAGCATCCTTCCATGGTCTCCTGTGTCTGCACCGGACAGAGGAGTGCTGGGGTGAGCACAGGGTCTGCAGCATGCTGGTGTTGCCGTGACTCCTGCAGGAACGCAGCCCCAGCTGATGCATTTTGCCCCGGCATGCCCCCCGTGCTCCCAGGGACGCTGTGGGCACAGCTGAGCCTGCTGGGGCCAGCAGCATGCACCCTGCCTGGGACAGGGCTGAGCCCCAGGAACAAATTGCACAGATGAGAGGGATGCAGTAGCTGGGTGGGGGGAGCAGGGTCAGCTTGTCCCTGCTGCACAGACAGGGCAGAGCTGTCCCCCGGGGCCCTGGGGCCATGCTCAGCCAGGCCCTGCTGTCCCCCCCAGTGCTTCCATTTTCCTCCCTGCAGGATGCAGTGCTCCAACTGCCAGTTCAGCCGCTCCAGCTGCCCCCGGCTTCCTGCCCCCGCGGCCCCCACCATGCTGCTCCATCTGCTCCCCGCCTGCTGACGGCGCCATGCCAGCCAGCCCCGCACCGGAGCTGAGCACCAGCAAGACTCGTGATGTGATGCACACAGCAGCGTGGGTCAGGCCAGCTGGCTGCCCAGGGGGATGCTGGGGGTCAGCATCCCCCATGGGTGCAGTCACCCAAACGATGAAGGAGCCCAAATCTTATGGGAATGCATGGAGTCCTGCTGTGGAAGATGCTGCTGCCAGGTTGGCACAGAGATGCCCGCCCTGAGGGCATCCCCTGCAGTGCCACTCTCTGTCCCTGCAGCTGTGGCCCTGGGTGACACCTCCATAGATCGGGGTCACCTGTCCAGAGCTCTGCACTTCGGGGTGGCCACAGGGCCTCGGCTGCCCAAGAGCAGGGGACGAGTGGGTTGGACCATGTCCCACGAGCCCTGTGGCGGGACCATCTGCTCCCTCTGTGTGGCTGCTATTTTAGGCTGGAAAGTGCTGAGGGATCCAACCGGACAACAGGCACATCTCCACACCACCGGAGATGGCAGCGCCATGGCATGTGCTGAGGTCATTGGGGCTGTGGACACCTCCTCCTCCTCTTCCTTCTCCTCCTCAAGCCAGGGTCAGCCTAGGGGAGAGAAGAAGGGGAAGATCCCACAGGAGAAGGATGGAGTCAAAGGCTGTGACTGTGCTGGCTGTTCAGGGCTTGCTGGGAGCTAGGCAGAGGGGTTCTGGCAGCGGCTGACACCTTCCCCTGAGCACTGGGCACGCTGCTGCTTTGGGCTGCAACATCCCCAGGCACCCAGTCTGGGGCACCCGGGGTGGGGGGGGCAGCCCCAGCCCAACCCCCTGGGCGCTAAGTCCTGAGGTGGCCCTCGGGCAGGGGTGGGGGGCTGCCCCCTGGCTTTGTGTCTGCTGCCTGCAGGGGCGGCAGCCCCTTGGACCGAAGGGACCCCCTTGGCACAGCCCCCGGCAGCAGCCCCACGTGGGCAGCAGGGCTCTGCGGGGAGGGACAGGACTGTCCCCTACCCCTGCATGGAGGACGGTGGTGTTGGGTCCTCACCATGGCTGTGCAGGTCTGGGCTTGTCCCTGGCTGAGCTGCCGGGGGCCCCTGTCCTGCCAGTGGGGGACATGCAAGTGGCCAGAGAGACAACACGAGCCGGGGCTCGTTCCCACAGCCCAGCAAGAAAAAGGGCAGCCTGGCACCTGTCCACAGGCAGGAGCAGCTTCTGTCCCCATGTCTGGGGTGTGTGGCCCAGCTGCCCTGCCATGGCCCGCCATCAGGGCCAGGAGCAGCCAGGCTGGGCCGGCGCAGGGACAAATCCCCTCTTCTGTCGGGGTTTCTGCCTGCTCAGTGCTGGGTCCTCCCCCAAACCTAACTGGGAGTGGAACCAAGATGCACACTGCATCTCCGTGACTCAGTTTCCCCACCAGCAGCATGCTCCTGCCCCAGTCTCTGCTGACAGCGGCTGGGGAGAGGCCCACCCCATGCTGCGCAGGTGACTGTAGCTGTAGCTGTTCGTGCTAATTGTTCACTGACTGCCGACACTGGTGCTGCACAGGCCCTGGCTCTGCCAGGGAGGACAGGGGTGGGCAGCACAGGCTGGGGCTGAGGGCTTGGTTTGTGCATCTCCCTGTCACCATATGCAGTGTGACCCCGGTCACTGTGTCTGCGTGTGACAGACTCAGTTCTGCTGTGTCCCAGCCAAGGGGGAAACTGAGGCACAGAGGAACAATGTGTCCACAGGTCACACTGGGGGTCCGTGGTGATGCTTGGCACTTGGCCAGCCCCAAAGCAGGACAACCCTCAGCTTGGGGGGGACATGGGGGCTCACATCTGTCCTACACAGCCTGCGAGGCTGGGGGGGTTGCATCTTACTTGGCCTCCCCAAGGACTAGTCCACTGGGCCCACGCAGACAGCTGGGAATGCAGCGCCAGAAGATGATGCAGACAGGCAGTGCCTGCAGGCCATCCACCACCTCTGTCCTTGAAGGCCACCTGTCCTGCCATGGCTGCAGTGGAACTGGGTGCCTCCTCGCCACTGTCCTACCAGTCCTGGTGCCAGGGTCACCAAGAGCCCTGCTCCATCCCTGGCTCTCCCGCACATCATTACCAGTACCTCCCTCTGACCAGCACGTCCCCATGGGTGGTGGGGAGCAGTGGCAAGGTGAGCCCACAGAGCCAGCCCCAGCACTGCGTGGCAGGAAAATGGAAAAAACCCCAAAGGTTTTGGGACTGGCCAGTTTCATCAGCTGCCTGCCCAGGCCAAAGCCCTGCTCTCTCCCTGCTCATGAGATTCAATACCCACCTGGCTCAGGATATCGAATCTCCTGAGTACCAGCCCCCTGTACCCCTTGGTGCAGCTCAGAGCAGGAAGGGGTCACCCAAAGTGGGGTCCCCCCTATGTGTGCCCCGAGGACACTGACCCTGGTGGGTCTGGCCACAGCTGTGGAGGCCAGTCCCCAAACCTGCTGGGCAAGGGCTCTCTTGGCCCCCACGCTCGTGTCACACTGGGAGTGGGGACCTGTCAAGTCAGAGCAATGTGGCAAGGGACAGGGAAGGCTGGTGGGGACCCTGCAGACATGGGTGAAGGAGGACAGCTCTGACCGTGCCAGTACGGGGCATTTTCAAACCTAGAAAGACCTTTCTGGGCATTTGCAAAAGGCTGTATCACTCTGCCAGGAGGGCCAGAGCCTCACCAGAGAAGCTGGTACAGGCAGGATGAGGCGGGTGGCAAGGGAAGGCCTCCAATAAGGGGATTTTCCCAGGACTCCCCCAGCCCCAGTCTGGCAGTGGGACTGGGGCACTGGTGGGATGGTGTAAGGGGAACCCAGCACAGCCCACTCCAACAGAGCAAAAGGAGCTGATTCCTCAGAGAAGCTCAGAAAGCAACTGGGGAAAACCAATTTGAAGGACGTTAAACACCAAGAAACGATGTCCACCTCTGCCACGTGTGCTGGGCTAATTATTGAGAGCCGGTGAGATGGCGCATCCTCACCCAGATAGATGCGCCTTGTGCTGAAGCTGCAAACCTGCTTGCTCATCCTGACGGACCGGGCAGCCAGGCCGGTGTCGGTCACGCTCTGGGACCTGCTCAGCAGGATGTGACAGGCTGGCTGATGCCAAAAAGGCAGCAGGTCCCAAAAATGCCCAGCCTGGGGAGATGGGGGCTGAGCTGCCCTCCCACAGGGTGCCCTTGCAAGCCCAGGGGACAGAGCAGGCTAATCCTGCCCCATGGGTGCTTGGTGCTGTCTGGGGTGGTGGGTGTGTGATGTGGCAGATCCCTGCTGGCAGCTCAGGACCTGCTGCTGCCCAGCAGGAGGTTCCCACATCAGTTTTGTTGGCGAAGGGCCGGGCAGCGCTGACGGCACGGCAGCGAGTCGAGAGGGAGGCAAGCAGCCCTGGTGCGGGCTGGGCAGCTCAGCACAGGGACTGCGATGGGAAGCGACAGCGCGGCACAGGCAGCCGCCAGCCTGTCCTCGGGGCCACCCGTGAGATGGAGCCCAGCGTCAGGGCGATTGCACTTGCGGGGTGATGGCTCAGTGAGAAACGGGGCCGGGGCACAACTCGAGTCAAGCGTGAGCAGCTCCAGTGAGGCAGGTGAGGAGATGGCTTCTGGGTCTCGCTTGGCTTCCCAAATACAGCAGAAATGTCTGCATGACCCCAGTGTGCAGCTATAGGAGCGGGTCAGGTTCCCGTGCCGAGCATTGAGAGGCAATGCAGGATGCGTGCCACCTGTGGCCTGCGATGCTGCAGGAAGGGGAGGCAGCGGGGGCCGGCCAGGCCAGGCAGGCAGGGGCTGGCTGCCAGCCCCTGGGCTCAGCGTGTTGCTGGGTCACTTCCTGTGGGTGCTGCAGCCACCAATGCAGTGTTTACCAGGGTGAGGGCTCCAGCACTGGGGGAACGGCGTGGGGCACCCCAAAATGGGAATGGGCGGGCTGTGGCACCCATCTATGGCCGCCCTATGGGAAATGGGGGTGATGGGCACCCAGCGCCTTGCCATGCCCCCAGGGTCCTGGGAAAGAGCCCATCTGGGGACCTACGTGCAACATGGATGGCACTGGGAAGGTGTTGGGGATGCTGCGCAATGCTCCACTCCCACGCTGCTGAATTTACAGCAGGGATTAATATTTGATAGCTTCCCTTCACCCTGGGCTCGTCGTTCCCCAGTTGCCATCCTCACTGCGTGGGCAGCCAAGGCGGGCGGTGCACTGCAGCCTGTTGGGGAACAGCGCATCCACAGCAGGGCCAGTGGAGAGGCTTTGGGGTGGCCAGAGCCGGGGGATGGCAGCTGTCACGTCCCCTCCCCTGTCTGCAGGAAAGGGATGAGGTGGGGAGTAGCACAGGCAGGCCTGGGGTGACAGGGCAGGACAGAACAGGACAGTGGCATAGGCATGGGGAAGACCTCTCCCCCCCACTGCAAGCTGCTGTAAAATCCCTCGTTTCCAAGGCAACATGGGGATCCCACAGCTGGGAGCAGGCAGAGCTAGGATGGGATGGGATGCTTACCTGCCCCTCGCAGCTGCCCGCTGGGCACCCCACAGCTCCTGCCTGGGGGTGATGCTCTCATTTTCCCTGAGCGAGGAGCAGCTGAGCTGGCTGGCGTCATCGTGATGCCTGGGCCATGTGCAGGGAGGCTTTCCCCTCCTTCCAGCTTCTCTCCTCCTTTCCCTCACATCACTTTCCTTCCCCCAGCTCTTAAACAAGGGAAAAGCCAGACCCTGCTGCCCACTTCAGGGGCGCAGGAGGGAGCTGGAGCCTGTCCCGCAGCCCTCAACGGCTTTGGTGGCAGAAGAGGGTGAGTGTGAAGTCTGCAAAGCAGCCACTGGCTTTAGGGTCCCTGCCTGTAAAGGGGGTTGTAAACCCCACATTCCTGTCTGCCTCCTTGGGAATGATTGGTTGGTCCCCAAAGGCAGGCAGGCAATGAGTCTTGAACTTAAGCACAGGGCATCCATCTGCTGACCTGTGGCAGTGCCAGAGGCAAGAAGATGCCTGTTTGGGGTGCCCTCGCCCCACAGAGTGACTGCAAGGAGGGATCTCAGCATTGCCCTGCCAGCCAGATGCAGCACCAGTGTGCAGTGGGAGCTGTGCCCCAGCAGCCCAGGCAGAGCAGCCAGCACCAGTGCTGGGCAGGGCTGCCAGTCATCCCTCCTGCCTACCCAAGCAATGCCACACGCCAGCAACAGTCACTCGTGATCCCCCAAAGTTGTCAAGCCCCGCAGCGATGCACAAACTGACCTCCTTGGTGCTGGGCTGATGACTTTAATACTAGGCAGTGCTCAAGGCAGCGAGGCCAAGGTGGGAGCCCACCACCCCGCACCCTTCCATGGAGCCATTTCCTGCCAACGGCACAAGAAGGGGTGTTTCTCCTACCAGCTCTGGGGAAAAGCCTGCTCTTTTCCCAGCCTGCTGGCTCCTTCCCGCAGCCAGTCTGCAGACGCCAGCACAGTCTCCGTCTGCAGCTGCCACCCAGGCCAAACCTCAGGCACAGGCAGAGCTCCCTCATGCCAACACACACTATCCTGGAGCCAGGAGAGGCATGCGGAAGAGGGGAGAGTGGCATCTCTCAGGTGTCCCCTGCCACCAGGAGACACAGCACACAGTCCCCCCTGCCCCATCTCACCTCTGCGGTGACGGAAAGCCACCCCACTACTTTGCTTCCTTGCTCCTGCTGTAAGGCAGAGCCTGCCAACAATTTGGAGATAACTAGGAGTTTTATGGGTTCACAGGCTGGCTTGCTGCCCCACAGCAGTATCCTGCATACAGCTCTGAGCAGAGCACACAAGCATACAGATAACACCTCCTGCTTTAACCAGTAATGGTGCTCGTTTCCCACAGGCTACTCCATGCCTGAATCCACAGCTTTAGCCAACTACACCATATCTCACCTGACCAAGGTCTGCCTGAGCCTACGAGACCCACCACGTTCAGCCACGATGGCTCTCTGAAGGTGCCAGGGGATTATTTCCCTTTGCTCAGCAACTTCCCTGTGAAGTGTGTGAAAGATGGAAGACTGGATACTCACCATGAGCCACCCTACGGCCAGGAACACGGGTGACATGGCCAAGATGCTGAAGGCTTGTTTTGGATGCAAACCCACAAGTTGAAAAGGCTCAACTACTTGCCCTGCTATCTTTAAGCAGTAGACTGAGCCAACACTGGATTAATTATATTATGCCATGATGGAGATTGTTGCTAGGTTACAGCAATTGGTCCCTAAGCCCATCCTACTGCGGGATTTCCCCAGAATCACTCATTTGCGAGCTCAGGGGCATCCCAGAAGGACAGGCAAGCACGACAGTCTCTCCAAGAAGCAGGATCCTTGACAGCAGGGAAGTTGCAGGCAGCACACCCATTAGACATCTTGCCCCCAGCCCAGCCATCTGCCTGCTAGCTGCCCTCCCTTCAGCTCTGCCTGTCCTGTCCTGCACAGCCCAGGTGTTTGTCTGGCCCCGCAGCACCTCCAGGAGCCTGCGGTTGCTCGCAGGGCAATCCTCCTCTGAGAGCACCTGCAAGTTCCCACATTCATTTTGTGTCCTGCTAAAACGCGAGTTTCAATAACCTTTTCATGTTCACTGCTGGAGGGAAGGAACCAAATTCCCACCCTGGGCCTCAGCAAGCCAGGGAAAAACTTGTGACCTTACGGGAGCAACAGAAATAGGGTGGAGCTGAATCCCTCAAAGGGCAGGATCATTGCACTCCTTGCATGTGGCTCTTGTTGTAAATCATGGGGAATGGTGAAGACCTGGTGTACTGGTAAGCCAGCTGCTAGCTGCAAGTTGCCAGCAGAATACAGCTGTGAAGAAGGCCAGCCCCATTACAGGGTGCAGCAGGAGATGTATTGTGCGGGAATCATTAAGTACCAGCCCTGGCATGACCTCATCTGGACTGGCACGGCCACAGAAAGATGAACTCAAAGGGGAGCCGGTGCCAAGGATGGCTGCTAGCACAGCCAGGGGACAGCCTGTCCAGCAGAACAAAAGCAGCGCAGGGATACAAGCCCCGTCTGCACAGGGCTAGGAGGGGGGAGCAGTATTTAAACAACAGTGCTGGCAAAGGAACAAATAAGCATAAACTGGCCAGGAATAAATCTGGATGGCAACTATCAAGCAGCTCTCGAGCCTCAAGGCAGAAGACTGATGGACAGCTTTCCACAGGGATGCCAGAGACCGAGCACCAGCTTCAGTGGTGGGAGTGCAAGGACGGTCAGTCTGTCTTTGCACTATTTTTCTACCTGGTATTTTGACAAGGGGATAGAGGAAGCCATAGGTTGGGTATCAAGAGACATGGTCCTTTTGGCACAGGCTGTGCCATGCAGGGCTGGGGTACACGGCTCAGCAGCTTGATTCTCTTGCAGGGATGAATTTTGTGACAGCCACTAACACAGATTAACATGAATAAGAGCTTTAGCAAGCAGGGATGGCCACCTGTGCTAAGGAGACTTGAGTCATCAGGAGAAAGATGCTGTGAACCTGCTGCCTTTGCACAGGAGGAATCCTCGGGGAGAGGATGTACAAGCATGGAGGAGTCAGACAGCTCCAGGCCACTCGGGTGCAGGTGAGCTGGAAGGTATTGCTAAAATGGGCTCCCAGCTGGGGACCCACAGGGATGCCAGCACAGAAGGCACACTGTGAAGCCGGCAGAGATCAAAATGTCAGTCTGCTCTTGGAATAAGACTTCACCCCCGTCTTGTCGCAGCAGCTGCATCAAGTCACACACCAGAAGTTGCGAAGAGTGAAAGGAGCTGCTAACTGTCACGCTCTATCATCCCACACCAGGGACGGGTACAGCAAGGAACACTCCCCAAAATAAACGCTGGGTGCACAGCTCCCATTCATGTCTTGGGTTAGCAGCACAGACCTGGCTGTCCCAGCCAGGATGCTACACATACTGTCCACAAACCAGACACACAGACTCCTGCAGACTAGTCTTCTCTCCTCCTGGAGGGCTGCCAGACCAGCCCTGATGCTCCAGCAAACAGAGGCTGCTCATCAGGCAGCTCTTGTACCGCACCCTGCAGAGGCCTGGTCAGCAGCTGAGCAATCCTGGCTGAGAAAACACAGCAGGTGGGAACAGGGGACTTCAGACTTACCTCTCATGACTTATCATGAATGCTCTGGCTTCAAGCTGGCACAGTGGAAGCCAAGATGCAATCGTATAGTGGCCGAGGGCCCTGCGGATCTCAACCACCCAGCGGTGTGGAGGCAGGGGAACAGGCAATACGGCTTTCAGGCATGTGCCTCCAGCAGCAGCCCCCCAAGGACAGGGCTCCCCTTGCTGCGCTTGGGAACCAGGCCCAGCAGGCAGGCTACAAATGCAGTGATAAATCTGCACTTCTCCCTGCTGCTGCTCTAAACCAACTGAGACCTTGTACTGCATGCAGCTCTGGCCAGCATTAACTGCAAGAAATTGCAGCTCCTCAGCCTCAAGCTCTTGATTTTTTTTGGATGACTCATAAACCCAAAAGCAAATACACTGGTACCTCTAGAGATGCTCACAGAACTATTTATATCGATGTGATCCTGCAGAAGCTTCCCCATATTGACAGGCACATACACATACTTCTTATATTTAGCTTATTTGAAAGACTGGGTATGGGAGACCCCAGCTCAGACAAGGTCTATTTCTTTCTCCTTTCACTCACACTTGCTGGCACTGGATTACACCTCATGCTGTAGCCCTAACTGGTTCAGCATTCTTCGCTGCTATTCCCTTCCATGCTCCCACTTCACCCACAGGGTGGGATTTTTCTGGCCTTGCTGCCAAAGCCAAAACATGCCACACACCCTCCTGGGGCTCTAATGTAAGTAAAGAGAACTCTTGCATCTGCTTTTCTCTTTTAAAGGAGTATTTTGGAACACAATGACTCATCTTTGCTTGTTTTTGTCTCAGCTCCTTGTGCTGACAAGGAACATGAGCTGCAGGGAGTGTAAAGGCTCCTACAGTGGTCAAATCTGGCCCAGGTGAAAGACAAACCAATGCCAACATCAATGTTTCCAGGGGACTCAGCGCCTGTACAGCCTTCTGCTAACGAAAAGCTGCGTTCACAAGTAAGCAGAGCTGAACAAAAATGCTATTTCCCTTATGCCGCGTGAAACGACAGCGCTCTCAGGACAAATTTCAGTTTTGGGGAAAGAACTCATGGTTTTTATGTTCAACTGTGGTTTGTGTTTTTTTTTTTTTTTAAATGATTTTTAATTTAGCGCCCTGTTTCATGAAGTGTAAGAATGCAACAGCATGAGGAAGGGGCAGCAGGATGTCCTTCTGTGAAACAGTCCTGGAAGGACACACAGCTCCTGAGCCCAGGCAAACATGCTTGTGGTGGAGAAGAAGACGTGCAGAGGCAGTTGTACAACAGAGCTTTATAGTCAGAATGGATTGTACCAGGTTTTTTCAATGCAAAATGGAACATGACCCAAAATCTTCACAGAACAGAAGTGCTTTCAGGAATGCAGCCAGCTGAAGCTCAAACACCTGCCTGCCTTTTCACACGGGAGGCCACAAACCGGTCATGTCCCAATCCATTTTTTCCTCCCGAGACATGCAAAGTTTGAGCTGTCCCATGCAATTTCCCTACAGTGTCATGTGAAATGTGGTAATGCTCAGAGAAGTAGGCAAATGCTAATGGCAAACAGACCTGAAAAATATACTGCTCATGCAGCAAAAAACCCAGTTTGCTTTATAGGGAAACAGTTACAAGTGCATTTTGGGGGCTGGGGGAAAGAAAAAGAAAAATGGAGCAGGTAACTGCCTCCTGGTCAAGACAACTCTGGAGTAGATAATGGATCAAAAGAACTCCTTGCTTTATATGCATGTAGAAGGAAACTCCGGTTTGGATTTCATGGTTGACATTTTACAACAAAAAGGGGAGAGGGAGAACAAAACCAAACCTCAAATCAACCTGCAAGCAACAGGGTAATGTAATGCACAGAACCTGGAGGGAGCTTCACTGTCTGAGCTGTGAAAGTGACACCAGAACCAAACCAGAAGGGTGTATGGAGAACTAAAAAGCTCCATCAAACACAGGGGCTGCTCACTGAGACACAGGCAAGTGTGAAGGGCTGGCCTGTAGTGCGCATCCAATGGCAACCAATGCTGCTGAGCAAGTACCAAGCCATGGGTTTAAGTTCAAAGCAAAAATTAAAAGGCTTCCCAAACTCATGGGATAGGAGGAGGCTCTCCACTTGGGGCAGGGAAAGGCAGCATGTTGGCTGCTGGGAGGCTTGGCCCAGTAAACACAGCTGCAGTATCGACAGAAGCTGGACCAGGAAGGATGCTGTCTGAGCTACAGTGGTTGTCCCTCTCAGTGTAGAGAGGCAGCCGGTGTTTTACAGCATGACTGTAAAATGCCTGAGAAGCAAATGCCTTGCCATGCTAACATTTCCCTGTAGACAGTTCTGAAGCTCTGGATATCTTCATTTCCACATGAGAGTCATGTCCCTGAGAGGTACCGAAGGGAGGGGATTCTAGTATATGCAAAATCAAGGGTAGGAAATGCAGAAAAGCACTGATTTTTCTCTCTCTTTCAGGTTAGCTTTGCACTTTGCATTGTTTTCCCAAACTGCATAGCAGCTTACGTGTAGTGTCTGAGACACTGGGGCCACGGAAATCAATGGGGCTTCATGAATTCCAACAGCAGCACCAGTGAGTGCTAATTAAGCTGCTGTGCAGAAAGGTCCCATTCAAAGGACTCCAAAATCACACACACTCTCTCTCACTTTGGCCCTGTGGCTGCTGTTTTAGAGAGCTGTACCTTAGCATGATCTGCTTGATTTAAAGCTCATCAACTGCTGGGTGGAGCAATGGCCAATACCACCTTTCTCATTAAAAAAATAGGAAGGATAAAAAGTTAAAGACTTGAGACAGGCGAGCACGATGCATTCATGCGGCATGTTTTGTTGCACTCCTCTTAACAAGACAGGAATTTCAGGTGTGCAGGAGTGGAATATAGCAGAGGCAGAGCAGGAGACAGGTCCCCTTTGCCTCCCACACCCTGCCAGCTACCCGACAGGGCATCTCTGGAAGGAGAAAAACAACAGCCTGGAAGTGGGCCTGGGAACTGTGCCCTGAACCTTCCCTTACTCAAGTACATCTCAGCTAGGTTTACTTTGTGTAACAAATGCACCAGAACAGCACACACAGATGTAAAGCTTTTCTTTTGCCAACTCTGTTTTGAGAGAATATATGGCAAACGGCCAAAGCTTTACACATCTGCACCTGTCCTGGTGTGACTCGTAAGAAAAGATGGAGACAGCCACAATAGAAGAGTCCGCTGCATGTACATGCAGCCAGCCTACAGCTCCTCATAGTCCCCACCTCCTCGTGGCTTGCTCATGCTGGCTCCTCCTCCTCCTCCAAGAAAAGCCTCAAGTTCATCTATCTCGCTGTTTTTCTCCTTGCTCTTCTTTTTCTTTTTCTTTTTCTCTTTCTCCTCTTTGCTCTCCTCCTTCTCTTTGCTCTTCTTGTGTTTGCTCTTCTTTTTCACAGACTTCTCCTCTTCCTGCAAAATGAGAAAATTTTTATTAGTAAACCCTCTGAGCATGCCAGTAACCCAGCATATATCACCCTGAAACTTGGCTCTGACAGGAACCTTACTGAGAGTGAAGCATCTACTACCAAGGCTGGCTTGGAGTTAATTCCAGAAGACCATTCTGTGAGATTGGACAGAAGAGAGGAAAGACCATCTGGTTTATACATAGTAGTGGTCCATCAGGCAGTTTGTGCCTGACAATACCACAGTACTGGACAGGCAGAAATGTCAAAGACAAAGCCTCCTGCAGACTTCCGTTGCTGCCTCTGTGATTAGGTCTGTCGGGGACCCCCCTCTGCTTGGAAAAAGTCACGGTGCTATCAACAGATTCAACCCAGCAGAGATGCACTGCTCTATTTAATCTTACATTTTATAAACTCGAACACTGCCTTTTCAAAATTCAACTGTTCTAAAAGCTTGCTTTTAAGCTTAATGTTGTCTGCAGAGCCTGGGAGGCACAGATCTGGCTGTAGGATGTGAGAATTGAAGGAAGTCCACCAGGTACAGAGAGTACACTGTAGAAGGCCACCCCTCTCCTTGGCTGGTAGATAATATGGCAGATCAGCTCTGAATAATTAAATAGTACCTCTTTGTTCTTCTTTTTCTTCTTCTTTTTCTCCTTAGAAGGTTGCTTATCTGTTCAAACAAAAAACCCCAACATTGTTTTTAATCAATTTAAACAGCAAGAGATGCAATTCTGTCCTGTCCCAGTTTCCAAGAAGAAAATATTCCATCCTGGAGCCAGGTGTAAAGGCAATCCCAACATCTCAGGACAAACTGAGCCCCTTTAGAAACCAACACAGGCCCCAGCAGTCACACCCTAACTTAACCATATACATCTAGTTTAATTATGAGCATTATATTATCTATATCATTCTGTGTCATGAACACTGACCTGGGTGTTCACTGTATTACAGCTACTAAGAAACAAATATAGAGACCAGCTCTACAAACTGGTCCAAAGGCCAAATTGGCGACAAGATTATTATTTCCACAACTGAAGAAGAGCTCCTGGGAACAATTTTCCTCTGACTACTAAATACTTGAAGGCAGATGGAAATCCTACCAGGCATGGTTTGTGCTTCTGTGAATTGAGCTAGTAATGGAAGGACCATTCAGGACATGGTGTCAACAGACAGGAGCACCCTGACAGGCTAGTACTCACTGTTGTTTGAACTGTGTGTGGAAATTATATCACCACGAGGCCAAAGCATCAGCGCTGCAGCCCTGCTCTACAGGGGTGGCTACTTTTCATGGTATCAAATGAGTCCCAGAGTCCATCACTGTCAAAACATTTGTCCCAAGTTATTGTGGCTGATGACTTGGCTGCTGATTTGACTGCTGAATGTCCACTGCCTTTGCACAAAACTTCTTGAACAGGAGAGTATATACTTGGCTGCTTCACAGGAGGCTTTATAACTGCACCATGTTTCACATGTGGTATTCAATTGTCAATCTTACCTACACACTGTTTTTTCCTCAGCTGATCTGTAAATACAAGTCAGCCATGGAGAAGTCTAATTGCTCGTCAAGCTCCAACTGACTGACTACCAAGATATGTTTTTATATTTATCCCAGAAAGAGGAGATAGGAGGAACCCATGTTGAATTATTAAAGATGCTAAACTGAAGCTAAATTATTGACCTGGGCCTCTGCAGATGCACTTCTAGCTATTTCAAGCTGTGCTGTTCAGCAATTCAAAGCGACAAGCCGATGAAGCCATCGCAGCCTGTGACACCTTGCTTACACTTTTGAAATAGCTATTCAAAGGCATCTCTCTCTGGTGCTGCTTACAGCTTTTCCCCCTTTTAAGTCTTTAACTTCCCATCTTTCGTGGTAACATCAGGGGCAGATCTATAGGAAGTTGCTTTGCAGTAATGCCAAGACAGCAGAAATTATTTGCACAAGTAAGATTTGTTCCCTCAGGGAACGGGGTGTGGTGGGGGGAAGCCCGAGGAATGCTTAGGTTGTGATCAGAACCCCACCCCACCTTTCCCCAAAATAGAAGAGCAAATTGGCAGGGTATGTCAGAGCATTTTGCTCAAGTTGATCCAAATTCTTGAGGGGGTGGACACTGTAATGCTGAACACCACTTCCCAGGGATGCAAGGCTAAGCAGGAAGCCTAAACAGAAGCAGCGTGTGAAAGGTGTGCTCCTGCTTCCAGCTGGGACAAAAATAATACATGGCTGATGCCGCAGACGAGCAAAGTTGACCCCACCCCCATGGAGAAAAACTTAAAGAAAGTTATTTATGCTGTGTTAAACCACATTAAAGACTCACACAGGGCACTGCATGAAGTTACAGGGTATTTTATTTAGTGCAAATTGGTTTGCTTACACCCTGGAACCATTTTGGAAAAAACAGATGCCTGACAAACAAAATCAGCAAGAGTGAAAATAAAGTGTGACCTTTACCTTCCTCACTGCTCTCCTTGGGACCAGTTTCTTCCAAACCCAAACCAAAGAGATCTGAGTCATTTTTCAGTTTAAAGGAGTGGACTATTGATTTCACAGGTTGGGGTGGCTTTGTCAACGAGGTATCGTCATCAGATATTTCAGAGAGATCTTCCCGGACTGGGAATTCATCCTAGAGACAAGAAAAGGCAGACAACACCAACAAATCTTTCAACCAAAATCTCTAAGCATTTTGTACACAAAGATGTCAGATGTCAGCAGGTGGGGAGGAGGGAAGGAAATGGTAGCTGAACTGAGCTGTTACTGTCTGGAAATCAATGTCCTTGATCTTATAAGCTCTATCTGTTTCTTGCCTCAGTAAAATGCCTCAGTAGTGCTGGTACTAGAAAGTGTGCTCTGGTAACTTAACATTCATACTTAACATTCCCTGATGTAAAGGGATTAAACGAGACCTTCAACTGTTTTAGCTTAACAGCATCAGCCTCTAACTGCCCTGGAGAGGCACCTCTGTTTTGGGGAAAATCTAAAAGGCTGAAAACTCACCTCCAGACCTGACAGACAAAACCTTTTTTCTGTGTAGCTCTGCGGGGTCTCATGTACCAGAGCAACATGCAGCAGGGCCAAGGAAGTGGTCTGTGTTTGCAGAGTAATTCCGTTCATCGAGTCAAAAGAAAATGTGCTCCCAGGGCAAATTTGCCCCTTCAATGTGGGCTAAAACCCAGGATGCTGCAGAGACTGGATATCACCCCAAAATCCTCTGTCTCTGCATGACGGGAATGGAAATGAAGTTTAATGATCTTCTGATACCTGCCAACTGATCGTCTTCAGAATTTGTTAACCATCCTTTCTTTATATCCTCCCTACTGACCAAACACGGCCTCGCTCTGCTGTTGATCTAGGCAATGCCCCCCTCCTCCTTGCTAATGGTGGTGTTTTTACTGCTTTGCCTGACCAGTAAACCTTGTAGGTGAAAAGCACTGACAAGTTGTGGGGCATCTCCCTGACACTGTTGCAATGGCAAGCTCCCTCACAAATCCCATCTCTCATCATCACATGCTAAGAGAAGTAAACTTGCTCTAAATACTTTTGCTTTCACATTAAAGTGCCAAGAAAAGCAGGTACTGAAAATGCTAAATGAATGGAAAATTACTTAATAAACAGCATGGCACACGGGCAAGGTCAAAGAAACTAGGACAACCAACCTTTCTGCAGGATTCTGGAATGATGCAAACACAGAAAACGCTCCTGAATACCAGCTAACCCAGACACCAGGAGTACCCCTGAACAGCAATTGCCCATCCCAAATCACGGTTAGCAGTTTCTAGAGATTGCTCTGCTGGCTGTGAGTACAGATCACTGAAATCAGGGATATCTAGAGCCACAGCAGCAAGTTCCTACCAGCCTAGAGGAGATACTTGTCTTTTCTCCATCTTTAATACACGACAGGGGCAGAGGGGACTCCTGATGCACTGTGTGTTTGAGCAGACACCTGCAGGCAGCACTGAGCAGCTGCCCATGTGCTGAATGTCACAGAGACATTATAGCTAACCCAGCTATACTGCAAAGTCCTTCTCAGGCAGATTTTCCTACTTCAGTAAAAAGTTTTGCCAAGCAAATTTTGTTATGGCCTTCTGATCGCTGGATTGACTGTTGGGACCTCACTCTCCCTGGCATGCATACGCTTCTACATGTTAAACTTTGGGTGAAAAAACATTAGCTTTGTATTTTATACCTTCCACACTACTGGACTGACTGCATTTGGGACCTACTGAGAATAAACAGCACATTAAAACCCATAAGCACAAACCTTGTTGCCGTGTGTGGCTTCAACAATCAGAGCATTAGTGGGTTTGTGCTTATATCAATCTCTTCAGGTTGCTTAGCACCTGACTTGCTGCGACTGCTGCTGAGAGATGGGACAGCAGATGAAAGCCCTGCTCAATGAGATGCCTCAACACTTCAAGTTCAGCTTCGCAGCAGCGCACAGCGATTCATGCATATTATTTACCATTTTCTTCTTCTGGCTGTCAGAATCCTCACTTTCGAAGTCTGGGTCATCCATTACAAATGAGAGCATCTGAGTAGCTATTGGTCCCTCTTGATCACTGTCAGACTCCTCAGGCTTTTCCTCTTTGACCACTTTCTGCTTGAGAGCATGTCCTTTGCTTTGGGAAGTGGTCTTTGGCGCCTGGACTGTTGCTGGGGTGGTGGCAGCAGCAGCAGGCAGGCTAGTGTGGACCTTGCTGCTGCTGTTTCTTTCAGACCCAGAACGTGGAGGTAAACTGTCAGGAGGTTTCAGGTCAGTTGCTTTGGTCAAAATTGCTTCACTCTGTGGTTTCAGAGAATTTCTGGAAGACCTGAGAAAAAGAAAAAAGTTGTCAGAGCCTGTCCACTCCCATTGTGTGAAGCAAAGCACAATGACCAATTAATAGCTGAGCCTGCCTCAAGCGCTGCAATGTGCATCTCAACAGGAAAGGTAGTTCATCCTGGGGGCAGGGTGGTCAAACACATAGCACTCAGGGGCTGAAGATAACCCTTGTATCTGTGTGGACGCTGATGCACAGATGCCTGCACCAGCAGGCCACAGCTGACTATCACCCACAGGATGTGGTATGTGAAGAACATGATCCAGTTCATTGTTCTCCAGCACAGGGTGTGGTGAATGACTTCCACTCCCTTCACCACAAGACTCTACTCCTCTGTCCTCCTCACACTGCTACAAACAGACATTCAGGCACTCAGTTACCGTCTCTTGTTCAAACTTGAGAAGAAGGCTGGGCCATTCCCAAGCAGAAACATACCAGTGACCACAAGAGCACAGTGCTCAAAGGCATGCTGCCTAGGCGCAGTGCAGAAAACACTGTGTAAAGCAGTCACACCTGAAGTAAATACAGCCCCAGCTTACAATTGAAGGAACAGGCTGAAGGAACACCAAGACTTCCCAGAGGGTGCAGAGAAGTCAGTGGTAGGACTGAGAAGAGGCCCAAGCTTGCCAGCACAACCCCACACTTCAGGCTGTGCTTCATACCTTTTTTTTTCCTGCTCCCTGTCGATGTCTTCATCAGGTATGAGTACAACCTTAGAGTCCTTCACCTCTTCCTCCTCGTCACTGGAGAGGGTGACGTTCTTGCTGGGCACCCGTTCTGCTGCCAACAAAGGTTTGCTGGGGATTTTGTCATCCAGATCCAGGTCATCTTGGAAACCTGCCACCATGGGGTTCCCCCCAGGCACCTCTCCATCACTGCAAAATAGACAATGATCAGACACAGCACCACCAGGATGTGCTAGGACAGACATGACTCCCCTTGAAAGCAGACTGCCGCTTGCCTGGCTCTTCTGGTCAACATCCCTCAGCCCAGGGCAGCAGCACTGCCAGCCTTCCTCCTGCACACTGCCCAGCTGCTACGCTGTTCAGGCTGGACCTGCTCCCTGCAGGCTGCAGTGGTGGCACAAACCCCGTACAAAATAGGCCGCGGAAGGATGCATCACACAGTGGCTGCTACCACTCAAGCCAAAAATAAGTGGCTGCAAAAGGTGAGCCTCAGTGCTACAGAGCAGTCTGTTGCTTCAGCTCTATCAGAACATCTGCAGTCCAACATGCAAGGATCAGTCAATTAAATCATGGGAACTGCTTGCCTTAATCCCCACATTTTGTAATTAAACCTCATCACATACTGCCATGACTATGGGAATTCACTTGCAGCTATTAGCCTCCTGCAATTATTTCTATTTCTCTGGTGCTCCCTGAAGCAGGCAGCTACCCAGACACCATAACCATGCTTTAACATTCCCCAAATTAAATTAACCTAAGGACACACTTCTAGAGCTAGGAGTTTGTCAGACTCCCTGGATGTAACACAGTTATGTGTTCAGAGGCATCTTGATAGAGAGCTTCGCAGCTGAAATTACCAGCTGAGGATTCTTGTCTGATTGTCCCCAGGACTCAACAATTTTAATACTTTCTGAAGGATTTGCTCTTGTCAGGATTATAGATATTTTTCCCAGCCTTGGCTGATGAGCTTTTGCATCACCTCTCCTCATTCTATTTGCTTTATCTGCAATGGTTACCCAGATCCTTCTTGATAACCTACCATACACAAGTCACTGTCCTTTTAATGACTCGATATGGATTGTACAAACACAGCCTTCATTTTTATGCAGAGACAAAAAAAAAAAAGATTATAGCTTGGAACTGATTAGATTTTAGAGGCATAAAAGGAATCACAGAAACCTAAAATCCTTAATCTGGAAGAAGGTGGTGTTCCCAGTCACCAGCACACGGCCAGCACTGGCAGAGACAGTAGAGGATGGTGGGCTGATGGGATGGAAAATGCCGAGGCCCTAACACAGTCTGGATGATTGTACTACTCACTCAGGCTCTTCTTATGGCTAGTTACTGGTTTACAAGTTAGTTTTAAAGAATTAATACATCTGCCAACAGATAATGGAGTCATTTATGACATATGGGACACCATGCTTATGACAACCAGTGCAGCACATTGAGAGTGATTACAACCAATGCTTGTCTGGGTTAGAGTGCTAAGATCAGGGCCCACATCCGCTCCCTCTTTCTGCTTTTGGTGTGGATCCCTCTGCTTTCAGGACTCGCAAGGCAGCTCCCAGCTAAGCAGAGACAGGCTGCTGAAGAGCCCCTTCATCAATAACACTGCTGCTCTCATACCGAGCCAGAAAGGAGGCACACAGCCCGTCCCACACAAAGGAGAAGAAAACTGGTGCCCAAAACAGCCTCCAAGGCTGGAGAAATGACAAGTGAGCGATTTCTGAGGTCTGTGAAGCACTGGCAGGGTTTCGTCTTGAAATGCGCTGAAAAGAAAATGGAGTTGCATCCTAAAAATGGCAGGGTATTATTCTGAACTAGTGACACTGCATTTCTTTAACACGTCACTGCTCTATTAAGCATGGGGAATCTTCAGAGATTGCTGCCTTCTACTGCACACCATACGAGACTTGCAGCCTTTAAAGCATTAAGAACAGAACATCCACATGTGTACACACACCTGCACAAAGTGGGTCATCTCCCTTTGCAGTGAACACACTGCCTCCATCTATAACTTCCACACAAATCGCCGAGTGACAGCGTAAGAACAAAGCAGTGGAGTGAATATACGTCAGGAAAATCACTGCTGCAGTATAAACAAGGTCTGACAATGCAAAATTAGTATCAGCTTGTGGTCCTGAGGTTCCAGCTGGAAGGAATTCAGAGCACGCAAAACAAGCACATCGCACTACAGTCTCCAACACTTGATGCACTGCCAAGCCTGCCTTACTGTTGAGCCAAAGTGTTTGCAGGCGCAGGTACCCACCAAAAATGCCTACGCTCGCCGAGGTCTGCGTCTGAGCTACTGATCAAAGAGCATGTCGGGGTATGCTCAGTGAGCCCTCCATTGTATACACAGAATGGCTGCTGGTGATGAAACAAATCCTGCTGCAACCTGAGCACAAGGTCTCAAACCTGGATCAACTGTGTTCCACTAGCCCTGCCGTGTGGCCAGTGGAGCCAGCCCCATGGGCAGCTCACGGAATCCTCTTGCCACATCAGTTTTGGGGGCTAGAGAAAGACGAAAAACCCAAACTCTAATAAAGCAGGTAAGCTAAGGGAATCACACACCCCAGGATGAGCCTGCATGGCTGTATTCTAGGAGATGGGAGCCTTCTACTGTGAACCAGTGTCCTCAGCTTCTGTCACTTGGTCTAGTGCAGCTGGGTACCACTATATAAGTAACAGATGCCATAAAAGCACAGAACCAGTTCAAAGCCCTTCAGATGTAAGGACAAGGAAATCTAATGAATGTTTTAGATCAATGCCTAGTGATGCTGAGAAGACAGAAGAGGAATAGTTAGGTGCAGCATAAACTCACTTTGAGATACCTACAGCCCACCCATGGACCTAGACCAGCCTGACCCAGCAGGAGAGAAGAGGGGAGCCTATTTGGAGCCAGACTAGCTCCTCCAGTGCAGTCACATAACACACTGGCTCAGGGCATCAGGCTAAAGAGCAGGAAATTAAGTCCTGAAACAGCAAACTGGGAGATTGAACTGCCTTCCTAATTAACCGGTAAAGAAACTGATTTGGGGAGTTCTTTTTATTGCAAGCTAGAGAACCATAACATGCCATTAAACAAAACCCAGGGCTCCATTAATCTCTGTAGATCTGTGCTGGGATTTAGCTATAGCAACACTGAGAGACATCAGTAAGTGCTGAAAGTCTCAGCAGCTGTCTGATCTTTGGGCAAGAATAGCCTTGTTCCACAGGCACAAGCGCATTCCTCAATGATAGCACACTTAAGAAAAAGAAGTGGTTTTTTCTAACATTATTGCTCCATGTCAACTCTTGCTCCATTGTTTAGAGATGTTATGGAGTAGGGAATGGGAGAAGTTCACACGACATCATTGCAAAAAAATCAAGAATTCCCTATGTCATCAAAACGGACAAGAAATACCAGATTTACAGCCTCTTTCTGAAGCTCAGAAAAGCAAACAAGTTCTTACAAATGGAAGCAAACACACCCCTGAGTTCAGGAAGCAGTTCAGTTATACAGCATAACATCCTGCTCCAACAACGAGAACAAGACCTTGCCCTCTTCCCCAAGGAGTTGTCCTCTAAGTAAGAGCAGCTGGAGTGCATGAAGCTCTGCCTGGGGATGGATGAGGAGCCAACTGAGAGCTTATGGGTTAGGATTCAAGAGAGGACAGGTAAAGGTGACACTATAGTGGGTGTCTGTTACAGGCTGCCTCACCAGGAAAAACAAGTGGATCAGGCCCTCTATAAAAGGATAGGAACAGCCTCATGTTCGCAGGCCCTGTTGCTCGTGGACTTCAGCCACCCCCATATCTGCTGGATAGACAAGACAGCAAGGTGTAAGCAATCCAGGAGGTTCCTGGAGTGCATTGATAACTTCCTCCTCTGAGTGATAGAGGAGCCAATGAGGACAGGTGCTCTCCTGGACCTCATACCCATAAAAAATGAGGGGCTTGTTGGGAAGGTGAAAGTCAAAGGCAGCCTTGATGGAGTTCAGGATCCTGAGGGCAGGGAGGAGGGTAAAAAGCAAGCTGGACTTCAGGTGAGCAGATTTTGGCCTCTTCAAAGATTTCCCTAGAAGACTCCTATGAGATAAGTCCCTAGAGGGAAGAAGGGCTCAAGGAAGCTGGTTAACATTCAAGGATCACCTCCTCCAAGCTCAACAGCAGTCCATCTCAATGTATAAGGAGTCAGGCAAAAATGCTAGGAGGCCTGCACGGATGAACAAGGAGCTCCTGGATGAACTCAAACACAAAAAGGAAGCATACAGGGGGTGGATGCAAGAACGGGTAACCTGGGAGGAATACAGAGACACTGTCCAAGCATCCAGGGATAAAATAGGAAAGCTAAAGCCTAAAGGGAATTGAATCTGGCCAGGGATGTCAAGGACAACAAGAAGGGCTTCTATAAGTACATAGGTGACAAAAGGAAGACTAGGGAAAATGTGGGCACATTGCTCAATAAGAAGGGGGACCTGGTTACACAGGCCGTGGAAAAGGCCTTCTTTGCCTCAGTCTTTACTAGCAAGACAGGTCTTCAGGAATCCCAGGTCTCAGACATGAGGGGGATTATGTAGAGCAAGGAAGATACACCCTTGGTGGAAGAGGATCAGGTCAGGGATCCTGGACAAAGCAAAACTGGACATACTTAAGTCCATGGGCCCTGATGGGGTGCACCCACGAGTGCTGAGGGAGCTGGCAGATGTCATTGTGAGGCCACTCTTGATAATCTTTGATCAATTGTGGCGATTGGGAGAAGTGCCTGAAGGCTTTCCTGAAAAGGAAAGCAAATGCCGCTCCTATCTTCAAGAAGGGCAAGAAGGACGACCCAGGTAACTACAGCCCAGTCAGCCTCACCTTGATCCCTGAGAAGGTGATGGAGCAGCTAATCCTGCAAACTATTTCCAGGCACATGAATGAACAGAAAATCATCAGGAGTAGTCTGCATGGATTTACCAAGGGCAAGTCATGCTTGATCAACTTGATAAAAGTCTATGATGCAATAACTGTCCTGGTAGGTGAGAAGCGCAGTGGATACCTAGACTTCAGTAAGGTCTTTGACACTGTCTCCTATAAGATCCTCCTAGGGAAACTGTTGATATACAGGCTGGATGAGCAGACAGTGAGATGAATTGAAAACTGGCTGAATGGGCGGGCCCAGAGGGTGGTGAACAGTGGCACGAACTCTAGTTGGAGGCCAGTAACTAGTGGTGTACCCCAGGGATCAATACGGGACCTAGTCCTGTTTATCATCTTCATTAATGATCTGGATGATGGTGCAGGGTTAACCCTCAGCAAGTTTGCAGGTGACACCAAACTGGGAGGAGTGACTGATGCACAGAGGGCCATGCTGCCACCCAGAGGGACCTTGTCAGGCTGGAGAAATGGGCTGACAGGAACCTCCTGAAGTTCAACAAGGGGAAGTGCAAAGTCCTGTACCTGGAGAGGAACAACCCCATGCATCAATACATGCTGGGGGCCACCCAGCTGGAAAGCAGCTTGGCAGAAAAGGGCCTGGGGGTCCTGGTGGATGCCAAGTTGAACATAAGTCAGCAAGGTGCCCCTGCCTCAAAGAAGGCTAATGGTATCCTGGGCTGCATTAGGCAAAGTATAGCCAGCAGGTCGAAGGAGGTGATCCTTCCCCTCTGCTCAGCACTGGTGAGGCCACACCTGGAGTGCTGTGACCAGTTCTGGGTGTTCCTCAGTACAAGAGGGACATGGGTATACCAGACAGAGTCCATTGAAGGGCAACAAAGGTGCTTAAGTGACTGGAGCTTATCTCACATGAGGAAAGGTTCTCTCACATGAGAGCTGGGACTGCTCAGCCTAGAGAAGAGAAGGCTTGGGGGGACCTTATCAATGTATTTAAATACCCGAAGGAGAGTGCAAAGAAGACGGGGCCAGGCTCTTTTCAGTGCTGCCCAATGACAGGACAAGAGGCAAGGGGCAGAAACTGAAACACAGGAGGTTCCCTATGAACATTAGGAAACACTCTTTCCACTGTGAGGGTGACCAAGCACTGGCACAGGTTGCCAGAGAGGTTGTGGAGTCTCCATCCATGGAGATACTCAAAAGCCATCTGGGCATGGTCCTGGGCAACCAGCTCTGGGTGGCCCTGGTTGAGCAGGGTGGTTGGACTTGATGACCTCCAGAGGTGCCTTCCAACATCAGCCATTCTGTGATTCTGTGAACGTTAACTATCTCTGCTTCACATATGTAACACACTGTGCACTAAGGTGTTCTCACATGACCTAACTACAAGACTCTTGCTTATGGACAGCCAGGCAATTCCTCTTATTTGGGTAAGAGAAGTAACTTCACAAATTCTCAACACACAGCCCATTCTTCTGCCACATCTTCAATGGCTCTTCAGTTTTGGAGCTTACACTTGGTTACAGCACACCGAGAAGAAATGCTGGCAAGCTGCATAAGCTTAGCACTCAGATATCTGCTTAAAAATGTTCAGGAGACCTGAACGCATCTCTCTAGTATGTTCTCAGGCTTTGTTCCTCACTCAGATGCAAGGGGAAAACAGCTTCCAGTATTTCATTTTTTAAAACCAAAAAAATCTCCATTAGGTTTGAGTGGTTTCACAGGAGAACTTTTGTGTTCTTTAGGTCAGAGATAAATTTCTGCAGCAGTAGATTTTGCTACTACAACAACCTACTCACTGCAGTAGAAGCTGATTATTAGGGACGGTGCCTACAGAACTTTTATGTTGCTCCTGGGCACCACAGGGTTGTAATTGGCATCCTGAAGGAAATCAATTATTGCAGGTGACAGTCAGAACCACATCTACATCTCTGAATTTCAGCACATCTGGCTTATTGTGGTAGGCTCTTTTTGGCAAGAAACAGAAGGTAAAATTGTCAGACCACTGAGAAAACTGTGTGAACTACATAAGAAACCAGAGCAAGACATGGATGCCAAGCTGCAGAGAAATAATGAGCATCTGAATTTGCAGGGATGTGCTGCAAGGTCTTTTCCTAGTGAAACAGAGCTGTTCTAACTGCAGATGGTTACCACTGTCATCAAAAGATGAAGCTGTGAACAAGCATCCTCTGTGCTCTGGGAAAGCCCAAAGGTGTCTCTCTTTCTGCCGCCACCAGCTCATATGCACTGGAGGGCTACCAAAACTGGGGACAGAGTGCAGAAAGGCATCATAGCAGCCAAGAACATGACAACTCTACAACCAAGGACCAGGGCTCCTGCACCACTGTTTGAGATGTTTGGCTTTTTGTATAGTTTAACACCTATTTGCTTCCAGTGACTGACATACTGGACAAGAAAAGCCTTTGTTAAACATCCAACCTCCTACCCATAGCAAGACCTGCAGCTAAAGAGCTCTAAGGGCACTCCAGGACCCAGTCCTTTGGTAAACCCCAGGCAGGTCAGGCTTGGCTGTCCTGACATTTCCTTGTTAAACACAAGAAAAATATCCCAGCTCAGCCACAGCTGCAAGCAAGACTCTTTGTAGGCCAGCATGCTTCTAGCAACCACAACTTTTTTGCCTTTCTTTCTTTCCTCCTTTTTTTTTTTTTTTAAATAAAACATCCACATGTTCTATCATCACAAGGGATGATGATTCAGGCTGACCTGCATTAGACAGGCATTGAGCCTCACACACAGCGTTGATTTAAAGTCGTTGTGGTTGAACTAAAGAACACCGAATCATGACAAAGATGTCAAAAGACACAGAATCCACCACATCCACAGATGAGCTGTATCAGCATTTAATTACTCTCCTGGTTAATCCAGTGTTGATGACAAGAGGCAGCAGGCAAGGACTATTCTAAGCAGAGGGATGCAAAGCCTGTGAGTACGCTTAGGTCACCTCTTAAGTGACAGTCTGCTTTCAGACAGCTTGCTGCACATCCTCTTGTCTGAGCAGCTCAGTATACACAATCCCTTTTCCCTTTTTTTGGTTAAAAACATCAAAGCCAGGAAAACAAAAGAAAAAAAGAAAAGAAAAAAAGAAAAGAAAAAAGAAAAGAAAAGAAAAAAGAAAAGAAAAGAAAAAAGAAAAGAAAAGAAAAAAAGAAAAGAAAATCCAGTCTACAGCATAAGCCCAGCAATCTGCCATTTGGAGGACAGAATTATAGAATCATAGAATAGTTTGGGTTGGAAAGGACCTTTAAAGGTCATCTAGTCTAACCTCCCTGCAATGAGGAGGGACATCTTCAATTAGATCATGTTGCTCAAAGCCCCATTCAACTTGACCTTGAGTGTTTCCAGGGATGGGCCATCTACCACCTCTCTTGGCAACCTGTGCCAGGGTTTTACCACCCTCATTGTAAAAAATGTCTTTCTTGTATCTAGTCTAAATCTACCCTCTTTTAGTTTAAAACCATTACCCCTTGTCCTATTGCTACAAGCCCTACTAAAAAGTCTGTCCCCATCTTTCTTGTAAGCCCCCTTTAAGTATTGAAAGGCTGCAATAAGGTCTCCACAGAGCCTTCTCTTCTCCAGGCTGAACAACCCCTACTCTCTCAGCCTTTCCTCATAGCAGAGGCGTTCCATCCCTCTGACCATTTTCATGGCCCTCCTCTGGACTCGCTCCAACAGGTCCATGTCTTTCTTGCACAGGGGACCCCAGATCTGGACGCAGTACTCCAGGTGGTGTCTCACCAGAGCAGAGGGGCAGAATCACCTCCCTAGACCTGCTGGCCACGCTTCTTTTGGAGCAGCCCAGGATACAGTTCTGGACTGCAAATACACATTGCTTGCTCATGTCCAGTTTTTCATCCACCAGTACCCCCAAGTCTCTCTCCACAGGGCTGCTCTCAATCCCTTCATCCCCCAGCCTCTTATTGATACCAGGGGCTGCCCTGACCCAGGTGCAGGACCCTGCCCGTGGCCTTGTTGAACCTCATGAGGTTCACATGGGCCCACTTCTTGAGCTTGTCCAGGTCCCTGCCCTGGATGGCATCCTGTCCCTCAGCCATGTCAACTGCATGACTCAGCTTGGTGTCATCTGCAAATTTGCTGAGGGTGCACTCGATCCCACTGTCTATGTCACTGATAAAGATATTAAACAGTACTGGTCCCAATATGGACCCCTGAGGGACACCACTCGTCACTGATTTCCATCTGGACATTAAGCCATTGACCACCACTCTCTGGATATGACCGTCCAGCCAATTCCTTATCCACCCAACAGTCCATTCATCAAATCTGTATCCCTCCAATTTAGAGAGAAAAAGAAAGGCAGCCCCTAAGACTTTTCTGGAATCTGCAGGCAAACATGCAGTGACACTCCCAACAGCACAACCCTCTCCATCCTTCCTTCCAGAATGCCATCAAGCCATGGAGTGCCCCCAAGTGTACTCCAACAAACACAAACCCCTTATAATGCCTCAGGAATGGCAGTACCAGGCCATGAAGGAGTCTGGCCATGCTTTGGGCCTCTGCAGCAGGAAAGTATTCATTAGGCAAAACACAATAACCCTGCAAAGTGCATTGTGTTCCACAAGGAAAATATCTCCAATGTTTCAGCACATTTGGCCAGAAGGGAAATCCCTTCCTCACCCAAAGCAACCCAGTGGTTTATCACTGAGCATGAAAGCAAGACAGCAAAACCAGGAAGGCGGTAACTAGCTGTCCTGGTTTCAGCTGGGATAGAGTTAACTGTCTTCCTAGTAGCTGGTACAGTGCTATGTTTTGAGTTCAGTATGTGAAGAATGTTGATAACACTGATGTTTTCAGTTGTTGCTCAGTAGTGTTTAGACTATAGTCAAGGATTTTTCAGCTTCTCATGCCCAGCCAGGGCACCTGACCCAAACTGGCCAACAGAGTATTCCATACCATGTGATGTCCCATCTAGTTAGGAACTGGGAAGGGGGGGGCAGGGATTTCGCCGCTCGGGGACTGGCTGGGTGTCGGTCGGCGGGTGGTGAGCAATTGCCCTGCGCATCATTTGTACATTTCAATCCTTTTATTACTACTGTTGTCATTTTATTAGTGTTATCATCATTATTAGTTTCTTCTTTTCTGTTCTATTAAACCGTTCTTATCTCAACCCAGGAGTTTTACTTCTTTTCCTGATTTTCTCCCCCATCCCACTGGATGGGGGGGGAGTGAGTGAGCAGCTGCGTGGTGCTTAGTTGCTGGCTGGGGTTAAACCATGACACTAGCTTTTACTGCTGTTCCTTGTTCCCAGGGAGCAGTATGTATCATTAAATGGGAGACAATGAACAACTGACTATACCACAGCCAGAAAGGCTATGGGGCAGCTAACTGCTCTCCAATCGCTTTCTGAACAGTTGCAACAGGTTAGCCAGGCCCAACTCATCATTCAGACTGCACATCCAGGTATGTACCTGTCTCACCCTCCCTCCATCCTCCTTTCCTTACCTTTCACTATCAACACGGTGTTTAGTCTGTGGTTTCCCTTTGTCCTTCTGCGGGGCTGGGTCTTCTAGAAAGCTGTGGTCCAGGCTGTCATCAGGAACAAAGTCTTCCACGCTCTGTACTTTTGCAGGAGCTTCAGGGTGGGGAGGAGGAGTGGCAACAGCAGCATCTGCATGAGCAACAGGAGTTGTAAAACACAGTGTTCACCACAAGCAAGACAGAAATTTGCTTTTTACAGATCTGTCCTGCCCAGGGCCTCTTCAGCACACAGACAGCAGCCATGAAGTAGGACCTCAGCTACACAGCAAGGGAAGAGGAAGCATATGAACAGGATACTCAAACCAATCCAGAATCTCGCACGAAAGCATTCACAGACCACACACAGCCGCTGTGGTTTAAGATGCATCAGGCTGACCCAGGCTCTTCAACAGTCTGAAAAACTCTCTAGCATGGCAGCTGACTCTGCTCTACAGTGAATGCTACTATACCACAGCCAGATTTTATACATATGCTGTGTGCACTGCTCCTGTGTGATGTCCCTTCATTATTCTTCTACCTTTTCCAGACTGTTCAGTTCACCCACTCACCTCCTCTTGCTTTTTCAGCTGTAACTGTCAGAGGCAGAATTGTTCACACTGTGCTTTTAGATGCCCTGTGTAACCAAAAGCTCAAGAGCTGCTGCAAATAGAGACTTGCTTTAATATAGCTTATTTGCAGAGACACCTTTACCCATCTTCAAGGTATCAGGATGAAAACTCATGAAATGAGCATAACCAAGAAGCCTAAAGTGATTAACCTTTTCAGAATTTGCAATATTCAACCTTTTTATTCTGCCCAGACAGCACTTCACAGCTAGTCTCTTTTCTTTTGGGTGAACAAGATTTGTATTTTTTTTTCTAGATTTTGCTCTACTAGTACAACTTTCAGATCACTTTTGTGTACGAAGAACACTATTACTAATATCATAGAGTAGCACTGGTGTAAGAAAAAACAAGCCAAAAGAACTACTACTACAAGACTTCAAGGGAAAGTTTAAATAGCAGCTCCCATATTTTTTAACTGCTTTCCAATTAGCTAGTCCCTACATATGTTCCAGTAGGGGCACAGACCCTTGGCATGCTACATAAACCTAATAACACTGACAGATCAGCTTTTCCTAGCTGCCTTTTGCAACCCTCCTAAAAAACACTGTTGAGATATCAGGACTGCAGGCCACAAGCCTAAAACAGTTCTCAAGCCAAGTGATTGATTTAAAAAAAAAAAAAAGAAGAAAAAAAAACCTCAAACCCCAAAGATCGTAACACTGGTAGTAGACTACTTGGTTTTTTTTCTACATATGAATATGACACAATTTTTTTTATTGACAAGGGATTTCTAACATTTGCTCCTCTTTGTTTGTTTGTTTGTTTCTGGGTAGGAAGAGTCAAACAAACTGAAATGGGTGTACTGTGTCATACCTGGTAACAGATTTAGGATGCAGAACATTGTGTGCAGATCTAAAACTAAAAGATTTCAACATCTGAAACTGCAAACCATGTTCCCAGCACCTCCTCCTTTCTTTGTGTGGGTGTCTCAAGAGTACTGTGAGCTCTAGGGATTGACAGTTTGAGAGGGAAGGTATTTCCAAAGGGTGATTCAAACCATGTCACGCTAATGATTTTTAGGCAGTGCCAGCTCTGCAGCTCCAGTCAGCTTCACGAAGAAAATGAATGTGACAGGCAAATTAAGGTCCAGATCAGTAAAATTACATGCAACAAAACCCTTGATGCCTCTGCCCTACAACTTTGTCCAGCAGGGGTTTGGAATGAACACTGTGCTACTCTGCTCCATTGTGTACTAGTGCTAAGGAAGAAGTCAAGGCGAGCTGCCTTCCTCCTCAGACCATCTCTGAAGGAGCATATTTCCCCGGAGGGGAATCTGCTGCAGAGCCTGGACTTACGTGATCATTTCTGGCTGAATAACCTTTAAAACCAGCACTCTGCTGCTCTCTGTTAACACACAGGAGCCCCTTTGAGCTGCCACACTTTTGTGAAGACAGAGCTTCAAATAGCTTCTCTAACAATTTTTCTTGCTATTCAAGAAGCATTTGTGCTCCTGGTGAGAAGCTGACAGTTATTTTATTAGTGTCTCCTGCATGTTCACTACCTTCCTCCTGAAGCCCACCACCCAGCTGGCTGGCTGGACACAGCCCCCATCCAAGCCCACCACAGAGACAAACCAAAACACTGATCAGGAGAAAAAGAGACTGACAGCGCAGCTCTCTTTGGACACATGCTGCACACACACAGGGCCTGTGCCCTTCAGACACCTGTCTGCTCAGCCTCTTGCAGGGTAAAAACGAAAGGAAAACAGAAACGCCCATGGGCGACACCCTGCCTAGACACTGCACGCCAGCACCTACCTGGCTGGGGAGGAGAGGGGTCTGATGCAGGAGATGTCCCAAACAGACGTGAAATAATGCTGCGCTTTGGTGGTGGGACTGCAGCTGGAGGTGCTGGGGAGGCTGTAGCTGGCGGAGGCGCATGTGGCTGCTGGGCCTCGGGTGCAGGCACTGGTGAAAAAGATGGGGGGGGTTCAGGAGAGATGGTGGAGCTTGTGGAAAGCGGCTGGGGCGGCTGTGGGGTGCCAGGGCTGGAGCTGCCCGTTGATGTGGAGCTCGGAGGTACTATGGGTGACTGGGAGCCAGAGGAAGGGCTTTGCCCATTAGTTGTTAGTGGCGATGTGTGTCCTCGACTTCGGGCTTCCATCATTTCAAGGAAGCTGCAAGGAAGATAAATTGTAAATAAAAGGAATAGAGAAAACATGCTCACCAGAGCACCGAGCATGATGCTGGGCTGCTTTGGCTATATGCTGAGCTGGGAGGGTACCGGTCTGCTTTCGGTGATGCTTCGACTCCCTGGGCCACAATCAATCTGGTTCACCCATGTGAGCTAAACTCACCTGATTTGCGTTGAGGTGTGGAGAATCCCAACCTGCTTTGCACTGCAGGATGAAACCTACATTTGCACTGCTACTGGGAACTCCCTGGATAGACAGACTGTAACAACATGCCAGGGCTTAAAACACAACCTTAAGTCAGTTCTTGGACATATGTCTCTAAGGGAGTAAGTGCTACAGGAATGACACATTTTTAGATTCAGCAGAAGAGATCAGAGTGTTCAAGAGAACTCAAACGCTATAAAAACCTCTTCTTTCAGCCAAGAATGGATTTGAGAGGAGAATCCTTGAATGTCGGAAGAAAAGAGCTATCCAGAGGGCTCACAGAGGACTGACTGCAATTATCTTTCTCGCAATGTGCAGATATACAGGCAGTCTCTCCCCCTGCACAGCAACCCCCCCTGTGTGGGAGGCAGTGGAGCCAAGCAGCAGAAGCTCTGAAGCAAGTTGTGGTCCTGGCTGGATTCCTGACTAGAAGAGCAATAAAGCCTGTAGGGCTAGAGAGGGTGAAATGCTCTATCCTTTTCAAAAAGGAAACCAAGCCGGATCCTGCTGCAGCCTCCTTCTGGAGCCCATTTGGTTAGCAGTCTTTGTGCAAGCTGCATGCAAAGAAACACTAACAGAAAGCCAGGCTCTTACTATGAAATGGTCTCAAAATAAAATCTGCTACATGCTGCACATCTGAGAGATATAAAGAGGACACTGAAAGTGAAATATCGTGTATAAAATCTAGGACGTCACAGACTTGACTCTTATTTCATTAAGCCTAATGAACTCATGCACAGAGGCTCTGGGTTCAACTGCTTCTGCAAGACAGACAGACTCCATTGTGCTCCAGGCAATGAGTATGTCAAAACAGAGACTTCTCTCCCATACAGAGCATGACCTTGTCCTTCAGGGACTTGAGTCTGACAGACACCCTAACTGGAATGACTGCTAAGCAGAAAGCAAACAGCAGGGGCTACAAGACTCTAAACCCCCTTGAAATATCATTTCCCATTTTAAGGAGCAACCTGATACACTTTTAAGGAACAAACTAATATACTCTATGACCAGCAGTGTCTGGAGCCCTAGAGAACAACATCCCCAGGAAGCTGTTACTTGAATTGGAAAACCAGGAGTCCTTCTTAACTAAGGAACTGGCTAAAGCGGAGATAAAGGGTAGCACTAAAAATCCGTATTAGCTAGCAGAAAAATCCTTGGTAGAGTTCCTCAAGGATTAGCCTTGAGATATATTTCAGCATCTCAGTGAAGCGGCACAGAGACCAGGGAAATGCTCATGAGGTTGCAAGCTGGGAGGCAGCATCAACAGAGACAAGGACAGGGATAAGATACAGAAGGAACTGGATGATCCTGCATAACAGAAATGGGAAGAAATTCAACTGTGCAAAAGAAATAGTCATCTAACAAGTGTTCTTGCTCCAAGTTCACATGAGAATGGCTAGGAAAGACTCGTCTCACTCATTCCAGAAGACTGGACTAAAGGCTGCAATTGCAACAATGCCTGGGAGGAGCAGGAAACGAGAGCCTGGCTGTCACACGGCCGTCTACTACCTATCACGCGCAACCACTGTCAAGGCACCTAAATTAGCGCCACGCTGTAGTAGCCTCACTGATGCTTCTACCAGGATCTGGGGCAAGGCTTATGTGCTCACTCCACCCAGCAGACTGGCTGTAACAAAACAAGCTCCTGGCAGAGCTAAGATCAGAGCATGCGACAGAGCATCCATTCCAGCATCCTCTCTCCCAGGCGACTAGTATCTGGGGTGAGCTATGTGACAACACATTCCGTTGAAAATGATGCATGATTTGTCATGCACCAATGAGAAAACATAAAGGAGCTTAACTCTTGCACTGAGCTCTGTGGAGAATGCATCAGGTTTGTTTGGGACGTGCACAATGCATCACACACCCTGCAAGAATATAACAGTGTATGTTCAATGCATCTCTGTCAATGTGCTGCAGGGCCGAGCAATGGCACATCACTTCTTTCTTGAGGAGGGGGTCACGATACATGCCATTCAGCATCCCACAAGGCAGACTACACAAGGCATCTGTGGTGAGGGAAAGATAAGCCAAGGGTACCTGCAATTCAACACTTGTCCAACAAAGTGAATGCTCTGAATCCACAAAGCCACATGAATTGCTATGGCCTGAAAAGTCATCCACGAGACTTGCCTGCACAGGACATGCGGCTCTGCAGATCCACACCAGAAGCACTGAGTGCTAAATTCTGTCATCCCTCCCCTCCCAGCTTTGATTCAGGGCTCCTGGCGAAGGCAGGATGGCTGAATAGCTCTGCTTTGTGGTATTTATTCCTCCTCCTCCCAAGGCCTACTCAGGGTTAAAGACTCCTGCCTCCCAACTGTGAAGAGAGATTAATCCCAGCTAATCTACATGCACTCCTGTTCCTGTTTATAGCAACAGCGATCCTGGCTGGAAGGCCTGCAAGCTTGGTCACTGCTGCATCCAGCATCCAAGATACTGATGCCAGCGCTGCTTGCTCTCCTGGCTGAGCTGAGCCCTCTGACTGCCTATGTGAGCACCTAAATCACCAACACTACATGAAAACAGAACCAAGCAACCTCTGTGTCTCTGATCAGGATGCTGGGTCCCACCATCAAGGCAACTGGGTAGACTCAGGTAGGATAAGATGATTGTACACTGAAGACTAAGGAACAAGGATCCTATATGAAGTATATACAAAGGACATATATAGTCATTTTAGGATACAGAATATGAAGCTGAAAGAGTACTTAAAGCTGGACCCAACAAAGCACAGGACACTTTACAAAATCAGTGTATCTGAAGATTTACTGCACTTTGTACTACCAAAGCTGCCCACTTTGGAAACAACCTGCTTTGTTCTGGGCAAGTAGCCAGCTCTAGAGGGAGGGACGACTGTGACTACCACCTGTTTCTCCTGCAGAAACACATGAATTTTAAGAGCTGGAGGGGAAAAAATGCTATATAACGGAACTATAAAGAGTGTCATCCTTCACTCCAGCTCAGCTAGTCTCGAGAGTAACACACATTCAGGCTTCTTCTGCACCTGTGCTCCTATGCCTTGCTCACCTACATTATGTAAAGGGCATAAGAATAAGAGACAGCAAGTTATTTTTAGCAAAAAGATACAATGGTTATTTGGGGACAGCACGACACAGGCTCCTACCCCAGCACAGCACCAAGGAGATCTGTGGCACATGTGCTTTGTATCACCTTCCTCATCTCCAACCAGACTTGTGGGCCAATCTCTATACTGTGTGCCATGACACTGGGGAAATAAGGATGGTCTGATACTGGTTCTACGTGGGCTGCATAAACCAGCTCTGCTGAGCTTTCATATTCATATCTTCTTCCGTGAAAGAGGTAGGTGGAAAAACAGCATACATGAAAACGCTGCCAGCAAGCTCTCAGTAATTTCCAGGATGGAGGTGTCTAAGCATCCTCCACACTTTGAAAATACTACATAATGTATGAATGCTTTCTCTGGCTTTACACACACTCTTCAGAGGCACAAATGTGGCTGTTTTGGGAACACACCAGCCCAAACCTGCCAAGTGTCTGTTTTTTCTCATATTCTATACAACCTGGCCACTGCATTTCTCGTTCTATCTTTTTTTGTCAGTCCTTTGCAAAAGGACTCATTCAAAATCTTACTGTGAAACAAGCAGCTTCATGTCCACACTAGGTGTAGTCAACCAGGTCCTATTAAAGCACAAGATGAACTCATGCTGTGACCTGAGTACACTTGTTCACTTGGGATATAGAGACAGCAAACGTGCCATGCAAGTCCAGGTGGGTTATCTGTCCTCACCCATGCAGGCTCCTTGTTTGTCTTTCAATCCTTCCATTTCAGACCAAGTAACAAGTCCACATCCTCAAAGCCCCTGAATGATTCACTGTCAGTTGGACCTGCTTGCAAGAGGAGACTTCTATGCAATTTTAAAGATGAACATGCTCTGCAGGAACAAAAATTCATCAGGGCTTGAAGCTACTCTTGCTCTGCTCCCAGAGCAAAGAAAAAAAAGCAAAAAAGAACTTGTTAACCTCACAGTTCCTAAAATTGTAAGCCCTCATGTTCATTTACTTTTGAAGACGGGAGCAGCCTGAAGCTTTTTGGCTCCTGGTTCTAAATTGCTGTGATCAATTTTTCAAGTGTATTTCATGTGGCAAGAAAGGCTTTGGGTTATTTTATTAATTGTGAAAATGAAGATTAATAGGCCATGTGACATTAATTTAACTGGGGTTATTGAGGGTTAGATTTCCACGTGTCTGGTTTGGGCTCATTAAAGGTACTGAACCTGATTCCTGCCCCAGCCCAGGCCCCTGAATGTGAAATCAATTGCCAAGCAGGGTTGAAACCTGCTGCCCAGGCCTTGGAGAGTACAGCCCCTCCACAAGAGCTCCTCAGGTTTTCCACTTGACGCAAAATGGATGCAGCAGGATAACACCCCCTCCACAAGAGCTCCTCAGGTTTTCCACTTGACGCAAAATGGATGCAGCAGGATAACACCCCCTCCACAACATATGGGACAAGCTCCATGTTCTCCACTTCTCTAGCAAGATCAATGATGATAGGTTTAGTTGCAATTAATCCTTAATGCATCCCCTCCAAAAAACACATGAACTAGAGTCCCATCTAGTACACGTTGGCTCCTGATCTGTCTGATGGCAACAGTGATTCATAGCAAGTGGAAACAATAAAAGTGGGGTAGGGGGAAAAGAAAGCAAAAGTGGTTTTACTTTCCTAACTGATAATTCAGCCTTTCGTCAGTGTGATTCCAGACCAGTACTTCAATATAGCTGAAGATACAAGAGAACAGCTCTAGCAGCAGGTCCTCCTGCCAGACAGTGCTAGCGTTACTCAGCACCATGGTCTTTGCAAAGTTACAAGCTGTGCTCAACACAGAAAAAACAAACAAGCAAATAAAACCCCAAAACCCAGTCAATGACTTTGTAGTGAATAAAGCTGTCTAATGCAGGGAGTGTGTCTCCCAAAAGAAGAGTCCTCATCAGGGGAGTGCAAATGCCTTTCTGCAGTCACTGGTCCATCATTCATAGGATGAGAGGAAACGGCCTCAAGTTGTGCCAGGGGAGGTTTAGATTGAATATTAGGAAAAATTTCTTCACCAAAAGGGTTGTCAAGCATTGGAACAGGCTGCCCAGGGAAGGGGTTGAGTCACCATCCCTGGAGGTATTTAAAAGACATGTAGATGTGGCGCTTGGGGACATGGTTTAGTGGTGTTATGTTTATGGCTGGACTCGATGATCTTAAAGGTCCTTTCCAACCTAAATGATTCTACAATTCTATGATTTTCCCTACCTGGACAGTAGCATCTGGCTATCCAGGATGACCTGACAATGCAGATGGCAGCCGTGTGGCTCTGCTAGCAAAGTATCCAGAAGGACTGCTGTCATGTGGGAAACCTGGGACAGATCCTGTCACTGCAGAAGTTGTAGCTTGGATCATACAGTATCTCAAATAATCTGAAGTTCAACTGCTTTGAATATAATTTTACAAAGCCTAACACTTTGCTTAAGAGCTCTTAAACACAAGGAGTAAATGATCTGAAAACTCATTTCTTATGAACAATTCCTGTGAAGAAGCTGGACTTTACATGCTTACAAATCAAACAATCACACAGTGGTTTATAGATTACAATTTCCCAAAGCTTTTCAAAACTGAGTGTGAAATAAGATGGGATTTCTCACAAAGAATAACTTTAGTATTCCTTTTGACTAACTCATATTAATTCCTAGGAGAAAAAAAAAAAGAGAAACTCTCTTTCATTCAGAGTTGATTACTTAACCCTCAAAATTAAATGTCTTTTGATATTAAAAAGAGTAATACTAGGAAAAAATGCAGCCAAACATAAAAGCTCATGAAAACCATATATTAAATCTGCTTACTAACTTTTGCAAATATTTCCACCAGCAGCTTACTCCTGAAAAAAATGAATATGCAGCAAAAGCTGCCACAATTTCCCCAAAACTACTTCTCTGTGTGCACCATTCGGTGAGGGAACAGGCACACTGAACATAAAAAAGTTCTCCTTGTGACAGAAGATAAGCTGGGTACAATTAAAGATGGAAGAATTGAGCAAATTAAATACAAATTCAGAACAGAGTAAAAAAAGTCATTGCTGTTTGTTTAATAAGAATTCAGGAACTCAAAAAGGGCTGAAATGCGTTTTTAGCAGCATTGAAAACATAAAATCTGAGAAAGCACAGGGAAAGTACCAGAGGAAGAGGTGTGGCAGGCAGAGAGGAGACTAAGTGCAGGGAAAGAGCTGGAAGCATCTAAATGTGTCTCACACAGGCAAAGTCCAGCCAGTGGCTGCCAAGGGATGGCTTACATAAGGTGGATGAGGCAGCGTTGTGTGCCACCTCGTGTTTTCTCTGGGATCCACATTTTGGAGCAATGACGTTTTGTCCTCGGGTACCCAGCCGCAGCAGGAGGAAGGGTTCTTGTTCTCTTGCTGCTCTCACCGATCCAAATTTAGCATCAGTCATTGTGACAGAGCAGCTACTAGAAGTGCATGAGGTGAATGAAATAACCGAGATGTCCTAGCACTGTCACCTCGCCTTGCTCCATAGTCTGATTTTATGGCAGGAGAGCAGGAATTGCCTCAGAGAAGATGCTGCAGCAGCCACACCATGGCCTGCAGCCCCAAGTGTCTGTGGACACCTCCCCTTGCTGTGCAATTCGTGGTGACTGACAGCAGAACTCCAAGTACCGTCTAAATTGAAGCAACCAACACAAGGGCTTCACATCTGCCAAGGGTCAACAAGTCACAGTGCACCAGCGTACATGCTATATACAAGACGAGTGTCAGAGGACGATGCACCAGGTGCTCATTTTGACATCCACCGAAGTAGCATGTTAAACATGATAATCCCAAAATGATGGGCCTCTGACAAGCATGGATGCAAGGACCTTCCTAAGCCCTAATAATAAGCACTGCAGACCTGCCTCACAACTGCGAGCTCTGATTCCCACCATGTACTGTCACTGTGTCCACAGATACTCCGTTCACCAGCCTAAACTGTTTACTAAGAATCAGAACGTTACCCAATCCCAAGTTCCCTCCGATATGAGTGTGGTTATTTCTTTAAATCAGGACTTTGGCTAAAGGACTCGAGTCTGAAGAGCTTCTGCAGCGATAAAAAATGACCACAGGAGGAGTATACTTTTCAACTCTGGGGTTGAAGTGACCCCTTTGCAGCTCATCTGTTTCCGAGGTATCACTGAAACAGACAGACTCTTTGTTTCTATCTGGGGTGTGAGAAAAAGCTCAAAAATCCTAAAATAGCACTCTATTTTAGTCAGTGTGATCAAAGTACTCAGATGTGACACAGCCTGCTGCTTTTCTTTTGGGATCGGTGGCTCAAGCCAGCGAGCATGCAGGGATATTTTAAAGACCTTTCTATAAAGAAGCGCTATTTTCTGAAAGCAAAGAACATTGGTCTCAGTACATAGACATAAACGTGCAGCAGCTGAAGTGAAAGCAGAAGGTGGCCAGCTACATAAAAATGTCAGTTTATTTGCTAAACCAGAATCCTAGAGAAAAGTCTTGCTTCTAATATTTTAGCAACTCCTCTTCTGTCAGGTACCATGGCTAAGGTATTTCTTATGCCATAATAAGCCAATTATGCAGCCTAATAGTGCAATTAGCCACCTGCAGTGCAAGCCCTTCCCAGCAGCTGAGGAGCAGTACTTTGCTGCAGCACACTGTCCTGCAGAGCAGAAGGGCAGCTACTCTGCCCAGCCAGGTGGTGGGCATCTTCAGGTGCACGCACCCCATCTCCTGTTCTTCCTGTGCTCACAAGCTGCTTTGGAAAATGACAGGGCATGACACATGAGCCAAATGTTTATCTGGCTTTGGAGTTTCTGCAGATGACTCAGGGGCTTCTACTGAGGGGATGCCAGCCACCACTACTGGTCACTACTTTTGACTGCATCAAAAGCTCCTCTGAGCTTGCAAAAGGCAAGAACAGGCCTTTTGACTTGTTAGTGCGCAGTGCCTAGACCAATGTGAACAGCCTGGCCCTAGGATTCGGGATGCTACCAAATTGCAGATGATACTCTTTAGTAATCATAGTATTTCTGCAGGAACACGTACTCAGAAAGGCTACTCTCTGGCAGTGGAAGCACACCAATATTATAAAATGGTGTATGTTGGTGTGGTTACACTGGATGGCATGATCCAGTCTAATATCCATTGCTGGAACTAGGAGGTCTTCCCATCCCACCTCTGCCAGCACCATGCTGCTCCTATTTCCTTTAAGTTCTGGCATTAAGCAGATGCTTCTCAGAGCCAGCCCAACTCAGATTAACCCAGTAGATATGGCAGAAGATAGTCTTCGGCTGGATTTGTGAGCTGAACTGGCACATGCGAGGGTCCAGCAAATGCTAAAGCTGCTGTAAGGGTGAGAGGCGACTAAGTAGCAAGATCTTCTGGTGTAAGTTTGGAACAGCTCTGTCAGCTCTTTGAATCTTTTAAGTATCTTTCCATTACTGATGCAGTATACACAAAAATAACTGGAAAACCATCTGACAGCACTGCCTGCACAGCCCAGTCCTTTGAGCAGGGACATTAAGAGAATTGCTGAAGGCACGAGGAGTCTAACTAGTCCCTAAGGAAAGGAATGAGGTGAACACCCTGGGAACAGTACTGCTTTGTGTATATATGGGGTATTTCAATGCTCTCAAAGGAAAACACACTGACCAAGGTTATAGAACTTGAAACTTGGTCTGAGAAATGCTTGTCAAAATGACTGTGCATGAATATTTCATAATCATCAATTCCAACTTCCAAATAAAGCTGCCTGTAAAGAATCTTCTTCCAGTTTGTTCTGGGTTCACTTTTCTGGCTTGCACATCATGGCAATAAAGACCTCGCAATGGGAATTCGTGGAACACAGTTGTCAATAACATACAAATCTGAAGAGATTGCTGTTCGCTGTGCTACAGATGTATTGGCTTTGCAGGGCTAAATCTGGCAAACACTCATTTCAAGCAGCAAGCAAACAGACAAGGCACTGAATGAACACAAAGCAGCAGGAACTAGCCACTATTTCAAACCAGAAATACACTGAGGAGTCTAGAAGTATTCAAAGGGAACAAAAGACAACAATGTTGTTGCTATTACTTTCTGCCTATCATAAGACACGCAATACATGGGAATGCAATAGCCAGAAGAAGAGGAAGCAACTTGTGTGCTGAGCAGTAGAGATGGAAAATATCCCCTTTCAGCCTCAGAGGCTGCAATATACTTATCTACAATCCCTTCAGCACTTGCTGCCTCCAAGTGTGCTGCTCAGCTCCACTTTTGCTGCCCTCCCATAGATCATGTGCCTGTAGGAACCAGACCTTTTCATAGGGATCCCCAAGTGCATGCTTTATTTCAGGTGATGTCACTTCAAAGTCACATTTTACAAGATCCAAAGAAACCCTAAGTGTCACTCACTGGACCCTTCAGTCAGGCCACATGCCATAGCAGGGGCTGCCCAACATTCATGTGACACCTAGACTGCAACAAAACAGTTAGAAAAGATGGCTCAGTGACATACAGTTCGTAGTTTTGATCTTCTGTCTCTTGCTGCACTGACAGCTCCTCCAAAGTTGCATCAATATCCAGCTGATTCGTCTCCAGCTGCCGTAGCAACGTCTCCCTCTGAAGAAAAAAAACAAGCTGGGTCTGAGCAGGTAGGGTCATTGTAACAGACCTCTGTGCGCTCACAGGGTACAGTGAGATCTCGTGTCACCACTCTACCCACAGCAATGAATTAAACAGGAGCTTTGGTCCCTCTCACAGTGTTCAATTTAAATACAGGACCACAAAGGGAAGCTGAAGCAGTAGTAAAAAACTCTCTGTGTGTAAGAAAGTAACTTGTTCTGCAGGCTGTGCTCAGCCATAAATCAATGTGTGATTTTCAGACACAGCACCACCATTTGCATTTGGAGAACAGATTCAACACCTGCAGAGAACAGCTGTGCAACCCGTGAATTCTGATCTTTTATTTTTCCCTGTGCTAAAAAAGTCCCTCCGTGAGTAGGACCCAGCTGATGCAAAACCTCACAATAATTTTCTTTTTGTTGTTGGGGTAGATGAGTGAGCACACCCTGTCAACTCAGTGAAATTTTAGAAGTCACTACCCCTCTGCCTTCAGTTGCTGCCCCACAGATGGGTGACAGACACTGCAGTCCATTTCAAATGTGCACTAAAGTGAGTTGGCTTCAATAATGTAACACAGCTTAATTCAGTCCTTCCCTTTCCACCTTTCCAGCAGAATCCAAGCAAAAACCTCAGCTGAGGGGAAGTGCTGTCTTAAAAGGCTCAAAATCAATTGCAAATGGTCATGGGACACTCTTCCTGATAGTCCAGATGGCAATGAGAAGAAATCACTAACCACACGCGTTAGCTGAGACTGCATGGGCATGGCCAGCTCCAAAGGCTCACCTGCAGTGGATCCAGCACCAGCCTCCTCACCCGTCTGCCCAGCAGACCTAGCTCTGCAACAGCCCCAAGCCACAGGGCTAACACAGCGTCCATTTCTGCAGAAACATGATTCAGGAACCCCTGGCCAAGACTAGAGCTGTCTGTGACCACTGCCCCACTCCACAGTACAATCCCTGCACCAGAGCCCCTTCCCCTCCACTCAGATGCAGCCAGCTGTCACACAGCTGGGCACTGGCAATGGCCAGGCTCCCACCACCAGCACCCCTCGTGCCTCCCGGGGAGGCTCTGAGCGAGGGGCATGTGAGTCAGTTTACACATCAAATTCTGGAGTCAAAAGTCACAGTGTTCAGTGCCTCAAAGCATCAGTTCTCCCTCTCCCACTGCCTACATACTAGATAGCACAGGAAGCAGGGGCAGCTTGTGCTGAGACATGTCTGATGACTCACGGCACTGCACAGTGCCCATTAAAGTGGGGTCCACCAGTGCCACAGGCTGCCAAGCTGCTCCATTGCCCAGACAGGAGGAGACAGAAGAGGAACCCCAGGTTTCCTCCAAGCTGCAAAGGTTTTTGCTTTTATAACTGAACTGCCTTATCCTCAATGTAAATTTAAGCTTTCTACTATGACAAATATTTTTGAAAGTTTAGCGTCAATAACCATGGTGAATTGTTAATTCCATATTTGACAACATATATGCTCACTGCAGAAAGATCCCATTGGAGTAAAAAACACAAAAGGAAATCTACAGAATAAAATCCCTATGGGAAGACAAACATTTGGATAAAGCCATGGCATTCAGTATCCACATGCATATACTACTGACAATATAGTTTTGTAGACATGACAACTCTGGAGCTATCAAGAAATTGTACAAATTTAAAGACCAAGTAACTCATCTGCTTTATAGAACACAGACCACAATGCTCTGTCCAACTGAGTAGTCAGGGCACAGCTTGAGCCCTCCATGGGGCAGGCCAATTTATATCAAATTCTGCCATGACTTAGATCAGCAAGCAAGGTTTAAGTACTTTTTATTTTGTATTATAAGACCAGGTGATTCACAGTGGTTGATAACTTTTAAACATGCTAATTTATTGGAAGATACAGCCTTTTGTGAAATTTAAGAGCTTCTAAGATCATTTAAGCTAATTTACTGCTTCTCAGACGTTTAGATTCTTCATTTTTACATTTGTCATTGTGTTAAGAGCTTGGACTGATTCATATTTCCTTTGCTAGGTGATTTTTATTCATCATATTCATAAGCTCTATGCAGATGAAAATGACTTCAATTAACATGTATATAAAGAATTATGAAGTCATTAGTCAACTCTAATTCCCTTTATTGTGGTATACAGACAAGAACATTTCTGTAAAACACGCTATACATATTTAAACTTGCTACACTAAACAGCAGAAGTACTACTAATCAAGACTTCATAAGTAATTCTAGATTTTAGAATTCAAGATACAAGAAATTCAAGATTTTAGAAGTAATAGATTTCATCCTTTTGTTATTCATACAGTGTGAGCAAAAATGAGACAAAAAAGAGCAAGTTTTATGCTTCTTTATCCTCAGTTTCCTAGGATGAGTGAAATAAATACTGAGCGAATTAGCTAAATAAACAGAGACAGAAGGGACACTGCTCTCCAATGCTTACCTTAGGCACTTACATAATGGCTTTTACTAAACAAGTGGTTTGCCTTTCCTCGTACTTTGGCAGTAAGACATATACCAGAGTTTTATTTATTTCAGTTTTCACAGATCACAGTAAATTAAGAACTTAGATTCAGTTAGGAGAGAGTTCCATTTAATTTTGTAAAAATTCATCACTAATAATGGACTTTCAAATAGTTAAAAAATAAATTCTGTTTTACCATGCTGGTATTAAAATAATAAAGAAACAGCTTATTTTTAGCAATGACCCAAAAGAAGGGAATAAATCATGTGCTACAGACCAATGCTTTGGCTGAATGCCAATTTCAAGTACTTCCTGGGAAAAGGCAATTTCAGCTGTCTGCAGAATTTTGTCTCCTTCCAGTGCAGCATCCAAAGGCCCGGTTGACCTGATCACATTTGCACATTATGTGGGCCACCAGCAATACTTACAGCTAAACTGCATTCTCAGGTTTGACAATCCTTCCCCTGGAAAGGAACTGATAAATAATTGAAGAGCCTGGGCTGCTAGAGGGAACATGCTCTATACTGGGGGTATGAATTTCAGCCACTGCTTTCTTCATGAAAGATGCATTAATGTAAGCTGAACACAGAAATGTGCAACTTAAAACCAATGCAGTGAACATCAGCTCCACTAAAGGACAGTCTGGAATCTCACATACAGCTGACCAACTCTTTCCCTTGAGAGCTGCGGGAGGCTAGGCTGAGGAATACAGAGAAACCTCAGAGGTCGACTGAGACTGATTAAATCATATGTGCATTTAATACCTGGCAGCATTCCTCTCCTTAAACACTGCTTTGCTCCAAAGTACCAGGGAAATGACTTCTTTCTGGAGCCTGCTACTGGCAAGTCTCTCTGAAGGTATAAGCAGAACCTTTAGGAATTAATTCTAGCCATGATTTTTCTACAAATTTTAACATCCTGCTACATTGGTTGCTAATCAGGCTCAGCGGCACCAGGCCTGGCTCCCCGTGCACTCAAAGGCAAGACTACCAGTGGGTCTCCAGGAGCAGAAAAATGGCCAGAGCCACCCAACAGCAGCTACTGTGGAGCAGCACGAAGCTCTTCTAATAAACCTGTGGCACAAATGCAAGCAGCACTGGAAAAACTAAGTGCAGCATGTCTTGGCTGAAGTCTGACATCAAGTAAAGCCCCAAAACCTAGGTGGAAGCAACCAAAAGCCTCCAAATTTGCAGTGTCACCTGCCATGGCACAGAATGGCAAGGCCAGGGATCTCCTGCACACCAGAGGGAAATGAAACAAGCCATTTCCACATTGGATCCTGTGCTGTGATTTGTTTCAGAATGCACAGAAAAGCACCAGCCTGCAATCCCTGTATGAGCACAGAACTGCAGGAATTAGTTTTGGCATTGCTGTTTTAAAGGAAAAGCCAGGCAGCTATGGTCTAATCGCCCTCTCCTTGAATGACAGGCACAGGACAACCTCCTCAACTGCTACCTTCTGTGTTGAGGTAGAAAGAGCAAACATATTTACAAGCACGGTTTATATGTGCCCATCCAAATCTCCCCTTGCACATTTTAGGAACTAGACTGTAATGAGAAGTCTTTTCGGGTTTCTTTCTGCAGTGTTGAATTATTTAATTACATTACATGAAAAACACAAGATTTGGGAGTCTAATTATGTGGCACCTGCACCTTTCGGACTACCCCCAGTGGCACCCCGAGCCCACTAAGCAGAACAAATGTCAGCTGGTCACCCTATCTCCCTTGCCTCTCCTAAGTAACGGTCACTGGAATCTCCAAGCAACTAAAGGTTATATCAGATTTATTTTTTCTATTTCCTTAAAGACCAAGATTTGTCCAAGAAGTTCTCTGGCTTTGGGGACAATTACCTTATCTAAGTGTCCTAATTGCTTTCAGTCTCAGATTAATAGATCATGTTTACTTATACATAGCACATCTAAATGAAAGGTCCCCTAAGACTCGTGTCCTAAAGCTGCTTCCAAGCAAACCTGATACTGCAAGTGCTTTGGTGTTTCCTGCTTATAACTATGGCTAGGGAAATCATCGCACGTACTATTAACAGTATCATTACAAGCAGCTTTCAGAAACAAATCTGGCAGTAAGGCTGTGCTAATGTCTTTGCCTCTTATCAACATCTACTTGAGAGAAAAAGGAGAGAGCTACAAAAATCAGTAAAAGTAACCTGGGAATTAACTATTCTGCACGATTTCCACAAGACATCACTTTACCATAGGAGCTGAGGTTATAAAACCAAACATTTAACCAACACCATGCTGGTAGATTTCAATCTTCTACACTAAGCAGCTAGTTGGGTTTATATCTCCGATTTCTACAGCTTCTTCCTCAAAAATTGTTTGACTTGTTTTACTGGGTTTTTTATAAATTCAGTTTTCTTACCCTGGTTCTTTCTGCTCTGCAGCCTGAGGACATGGTAACATCCACTAATATATTCAAGCTTCTTCTGAACTAGCATTTCAGTGGAGATTATTTGTACAAAAATACAGACAGACATTTTAATTACTGGTGAAATATAATCAAGATCAACTGCCTGTTTTTTTCCATTCAATAGAAAACAATGATACATCATCATACGTACCCCCAAAAAGCATATGCTGTTGATCCCAAAGGACCCCTGTAGGGGGGACCCCCCCTATAGGGACCTTGACCCCAGAAGGTCCTCTTCTAAAGGACAACAGCTGAGAATTCCACCCTTCCATGCCCATTCAGCCTTTGCCTTTCCACTCAAGAAGGCTCAATTATGAAGGAAATGAGAGACTTGGATCTATGTGAATAGGATCCAAGCAGATCAGTTACTGTTAGGGCAATGATGTTCAGCAAACAGTTGTCCCTGAACTGTTCAGTTCATGACCAAACCTCTTTTCATCTAAGTTTTAATTGAACAGAATTTAAATACAAAGTTTAACAAATATGCATAAGCAACATTTTTTACTTGGTAACTACACCACTGGATGCAATTTTCTTGCCAGTGTTATTCATCACCTTGGAGCCTTTCTCTAGAGGTAAGCATTTGCAAACACAGCACAGAAGAGTCCTCTTGCAAGCAGAGACATGCTTAAGTCACAGGCACCAATGTACTAACACGATTTTGTTTTAACAAATCTTACAAAAAAATTAAAAATCTACTCGGGATCTTTTAACAACAAAAGAAACCCCAAATACGAAATTCCCGCCTCAGAGACAGAGAAAACGAAATCTGTCCCACCCATCCAGCACATCACAGAAATACCCTCTGTCTTACCTGAAGCTGCAAGAAGGGGATGTTGAAGAACTTGTGCAGGTACTTGAGGCCAAAGCTGTTCTTCATGGAAGACTCAGCATAGCGAAAATATGAGGAGCCGGGAGGCCTGTCTCAACCAGATAGGTAGAGAGAAGAAAACTGTACAAAGGACACGGACTGCATACACACAGAGGAGGCACTTGCTGAATTACATACCATGAACAATCCTCATTTACAAGCTAACCCCTCAGTCCCCAAATGTAGGCTACCAGGTCATTCTGCTAGGGACTCGTTATTCTGTTTACAGACAAAATTCACACTTTGTCCCTCCTGAAGGGTGGCAGAACACGGCTGTTGTTGTGTTGCAGTGTCATGCGGCTGCCAGAGTAAGAAATACTATGTTAGGACACTGGGCCATTGGTTTACTAAACTGGGGGGTTCACAGCTGTACCGGCTGTTCATTTCTCAGTGAAGGTTTTGTTTTAAAACCACAAACAGACCTGCATAAATCACATACAGAGATGAACTTGTAAAGAAATTATTACATTATGGATTAAGCCTAAAACTGGTATCATTTCTGTGTGACACAGGCACAAACAAATAAGAGACTATGAAAATGAAAAAATGCCTTAGAAACATAAAACCACACAAAAAGGTACAATCTATTGAAACCTGACCAACAAGTAATATTTTATACTAAATAACAGAGCACCTCTGATCTTGGAGGGAGAATCTTGCCTGGCTGGCAAGGGAAGTGTATGACTTGGCTGTGCCCAGTAAATGCTGTGTGGGGATGCTCTCAAAGGAAGAGCAAGGAAGACAGCCACACTAGCTGGCTCTCTTGTAGCTGAATTATTTGGAGCAGAGAACAGCTGTGCTGCAGGGAGAGGATTCTTTCACAAGAGAAGGACTATCCAGAACGAAGATGACTTCTTGGGAAAAGTACTTCTGAAAGGCACATGCTGACAGGCACTCACTGTTTCCAGGAATATAGCTAACAATCTGCTCAGAACAGGCTCCTAGATCAAACAGCCCATCGTGTAAGCTGAAGCTGCTGTATGAGACATTCAGAGCTATGAAAGCCCAAAAGCTAGGCACAGGGTCAGAGGATGAACATGATGTGCATCTGAAACACAGCAGCAATACAGTTATCTACGGTTGATGACAGAGAGTAGCCAAGGTCTGCTCCCCTGCCTGGTGACCGTGGTGCCACCTTACCTGTTTAGATTGTCGATGAGGTCCCGCACATCGCCAGGCAGAATGACCCGGTGCTCCCCCATGTCTCGGTAATTCCCAAGCACGCACACTGGAACATGGGTCGGCACTTTAGGAAGTTCCCTCAGAATATAGTTAAATGTCCTTCACCATAGGAGAGAGAGATAAAGGCAGATGAGTGGGAAACATCATTCTGTGAGCAGTTTCATGCACAAATCACATTAAAAAAACAATGTAAGACAAGTTCAATAATCCACTTCCACCAGCAACCTCACATCTCCTACAGCAGTATTTCCCTCAGTCCTACAAAACTGTGTGAGGTCAGCAGGAGAAAAGGATTCTCTCCCTTCAGCTGTCAACAGGCTCACTGACCCATACCAAACCTGCAAAACACAAGCTTAAATATAAAGCAGGAACTCTTACCACCTCCTCTTTCCACTCTGGCTTCCATATGTCTCTCACCCTCCTCAGCAGATGTGCAAAACAAAGAGTTAATTATTTCTGTATATTAATGCAGCCTAGGGCCTCTAAATAATCCTTACTAATACCAGTCTTCCTGGGAATTTCTCACTAGCATCCCCCTCTCCCTTGTGTTTTGGAGAGCAAGGGTTTGTAACATGCCCGGCATACTTTGCACCTGTGATAGCACTAATTATCAAGCCTCAGACAGCAGTATAACAGAAACTGCAGTACACGAGCCCACAGGGAGACTGCTCATTTGAAACAAGCCCAAGAGAGGAGTATATTAAGACACGTCACAAGATAAAGCTATTATTTTAAGGGATACAAGCTTGCTTCAACTCATTAGGCTGGTTATCAGCTCTAGAGTCCATCTGGGAATCAAGAGGTCTAGAAGTCAGCTGTTTTCTCTAAACAAGTGAGTATCACGTGGTGCATGCTGCTGAAGATGTCTTACCATTGTTTGGTGATGTCAAACATCATCACTACACCATTGCAGTTTTTATAGACATCCAGGAACTCTGCATCCAGAGCCATTTCTGACTCTGCCTGAGGAAATAAAGACAAAGAAGCAGTAAAGAACTTGATTCAACTTCAGGCTTGTACAGAACACAACAGATACAGCGCTGAATAAGCAAACTTTCTAAAGTGACAGCCACTATAAGAAGTACCCGTGGATTTCACATCATCATTATTTAAGCAAGATACCTGGCAGTTCACAGCTTCCATGGCCCACAGGAGCAGGATGTGAAGCACCTGCCAGTCTCTGAAAAAGAGGTCTAACAGCAAATGCTAAAACGCAGCCCTGCCTCTTTCCTCTGCGCCCCCAAATCCTGTGTTGGCAAGATAATTCCATATAAGCTACAGGATGGAGGACAGAGGACACAGCTCCCATTCCATCTCTTTGCTGACCCAAATATTGACTGTACTTCTAATGCTTCTGGTGTAGGAAGCCAGGATGTAGTTTCTACCGAGCTTCTCCCATGCAAGGCTGGAAGTATTTATTAGTACCTGATTTGCTTTTCATCATTTGGACTCTGCACACTGCAAAGTACAGTACTGGTCACAACTCAACCTCCAAGGTTCCTGCTGCAATTTGGTGCCTGTGGAACAATTCTCACTCATTTCCCAGGAGTGGAAAATGCACCCACGTTTGCGAAGGAAGAAGCAGCTGTGATACCTGTTCTCATAAAGGCTTTTTCCCACAGGAGAATATTTTTAAAGAAAATTCTCCTAATCTGACCGCACAGATTCAGCAATGACTGGCACCCTGGTGAAACAGGTAACTCTTCACTGCTCTGACCCATCCCCAGAACCGAGTGCTCAGCTCTCTGCATATCAGTGATGCTGCATTTCCCGTAAATTTCAAGAAAGTTGTTATGGAGCGAGTACCGGAACACTGTCTGTGCACTGAGCCCCAAGGAGCACTGACACAGGAGCAATAAAGCTCTTTAAGAGCTGCAGCAGAGATCATGGGATCAAGGGCCTTTAGACTGATTTTTTCCTGAGGATAAAATCATACATCTTTTGAAAGAGATGCCATACAAGTGCAATGGCATCCCAAATGTGTTTTGGGGAATGTGGTGGTATGGTCTCCCATACAGCCCTTTGTTCTACAGCAAAAGATCCAAAGGAGACACATTCATGCAAGAGCCTTGAGGAAGCCACTCTGTTTACTTTTATGTGCTAGGTAGCACTTTTGTTTCCCCTTCCTCCTCTATATTTCAAAGGGTGTCAAAAGGTAATTGCTAGCCCAGTTTTAAGGAGCAGAGAGCATGGCATCAAGTGACTTCTTCAGGTCTCACAAGAAGTCCATTACAAAAGGACTTCCTGCCACTGACCATGTGCAGACAGGTACAAAGCTACTGGGTAAACATCTGGGGTGCAGTCATTCCAAAAGACAGAAAGGAAAACAGCAGGGAAGTTGTGGTGAGGGCAGGAACGGGGATAAAATGCACAGGCAAAAGAGTGAACAGCATCAGGGATCACATTGCCCCTCATCCACCTGCCAGGCTGGCCTTAAAGCAGAAACAAATATAGAACTTACTCTCCACGGACCAAAGGTGGACTAGAGGCCTCCCACTAAGAGGCAGACATCTGCGTTCAAGGTGACTCACCTCCTGAGGGTCATTTTCCAGTTTCAAACCATCGCCTCGTTTTTTGCATTTTCCTTAAAAAGAATTGTAAAAAAAAACAAAACAAAACAAAAACCATTACACTAGGCAGAGAACTGCAGGATGTGTCTGGGCAGGACCACCGCGTTTTGAACATGACCTTAAAGCAGATCCAACTTCTACTATAAGCATAGGGAATGAGGAGGGGTGGGACAGGCATGCCTTGCTGAAGAATACCAGCTATGGTGTGCAAGAATACCAGCTAGTCTAATTCAAAGATGAACAGGATGAAACTCTGGGCTAGCTTAAACCACACTCTTCACAGCATAAAGTCACAATGACTGAATAATGCAGGGTTTGGTGCACTCCCTGGCCACAGAGGCAAGCTGATTTGTTCCACTTTTTGTTGTGTCAGTGTTGAAGAACCAAAGATTGTGGAGGTGCTATGACTGAACTGCACAACTACATACACAGCCTTCCTGAGAGACTTTATGACATTGCTGTGCTATGTCACTGACCTGAAGCAAGCAGTCTTGTAAATAAACACAATATCAGAGCCCATTGGGTGCTTTGGGCTGACTTGTGACCAAAAAAAAGGGGTGCCAGGAGACTATGAGAATTTAACAGCCAAAAGACAGAACTTATATGAGGGGAAATCCAAGCAAAATCAAATAAACCGTGGCAAGGGGGCTGTGGAGAAGTAGAGGAGAGACAGCCAACACATGCATGGAAGGCCAGAGCCAAAGGGTTGGGTCTGGTCACCACCAGCAAAGGTGCAGAAAGGAAATCCTCCAGAGGCACCATCCAAAGCCACATGCTCCAGAGACACAAACACAAAAATAAGCTAGAAGACAGGTAAAACTCTGATTAAGCTCACAGGAAAGTGCAAGAGGCAACAGACTAAATACTTGGAAAAGACACTAGAAAACCACTACAGAGACTTTTCCTGCAGTCCCACAGCCACAATCCCATCTAGAGAAATCTACAGGTTTCTCTCCAACTTATCTGCTTCCTCTAAGGCACATGCCAAAATACAGCCCTTATACTTAAAGGGCAGACCCCCTGAGACTTCTCCCTCTTCTTACAGCTTCAGTAAGCACTGGGTAAGTTCACAAACCGACATTTTGAAGTACCCCTGGCATTTGACTCAGCATTCCCAGAAAAGGAGTCGGTGTTTTTAAACCTCAGGCTCCCTGAAAATTTTGCATTACATCAGTTACACTGTAATCATGTTTCCAAATCTTAAAGTCTGCAACCACAGCAGACAGAGAAGGAGACACCATGTATCTGTACCTAGGATTAGCAGAGTGGCAATCAGCTAACGTGATTTTCCGCTGTAGACACTCAGCACTAAGGATTGGCAGAAGTCTCAATATGCAAGAGCAAGGACATCTTCTTTTGCCTTGTGCTAAATAAGTTTAGTGTGAACATACCATGAAAAATCTGTCCTCACCCCCCAGGTATGATTTAAACTCTATGTACAGCAGTTTCCAGAGTTTTATCAAATGATGAGCACTGGACAATGAACAACCCTGCAAGGTCTCGAATTATGTTTTACAGGTATCAAGTATCTTCCAGATGTTACTGACAGCAATTAAGAACTATATTTCTAAATTAACTTTGTTCCATATTTTTCTAGTGTAAGTAATGATGAATTAACTAAATTGTAATGGCGAAGACTTGGAATTCCTTCTCATAATTTCTAGAAATTCCCTGTGTCACTCACAACAGAACACATTGGCAGCTTGGATGCACCCACAAAAAAACCTCCCATTGACTCTTTTAAAGACTCTGCAACGCTGGGGACCAAAATAGCTTCTGCCAACTACTCAACTCCACTGATCAACATGGAAAGACTACTTGTAAAATTCATGGTTCTGCCAGATGCTGCACGTGAAACAATGTTTCATTCTTTTTGTATGCAGGTCAAGGATAAATAGTTATGAAATACAGAGTTATTCATGAAAGTTTTAATGCTGCAGGATACAGCAGGAGATTCCAGTCCCTATCCCCTAACTGTGTTTGGTGGGTGCTTCTGTGCATCACTGCAAAATGTTGGACACCCTTGTGTCATCTTACTGTTGACATCTGAAAGTAGCAGAAATATTAATCCTGATCCTTCCCCATTCATGCAGTGTGTTTCCCTAGAGGATCCAGACATGGGCTCTGATTTTTCCCAGCACAACTAAAGGTGTGGGATGTCTAGGACGTGCATGCCTTTTCCCACTTCAATTAAATTCATTTCAAGTTAGTGGCATACGTGTGGCTTCTCTGAATGTCAAAACATCACTATTTCTGCAGTTACTGCTAAATTATGCTTGGCATGACCTGAATTTCTAAGTATTAAAACAGAAGCCCAAGCAACTACAAATAGTCTTCATAGTTCCTCTTGTCCTGAGCAATCAAGGTGTCTTTCCAACCTGGACATATTTACAACCAATCCTTTGAGACTGAATATATGACTCACATGCCTCTCCCTTCTTATGGCTTTATGTGTGTATCAAGAGCAATGAGTAATATTCTTACATGATGCTCATCACTGCTATAAAGGAGGTCATCTATAAAGGAGTAACAGAGCTGAAAAGCACATGTGTGTGCATATTCATGTACAGTGTCTATTTCTGGAAACAAAACTGCAGGATGAGCCAGATAAAGACAAGATGTATGTAGTGAAAAGATGCAATTCGGCCTGTAAAGCCAAGTACACAATGAAGATTGTGTTGTTATATGAACAAGGTCCTGTGTTTAAGGTTGCACTGATGTGTAATCTAGGAGCCTCAATCAGAAAGCAAGGGTCTTCATGTTGCAATTGCTCAGCTTCTCTACCTAAAATGATGACTGCTCCTTAATATTTACAGGGATAATAGCAACAGTGAAACCAAATAACCCTGCAGCAGTGCCCCAAAGTCCACAGAACAGTTCTTGCTGAACACCAGGAGACTGGGTTTGTGGCCAGCACCTGAGAGCCTCTGCACCTCTATGTACCATCAGTTTTGTTGCAGGATAGCAAGGAATCAGTACAGCTTGCCAACAAATGCTGTCTACAGTGCGAGGGAGATGCTTCTGTTCACCATTCAAAAATACACATCTAGAATATTTGCATCCCTAGTGTTATCTAACTTATGCTACCTGAAAATAACAGAAACATTAGTTCTGATCTTTCCCCCTTCTTGCAACACACCTCTGGGAGGGAGAGGGGTGAAGTGGCAGGGAGAGGAAAGGAATCTCCAATATGAGGGAAAGAGTTTATGCTATTTTGGGGGCAACAGAAAAAAATATCATTTGATCCCTTCAGTTAGTGTATGGGAAAAGATGCAGGAACCAAACTAGCAGAAGTTACAAGACAGGAGATCAGAACTGTTCTTGAATCAGCTGCATTCAAGCAGCTTCTCTGCATCGAGGATCTGTTACAGCTTTACGACCTGCAGTAGTTACACAACTTGCTGCAAAGCCAGAAAGATGAGTCAGGACTGTGACTTTTGCTGAGACATCTTTCCTATGTTCTATTAGTTCCAAGGGCAGCAAAGCAGACGGTATTTACTACACGCACTGCACAAAATTCAGTACAATCCATAGCTAGGGGCAAGCTCGACTTAAGATTTTAACAAACGGCATCATTACACAAATGAACCCCGCTCTCTGAGCGGGCCCAAGGAGAACACAGCAGGCTGCAGGGAAGTCCATAGTGACTCACTTCCAGTGAGTCTGCACATTAAAAAAATGAAATCCCGAAGAGTCAAGAAAAAGGTAAGAGGAGCAATACAATACAGCAGTTGCCATTTCCCCCTGCTTCAGCGCACTAACCAACCTCACAGGCTTTAAGCTTTCACAACAAATCTCCCTACACTTCCAAATTAACACCCATATGCTAAACAAATGACACCAAGGCACCAGCCATCAGCCAGGCAGGGCCAACAGAGCTGCTTCCTGCATTCCTAAAACAGTCTGGAAAGGAAAAATCAAAGCGCACTGCTGAACTAACAAGGACAGGGAGGCACACTGCTAGTAAGCGTGAGGAGAAACACCACTTAGTAAAAGCACATTTAACTTCAGTGCAAAAATGTACATTAAGTTTTTCAGGGTGTAAATTATTAAGTTTCCCCAAATCCTCCTGTGCATGTTCACACCAAGACATGAAGAACGGCAGCACTGCATAGCAGAGAAGAGGCTGAAGCTGCTTTACAAGACTAAAGTTGAAAACTGCAGGTTATGGATACATCTTTTAGATGGTCTAGCTACATCCCCACATCAGGCTTTCAATACATTTTCAAACATCTTAATTTAAACAGAGGTCTCTTAATTTTCTCTAACAAGGAACAATTAGTCCAAAATGGGGAAACACTGGCAAATTATTTAGCCTGGAAAAAAAAGGTACGTTGAAATACATGTTCAGAACGTGGATTTTTTAGCAGCTTCAAATCCAGCCTGATAAATGCAGCATTCTGCACAACTCTAAATATGCACATTAGCCAGGATCTCATGGGCAAGGAAAAAAAGGAGGATCAGGTCTTATCAGCACTATGCTGCAGCAGCACTGGACACTTCACTACTAAAAATCTACAGTCTAGATTAGTGTCGCTCTCACCAAAAGCATCACGCAGGAGGATTTTTTGTCCTAAGCATACAGAAGGAAGAACAAAAATGTCATAACAACAAGATGAAAGTTAGATATGAGCAAGCTCTTAATGGTTAATTTGCACATTTTCCTAAAGTTGTACTTATCAAGAATCTGCAATGCTATGGCAATAGGAAAGGATTTGATTTTGTTACATCATGATGATCTGAATTTTTACACTACATTAAGTACATTTGATCCCATAAAAATACTTATCTGTGGTCCATAAGTAGGATCTCAACAGAATGAGTTTTATTTCAAAAGAATATAAAGTGGAGAGAAGAGAGTCCCTTGAGATTTTTAACACATGGCCCACTGTCAGAAATGAAAGCAATATCAGAAGAGTTGTTATCAACATCTGCACATATCAAATCCAATCTGTTTTGCCAAAAAAGTCAGTCTCTAGTTCTAGTTCAGAAGATGACTCTGCTCAGAGAAGCTATTCACAGAAATAAATGCTGGAACCACATGATTCCCAAATTAACCGTCTATCTATTCATACCAAAGTTGCAAGGCAGCGAGAAAACAGATGTTTTGCTCAGATTCCAGCCCTGCACATGTCATCCCAGGATCTGAAAGCCAAACTGTAATCAGACTGACTTCAGCAGTAACTCTGACCTAAGTAAGGTTTTGTCTACACTGTGAAAACTGGGGTTTAAAGGAATAAAAAGATAAAGTGCTCAGGATTTTGATTTAAAGTTACTGGCTCAAGGTTAACCTAAAGGCTCCATTATGCATCTGAACTAGAGCTGCTATCTTTAATTATCTTTTCGGTTTTGCTATTTTAAATACAATTTAGCTAACATGAAAAATTACATTTCTCCCTTTCCCACTCCTTATTGTACTTATCTTCTTATTTTTTGGTGTTAATGCATGTGGAAGTTGCACAAGTGGTGCAGCAGAGGTAGTGCACCTCGGATGCAGTTCTGCTGAGGAATGCGTGCCAGCACAGATTCTAGCTAAGGCTGCAGGAAAGGTAGCAGCAGCCAAACCATAAAAGTTTAAGTTTCAATGACTGTGGTCAACAGATTTGACCAAACACACAAAACACAGATTTGACAGAAACACACAAAAAAGGAGCACAACCCACAGAGCAAGAGATGCTCACTTGTAAAGCTGCTTTCCTGACCATACTCACACTTTAAACCAGGAGTCTGGCTGGTACCAAATGTCTTTTAAAAGCCAAAAAATATTTGCATTTGGGGCTACAGAACGGGCTGTCAAGATTCACATCTGAACCCCAACCCCTTCTGGGAACAGATTCAACTGCACCCAGATTGTGTCTTCAGATATGTTTTTGAGGTCTGTTTATTTTTTATAAAATAGAACTTTATACTCTGAAAAAAAAAGAAAACTAATGAAAAATTTATTTATACATAGTAATACTTCCCTTGGCTAAGCATTTAGAAAATATTTTGGAGTAAATATATTGCATTTTCTGTCCTTAGTGAATTTAAGTAACTGGCTTCTCTTTTATCCTTCCCTCCTGCATATGTTATTCACTGCAGATAACATTTTATCAATTTAACAATAGCATTCCTTTACAAAAACAGCTTGGCAAGAACTTTTATAAACAGAACAAAGAACTCAGTAGATGTCTAAACACATAAAACTATAAAGGAGAGAAGATGAAGTTTATAATAAGTTCAGAGAATCTGAATACACTAAGCAGCAGGCTATTTCATCTGTCACGGAGCACATGAAACTGCTTCTGAATATTGGATTTGATCTGAAGTTCAGATTCCAAATAATGGGCTCTAGCATAGGAGACTCCTCTCTCCATATTTTTTCAGGAAGTAACATCCATGCGCTTGAAAAAAAATAAGTACAGACATTTTTCTAAAGTAGGAGTAAGTAGGTATTTCTGAATTCCATGTAAATTTGTAATTAAAATTGAGAAAGAACAATGAATCTCCATTAGAAAGGAATTTATAAATCTTACCTTTGTCAACCACATCCCATACTTCAACTTTAACAATATCGTCAGTGGCTAAAAGCACAATAAGAACACAAAGTATTAGCAGAGGGTTTCACTAAAATGACCAATACTCAACGCTCACCACAGAGAGCCTAACCCAAAGCCAACATTGTGAAAGTAGGAGATGAATACCAAAAGAAAAGTAATTCTTGAGTGAGTTAAAAGACAATCCAAACATCACAGGAAGGCCCACTGTTGAAGGTCCAAGTTGTACACCAAACCTGTGCTATCTAAAGAACTTCTTAAAGACTCTTAGTCACATAAAAAATCAAGGAAATCTAGCTATCACTTATGTCAGATTTGAAGCACGTTATAAATATTTTGTGTAGATTCTTTTCATAACATACAGAGGTTTCCACATTCTTTCAAAAAAGATATAAATTTAATTTGGAGAATAAAGTCTGGTCTATAAGCAAGGTGTACAACTGAAAAAAAGGAATATATACATTTAAGGAAGATCAACCTTACTAATAGCATCTTCATGTAAACATGACAAACAGTGCAGACAGTCCTGCGGCTACAGAAATCCATTCTCTCCGCAAATTTCAAGTTGCCTTTTGTGAAAAACATTACTAGCAATTTTGCCTCTTAACGAGCTGCAGCATCAGGAAATTATAAGCAGCAACGTATATTTGAGTTGCTAAAATCTGAAGCAAGACAACCAAAATTCTAACTACAGAGATACTACTGCTGGTACTGAAAGCTAGCAGCTTAACTTTCAGATGGTATGAGGGATGGGCAGCTTTGGTTAGGTGTTTCTATTGAATCCAAATAAGCAGTCCAATCTTCAGGAAGTTGTTCCAAGAAACAGTTGCTTTTTGGAAATGCTATCTGCTACAAAGCAAAAGCTTGTACTTGGAGCAGCTCTGAACGTAAAGCAATGTCTCAGAGTAGAAAATAATCTCATAGGACGGCATGAGAATTCAGCTAAGCATCATTGTCAAGCCAGGAAACATTTCCTCTACTGAATTCACTGTTGGCTTAACTTAAATGTTTCAAAATATTGTGAAGACAGATTATGAATATAGGAAAACTTTGATCCTCTGCTTCTGGAGAAAGATCCTTTTTTACATTTATGCATGAAGCAGAATCAACCTCTGTTTTTCCTCATAGCAACTGGCGCTTATCTTCCACTTTGCCAGCAAGGCAGTAGGGCACAGGACGAACAGGAGACTTGCCCAGGCTCAGCTCAGCCAGTGCATCACAGGCTCAGATGGGACTGAAAACACAACAGGCGTACAGCAGCCGGCAGTACTAAAAACTCTGCTCAAACAACTGAACTCCCCAAATTAATTCTGTCCCTGAATATTTCTACAGAGCATCAAGCCAGGTACAGTTGAAGTCCAACCACTCCACATTACTCACTCGCCTGGCACCCAGCTGTACAGCTGGCTACTCACATGCAGGCACTGGCAGAGCAGGGTGCTCTCCCTGTGACGTGGGCTGCTCGAGTCCGTGGTCCATTCAGGGTGTGCCATAACCCTGCAGGTGCTGGGACACAGATCAGCTAGTGGAGGTCTGCCCCCAAATTTATACCCTGCAGCTGGGACTGGCAGTGCTGCTGCTGTCCCTGAAGGACAAGGGGACGGACAGACCAGCAAAGTCAAGACTGGCACCTTTCAACAGTCAAGACTTTCTGCAAAAGGACTGGAGATGTTTTCCTTTCTCAGGCAAACTTTGCAGGGGCACAGGAGGAGTCCAGGGGGCTGCTTGTTCCTTCCAGCAGTGCCACGTGAAGCAGCACATGAGCACATTAACAACAGGCTTCTGCAGAGAAGCTGGAACCCCATTTCAGAAAAGTAAGCCCTTGGAGTGATGTGCAGTGGTCTCCTAGGAGGTGACCCTCCCAGTACTAGCACTGGGACTTTCCTCCTGAGCTCCAGAGATCTCTACCTCCTTACCCTAAAACCAAATGCACCCTCAGTTAAGATTTGTTCCCCTGCTGAGTAATTTCCGCAGTACTGGTACCCTGCTGAGCAGCAGCACTCCCGGATAGCTGAGTTGAACTGTTTGACCCAGAAAGACCTGCTCTACACCTTTTATCTGAGGGGAAGCACAGAATTTCACAAAGAAACTGCACAAGATCTGAGAAAATAATTTTTCCACATGGGTTTTTCTCCTGTTAGCACCAACGCTCCAGCTAGCTCGTAGCCAGTAAGTTCTTCCTTTTCATTACCAGCTTCATTCCTGATTATCCTGAACACACAGGAGGATAATTACTTCAGTGCTGCCGTGTTGGCTTTGGTACAACTCATACACAGCAGCATCTCACCTTAACAGCTTTGGAAGGCATGTTGCAGCAAAAAGAGTGCCAATTCATCCTTTTAACTAAGTAACTTGGATTAGCATAAACCATGGATCAACCACTCAAAAAATCTCTACTTAGTTGCTATTTGGCCAAGTACTCTGTAGCCAGTGGCACACTAAGACATTGCTTTCCCAGAAAACGGTGGAGAGGTGTGAGAAGACTCCAGTTGCAAGAAAGCTCATTTAAAAATATGAATCATTGCTTTATGGGTGGGTTTATCACCAGGAATTCACAGGTCCTCAAACATATTTACTCTCATACAATTACATGATTCACTTCATATGCTTCAGATCACAAATCCTGGAGAGCAGAGCAGCTCTGCCATTCCTCACACCCATCTATAAAGCATTCAAAGTATCTGAACAAAAGTATTTGCTAATTTTTATTCCAGACTCCCTTGGTGAGACTGGCAAACCGAGAATAAAATTGGTGACTAGCGTAATCTAAAAAAGTGTTCATTAGGGTCAGGAATGGTAACTCCTTACTTGGACACAAAAATTACCAATATCCATTACAGAGACAATTGGCACAGAAAAGTAATTTTGTTCATTTTGAGTAGGAAGAAATAACTCAAATTCCTCTACTTTTATTAATCCCTCCAGTATAAAATTTCTGAAGATATGACAAGGTGGTATGTTCCACATCTAAAATGTATATCTTCTAATACCAGGCAACGTAAGAATCCTTCAGTATTTGACAGTGATTTAATTAATATCCATAAATATTTGCTGCCAACTACCTCATAATGTTTATTTAAGGTAGCTTGAGTGCATGATCACAGGAAAAACAAACTTTATTTTTCTTCTACAGATTAAATCGGCCAACAGGGCAGTAATTAGATCTGAGCCAAGTTCTCAGAGTGCCCACATCACCCATCTTGGATGGGAAGTTTTCACAGCAGGAAACATACCTTACAATGTTTTTTAAAAAGGGGATTATTTTTTAAAAAAAGTTTTAAGGTCATCAACGGAGAATTTCCTATACTGCTGGAAAATATTACTAAGAAAATAATACAGTGTTTTACACTATAAAAGAAACACAAATCAAAGGCACAATTTCATGTATAGCCTTCCAGATTAATTAGACCAGCTCAGCAACACTTCACCTTGAAAAAAGTCCATCAAGATACCTACACATTGCTGTCAACACTAACCAGCAAGATCTACAGAAATATATCACACCAATGTTAGAACTAATCACTAGAAATAACAAATACACCTGCAGTTACCAATATACAGGAAAAGCCAGCCTCATGTGTAGCTGTTTCCTACCCCAGGATTGCACCCATGTTGAAAAAGCCAGTGCCTAAGCCTCAGCTCAGTAAAAGAACATACAGTCCCTAAAATACGCAGAAACATGCGAGATGACTGGGTCTTTCTACACATTCGTCTCCAAACACCTTTTTGCATGTATACAAAAAACCTGTATACATGCATTTTGTATACCTGTTCATGTATACAAAAACAATTAGGTATGAATAAGCCTCTTACAACTCAAATGCCAGACTCCCAGGCTGTATTTACAAACAGCACTTGTATTACCTACGCTGATTAGAGAGGAAACTGAACTCTGAAGTTTTTACATATGATATTGTAGAAAACCAAAATTAACATTCAGTGCACTCTTTAGACCTGGATATCTAAGAAAGAGGTATTTCATTTCTTACTCTGATCCAAACCTGTTTAGGCTGAAGCATTCAAGTTTTATTTTGGAGATAGTTTCCATCATCCAAACAATTTGTAAGCTCTATGTTTGCATATCAATAAACGATGTGCTGATATTCTGAGAGAGAGGAAGAGGAGCATGGGAGAAGGATGCCACTGCTAAAATACAACATGCCAGAGGTTTTGCTGCAGATGGGGAACACCACTGCACGAACACTGCAGATCTGTCAACGCCTTGGGCCAGTTGAATAGGCAGAACATCAGATAGATGGTACACAAAACAAAAATACTTTATGAAGAATGTAGAAGCTAACAGGCACATCTTTGTATCATGGTCACATGGAGACTCCCCGTGAAAGAATCTGAAAACCTGTGACATCAGGCTTAGCTCAACATCAGATCCTGAATGAGACAAAACCGCTAGTTGCACTGAGCAAGGATGACCTGTTTCTCTCCCACATCCAAGGCAAATCTCAACCATCCATCCCTACAAACCTTTTCAACCTTTGTCCAGAGAGAGCTGACTTATGTGGAAGCCTGTCTTCATATGGGCACAAAAGTCTCCAGAACTCTGGTTACCAGCTCCCTGTGAACATACAACAGCAGTATCTGCTTGCTCTCCTTGCGCTGAAGACTATGAAGGCAACAGAGATTGAAAGAGCACTGTCCCAAGGCTGACTGCTGGTGAACACACCCTGTGGCTCCGTGATCATTATCATGAGGCTTGGGCACCATGGTATCATCCAGCAACACTAATTTGATTGGTGAATTAGACAAAGCACCCAATTTTGTGTTTACCCAAACTGCATGGGGGTTTTTTCCAGCTGTGAGGACTCAGAGAGTACCTGATTCAACGAAAGGTTGGAATGATGCAGATGGACAATGTCTGATAAAGGCAAACTAAATGCTGGCCTTTTTTAAAGCAAAATCAGTCTTACAGAGCAAGTTCATACTGAATCAGTAGTTCACCCCACAAGGCTGTGGCATTTTTGATCAGGAACCTGAAAGCTGGACTTAATGCACTGTCGGATCACAGCCTTGTGCAATTTCAATGCCTGCAGTGTCTTCTCCAGGCAGGATCCAAGGCTTTCACAGCCACTTTATACTGTCAGAGCAGATGGGGAAAATAAAAAAAATTCACATCTCATCTCTCAGACTCAAACAAGCACTTTAAAAAAGCTACTGATAAGATAATTCTGTGCTTCAGTAAGCCAGCCTAGAGTTATTAGTACTACAATCATTTTTAAAACATTACCTGCACTATACTATTTGCTTCAACGCCACACAGTAACACCAAAAGCAGGGTTAGCCTCAGAGAAAGACTTCCATAATAAACCTGTTTTCATTGACAAGTCAAGTGTATCACAAATATTTCAAATCATTTGGATCACCTATTAAACACTTTCCTTGAATTGTGGCTTCCAAAGACCTATACTTTAGCACTTAAAAGAAATATAGTTTCTGAGTAAAGTTATTAAAAAACATGATTGAGAAACTGGGAATAACAAATTAAAGTAACAAGAGTGATGAGAGACCATTTTATCTCCCAAGCAGACACAGAAGAAAGAAGCAAACAAGGCTGCAGTGGAATTTCTACGCCCAAGGCACTGTCACATTACTGTCATTCCCCCCACCCTCTTCCATCTTACTTTTATAATTCCAGTGGATGCTGGTCACTTGGATCTCCTGAGTTGGAATATATTCCTCAATAAATTTCTTTCCCTGCAGTCGGTGCCAGAGTGTGGTTTTCCCAGTGTTCCTGTCCCCTCGGATGACAATTTTCACTGGGGAAAAGAGTAAGCAGACAAATAAAGTTGATTAAAAACAAATCAAAGAATCCTGTGAAAAGCACGTTAACTTTTTGTAAGCATTATTCAGATGTAATTAGTTCTCCCATATTACACAGGCATGATGGGGTTTGTTAAAAAACATGAGTCTCAGCCATTAAAATTAATGTTTATTCAGCTACTCTCTCTAGTACAGCAGAACAAACCAACATCAAGATTGAATCTTCAGAATCTGTAGAACGTCAGTCAGCTAAGTCTCTGCTCCGTCCATCCTCCTGCCTTCTCTACCTAGCGCTTATTCCCACTCTGCCATACCCTATTGCTTTGCTAGCATTTTATGCCAAGCTTCTCCTTCAATTGCCTCCTCTATCATTCCCATTTCTCCTTAAACACTTCTAATTCCTTGAGAAAATAGAATCATAGAATCATTTAGGTTGGAAAGGACCTTTAAGATCATGGAGTCCAACCATTAACCTAACACTGCCAAGTCCACCACTAAACCACGTCCCTAAGCACCACATCTACATGTCTTAAATCCCTCCAGGGATGGCAACTCAACCACTTCCCTGGGCAGCCTGTTCCAATGCTTGACAACCCTTTTGGTGAAGGAATTTTTCCCAATATCCAGTCTAAACTTCCCCTGGCGCAACTTGAGGCCATTTCCTCTTGTCCTATTGCTTGTTACTTGGAGAAGAGACTGACCCCCACCTTGCTACAATCTCCTTTTAGGTAGTTGTAGAGAGTGATAAGGTCTCCCCTCAGCCTCCTACTTGCCTCCTAGACCGAGCTGCCCACTGAAACCTTAAGGACCAGTTCTCAGCTGAGCCAATAGGCAGGGTCCTGCATTCAGAGGTGCTGCTCCCTATGTCCCACAGGGGTGTGACTCTGAACCCCAGCACTGGTGAAACCGTTCTTCTGGGATGGTGTAGGGAGAGCTGAGAGGCAGTTTCTGGTGAACATCACCGCAAACTTAAGCTGTCACTGCTCTCAGCTATCCCTAACTTTCTTGCACTGGGGCAGCATCCTCTTTTCCAGGGGAAGCAGAACAAGACTGTGTATTGCTTCAGCTGCTCCAGCTCAGAGCCTAGACAGTCTCAGATGAGAAGGCAAACCTTGGCGGGGACAAGGGGCAAGGTAGTTTACGGTCACAGGGGTCTATCTTAAACTGCCCCTGTGATGGCCACAGTTTGATTAAAATTAAATCAAAATCAGTCTACCTAACATGCATTAGAAACAAGCTAAACTGAGCCAAAACAAGCATGCCCCTTTGGGGACATAAACTCACTTAAATAACAGTGAAATAAAACCAAGAGACACTGAATCTCTGTGGGTCCTCCATGTGTCAGAGAGACACTCTCTACCACAGGAGCCAGCCCTTAGCTGGTTTTAGGTGCAGGTGTAGTCATGGCACTCAGCAAAGGCATTCTCAGAAACTGCAGTCTCAGGTAAAGGTACAACAGCTCTGCTTCCACCAACTGGCCTCACACCCAGCTGCTGAGGCCACTCAGCTGATCTACCACCACCTGCCTGTGCTTGTGCACATGTGCTTGTACCCACAGCAAGGAAAGTCAGTCAATGGAGAAACTCATTCAAACCCTCCCAAGGAAGTGTCAAAAATATCATAAACTTACACAACCTGGCAAAGCAAGGTAGCAATTAATATCATGAACTTTCCTGAGTCTACCCTAACGTTACTTTGTTCTTTCTGAAAACAGTATGTGTGGTTTTCTAAATTTTCTGTTCCATTACAGGATTTTTTTTTTAAATACCATCCTTGTTTTAAGTGGCAACCACAAGGCTATTGGGAAACGTAAGCTGACAAACAGAATTTTTATGCTTGTGTTTTGAATAGGAGCTATTATCCCCTAGAAAAATGGGCCACCTGGAGATATCTAATGGCAGATTCAGGTGATTAGCATTAGGTTGTGCATCATCATTTGGGCAAGGAAATCTCAGTCTGAAGGCTGCCTTCTGTTGTAACTCAGGAGTTATTGCAGGCATTTCAGAAAAAAGTCTAAGAGGTAAACTTTAAGGTAAAACAGACAACATATACAAAGTCTGGGGAAGAGTTTTGTCCGGTGAAATTTTGTGCTGCAGTTCCACTGTGCTTTTGTTGTTGTACACTGAAAGGTACTGCTTTTATTCTTTTACAAAGTTACTTATTAAAATAGCAAAAGGATAAAAAAGGCAAAAATGAACTTCGTATTTATAGGCTGAATTCACTTACAGGTCCCAGAGCAACTCTGCAGACAACAAACCATTTCCTGCATTTCCTGTCGCCCTGTGTGTGATTCTGCTTCCTACTTACAGACGGTGAAACAATCAATGGAGGATTCCTTTGATATTTGTGAATTAATGCAGCAAGTCCAAGGCATAGAGAGAATGAGATTCCATTTGTCCCCTTTAAACCCCAAGCCTTTCTAAATGCTCTCACTGCCTACCTTAGTGTTTTAAAATTCACATTCCCCCATGAAGTGCAGCAGGAGATACCAAAACAGTGAGCTTTAAGGGACAAACAGGCCTTTCCTTAAACAGTTAGGCTGCTCTCAAGGCACACTTTCAGGATCCCTCCCAGATGACTTAACTGTGAGCTCTCCCTACAAGGGGCAATCTTATCTCCCCCCAGGACTTTCCTAGTGCCAACAGTGTTATTTATGCAGCTACATATTGAGTTGTATCAAGGAACTGAACTGATTCATCTTCAGTTTTCTTCTCTAGCTCAAGTGCCCAGATGCATGAGCTGTAGGAGCAGCACACAGGAGGCATGGCTGGAGTGGCATGGAGATGACCCCCACCCCTGAGCAGCTCACATTTAGATCAATGTAGGGTGCTTGTGGCACCACATGCTCAGTTTGAACAGGTCCAACGGCCCTTTCCAGCTTCAGCACTCTCCATGTTAGGATCTCTTTCCTCCTACATAATGCATGAGTTTTCACTGACTTTTTTCCTGAAGAAAGAAAAAGTTTAAAAACAGAACAGGAAGAAGGCAGGTGATGTAAATAATTTTTAGCAAAACAAAGTCTGTATTTGGGACTTCGGCTGGGGCAGGTCAACTCAATGACAGGCATCTCCAATACAGGAAGAGCTAAGTGAGCTTCAGGGCACAGCCACATCACAGGCCTGGCCTGTGTACGAATGTGGAAAGAGGACCAGTATTTATGGGTGAGGTTACCTATGGGACAGTAACAATTACTGCCTTAATTTGATTTTAAGTTAAATCAGTTCTTACTGCAAACAGCCATAGGTTTGTAGCAAAGACAGGAGAATTATCTGTGGGAAGAAGGGTAGGGATGGGGAATAGATCAAGATGTGAGAAAAAGCTAAACAAATCACTTTATTCATATTCTCACTGCATCAGGAAAAATAGAGGGATTTCCATTCTCCAGATGGGGAAAGAGAAGCAGAGCAATGAAGATACAGGCCCAGAGAGCAGGTCTCAGACCAACTCAGAACTAGAAATCAGGAATTCCCAGCTCTGCCCATATTCTTCCAGGACACTGCAGCAACTAAGGATGTCAGACCCCACAACAAAGATCCCCAAACTCCTCTGCTAATAATCCCCATATGGAGGGTCATAACCTTGCCCTCATTAAGGTCATTGGGACTGTGGCTACAAGGCTGCAATTCAAATGCTTTAAGCTGGTTCTGCTGCCAAAAGAAGCACACCTGATCTGCAGACACCCCAAGCACACTTCCTGGGGGGCATAGGCCAGAGAGCAAAGCAGGTTTGCCACATGTTGAACAAATGCCTGTGTTAGCCGCAGGAGAAAACAAGAGAAGGTGGGAAACAGCAGGAAGAGGGGAAGCATTTCTGTTGGGAGTAGTGCTGAATGAAAATACTTAACAAAACTACAATCAGAGCCTGGGAATTACTACTCTCAAACAACACAAAAGAAGTAAGGACTATAATGCTTACCAAAAGGATACCTGGTATTAATTAAGTTCTGTCTTTTAAAGCACATTTTAGGCAGAAAAGTAATAAGGGGAGGGACTGGAGGGAATTCTTGGAGCTACTGACTTTGGTATTTCAGCACTGGTGACTGTTCAGGGCAGGCCTGCAGCTCACGAGGAGAGCAGCCCATGCTCCAGGCACACAGAGCAGTGGGGTTTGTCGAGTGGTGCGCACACTGGATGCAGCATTAAGAATAAAGTCCAGAGCAGAAGGCGTACCGTGTTCTGGGGAATAGGACAGATGGATCTGAACCTTTAGCACTTCCATGTCTTTTGCTCCTGTCATTGATCATCAATGGGTAACTCCCAGGGAATCCTCTTGCCAGTGTAACCCAGCCAGAACTGTTAATTTCACCCTTGTTTGCCCATCCTTGCCTTTCATAAACTTTTGCATTTGTGTAACCTGTTGCTGGTACTTCCTTCTGTAATTTGTCTTGTAATTTGTTCAAACAAGCACTGCTGCAAAAGGAACGAGATCCACAGATCCATGTTGCTCTCTCCACCAAGCCTACTTGCTCTGGCCTCTGCTACCTTCCCCGGGCCAGCACAGCTATCTGAATGGTGACGCAGCAGACCTGATCCAAGTTCAGGACATCCCAAGCAGGAAAAAAAGAGCAAGTTTTCACAAAGATTGGTTCCCCATACTTGGAACCATGATCTCCCATAAACACCCAAGCCATTACATATACGGTACAGAACCACATCATTTTAATCTCTGCACCTTCCATAGTGCTCAGGGAACTCTGGTGTTATTTGGGCCACAGCACATAAAACACAGGAGCTCCGTGTGGATGATAAAAGAGAGCAAATAAGGAGCGTGTGTTCTGGGAATGCAGTATGAAAATGCTTTTGTTTTGAAATAGGATGTCCCATGCAGAGGAAGTGACTGCTGCCGAGGGCTAACACTGGCCTTTGCTCTCATAATTTCATTAGAAATCTAAACCTACCCACCCTGCAACACTCTTCCTTTTGAAAACGTAACTGAGTGGGAGAGAGACCATCAAACCAAATCATTTTGGTTCAACTTAGAGGTGCATACTATCCAGTGCTTGCAATCCTCAGTGCCACTAAAACACCACACAATCTTCAGTATCACCTCAAATGCAGGGGCTGTCCAGTTACAAAATGTACTGGACAGCTGTGAAGGCTGGCACAGCATGGCCTGTCCTGAGCCCTGCAGCGAGGCACCAAGAGCCAGGTGACAAGGCCCATGTCCCAGCCATTTGCTGCCCACTTTATCAGCAAGCAACCCAAGGCATTCTTGGCACACTAAATATATTTCTGGGAAGGAAACAGGCTTCAGTTCATTATCAGTAATGGTCTATGAAAGCAAGGAAAACATTTCTGTAAAACCAGTCATCACAACACCATTTGGTTTAGGTTTAGGCAACTCCTGGGGAACGGAGGAGTTTAAAGATGTATGTGTGTTAATGGTGGCTACTAAACACATTTTGCACTCCTCTGCTGAATGTCATGTATTTGCTAAGAAAGGAGCATTGGCAATGCATAGAACTTGCAGCTCTGCCCTTCCTGAGCAATGACCCTTGTAATGACATTCCTTCAGAGCCCACCTTCAACTGAGACCACCTCACCGTGCTGGAACCTACCCCAACTATCCAGTGCCATGGCTATGCAGAGTGCTCGAAGCCCTTTCGTAAGCCTGCCCATACCTCATATAAATATTATATAACAGCAATCCTGGGAAGAGTTACTATGGAGATTGGAAAGCTTCCCTTAAGGCAGTGACAAAAAGCTGCAGTTTTATTCCAGATACGAAAGCAGTAACTAGAACACATATCCTGGTAAGACAGAGCACAAACCAAAAAGCTTTCCCGAGGCTTTTGGTAATGAGACAAAAAGCAGCAAAGCTACAGTTGGTAGTTCAGCTGTTGGCATTTTTGGCCTTGCTGTATTAATGGCAAGCAGGTACACATCCACGCAGGTTCGTCAATGCAGTTAGTCAACACGTAACAAAGAGTTGGCCCCATCGACTGCTGTGCCAGCAGGATGCAGCTGATCCATACTGTCCACAGCACAAACGTTCACTGTCTGAAAAGTCAACCCCTTTCTCCTACATAATTCACATGCCGGTATTAGCTACCTGATCTCAAACGTACCAGTGAAGCACATGGATATGTTCTGGTCTGTGGGCTGCATGAAGCCTCTGCACAGATCGATAGCCTTTAACTAGCAGATCTCCAGGTACATGTTTAATGACGCAGTGCTGTATTCCAAGGCAGAATAATCCTCACCCTCCATCTCTCGCTGGAAATCAAGTCTCTTAACAATAACACCGTGCTTCTGTTCACATTCATGACTGCTTGCTAAGACACTAATTTTCTAAATTAAGTACTACTGGCATATCTAATAGATGTGCTATGGATAAAGGCATCTATGCTCTCCCTTGTAAAGCAAAGAGCTTCAAAACATATCAGTTCAAAAGCACAGTCAATAGTGATAGTACTAAACAAAGCAAAAAAAGCCCCAAGCCTCAAAGTGTTAACCTTTCCCTTCACTTTGTTTCAGATTAAGATCTAACATAAGATCTATTCCTCCAACACTTGTGCCTTCACAGAAATTATTCAGTGCCATGTTTACAAATCAGTCTCTCTCCCAACTGCCAATCTCTCGGCCTTCTGCAATCTGACTTCACTGCCTGCCTGGATCCACACAGATGACCTGGTACTCGCAGTGCTCTCTGGTACCACCTCTATTTTCAGCAAGGATGACATAACTACCATCCCCGTCTCACAACTGTTAGTTTGGGATGTATTTCACATACTTGCAGTGCCCTCCTGAAACATTATTTTAGAAATAACCTTTACTGAGCTTCAAGGGAAGAACACAACCATAAGCCTCAAGACTGAAAGGAAAAAAATTCTGAAAATGTTCCCTGAGAAATGAGCGAACATATCAGTTGCAGCAAAGACAGTCAGAATGAAATTATGTGCCACGGGCACATAAAGGCATACATCACTCACCTTTTATTAAAGCCTGGCAGGCCAGAGCTTTTTTCAATAGACCCTTATCGTATAACCACTAGAGCTTAATTACAAATACCATTATCCTGGGCTGTAGGGAAGGTCACCCACACGCTCAGAGGAGTTACTCCCTTGATGCTTTAACTGACAAAAATTGATTTACAAGGAACTCTCTCTTGTGCCACAGTCAGCGGAAAGCAGGCAGCTGTTCAGGACATCTGCTGACTGGGGACACTGCTGCACTACAGGTTCCCAAGTCCCACACGGAAAGATAAAAGTTTCCCATCCCTTACTCCTCCCACACTTCCACAAGCTCTAACGTTTAATTGCAAACTTGGCTTTGGGCGAATACTGGCAAAAGCACCACCACGCACAAGGAAAGCATATGTGTTTCACAGTCCCACCGGGGTCCCCGGGCACGCTACGGCACACTATGGGGCATCAGACGGGACGGACCGATGCGGCTGGCCTCCCACCCGGGGCCGGCTGTGCCCCCCGACAGACCCCCCGAAACTGGGCTCCGACTCACTGTTATACTGGACTCCCTTGGCAAACCTCCTCTGCAGAGCCTGGTTCATGGACTGCAGCCCCGCGGGGATATTCTTGTCTCTGACCGGAGTCTGGTCCGAGCCCACCAGCTTCTTCAGGGCCGAGAACATCTTTCTGGTCCCACACCTGCACCACCACCTCCAGGAAAAGGGCTGCTGCTCCGGGGCTCAGGGGCAGGGCGGCCCCGGAGGGGGCATAGGGGGAGGGCACGGCTCGAGGGGGACGCGCGGGTAAATCAGGGCTGGGGCAGGACCGGCCCGGCCATGAGGGGCCTCCCGGGCTCGGCGGGGCGGAGGGAGGTGTGCGGGCTCGGCCCGGCCCGGCCCGGCCCGCCGCGGCGGGGGAGGGGGGCTCAGCCGGGGCCCCGCCGTCTGCCGGGAAGGGGGCGCTAACCGGGCATGGCCCGGGGCTGGGGCGGCGCGGGGGGAAGGGGGCGGTGGGGCCGGGGCGGCAGCTCAGCCCCGCCGGGCGCCAGCGCTCGGGGCCGGGCGCGGGGAGCGGAGGCAGCACGGGGCTCCCGCCGCCGCCGACGCCATCTTGCCTCTTCCGCCTCGCCTCCGGGGGACGGGGCGCGCGCGGCGCCGGCTACGGCGGCCGGCAGGGGCCAGCGAGGCGCGGAGCGCGGCCGGCGGCGGGGCCCGCATGGGTCCTGGGCCCGCCGGGCCGGGGCAGGCCGTGGGCGCGACCCCCAGGACTCCCTGTGACCCCTCCCCAAGGCCAACTGCAACCTGACGCTTCCAAGACCCCCGCAGTCCCCTCGTGTGACCCCACTAACTCCTGTCATCCCCTCCTGGGACCCCCATAGACCCCCCAAGACCCTCGCAATCCCCTCCTGTGAGCTTCATAGCCCCCCCGACACCCATAAACACTGTAACCCCCTTCTGGGACCTCTGTAGCTGCCCCATGACCCCCATAACCCCTATAATCCTGTCCTGGGGTCACCCCAGCATCCCTGCTACCCTCGCCCCCTGACATTTCTAATCCCCTCGTGGGACCTCCTCTGTAGCCCCCTGTGGTCCCCATAACCCCTGTAATCCCCTCCTGTGACGCTCATAACCCCATAATTCCTTCCTGTGACCCCTCAGGATCTCCTTTGACAGCCTGTAATCCCTTGCTGTACACCCCACGTAACCCTGCCATGATCGCCATCCCTCCCCATGATCCCTATCCCGGCCCACAACTGGGCCTCCTTCAGTCCCACCCCGACCGCGATGCAGCAGCAATTATTCACTTTTAGGGAGGAGCAAGCACCCTTTCCCCCCCTTGCTGACCCCTTCCCAGCTGCCCATCATCATCCCCTGGGAAATGGGGGGCCAAACCCCACCCAGCAGGATGCCCTGAGCCCCTCGGTGCCTCTGTTGGCCACCCCAGCACCGCATGGGTGGAGGGCAGCAGGCTGAGGAAGGGGCAGAGTCTCAGTGGGGAGCACCCAGCAGCCCCACAAAGGGGGGAACACCCCATCAGCGAGGACTCCACAGCATCCCCTGCTCCTCCTGGACCACCCACCCTGCTTCCCACCAGCTCGAGGATGGACACTGGGCTCATTGGTCACATTAGAGACATTTACTGCTGGAGGCATCTCCTGTGCTGCTGGCAGCTGCCAGCACACTCCTGCGGGACCCTGGTGCTGGGTGCCGGCAGCTTGTCCTCCACTCACATCAGTTTGACAGATGCAGAAACTCCTCATCCTCTGCAAGTGGAGAGACACACAAGGTGACGGACAGACCCGCAGACCCCCTCCTCGTCCCGCAGAGAGGCAGCGATGGTTGCTACTTCTCACTTTGTCCTTGCCATCAGTGATGCGGGAAGTGGTCTAGACCCTCCGTGCACCCCCATGCTGTCCTGGGTTGTCACTTGGTGTCCCAGCACCCGCTATGGTGGCATTAATGGACTTCATATTGGTGACAAGGATAATAAAAGATGGGCTCTTCCCTAAGACATGTTACTCTGGCCCCATCTCCCATCCATGGGGGCATGGTAAGCCCCCAGCTCCAGTCCCGCTGGGACCAGACTCGCCCAGGGCTGGCTGTGGTTGAAGACCCCTTAGCTTGCCCCTCTCTGTGGGAAGATTTCCCCTGTAATGCTCCTGAAAACCTGCTTGTCCATTCACCCGATGGCTGAGCAGTGCCTCTTGCGTCTCCCAAGGAGGTTCAATACAGAAACCCCTGCGCTGACTAGAGCTGTAGGGTCTGGAATGCGTCACACAGAGGGTACACCCCTGGCGGGGAGCCTGGTTTCATCCTTATTTGGTCTCAGGGTCCCTACACCCCCTGAAAATCTTTCAGTCACTCTTCTCTCACTGGCATACCCTGGCCAGGGGCTGTCGCCTCCGCTGCTCCCCACTGCACCCCAGCCTGCTTGGGGACTTTCTCCCTTTTATCAAGACCATTTTGAGAGTTCAGCTGTGGCCTCAGTACGTCTGCAGCCTATACAGTCCCCCTGTGTGATACTGTCTGTAGATTAATGACAATATTCCTCAGTCCATCAGAGTCCCTGACCCAGGACAGACCCATCCCAGGCACAGCATAAAACCATCCCAGACCCATCCCAGACTCATCCTGGACCTATGACAAACCCATCCCAGGCTTATCCCAGACCCAGGACAGACCCATCCTAGACCCATCCAGACCCAGGACAAACTCATCCCAGGCTTACCCCAGACCCAGGACAGACCCATCCTAGACCCATCCAGACCCAGGACAAACTCATCCCAGGCTTATCCCAGACCCAGGACAGACCCATCCTAGACCCATCCAGACCCAGGACAGACCCATCCCAAGACCCATCCCAGATCCAGGACAGCCCTGTCCCCATCCCAGGCAGACCCAGCACACCCAGACCCAGCCCAGAGCAGGACAGGAGATGGTGCAGGCTGCTGCCCTGGCTCCCCCAGCACAGCACAGTGTGGTGCAGGCAGGGTGTGGGCAGGGTGGGGGTACCTGCCAGCGGAGGAGCCCCACAGTACTCCTTGCACTCCTTCTCTGAGTAGAACTGGTTCCCGTTGCCCTTGCAGCCTCCGTAGCTGAACGTGATGCACTTGCCCTGAGCTGCGTCAAAGGCCCAGCGTGTCACCGGCTTCTGGCAGGGACCCTGGACAACAGGCAGCCTGCAGGCAGCTGTGGGGACAGGGGGCTGCTCTGAGGGCAGGGGTTTCAGAGCCCCCCACACCTCCCACATGGATGGTGGACATGTGGGGTTTGAGGCCACTCTTGGATCCCCTCTGATGCCTCAGCAAATGTGCCTCCCGTGCCCTCGCCCCGCCGGAATGTCTCCTGGTTGCCCTGCTCACCCTCCGTCCGGCAGGCCTGCAGGCACTCCTTCTCCGAGTAGAAGTTGTTGCCATTGCCCAGACAGCCGCCGTAGAGGAAGGTTTCACAGGCCATGGAGGAGGAGTTGTAGAAGAAGCGGGAGACCATCCCACTGCAGGGCCCAGAGTCCTGGCTCAGCCGGCACGAGTCTGCGGACAAGTGTGGCACGGGCTGTCACAGGCAAACGGGGATGCAGGGCAGGGGGACGCCCAATGCAGCTCCCCTCCCCTGGGACATACCTTCCTTATTGCCAATGTAAGGGGGCAGGGGTCCCGTGGCTGAGCCCTCCTCGGGGGGCAGGACTGCTCTCCGTGCCCTCTGCACGGGGAAGGAAGCACAGACCTGCAGTCAGCCCCTGCCTGTGGGATCTGCTGCCCACCCCATTGCCCCTGGGCCTCTGCTGCCCCCAGGATGGGCTATGTCAGGGGCAGCTCTGCTGGGTGCTGCAGCCCGTGCAGGCTCCAGCGGTCCTCGGTGCCCCAGCACATCTCCAGTCATTGATCTGCGGTCAACAGGCTGTGATCCCTCCACACCTCATGGTCTTCTCAGCCCTGTGCTCATCCTGTGTGGGGGCCAGGATCATATGTTGTGGATAAAGATACCCACAGTGTCCCAGTCATGCCCTGTGCTGGGGACGTGTCCCTGCTTTTGCTGATGCAAGGTGGTGTGTTACCTGCTCTCAAGTCAACAGGGTTGTTTCTCCTATGAAAGTCCCATCCCCTCTTGAAAATCTTTCTAAACTCAAGCGTGTGAGATTGGGAGGCGCTAAGTGATTGTAGCCAAAGGACCAGTGGGGTGCTGAGCTGCCTTCCCATCCCTAGAGAGGGGATCTATAGCCTGGCTGGGATACCCACAGGTAGGCAAGGAACAAGGAGACACCAGGCTCCGCATGCAGGAGCTTTCACCCCACGAAAAAATCAGACTAGGAAAGAGCCATTGCCTTCTGCTTGGAAATGAGCCCTAGTTCCCACCTGACCCCCAGGACCCTCACCCTGCAGCCTGCACCTGCCTGTCCCCCTGTTCTCGCAGGCAAAGCCTGTCAGTGGAGATGAAAGAGCATCTCCCAATGTGTCCTGCCCACGGAGCCTGGTCCCTAGACACAGGGTCTCCAGTGGGTTTGGCTTGGAGGGAATGTCCCCAGCCTTGATCCATCTCAGGAAGTCCCAGCTGGACCACTTACCTGGGGGGCAGTTGCAGTCTCCTGAGGAACACATTCACCTGGCCCAGATGACAGGAAAGAAGATCAGCAGCATGAGAGGGGAGGCATTCTGACAAACTCATCTCACTGTGGTCCTGTACCATGCACACACAGGACGCCAAGGAAGGGGACGCCCTCCCAGTTTCACCCCAACTTTCTTCCCCTCTTGCTTCTTTCCACCTCCCACTCACAGGAGCATCACCGTAAAATCCCCACACCCACCTGCATCATGCTAGCACCTTCTGAACCCCAGGCTGAGCAAGGAACTCCTCAGGTCTTGGGAGTACCCAGCCATGGGGAGCAGTCATGAGTGTCCCTGGTAGTCCTGTGCCCACGTCCTAGCACAGCGTTGTGGGTGCATTGACCTGACAGCCCAGCAAGGACCCCACCGACTGGAAGCTCATGGAAGCCTGACTGATATGTGGCCATATCTCCTTCCCATCCCATCCTACCAAAGCCCTTGTCTCTCCTCTTTCCATCCTGACCATCCCCCCATCTCCCCAGCCTCACACACCAAGAAGGAGCAGCCCCAGTGCACCAGCATGTTGGGGGAACAGGCAGCAGGAAAGGCATGTGGTGGGTGGGTTACCTCTGTTGGCCAGGATGAAGATGGAGTCTGCAGGGATGCCCATCTCCAGAGCCAGCTGCTGGAAAGCATCAATGAGGTCCTTCCGCAGCTCTGGATTCCTCCCTGGGCAAGGGAACAGGCTGTGAGTGGGGTTGGCATGGGAGGGGGTCTGCATGCAGCCCCTCAACCACCCATCAACCCGCAGAGCTAAAGCAGCTGCAGGAAGGCCCAGTATCAGCCTCCTGGTCCTTCCCAGCCTCTCCTCCATTATTCTTGACCAACCTTGACCAAGGGTTTGGACAAAGTGGTTTAATGTTTCTCAGTCATGAAAGACAGCATCTCCTGCCACTTCAGGGCCTCGGTTTCTTTCAAGCAGATATTGCCACCTCCATCCCAAACAACAGGCTAGTCTGGACATTCATTGTGTTATGTGGCTCTAAGCTGAGCCATAAGACTCAACCTCTGCTGTGCTGAAGATGAGCTGGTCCAACGCACCACTTCCAAAGCCATGGTCAGTTCCCTCAAGGCCAAGGGACCTGAGGAACCCTTGGGTGGTGTTTCTGAGCTGCACTGAGAGCATCCAGAGCCTGCTTGCCCACATGTGCCATAGCCAGACATACCATACAGCTTCAGGGTAGTGCTTGGGCCAAAACTACTTTCTTTCTTCATCAGAATGACAGCATATTCTTCATAGTTGGTGCGGAGCACGTACGACCGGATAGACACATCCCATTCTGGGTGAGACAGAGACACAAGGGACATCATTCCTGTCCCTCAGGGAGAAATGGGCAGTGTAAGACAGCCCCAGAGCTGGGGCCTGAAGTCAGGCAGCTAATTCAAGAAAATAGCTGATTTTGGGGAAGCAGACTCTGATACAACCCTGACTCCCTTTAGGCTCACCAGTGTCTTCTTAGTTGAGGGGATTGGAAACCAAGAGTTGCGGACAACTGAGATACCACCAACACTCCTGAACCATGGCTGGTGGGAGCCTGCCCCAGCCTGGGACCTTGGGGACAGGAGGTATCTGCTGGAACATCTCATAGTCCCATGCCTATGCAGGGACAGTGCTGAAACAGCTTCTTTCCCTCAACTTCACTCAATACTTTGGCTGGAAATGACACAAACTGTGGTGTGGCGTCTGAGCCCTGCTCTTGTGAACCCCTTCCCCAGCTGCCAGCTGTGCCCAGCGCTGGTTCCCATCACCCAGCCATGCTGCAGCTCTTGGGGCTGAGCAGGTCGGCAGCGAGCCCAACTTACTGGGGTTATAGTAGGTGTATTTGCCAGGGGTGCTGGTTTTCTGGTACTCTCCCGAGACGTGTGTGCAGTCACCTTGCCTGGAGGGAGGAGGAAAACAATCAGCTGCTAGAAGTGATTGTTTTTCCTGGTTATTGCATGAAAATCATGTCTGGGCCACCAAGGCCATGGCATGGGAAGCTAGAAATCCTCCTGCCCAAGGCATTGGGTATTTCAGCCCAATCCAGCCCCTCCTCAGGGCTCTGATGCCAGCCAGAGCAAGCAACCCCCGTGTCTTGTCCCAGCCCCTGAGAGACAGAGCACCCCTGGGTGGCATGGCTTTGGAGGAGGCTCGAGCACCCACGGCAGTGCCCCATACCGCAGTCTGGTGCTGGCAGTGCTGATCTGGTCAGCGCTGGGGCCAGGGCCCAGCACCAGCGTGCCCATGCTGAATTTCTCCTTGTAGTTCTTCATCCATTTGCAGGTTGTGCCGATGGCGATGTCATACCACTTCCCATACATCTGCAGGGAGAAAAAAGGAACGTCTCCACCACGAGCCCTCTCCACTGAGGTGGGACATCTGGTTTTCTGCAGAGCTGAAATATTCATGTCCCAGAGAGCAACTGGGGGGCACAGGGTGCCAAGGCCAGAGCTGCTGCGGAATTTGGGAAGGAGATCAGCACCGAGCAGGACTTTCCTGGGTTCCCTAACCACCGGGCAGGGCTGGAGGCATCAGGCTGGCATCCCCCTGCGTGTCCCAGGGGAGCCCAGATCCAGGGACACGTGTGGGGCTGTGCAAAGCCTGGTGGGGGACAGGGCTGCCTGTGGGAGATCTCTCAGGCAGCCCGCATCCTGCATGAATCCTGTGCGCTGGGGCTGCCTGCGGGCCCTGCCCACACCTCTTAGGCTAGGCAGATCAACAGATGTCGCACAGGATTCATCTGTCCCAGCCACTCAGGCTCCAGCTGCCCTGCCTGGGCCTTTTCCAGGGTGAGGCCATCCCAAAGGCTGGTGCTGGCAGGCTGGCACCCCCTGACCAGCACCCAGGGAGGGCCACACTGCCAACACCTGTCCTACACAGCCTGACATGGGCATAGATAATATCACCCTTCCTTCTGGATGAAAATGAAATAAAGCTTTCCCCCATCCCTTCTGCCCCCAGAATTAAGGGACCACAAGCTGCTGTTACCTGCTCGGCCTCAAAATTCTCCTGCACTTGGATATCCTCATCCTGGTCCCTGATGGGGGTTCCACTGGCCACAGTGAAGAGGAGGAGGGAAAGGAGACCCCACAACATCATGGCTGGTGGCTTCGGAGTGCCGCTGAGCCCCAGCATGCAGTGGGATCCCGGACTCTGCACTGTCCCCACTGCGCAGCAGTGTGACCTTCAGACCGCAGCCAGTGGGGCTGGCCAGCCTGGCTGGGGGGGGCCTGCCAGGGGGGGCATGGGGCAGCTGGTGGCCCTGCATGGCCCAGGCCATGTGGCCCTGGGGCTCACTGCTGCCCTCAGCAGCGGTGGGGATTTGCAGAGAGCTGGCGTGGGGTGCAGGAGGGGAGGTGAGCATCCTCCCGCCGTGGCAGGCTGAGCTCCTCACCCTCGCCTGTTTCTACACTACCACTTGGTCCAGACACAGGGCCAGGACCTGTCTGTCTCCTTTATTCTACCTTGTGATTCATATTCCTGCCCTGGCATTCTGCAGAGAGCCCTGACGGTGCCCCCAGCCCTGGCAGACCAGTCTGACCCTGCAGAGAGGAGAGGACTGAGGGGTCCCCTGCGCTCACCCCAGGCTGCCTAATCCTGAGTAGTGTCTGTAGGCAGCAGAGCCCGCGCTGCCTGCTCCCCTTCTGGACCCCCTTCCCCGGGGGTCCTAAGCCGGTGGCCAGTGCCCAGGAGACAGCTGGGTGTGACCCACCCCACAGCCAAGGGTCCCTGGTCCCGGCAGACGCAGTAGGCGTGGGTCACGCCATCCCTCCCCACCACTGTTTGCCTTCGCAGGATGATTAACTGAAATCAAACAGCCCAAGGGAAACAGCAAACAGAGCAAAGGGCAGGAGCCCCTCTCTGGGTCGGCCCGCGGCCCAATATTTACAGACAAGCGCCAGAGCCGGAGGCACGCTTGCAGGAGCCGGCCGGACTTTCACCCCTTGTCTCCACCGCGGGTCACCAACGGGCCCTTTGCGCAGGACCGGTGGATGCGCTGCCTGGCCACTGTGGGCTGCTGGGGGGGGCAGCGGTCCGGGCAGGGGCAGCCTGAGCATCTCATCACACACACGTCTTTGTGCCACACCTGGAGTGTCCTCGGGAGCATGGGGGAAACGTGGATGTGGCGCAGAGACCCCTTTAATAAGCCCACCCGCCTCATTAACCCGCCCTGTGCTTCTCTCCCTCCGGAGAAGCCCACCTCGGTCCAGAAGCAGCCCTGGGCTCCAGCCCCGCCGAGCTGGGGCTGCGGGAAGCCGGGGCTGGCCTGGGGGACCCTCCCGGCGCAGGGGACCGGCTGCCCCCGGCCCCTCCGGCGCTAGGTGGCAGCCGGCGGTAAGGAATGACAGCCCGGACCCGCTCCCGGTCCCGCTCCCGTGCCCCGCCTGGCTGCAGCCCCCGGCGGGCGGGGGGACCCCGCTGTGCCCCCCGGGGCGGCCCTTCCTTCGGCGGCGGGGCCGGGGCAGGTCCGCGGGCAGCGTGGGCGGCAAGGGCTGGCAGTGACGGGCAGTGGGGACTGGCAGCAACGGGCAGCGGGGCTGGCAGCGACGGGCAGTGGGGCTGGCAGCGACGGGCAGTGGGGACTGGCAGCAACGGGCAGTGGGGACTGGCAGCAACGGGCAGTGGGGACTGGCAGCGACGGGCAGCGGGGCTGGCAGCGACGGGCAGTGGGGACTGGCAGCGACGGGCAGTGGGGACTGGCAGCAACGGGCAGCGGGGCTGGCAGTGACGGGCAGTGGGGACTGGCAGCAACGGGCAGCGGGGCTGGCAGCAACGGGCAGCGGGGCTGGCAGCGACGGGCAGTGGGGACTGGCAGCGACGGGCAGTGGGGCCTGGCCCTAGAGGCTCTGCAAAGCAAGAATCGCTCTTGACTGTTCACGGTGGGGCCGGAGCCCTGTGCTGTCCTGGGGCAGTTGGCAGGCTGCCCGTGCACTGCCCATTCAGGGAACAGGCCTTCTCATTGCACTCGTGCAATGGGGGCAAATGTGCCCAAACAGCGATAGACCCGTGTGTGAACAACACGGGATGTGCTCCTAAATATCCTCTTTGGGGACCAGTCTGCTTTACTGGGACCACATGTGCCCCATGCTGGAACCTGGCAGGGGAGGCAGGAGGATGTGTGACCCTGGCATCGGTTGTCCTTCCGCGGCTCCTGCTCAGCTCCTCTCCTCCCGCTGCTGATGCTAACAGGGAGCAGAGGGAGCTGTTCCCTTCCAAAGGACAACAGCTGGGGAACCTGCAGGCCTGGGGCACATCCAGCCCGGTCCTCTCCTCTTCTGTACATGTGAACACAGCGTGTGGCTGTGACCATGGGCCCATGGGCACCATCCTCGCTGGGAAAGCTGGGGAGCAGCTGTACTGGCTGCAAAACTCAGCTCCTGCACATTGCCTGTGCTGAGAGAGGCCAAGGAAGTGGTGCAGTCCGCCATCTCCTTGTTCACTTCTGAAAACACACTCACTGTCCCCATCCCCGAGGCTGCGGCTGCATTCGTGCCTGGATCACTGAACGGCTGCTGTCACAGGGATGTGGATGGAGAAACCCCCCCCGTGATGCCAGAGCACAGGGCCGTGATGGAGCCTTTGCAGGGCACGGCTCTCCCGGGAGGGGGGCTGCTGGGACACTGGGGTCTGGGGCCCTGGTCTCTGGGGTCCCATGCACAGCAGCCCCAGAGAGCAGCAGCTGGGACAGGCAGCTCCGGGTGCTCAAGGACCGACGTTCTTGCGGATTGATCTGGCAGGGAGATGGGGCAGCAGTGGAGCTGCAGGGCATGAGCAGCTGCCAATTCGCAGGAAGTTTAGAAAATGCTTTGGTTTCAGACCAGTTTGGACAGAAACCAAATGTAGGGAGAAACCACCAGAAAATTTCTGCAGACCAAATTCCCCCAGCCCCACCGATGCTGAGAGGCCCCAGCCCCCAGCAGCCCCCACGGGGCCAGGCAGCGCTGCGGGGGCACAGTGGGGTTGGCACAGGGGCAGGAGGCATGGCAGAACCTGTGGGAATACCAGGCACTGTGAGCAGCTCCCCAAGGCCCCATGCCCTGACATGGTGGCTGGTGGCACATCAGGAAGACCCCTGCAGAGGTAAGCGCCACCAGGACTCAGTGTCCAGCAGTAGAAAAAGGAGATGCTATTTATTTACATGGGCCTGACTCCCCTCCTCTCCAACTCCCCACCAGCTTTATTACGGGTTAGAGGAGACATTCCTGGCTAAGTCCTTTCAGTGTCCCTTTATGAATCTGTTGTCTACAAGCTCGTCCAGTCCCTTTCTGAACCTGCTAATGTTGCCTGGCTCCTTTTCCCCCACGGCAGCAAGCTCTAGAGGTTCAAACCCTGCTATGTAGAGAAGTTTCATATTTTCTGTTTTAAACTCATCACCTGCTAGCACTCCTTACTCCAAGGATTGCAGGAGTCCTACAGTTTCATGCTCATCTTGTCCACCACCTTAATGATCCTGCAATCCTCAGTCATATCCTCCCTTGACCTTCCCCCTTTCCAGACAGGGGAGTCTCATCCTTTCCAGTCCTCTCTCATATGACAGGTGCTTCTTCTCCTCCATTATTACAGAGCAGGTCTAGAGAGAGTCAACTCCTCTATCTCCTTCTTGAGCTGTAAAAAAACAGAGTTCAAGCACACAGCACCCCAGATGAGGGATCACCAAGATTTTCTAGTTCCTACAGAACACTTTCCATCTTGTTCCCAACACCCTTCTTGATCACACAACATTTTGATGACTTTTTTTGGCTGCTGCTGCCCACTAACAGTTCTCTCAAATCACTAGGTCAGTGATGGCTCCCAGCTCTCCTCCTGAGCTTAACCACCTGTCCCAATCTCCATGCCAATGCCCCACTCTGATCACTTCTCCCTTGAAGCATCACCTTCATTTCTCTACACCAAAGCTCACCTGCTACCTCTTTGACCCTTGGGTTTGGGAGGTCCTTCTGAAACTCCTTGCCATCAACACAGCCTTCGGGCATCCAGAAGAGCTCAGTGTCATCTGTGAACTTGAAGATTTCCCTTTTCACTCTCTTCTCCTGGGGATGGATGAAGATATCAAATACAAAACTGGTCCCAGGGCTGGTCCCTGGGGGACCCCACTGCTGACTGTCCTCCATCCTGAAGAGCCCTACATGTTGCTTCTGATCCTTCAATCGCCTTTCCGTTCATGGAAGAGCCTTCCTTCTGCTCCCACAGCAAGTTTGTTTCTTTAATAACCTTTGGGTTGGTGCCTCATCGGAAGCTTTCTGACAATCCAGACAGGATCCTCTGGATCCTCTGTATTTGAGACAGAGTCCTTTCTTGCAAGACCCCTGCAGGCTTCTTCCCAGCTCTGGGTTCAGCCACATGCTCAGCAATCCCACCCTTCTGTACAGGCTCTGCTGTCTCACTGGTGGTACAGCAATGAGAATCTCTAATTTTTAGGAGACAACTGCTGCTGGCCAGTTGTAAGGAGAGGTACCACGCTGCAGCCAGCACCTCTGCGGTTTCACATGTAAGTTCTTCCCATACATGAGCAAACACCATCTGTCCTGGGGACACGCTGATGGTGTCCCATCAGTCTGGGGTTTCCTCTAGATTGGCTTCAAATTGGTCCAGCTCCTCTAAGCAGCACGTGTGCCAGGCCTGGGAATCTCCCCACCACCATTGGCCAACAGGGGAAAACACTGAGCTTCTTTGTGGGGCCTCATCATCCTGAAGGTCCCATTAGACCCTGGGCATCCCCTCAGCCACTAGTCGGCTTTCTGCCTTTGATGGTTTAACGGCATGCTCTTCAACCAGCTATAGCATCTTTTTCAGGGTGCTCTGCTTATCCATTTTTAGCTTTTTAGTCTCCTGTTTCTAGCAGACCTGTCATTTTTTGTGGACTTCCCTGTTCTCTCCTAGACAAGCTTTCTGTTTCTGAAACATCAGCATTTTCCATAGTACCTGCGCTTAACTCTCCCATCAAACCAGGAATGGAGTTGTTGAACCACCTGATTTTCTTTTTGAATTGTGGCACATGTTTTGCACAGGTTTCTCTCATCCTATTTAACACCCTTCAGGTTATGTTTAGGATCTTAGGTTTGGGGTATTTTTTGATAGTATGTCCCATTTCTACAAAGTTCCCTTTCCTGAACTTATCATGGGATATACCTGGTGCTCTCTGTCCAACTGCACTGTTAAACCTAGTAGTGCTGTGGTATTTAGTATGGGGCAGTTCCCCCAGTACCTCTTCAACCTCGTCCCAAGCACTCAAGATCCAGTCCAGAACAGCATCTTTACTTGTGGGTTATAGATCTCACCATTCCAAGAGGCTTCATTTACTGCACCCCCAAATCGTATCTCTACATCTCATCTAGATGAAGCTGGTCTGTACATGAGGGGAGTGATCTCCCACCTCCACCATCTGAGCTTGCACATTTTCTAGTCTCAATATTTCCGCATGACTTACTGTTCTCATTGTGTGCAATCTGAATTTTACATTTAATAATAATAATTATTATTATTTTACATTTAATAATAATTAGAACCTGGGATTTTCACCTGCAAAGATTTCTTCACACACTTTTTCCTACACTGTTTCACTCTGTACCATCCGCCTCCTAAACATACCTCTCCTCTGTCATTCCTACGAAGCTGGTAGCTGGGCCATCACTGCACCTCAGTGGTTACCATCCTTCCCCCAGGTCTCTGTCCTGGTGCACAATGCCATCGTGTGCTGCCAAGCTTTCCATTTCTCCTTGTGCTCTCAGCACTGGTGTGAAAGCATTTCCAGTTCTGCCCTTCCTCCTGGGCCAGCCACCTGGCAGCGTCAGGGCTCAGCACCCCTCACGTCTGCTTCATGTCCTTCTCAAAATGCTCTGAACACCCATGGCCCCGTTTATCTCCCAAACATCTTTTTGTCCTCTAGCTGTGGTTACGCTCCTGTCTGAGTCTGTCCAGGCTGTGGCCTGGAGAAGGTCTCTGTTTGCATTTGATCAGAGCTGGTCAAGTTATGGTTTTAAAATAGCTGCAGTTATGGCTTTAAAATAACAGCTGCCAGGAAGGGAGCTGAGGCTGCAGGCACATGGGCTGGGTTTCAGGGAGGTGATGTGTCCCACAGCCCCTCTGCCCAGGAACAGCATGGGATGCTTGTGCTCTGCAGCGTGTTTCCTTTCTGTGCTCCACAATCCTGCTCCTCCTCCTCCTTCTTCACCTTCTCCTCCTTCTCCCTGCCCACTGGGTGCTTCTTAGCTTGGGGGCTCTGCTCCTACCCTGAGGTTTTTGTCTTCCCTCATCCCAGCTGTGGCAGAGGGGAGTCTCTGAGCCTCGTATTGAGGGTGAACACCCCACAGCACTTGTGGGACTGGTCAGGAGACCTGCTGGAGGCTTGGGCCATGCTCAGCAGGCATCTCCCCTGCTTCAGAGGCTGGCTGGTATGCCAGGTGCTGCCTGCATCTCCTCACACTGGGCTTGCCAGCCCCATGACAGCCAAGAGGGTAGGCAGGGATAGCGGTACAGGGTGGGTGAGGTGAGGACTTGCAAGAGGGCAGGGGTATCACGGAAACCTCAGAGGATGCTGCCTTGTGTCTCGTGAGTCACAGAGTGCTTGGGACCGCATTGTGGGCTGAGGACAAGCTGCAGGATGAGAGCAGGCAGGATGACCAGCATGGCTAGCACATCTCCGATGCTCTTCAGAAAGAAAAGTTGACTGTTCAGCAAAGGGCAGAACAAAGGGGGGCAAAGGCTGGACTGGGAAGGGAAGTGCAACCCAAATCTAGGGGCTGCAACAGGCACAAAAGGCCTCACAGAAAGCCTGGGGGAGGATGAGCAGAGATGTCCCTGAGGGGCACAGGCTGGGACTGGCTCCATCTGTGGCCCAGGCACTTGTGTCCTGCTCCCAGAGTGCCCCCTGGCACCCACCACCCCTCAGAGCTGGGTGGCACCTGTGCACCTGCCAGTGCAGACCTGCTGGGCTGCTGATCGGTGGCACATGACCCATGGTGGCCTGTGTCTCAAGGCTGGTGCTCAGCCACATCTGGGTACATGGGAGAGCAGGAGAGGTGGATGGTAGAGCAAGAGGGCTCCTGGGATAGCCGGTTCCCCAGAGCCCTGAGCCTGCACACGTGCTCTCCGGGACATCCCTGGGGCTGGCTGCACAGGGGCAGGGGGAGAGGAGCTCCACCTTGGGTGGAGCCATCCACCTGACTGGGGTGGCCCTTGGAGCAGGGTCTCAAGGTGGAGGTGGCATGGCCATGTGTCTGCCTGGGAGGTGTGTCGGCATCCTTGGGTCGCGGTGGCAATGTGCCACTGGGTGCCCCTGTGTGGCTGCATGTGCTTTGAGCTGCCCGGCCGCTGTGTCTCCAGCCAGAAGCACCAGCCCAGTCATCTCTGTGCCCAGTGATGTGGGGACACTTGCCCATCTGCCCACACCTGTCTGTTCGCACAGGTCCTTCTGCTTCCTGGCCGCTGGCCCTGGGGCTGCCCCCTCCACCCCAAAACCCCAGGGGATCCTTCCCATGTGTGCCTGGGGAGCGACGCCACTGCATCCCCATCCTGGTGCAGCGCCCCATCCCCGAGCCGCCCGCTGGTCTGGCTGCCCAGCCATACAGATGGCTCCTCCACTGTGCCGGGTCGCAGCCTCCACCCTCACGTGCGGCTGCTTTTTTTGTCCCTTCTCGCTGTGTGTCGGCCTCACCCCATCCCTCCCGCCCCTCCACTGCCTGCACCCCTCGGCGCAGCCCCCACCGGAGCCAGCCACACACACAAGTGAACTTTTCTGCGTTTTCCAGCAATTATAAAGAATAAAGCAACAGTTGTCTCCAGGCAGGGCATGGATCCTGGTGACCCTGATTTTCTGTGTGGCTGGGCAGGGTGAATGGGGCTATTGAGACCCCGATGACTGGCATCTCCACTCCAGGATTGTCTCCCCTTCCAAGTCCCCCTCCCCTTGCTCTCCTCCTCCCTACCCTCCTCCTCGCTTTTAATTTCCTTCCTGCAGAGAGCTGCTCATCCCCTTCCCATTGGCCAAAGGCCTGAAAGGGAATGGAGGAGACAAGGGAAGGATTAAAGACGCTCTGCTTAGGAGCAGGCAGCCTGAATACAAGATGCACCGGCTGGGAAAGAATGGGGGCTTAGTGGGGCACCAGATCAGACCCGCCTCCGCCGCATTCAGCCCGACCTGCATTCCTGCATTGCTAAGCAGGGACCTTTCTCTCCGGCCAGCCCACCAGAGGGACGCCCCAGACCCCTGTCCCACCTGCTGCTGCAGGTAGACCTGACCAGGATGGTCCTACCATGCTGCAGCCCCTCGGGGTGCAGCCCAAGGTGGAGGACAGCCGTGCTATGGTGCTTGCAGGTCCCTTGGGTCAGCCAGTCCAACCCTGGACAGTGTCCCCAGCCAGCCCCACAAGGGAGCAGCTGGGGCACCCCTTGGACCAGCCTGGGAGTGATGTGGGGCAATTCAGGTCTCTGGGATGTTCACAGCCCTCACCCCAGCAGAGCTATAGACCTCATCCTGCAGGGTAGGAGCTTAAGGCAGGCACCACTGCTCAGCGCTCAGAGGAGGGCTGGAGCCTGCAGCAGGGTTAGGCCTGTACTTGCATGCCTGGAGAAGGGCTGGGGCACTTTCAGCTACAGCCTTGGTGTCAGAGATGGTGGTCCCCCACTGCTTGTCAACCATGTTCGCTCATACAAGACCCCCCCCCAAAATTCATAGTGTTCACTGCCCTTCTCAGCACTTCCTGTAGCCATGCAGTTTGGAGTGCAGGTGGGGCATGGTGGCTTGCATTCAGACCTGCCACTGATCCCATTTGCCCCATACCACCAGTGTGTACATGATGAAGGACTTGTCACACTCTGGTGTTTGGGATGCTCTGAGGGCAGTTCTGGGGCAGGGTGGATTTTGCTGCTGGGGCTGGTCCTTGGGAGGGGCTGGAGCAGAGTGAGATGGTGGAGCATGGGCTCACGGTCACACTGGGAATGAGGGGCCCCCAAGGGCAATGGTGGGCAATGGCCACCTACCACTGACCAAACCCATGGGGACACACATCGGGAGTCACCCAGGAGTAGGACTGTGGTGTCGGCAGCACCTGGGTCTTTCCATGCCTCTTGCACCCTCCACGCCAGGTTGACCGTATCTTGTCTTGGGTGAGGAGCAGGTAGAAGTGAGTCACCTGGTCAGGGCAGTGCTGGATTGGTGCCTGCTGTCCCTGCCCAAGGACATCGCCCCTTGCCAAGGCAAGGCCAGTCCACCAAAGCTGGAGCAGCACAGCCTCCTCTGTGTTATTAGCATGCTGGGTCAATCCTTAGTGTTTGCACACACGAGTTCCCCACGGTAGGGACAGAAACACCCCCTTTCTCTGTGAATTGGGAATCTGAGGCTGAGACTCCTGACTGGAGCTGTTTTCCTTCACAGGACAGGGGGAAGTTGTTCTCAGAATCTTCTCTGGGTCCCTGCTGACATCCCCCACAGAGAGCTCTGTTTTCTGGGGAACACATCCCTGGTGGAGCCCAGCAAGGCCCTGAAGTGAGCAAGATGTTCTCAGGCTGAGAAGCTGGTGGTCTGCAGTGGGGAGCAAGGACAGGGTGGGCCAGCAAAGTCCTACAGCCCTGAAGCATCAGCTGTGAAGGCACCCTAGGGATCCCATGCTGCTAGGAGCATCCCGGCGAGCCCAGGTTCCCATGCAGGGACACACCTCAGGGCACTACACACACAACTTTGGGGCCCTGCACTGCAGGGACAGGGCTCTGAGCTCCCGTGCCCCATGTCCCATGTAGTGGTTAATGTCATTTTAGTTTTCCTGAGGGTTGTTCCACCTCTCCCCATCTTCTGATCTAGATCTCTTGCTGGCCTGGTACCTCATGCACCCCAAAGCTGTGCAGCACCTGCAATGGTCAGGATGGAGACCTGGTGACGACGTGAACGTGGCTGCAGGAGCCCAGGGTGGGATATGGCTGAGCACACGGAGGTGGCTTGTCAGGGCAGCCTCGATCACCTTCCAGAGTCTTGATTGTGTTGATAGAGAGCAGGATTCAGGCACCAACAGATAGCCACCTTGTGCCAGGTGAGATGCCCCAGGGTGCCTAGGACATCTGTGCAAGTCTAGGAGATGGGATGGCCTCCAGACCCTGGGGCAGAGGCCAGGCAGGACATGTGAGGACACCTCAAGCAGCAGAAGGAGCTTAGGTGTAAGTGCTGCCATCCCTCCCCTGCTTCCACAGCCTGCAAAGGAGCCCAGACACCACCTTGGATGGACACCCCAGGGTCAGACCTGAATCCCACCCCACTGACTAAGCTGCACAGGCAGGATCACAGTTATTGCTGCCTCCTGAGCACCATATGTGACCATCACAGTCTCCATGTTCCAGCTGGCATCACTCAGCTTCAATCCTCACATGCTAAAAATCCATGAATTTAAAACATTTTTCAACACTTGGTACCAAAAGCCCCATCTTCTGGAGTCCTGTGACTCCAGCAGAAACTTGGTACCAGATAAGAGTGTAAAATCCTTTCTGGAGGTGCGTCTCCATTTTTGTCCTAGAAGGCAGAAGAAAATGCCCATCTATTCCTCCTCCAGAGAAGAGTCACATCCCTTCAGCCATCCCACCACCCACCACCAGCCTTAACAGTTGACATGGAGCCCACCTACACATCCACCTCCATCACTGCATTCTCTTGCTCAGGGAATGAGGTCTGAGGTCTTTGCACCAGAAAGGTGCTCTGACTCTAGGGCAAAATAGGCAAAATGGGTAGGAAATGATCAATTCTGGCATAAAGGACCTCTGTTATCAGCACAAGGCACCTGCCCTGCTGGCTAAGCACCAGCCGTGGTGAGGCAGAGGTGGCTGTTCCTCACTCAGGGGCCAGTGGGCACGTCGCAGTGGCCCTCAGCTGTGCCTGCCCCTGCAGGAGCCCTCTCCCTTCTCACCCTCCACCAAGACCAGGAGCCCTGCCCTTTGGGTTTGTCTGTGGGAGATCTTCACCACCCTAGGATTTGGGTGTCCCCATTGCCCCGTCACTGCCGTAACACTCCCCAGCACCGTCAACGGGCAGAAGACACAGGGGGTCCCCACCTTGTTGCACCCCCAGACTCCCCCATCCCATGTCGTTCCCATCCAGCCCTGGCAGCTGCCCATGCTGCCTGCAGAAACCAGGAGCCCATCCCAATGGAGGAGCTCAGGGGTCCCAGGTGGGGAAAAAAGCTGAAACACAGGTGAAAGGCAACTCATCTCCCTGTGTGGTGGTTGGGGGGCTTTTGTCCTTCCACCAGGCCGAGGGGCTGGAGCCTGGCAATTCCCAGCCTGCGGCAGACACAGCCCTCAGGCAGCCGGGCAGGGATGGAGAGCCCTTCCCTCCACCCGGCCAGGATGGAGAGGGACCCCGGGGCTTTCTCTTTAATGCAATGCTATGAATACTCGGGGTCTTTCTGCTCACTGTTTAATGGATTTGAATGTGAAAAGGTAGTGGAATTGGGAAAAGGGGAAGAGAGGGGGGAGGCCAGGCCTCTTTGTTCGGGGATGCTGCTCCAGCCTTGGATTTATTTAGCATTTGGAGGGCTCTGGGGTCTTTCTCTCCTCCCCAGCCGCTGCAAAGGCTCTCTCCCTTTTCTGCCTCATGCTTATTAGCATAGCAGCTGCTCTGGGAGAGGGGCTAGGCAAGAGAAAAGGATAGAGGCGTCCAGGAAATGAATAGGAGGGGAAAAAAATAGCTTAAAAGGACAGAGGCTTTGAATGTGGGGGAGTCATGAGTGGAAAAGGGGGCGGGGGCAGCTCGGAGTTGTCACCGTAGCTGTGAATGTGAGCAGGGTGAAATGCGAGGACCTGCTGGGGATGGTTGCCCCAGACGGGCGCTGTGCTGGGGGATGAGGGCTTGATCCTGGCACTGCAGAGCGAGGCCAGGGATGCCCTGTACCCCCCTGCTCATGGGGACGTGCAGGCTGGCACTCTCCTGCACCCACAGCCCTGCTGCCTTGGGCTACCGTGCACCTCTCTTCCTGCAGGGATTCAGAGTGCCCCAGCCCTCTGTGGCGAGGGCTGGGGGTCCCCCAGCTGTGACCTCCAAACTGAAGCATCCAGGGAGACATCCCAGTAAGCGCCGCAGCAACTGGTGGTTTCCAAAGGTGTGGGGCTGCTGCAGGACCTGACTCCTCTCCATGGGGCAGGCTGAGCACAGGATGGGGCAGCAGAGGAAAACCCTGGGGCATGCTGCAAGCATGCAACCGGTGCCTCTGGCTCCTCCACCTGCTGCATGGCAGAACCCTCCAGCTGCCGGATGACTGAGTGGAAAATACAATAATTAAAGGAACTCAGGTGTTCAGGGAGCTGCCGCACCGCTCCTGCCTGAGCTCACAGACGGATGGCCACTCTGAGACATCCCAGTGAGAGCTCCCCAAGCAAGCAGGGGTGTGCTGGCAGAGATCTGGTCCTGGGCAGAAAACCTGGGAGAGGGCTGGGCACATTCAGAGTCCATCTGTGCCATTGCATTGTGTGTAATAACATTGCTGCTGACTGTGCATAGGTGAGAAATGTTTTTTCAGCTGCAGAAAACAACAGCTGAGGTTGCAGTGCAGTCCCAGGGGTGAGAGGAGGCTGCAGAGATACTGTTTCCAGGCAGAGGCTCTCCTTGGTTGTATAATTCATTTGGAGCCAGGAGTCTGCTCCTTGTGCCCTCGTGTTTCCGGGCTCAAACCATCAGTCCCAGGGTGCTGCTCAGGCCCCAGGCAAAGGCTTCGCCTCACATTGCCCCACCAACGCATCACAGAAGCTTAGTAGAGCCGCCAGTCGTTGCCTGGCCATGTCCCCTCCAGCCAGGGGTGTGCATGGCTGTGCTCCCTGGGTCAACCCTGCCTCTGCTCCGTGCTGCGTGGGAGTGTCTGCCTGCACCCCTGTGCTGGACTCCCTGGGACCTCCATGCCTGCAGCAGGGCTGGCACCGAGGCGGGGGTCAGCAGAGCCAGCCATGCTGCCGGCATGTCCATCCTGCCCGGGATAAACATGAAGCTGGTTGGTGCTGGGCCGGATCAGACATGGGGAGGATGGATTTGTCAGTAAGCAAGTGCTGGCCGTGGCCAAGGACAGCCCGCTGTGCACTGCCCCGCTGGAGGGGCTGAAGCAAACAGCTGATGCTCGATGCTCATGGCTGGGTTTCTGTGCCCCTCTGCACTCTCCAGGCTGCCAGGGCTGCTGCCCAGATGATGAGGGGAAAGGGGAGGCACCTTCCGGGGAGCCTCTTCCTACTGAACAGCAAGAGGACTTCTCCAGCTCAGCCAGGCCAAGGTCTGCCACCTCATGAAGCTGCTGCCAGAGGGGCTGCTCTCCTTGGCCTGCCCTCAGAGATTGCTCCCAGCCACAGAACGCTGTTGGAGTCAGGCTAAACAAGGAGTTTCCAATTAAAACAGTTGTCCCAGCCACCCCCAGCTTGTCATCTGTCCAGCTTTGCCTCTGCCCATTCTTCTACCCATCCCTCTGTCCATCCCCAGCCATGCCTCTATTCCCCCATCCCTCTCCGCCACCCCCCACTCCTCCATCCCTCCACGTCCTCAGCAATCCCCCCCAACCCTCCCCAGTCATTCCCCATCCCTCCCTAGCCATCCCGCAATCCCTCCATCCAAGCAGCCTTCCACCCCTCTAGACCCAAGCCCCATCCACTGTCCTCCCCAGAACAAGCCAGACCAGGATGCTGCCCTGCTTGGCCATTTCTTCAGGGTCAGGAAGAGAAACTTGCTAACATGAAGAAGCCAAAAACTACATTGCACCCACAGGTCTGCATCCTACCTGGTGTGAGACCCAGGGGGTCACGTCTCCCTGGGCACCCCTTGCTGGGCACCCCCAGAGATGGGTGCTCATGGTGACAGTGGGACAAGGCAGCGGGACATGGCAGCTGAAGAATTTCTGGGAACAGAAGAAAGATGTTTCTCCTGCCTACACAATGGAGTAGTGTCATTCCCTGGGACGCTCGCTGCCACCAAGGAGAAGTGCGAGCTGCCTGTGGTGCCTGTGCTGACACATGACAGGCCTGGGAGCATCCCTGGGACAACACAGCCCCCTGAGCATGGTGGTCTGCAGCGTGACAGCCATTTTAGGGCATGGGATCTTGGCACTGAAAACCCTGTACCCACCTCGTGGCAGGGTGTGAAGGTCGTGTACATCCCAAGAAGGGCCAAAATGACTTCATGGCACAGGACTGGGGTGGTCAGCTCCAGCCCCAGCCTGGGAGGGATCTGGGTGGCCAAGACCTTTGCACCAAGTCCCAGAATCAAACACCACAGCAGCTTTGGGTCAGCAGCAAAATAGGTCAAAACCATGAGCCGTCCTGTCCTGCATGATGTGCTGTGGACCCCGGTGCCACTGACCGCAGCCTGCCCAGCCACCCCCTCCCACCCACGCAGAGGGGCTCTCCCTGACAGCAGGGATGGAGACCAGAAAGCCTCAAGAAGGGGCAAAATATGAAGGCTGGAAAAGAGGCCAGCCTGGCTGGCCAGCCCAAGCTGCTGGCTCCTCCCCGGCACAGAACAGAAGTTGATTGTGACTTTTTTTTTTTTTTTTTTTTTTTTGAAAAAAGGTAACTCCTATTCGGATCTGCAGGCTGCGGCATTATCATAGTCATACAAACGCCCAACAAAGCTTCTATTTAAAATGTACTGAATTTTGATTACAGCCCGTCCCCTCTCGCTCGCCCGCTTGCCGTCTTTCTTTCTCATTCATTACTTACTGTGTTAAGCTCCCTGAAATTCAAATAAAATCCCACCTCCTCCCCCCTATCCATATGCGTTGGTTGATTCAGCTCCGATGGCTGGGCTTGACGGATGACGGGCAATAGAAGAGAAGACAAAGCTGTCAAACCTCACCGGGCTGTGTTGACTTCCCATCGCCCCCGCAGCCGGAGGGGAGCCCGATCCATCTGGTTTGGAGTCAGTAGCACAAACAAAAGCAAAAGACAATGGCAGGAAGCACTTGAAAGTTCAAATTCTTGCTTTGGTTTCTCTTGGAACAACAGCACCTACGTAATGTGGCCAGCGGACAACAACGCGCAGCCAGGGACACGCAAAAATGCCAGAAGAATGTGCTTACGCCACCAAACGATCCAATATTTTTGTTTTATTGGAACAAAAATAGAAAAGGGAAAAAAAAAGGAAAAAAGCACAAGTCTTTGGAGTTCCTAGATTTCTTGGATGGGTTTCTGTAGAGAGGAGAGGTGAAAAGTGAGGTGGCCACAGGCAGTGCAGGGAGACCGGCACTGGCGCGACTGCTCCCTGAGGGGCTCAGCCCTGGGGGGTTGCGGTTTGGCTGCGCCCTCAGCGTGTCCCCACTGCTGGGGCCATCACACATGGGAGCCTGGAGACACAGGGCAGCTTCATGGGCACTGGGCTTGGTGCCAGCAGGGTGCGATTTGTATTCACCACCCAGCCCAAATCCCCTGCAAAGGGGCTGCCAGAGGCCCCAGCCTGCTCCGTCCACCGCGGAGAGAGAGGAGCTGTGTGCAGAAATGCTGCATTTCCTCAGAAAATCCTGTCCTTGAGGTCATGGCTGGCCTGGTCCAGCTGGGCTGGCTGAAGCCCTGAGACAAGGTAAATAGCAAGAAGCTGCAGGGCTGAGCCAATCCAGGCTGAGCTCAGCCCTGTGGCAACCCAAAGCAGGCGCCTGGATGAGTTTTTTGCAGCATCCCAAGCCTGGGGCAGAGGCAGGGGTGAGCTGCACCCGCAGATGTAACCCCGCAGCGCCCCGGCCCTGGGAAGTGCTGTGATAGTGGGAGGTTTGGTGGCACTCGCCGGTGGGTCAGTGTCACGCAGTGCCCAAGTGGGACAAAATCATACCATGGCAGAAAAGGGGAGCGGTACTCGCCCCACACACACGTCCCACAGATCTGGCCATATTCAGGGGCTGCTGCTGACCCCGGGTGATAAACCCACAGGACCACCAATGGTTGAGAATGGTGGTTTTGGCATCATCTGGTTTTTTTCCTGCTAAAAACCAGCCGGGTCACTCGGTGCCCATCTTCTCCACACTGGGCTGCTGCTTGGGTGGGCTGCGTGTCCCTGGGACACCCTGGGGCAGCCGCCTGTGTCCCTCCCAGGCACGGACCCACGCTGAAGCTGGGTGGCACAGGGCTTGGCACATCAGAGCAGAGGTTGGCCAACCTGGAAAGGTCATACCAAGCCTTTTCCCCAGGTTTCCTCCCAACTGCCATTTGCAGGACACCACTCCTGGCATCCCTGGGAACCCACAGCCCGGAGCCAGACTGGGCATGGTACAAACTTCCCAGGGATTTCAGCATTTCCAGAGCTGGCAAAATTATTGATATAGAAAAAGCCTCATCCAAAAACCCATGCTGCTGCCAGTGAGGAAGGCTTACCTGCACCCTGTCTTCAAAGCCCTGGCTGTGGGCAGGGCCCAGCCAGTGCAAGCAGGGGGTTGCCTCTGCTCTTCCCACTGCCCGGAGCAGCTGGATCCTGCCTGGAAAACCTCCAAAGGTGCAGGGCTCAGCCCACTTCTGGGCACTGGCCTGCTCTGAGCTGCGCAAGGGGATGGAGATGCCTTTGGGGACAGAGACCCCATACCGACCCTGACCCCATGCCCCTTCCAGGGGTGGCCGAAGCCACCACCAGTCTGACAGCAGCTTCTAGCTGGAGGTGATCCCATCCCCACAGCGCAAGGGCTTGGCGAGGACCAAGCCACCTCAAACCCTTCCCGGTGCCCAGGTTGGAATAAAAAAGCCTGGGAAGGTTTGCAGGGAGCCATGAGGTGCTCAGCTGGTGGGGCCGGGGCTGCAGACCCAAACATGCACTTGATCGCTGTAGTTCATGGGAGTGGCCCCAGGACTGGCTGCAGAGCTCCCACCTAGCTCCTGTGGGGCAAGCAGCTTCTTTAGGAACTTCTCAAACATGACATGCCCGGTCCAGCACCAGGGTTTGGTCTGAGCCATCACCCCTCCCCCCCAGCCCCTGAATGCTGGGATTGGACACCCCAGGACATCCCCCAGAGCCCCAGGGAGCTTCCTCCAGCCAAAGAGAAGGGGCTGGGATGCAGCATCAGCATGCTCCAGCATCCCCCGAAAAATCCACCGCAAAGATCATCACCCTCTGGGGATGTGTTTAACCCCAGAAGAGCTGCAGGTTTAGACATCGAAACAGGGCCCTGGGGGCCCAGCTGGCACACACCCCCTCCCCCCAGCAGGAACCACCCAGCATCACCCATAAGCATGTGGGAATGAACAAATGAAAAAGCCATTTGTTGGGTTTTTTTATAAAAAGATCAATGAAAAATTTATTTATAAATTTCGCACTCTGGGGCTACACGTCTATATCATACACTCAGGAATATGCTGTACTGTACAGACTTTATCCAGTTAGAAATGATCATATAGTGACCCACATACAGCTTCAATATAAGCCTAAAAATTCTTAACATTAATTAACATAATTAAAAAAGGTATTCGCATCTAAAGAAAAATCTACAGAAAAACTCCTTTCTGGAGCAATCTGTGCATCAGCTTCAATGTCTGCTTATTTCACTGACATTATCAATATATTCTTCTTACAAAAATAATAATAATAATTAAAAAGATGACTGCCGGAAGGCGACCAGTCATGCACGAAAGAGCCTCCCCCACCTGCCTCTTTTTTTTTTTCTTGTACTCCCCGTTTTGGCGTGAAGGGTCAGCAGCACGATGAGCCAACAAGGGGGGTGGGGGGAACCCTCATTTCAATTTGAATCAATCTGCATCCCTTTTACTTCTCAGGATCAAGAGAGACGGGGGGTGTGGGGGTTGCATAGAAAATTGAAACTCTAGGGACTAGGAAGGGCAGCAGCTTTTCAGTAAAATACAAAGGGATGTAAAAATACATCAACTCACAATTTCAGAGCAAACCCCCTTCCCCAACATACAGTTTCCCAAAATCTCAGCGTGTCTAAAGCTCCAGGAGGCTGGAAAGGAACAATACTTTTCTTAAACAACTCACCCAGCAATTCACACAGGAGATTCACAGTCTTAATAGGTATTTTATAAAAATATAAATATGGGTTACATCATGTTGTCTTTACAACACTGGACAGAGCTCCCTTTAGACTGGGTTTATAACCAAGATTTCTTTTTAAAAATCCATCTAGAACTTGGCTTTACAATACACTTTTTAATATCATGTCATAAATGTTATGACATTTCATTGTGGCAAATCCATTTAGTCAAAAAAAAATATAAATGTGCAACCATCTGGTAACGACGATAAAACCTCGCTAGAAAAGATCTTGTTCCCACCCCGTAACTATCGCACAGAAGCACCAGTGGAAGTGCTGGACACCCCCTTCCATGCTCACAGAAAGACTTCGGCCAAGCAGTTCCTTGCAAATTACAGCATTAACAGTAGATGCTTTCGATGGGGCTTTTTTTTTTTTTCCATTTTCTTCTTTAAATCTGGAGCTTTTTAAAATCATCTCAAATTGCTGAAGTGGAAAAAACCAAAACCAAACTGCAGGTGAAACCATCAGAGACAGAGCAGAATATTCAGTGCAATGGGAAATAATCATGGCAGACTCAAGTTTTTTTTTTTTAGTTTTAAGACTAAGGAAAAAAAAAAAGCATATTTCCCAAACCATATTTTTGAAACACTCACCACCATCTTCAAACAAACCCAGGCTCACAATCTTCACCCACAAATATATACATACATGATAAATAGTTAGGACACAACCCAAATAAACCAGCAGGTAACTATTTTCTTTTTTTTTTAATCATAATGGTTTGGATGCAGGGAGCAAGAGAGGAAAGAGTGGGGAGATGGCAGTGATATGGATGGTTTTAGTGCAGACGAAGAGAAGAGGGCTGAAAGACCAGCGGGAGAAAGGAGACTTCTGAAATTTTCCGCATTTTCCAAATGGATGTTCTTGTGCCATAGCAATAAAAAGCAGCATTTGCGATTATACGTGCAGTCACTTCAAAATGCGACTTCGGGTGGCTTTCTCTTCTTCCTCCCTTTCTTTTATAAATATATATATTTAGGTATATATATAATATAAAAGGTGGGTGAATCTACATACGTCAAATGAATCGTTCTGCATTGAGAAGTGTTATCCAAGTTTCACCAAAAGAAAAAAAAGTTCCCAAACTATTTTCAGTAGTTTTCCGGCATCTCTCTAGGCAGCAGAGAGCGCTCGCGCCCCTTTTCTGTGCAAAAGCAAATCCTCTGCCTCTAGAGTTTATTTCACTTTTTTTTTTTAAAAAAGAAAAAAAAAGTCCAGGATTTGCTAATCCCCCTTTACACACAAAACCAGAAGGATTCAATGTCTTTTCCTGGGATCTCACGCGTGCTAAACGGATTCAAGGAGCGGGTGAGGACGCAGACTTTCTTCGGACACCCAAAAAAGAAAACCAAAGCAGAAAACCCAACGCAAAATAAAACAAAAAAAAAAAGGGGGGGGGAGCAATCGGGGTGAGAAAACCGTGTCTGTCATATTCCAACGGAGTCGCCTCGGGGGGGGGGGGGGCAGGGAAGGGAAGAAAAATCAGCAGTGGGAAAAGACGGGGAGAAGCTTGCAGGAAGAGGAAGACTTTCCTGCTCTTCCTCGCCGAGGAGGGGCCGCGGGCAGCCCCAGCCCCTCTCGGGGCATCGCTCCCGGAGGCCAGGGCTGGTACCGCTCTTGGCTCCGGCGGGGGCCGGGTGGGTGGGTTGGTTCTGGGGGAGCATTGAAATGAATTCCTTTCTGAGCCAGAATACTTTAAGTCGGAGGGACGGGACGGGCACGGGGGGGGGGGGGGGCGGGGGAGAAGGATTAAATATTAGCGGGGAGGGGGACGGGGAGGGCTTTAAAGCATCTGACCAGATGTCAAACTGAAACCGTGAATACTGTGAGTGCAGCCGAGGTAGATGGAGGAAAAAAAAAAACCAACCAAAAAAACCCCAAACCAAACCAAAACCAAACCAACACATTACAGTAGGAAAACAACCCTTGGAAGGAGAAAAAAAAATAAATTTAAAAGCAGGCGAACGGTGGCGTGTTTTGCGTGGGGCCCCAAATCTTCGCCAAATAAACCCCTCGCGGGGGTGGGAGCAGCTTTGGCGGCCGGGGAGCGGGGGGACGGGGGCGGCCCCGGCATCACCGGGCTCCGGCGGAGTATTTGGCCTTGGTGATCAGGTAGAGGACGATGTCCTGGTGGCCCCCGAAGGCGGCGATGTGCAGGGCGCTCCAGCCGTCCCGGTTGGCCAGGCGGATGTCGGCGCCGAACTTGACCAGGAGCTTGACCAGCTCCAGGTTGCCGTCGATGACGGACTGGTGCAGCGCCGTCTGCCCCTCGGGCCCGAAGGAGTTGACGTTGAACTCGCAGTTCGTCATGTTCTGCAGCAGGGACTGCAGCTCCTTGGTGTTGCCCCGCCGCACCGCCTCCTGGAAGACGCGCTGGCTGGGCGGCGGCGCCGCGCACGGCGACACCTCGCTCTGGCTCATGCCGCCGCCTCACGCCCCGCCGCCCCGCATGGACGGCGACGCCTCCGCCCGCCCGGGCATGCGGTGGCGGGCGGCTCCTGCTGCCGCCGGTGCCGGTGCCGCCGACCGCCGCGCAGCGGCCCCCGGGCCGCCGCCGCCGCCGCCGCCGCCGCCTCCGCGCTGCTGCCGCTCCGCCGCTCCGCCGTCCCGGGCCTCTCTGGAGCGGAGCCGGCCCCGCGCCGCGCCTTTTACCCACCCTTTTATTTGCATAACAATGGCACGGCCGTGACGCGGCGCCGAGGGGCGGGGCGCCGCCACCGCGCGCCCATCGGAACGGCCGGGAGGGGTGGGGGCGGGGACGCAGCGGGAAGCCACGCCCCCGGGGAGGGGGGAGTCGAGCCGGGGTGTCCCTCCCCCACCCGGTGAGCTGCGCGGGGGGGGGCGGCGATGGGGGGCGCTGCCGGCTCGGCTCGGCTCGGCTCGGCTCGGCTCGGCTCGGCTCGGCTGAACTCGGCTCGGCTCGGCTCGGCTCGGCTCGGCTCGGCTCGGCGGCCGCAGGCAGGGGGCACCACCGCCCAGGCCGAGCCGGACCGGGCCGAGCCCGGCGGCCGCAGCCGGCCTCGCCGCCCGCCTCTCCCCGGAGCGCTGTGCTGGAACCTGGCTGTTCCCGTCCCCAACCACCCCCCCGCGCCTCCGAGACCCCGCCGACCCCCGCCTCACCCCCGGCCGGGACCCGCTGGCCCCAAACCCCGCGGGGATGGGCGTCACCGAGGTGCTGCGGGGGGGGGCGATTATTGCAAACAGCCTCAAATGTGGGGGGCGACACGGTTTTGCTGCGGGTTTGTCTCCCCGCGAGCAAACCGGGACAGGTGACGGAGAAGGACGGGGGGATTCAGCCCTGCGGGATCCGGCCCCTCTGGAGGCACGCAGCGGGGGTTGCGTGAGGTTTGGGGGATCCACGGGTGGGACTGATTTTTGGGGGGCAAGACGCAGCCCCCACCACCAGGTCCCGCCAGCCCTGCAGTGACTCAGTTGGGTCGCACAGGGCCGTATCTGGGGTCGGATCCGCTGTCCAGCTGATGACCTGGTGCGGACACCATGGGTAGGCAGGAAAATGGGCAAAAAGGTACCGAAAATGGTGCATCAACCAAAAACTGTGCTGGAGGGGCCCTCCCTGCACCCATTTGGCCCCTGGGGAGCAAACGGCGGAGGCTGGGTGGGAAGCAGCATCCCCAGGCCAGCATCACCGTGTCTGCCGGGCATTTGGTCGGCCAGAGTGGAGCGGGAGGGGCAGGAAGAAAGGAAGGAGCGTGTCGTAAAAGAAGGTGACAGCAGCCACGCCAGGGGCAGCTGGCCAGCTAGCTGCTGTCACCTGGCCGTGCCGGTGTGTCCATCTGCGGGTGGAAAGGGAGAAATCACCCAACTGCTAAATTCAGCCCCAATCGATGAAACATGCCATCTCGGAGCCATCCGTCACACGGCTGGAGGACAGTGGCTGTGAGCTCGGGGCATGACTCACCCCATGGCATTTTCCCGTGGCTTTTCCCTGTAGCTGTCAGGGGAAGGCAGCAGCTGGATAAGGCTGGGACTCTCCTGCCCTTGCTGGGTCCTGCTCCTTTGCTGGAGGAGGTTAAACCAGCCTGATTCGGGCTGTAAGGAGTTGGTGAAGCAGCTCCTCTTTCTCCTCCCATAAGGGTCTACTTTTCTAAGTCCATTTCTGCAGCTAGTTTTTCTCATCCCCACCCTCACCCCCATCTCTGTTCCTATCCCGTTCCCATCTCCACATCCGTCCCCATGTCTGTGCCCATCTCCATCCCATCCCTGCCTCTACCCTCATCCTATGCCCATGCCCACCCCCATCCCCATCCAATCCCCGTCCATCCTATCCCCATCTCCATCTTCATCCCCATCTTCTCCCCTGTGCCCATCCCATCCCAATCCCTATCCCATCCCCATCCATCCCTGTCTGGTCTCTGTGTCTTACCCCGTTTGGCTTCCCCAGGCCAGAGCTCTCCCAGTCACAGCTTTCTAATGTGAGCATATTGAAGCACATCATTCTCACACCAAAGGGAGGAATGGGACATGACTGCGGTCGGGGGCTTGTGGCTGGCACAGCGCAGCGGCCAGTGCTGCTGCTGTGCTGCAGGTGCTCCTCTTCTGGTGTCCTGTGTCTGTGCAGCTTCTCCCAGGACATCCCCGTGCCACTGAGGCATGGAGCCCCCTCAGTGCTGGCACAGGGCACAGAGGTGGGCTTGGGGCCTCGGGGTCCCTGCAGGAGCCAGGGTTGCCCAAGGACAGTGAAGAGGACCCACCCCTGCCTGTCCCATCCCCCCGAGGGCCTTGTCCTGGGCAGGAGGCGGTGGCTCTGCCCCCCATCACCCCAGCCGTGGTCGCAACAGGGGACACCAGTGGCAATCCCTGCCCTCCTCTCCCCCATGTCGGCTAGCTGGGGTGAGCGGTGGGACATGCTGTGACTCACGGTGACTCATGGGGAGTTACAGTTGTGCCCAGGGGCCCGGCACAGCCCAGCAGTGCAAACAGCCGCACAGCAGCATTCAGGGAGTGCTGAAGCCACAGCAGCCCATCACCGTTCCCCAGCACTAAACCCCGCAAACCCATCATGGCAAAGCTGGCAAAGGGAAAGTGATGGGTCATGCGATGGTTCTGCCAGAACCAGGTGGCATGGTGGTTGCGATGGCAGGAGCCTGGGGTTGGGGCTCAGTTCCTGATGGTTCGCTCTGTCCTTTCCACTCCTGAATATCCCGGCACAGCAGATTTCGTGCATTTACAGGCCGTATCCTGTGAGGTGTCAAGCCCTCTTAGTGAGCCGTGGGAGAGTGGGAATTGCTCACACCTCCCCGGTCTGGGGCTTGGCCAGAGTTACATCCTCGCAAGCAAATCTGCATTTGCCAGTGACACTGGTGAGAAAAATAAGGAGCCTGGGCAGGGACCCAGCCATGCAAATGTTCAGGGCTGGCAGGTGGGGGCAGGACTCAGCCTGGGAACAGTGCCAGAGAGGGAGGGAAAATAGCAAAAAAGCAAAAAAAAGGAAAATAAAAAGGCAATTTTGAAACCTGGCATTTCAGCTCCAATTTGTTCCCCAGCTCCGTAACCGGAGAGGAGCCAGTTGCGGTTCGATGGCTGGGCCAGCCTCCCCACACAGCTCGGGCTGCCTGCTGGCTGGCGAGGGGTTGTGGAGGGGCTGTCAGCAGGCATTGGAAGGCCCCTTTCTTCCCACCCGGTCCTCACTTGGTGGGGCCCTGCAAAACCAGTAGTCCTACCCAGTGATTTATCTGCTCTCTTCTGAGAAGAGGGGAAGCCGTGGCAAGCGCCGGCGCTGCAGACGGCGGCGGGAGGTGGGGAGAGGGACGCGGTGTTGCGATGCCTTAAGCAAACGGTCACGCTGGGAGGCGCGGAACAAATTTCCCGTCCTCGAGAGACGTGACGGCCAAATTTCCCCCTGCTCATGAGAGCCCGCGGGTGAGAGGAGAAGGGACGGCTGCCACTGGCATTGCCAGAGGGGCTCAGAGCCATCCTGGTGCTGGGCGCCTTGGGCTGGGCATGTCCCAGCTCTCTTCCAAAAAAGCCAAGCGGGCTGTACCCATCCTCTGGGCCAGGCGGACAAGCCAGTGAGAGTCCAGCCACCCCCGGAGGCCTCCTTGAAGGGAGCCGGAGAGCCGGGGGGACGGATCCGGGGCAGGCGGCGAGGGGGCGTGCCCCCACTTAATTCATTAAAATGTGTCGGAGAGCGTGGGAAAGACGAGAGCTTTTCTTCCCAGCACAGAGACCCAGCAAAAGGCGTGTGAGGGAGAACGACCTGCCTGCTCGGCTCCCTGCGAGCCGGGAGGAAACGCAAAGGTTTCCTCCGCCGCTGGCCCCGCTGGTGCTTTGCCTCCTGGCTTTTTGGCAAAGCGGTTGCCGGAGCCCCGGTGGGGAAACATGGGGCTTGGCCAACGCCGCCTGCCTGGCCGCAGGGATGTGGGCAGGGAGGGGAGAGCCCACGTGGGGCCAGGGGGCTGGGGTTGCTGGGTGGGAAGAGTCTCCCTTGTAGAGATCCACCTTTGGGAGAGAGGAGAGGGGTGCCTGGCCCTGGGGGGGCTGCTTTTGGCAGGGGAGCAGTGGGGAGGGGGCTGTGGGGGTGTGTCTCAGGTGAAAACCTTCCCCTGTGCTGTCTGAGAGCTGCCCTGCTCGCAGCGGGGTGCAAGCAGCGGCACGGCCGTGGGACCGGCCTCCTTCTCTCCCCATGGACACATCACACACCACGAGCCTTCAGCAGCACCTGAGCAGTGCCCGGGGTGGGGCTGGACCCATGCCAGTCCTGCAGGCAGAAAGGTCCCGAGGCCAGAAGCTGGGGTTTGCAAGAGAAACCTCATGCTCGTGCAGTGAGGACATGTGTGCGGGTGCCTCATGTCCTCTGCAGGGAGCAAGGCACCACGAGCAAAGCTCTCATGGGTGGTTCAGGGAAGCCCTGGGGACAAGGGGAGGCTCCAGGCATCCCCCATCCTCCTGGGACATCTGCACCACAGAGGCCGCAGTGGGAACGTGGGCTGGGGACTGCCGATTCCTGCAGATGCCACCGTGGATGCTGCTCTCTGCATGTTCCCTCCCTCCCAGCCTGTGACAAACAGGATTTAAAACCTGAGCGAGACTCAAGCACGGTCATAACCCTACGCATGGTCATTGTCCTCGGGGGACACACAGGTGGGGACATCCCTGCATGCCTGGCCCTGCGGCTGGAGGACCCCGACTCTCCACAGGGGCTGTGGTGATGTAGTGTCGGGCTGCGCGGGTTGGGTTGTTGCGCTGCCGCTCAGCCTTCAATCATTCCAGTGACCCATCTTATCAGTCCTTATCCTGCTGGAAATGCTGCAGCTCTTCTGATGTGGCCTACAGCCTCCGTATCTGACAGTGGGAAAATGCTGTTCGGGCAAAAGGCCACCGACTGGGACACCCTCAGAGCTGGAGATCTCCTGCCTGGTGCCACAAGCAGGGCTCTCCAGCTGCGCCAGTGTCCCAGTGCTGCCGGGCCACCCTGCGGCATCGCCTCGGCTGATGTCCCTGCCGCAGCCAAGCACATGCGTACCAAACTGTCTTGGCTCGAGCCCGTGTTCTGCTAAACTGGCATCATTAAATGTACCTGGCCTGGTGCACTGGCAATTGCTTACAGGGTTTCTAGTGCTGGAAAACTGGTACAGGGAGGGACCAAATATCCACTTTGTGCATTTTGATACAGTCAGTTGGAGACATGGACCCTGGTTTTATGTGCCCTGGGCCAACCTCCCTGTCTTTGGGCCATAATTCACTTGTCCTGGGCCATCAGGACGAGATCCAGTATTGAATCGCGTGTCGGTGCAGGGCTTTGGCGCTAGGAAATTACCATCTCCTGAGACACGCGGTCCCTGGGGCCACTAGTTTGATTGCGCTGCATGGTCACTCCTTTATGGTGGCCACAGGGATGGGGGTACGCCACCCCACTGCTCCCACTGCATGGTTCCCCCAGAAGACACGGTACAGCCCATTGGGACAGGCCTGGGGACCTGGTGACTGCTCCATGGGTACATCCCTGGGGTTGAGACAGTCTGGGGGGTGACACAGCAATACCCCCTCCCCTGCGGAACACATGGTGAGGCACGCCTGGCGAGCGGGTAGAAGCTCATTTGCCTGAGAGTCATGCCCACATATTGGCAGGCTGATGGGAAGGGTCTGGTCCCAGGCAATTTCCCAGGCAGCACACATCCTCCTGATGCAAATCTGCCTTCTCACGTGACACTAACACCTCTCTCCTCTCCTACCCCCGGCGAAGGGCCAGCCGAGGTGACCCCCAGCCTGTGGGAGCAGCGTTTCCGTGGTGTGGGGCAGCATAAGGGCCTGAGCTTGCAGCCAGCCTCGGGCTTGTCAGCCCTGGGTCCGTGCCCAGAAACACGCCAGTTTGTTTGAAAACGGCAGCCGAGCAACTGGGAGCTTGATCGGAGCATCCGGCTGGAAAAGCAGCTTTGCGTCGAGGATGGGCAGCAGTACAGTGCTCACCCTGCTCCCCTGCCTTGCCAGCTGCCTTAGGGACTGACCAGCCCTAGTTCAAGGCACAAAGTCACGCCAAGGAAAAGCGAGCTGATTTCTCTGAGCCAGTCAAATATGTGGCGAGGTTTCCGCTCCAGATTACAGGAGGAAGGAAATTTGCTCGGAAGGGGATGGGGATAAGGTGGGGGAGAAGGGAGGGAAGCGCATTCCTGCCTGATGAGGAACAATGTTGATATATTCATTTGTAAACTAAAGCTGGCCTAAGTGCCAAACACCTTGTCCCCATCAAACTCTGAAGGATATGCAAGGAGTACACAAGGCGAGGAGAAGAACGGGCCTGATATCCGATGTAGCGTGTGATTTCTCAGGGCTAAGAGATGCTGTTCATTCAGGTTGGCATGATAAAACAGACATAAAATGCTTCCCCGGTGCCGTTTTATCACAGGGTCCCCCCGTGATCACATCTTGCAATGCAGGGGCAGGAGCTGAGTGCAGGTGAAGCAATCTGGGGGTCCAAGAGCTCTTGGCGTGGGCAGCTCACCCAGAGCCCGCATCCCCACAAGAGCGCTGCAGGAGCTGCCCTTCCAACACATGATCAAAAGGCCCCATAAAACCATGGAGGGCTCATTACTGCCCTAATAAATGTTAAACATTAGTATGGCACAGACAATGGGATTTTTAATTTTTTTTTTTTTAAAGTAGGCAGATAGGGAAACAATATTGTGGGCTGATTAAAAAGCTGGTTTAATTCCCTTTGATCTGTATCCACCATTCAAAACTGGACAATTTATTACTTCCTGGATGCTGCTCAAGGCCAGTCCGATGTGGAGTTTGATGTTGGCCGTGTCTATGACTGGAGATGACCTTGCTGCCCAGATCCCACCTTAGCATCACCTCCTGCGGGCAGGAGAAAGGGAGAGGTGCTGTGCTGGGTCTCAGCCACTGCCCCCACCCCCAGGAGCTGGATGAGACCTTTTGGGAGCTGTTTTGAGACATGCCCACATGTACACAACAACCTGCTGGTGTCTGCCCTGGATTGGTCTTCTCCTAAAACAAGTCCCACCGTGGTGAGCCTGCCCCAGCACAGCCAGCTGCCAGCAGCCCAGGCTGTAAACACAAGAGCTTGGCCCCAAATTCATGGAGATGACAGGGAGATAAAGTCCCAGAGGTGCTGGGAGGTGACCCTACTGTCCCCAGGGATCAGAGGGAAGGGCCCCTTCCAGGCAGCTGTGTGGCCAGGAGCTGTCCCCGGGGTGAGGGACAGGGTCAGCGTGCCCTGCTGTCCCCCCTGCCAGCTCCCCTCCACAGTGAAAGTGGTGGCAGACAGATGTGAAACCACAGCTCTGAAAAACCCAGTGAACAAAGCCCCAAAATGCCAATGGGCTGGCTGGAAGTGTTGTTTGGGAGGCTTGGGGCTGCAGCTTTGACCTCCCCACTCCCGGCTGGGGCTGGGATGACTCAGATGTTTGTGTGACTCAGAAGCTTCCCCCAAAAGGGGTCTGGAAAGGTTCGTCTCATCGCACGATGAAGCATCGCTCACTGCGGGGGCTGGCAGCGGGAGGCTCTGCAGCATTCCTGCTCTGCTTCGTCCCCAGTTTCTGCCCTCCCAGAGCAAACCCCGAAGCAGCAGGATGCTGACACATGGATGAGTCTGCGCAGAGCCCAGGGGACTTGGACAGCTCAGCCTCTGGTGCTGGCAGTGCCATGCTCGCTGGCTGGGGTGACCCCACTGGTACCCTCCACCAGTGGCTGGTGTAGAGAGGCTGCTGGCAAAGCACAAGCCTCATCCTCCCTCTGCTCAAAGGACACTCTTTAGTGTCCCCATGTGCTGCTCCAGGGGAGCTGGGGGTCTGGTTACCCACAAGGACATGGGCAAGGCACAAGCTGGGAGCGTTCATGGAGGAGGTGGCCCATGTGCTGGAGGACCCAATGACTGTTCTGCAGAGCATCAGGGGTGCTGGCAGCAGAGTTGGGTGAATGTAAGGATATGCCACTTCCAGGCATTGAACAGGTTACCAGGACATGCAGGGACAATGGGAAAACCCCTGAGCCAGAGCACCAGCCCAAGGCTGAGAGTGGCAGGACGTCCTCAAGGGGCCAGAGTCAGCACCCTGCAGCCATGGGGCAGCGGATGTCCCAGGCGGGTGCTGGGGGTCCCTCAGCAGGGATCCCATGTGCCCCTTTCCGCAGGTCTCTGGCCACCCAGCCTGGACACCTGAGGGCTCTGGAAAAGGCTGAAGGGAGAAAACTGTCCTGGCAGCCTCAGGCAGCCTTCCTGCCCCTGAGCAGGGAAGGGGAGGGATGGCGGGAAGGAGAGCTTCAGAGCTGGTGGCTGATGGGTGAGAAAACATATGCTACAGTCCACAGTGCCAAAACTGCAGCTGGCACATTGGAAGCATCTCCATCCAAGTGTGTCCATGTCCAAGCAAGGCCACTGTCCTGCCACCGCACCAGAGGTGACTCAGGCTGGAGGGACCTTGGCTGCTCAGTAGGAAGGTGCTTGCTTCTGACACTGCCTTTGGGCATGGGGGATGGTTTCTAAACATCTACCCATGACATAGAGGCAGAAAAACCTGTTATCATGGGTGCCATTTCCTAGCGCCAAAGCCCTGCACCGACACGCGATTCAATACTGGATCTCGTCCTGATGGCCCAGGACAAGTGAATTATGGCCCAAAGACAGGGAGGTTGGCCCAGGGCACATAAAACCAGGGTCCATGTCTCCAACTGACTGTATCAAAACGCACAAAGTGGATATTTGGTCCCTCCCTGTACCAGTTTTCCAGCACTAGAAACCCTGTAAGCAATTGCCAGTGCACCAGGCCAGGTATATTTAAAGATGCCAGTTTAGCAAAACACAGTTTATCCTCTGCCCTCACCACTTGGCCCCAAACTGTTGCACCAGAAACATGACAAAAATGACCTGGGGGTAAAAGCAAAGAGGAAATTCCAATTTTAGCTGAAGAGGGAATTAAGAAAAACACATTAACACCTCAAGAGAGTGCAGGGCTGGAAAACCAGGACATGAAACACAACTCCTTCAGGTTATATGCAAAGAATGTAGGCAACTGAGGAGGGAAACAGAAAGAATCAATGGAAAAATGATGGCCACCGAGGGTGAGATCAGCAGAAGGCATTCTAATCCCATTAGGAGAAATAATCCCCACGGCTGGAGGTGTCAATGCGTGTTCAGGAAGGTCTGCCGGGCTCTGGGACCCTCCAGCCAAGTGGGAAAATCCCTCTTTTTCTTCTGCTCATCTCTGGAAGAAGCAGCCATCTCCAGGGCAAACCAAGAGAGTTGGAGAAGGAGGTTATGTAGGTAGTGGGGTGGAAAGGTTTTGCTCAAACAGACCATTTTTGGGTGGTGAGCTCCAGTGCCTTGCACCCACCAGCCTGGGAGGATGAATGGCCACCAGTTCCTGGGGAAGCCAGGCAGTGCCACGGCATGGCTGGGCTGCGGGGGCTCCCGGGGCAAGGGGATTAGAGGGGACAGACGTGACCATCCCTGGCTGTGACTCTGTGAGAAGCACAGAACCTGCCAGCCCTCCACCATGGGCTGGGCAGGAGAGGAGAGGAGAGGAGAGGAGAGGAGAGGAGAGGAGAGGAGAGGAGAGGAGAGGAGAGGAGAGGCAGCAATGCACTGATTCCCCAGGGAAATCCCCCCAAACCCAGCATCCCCACATAGCCAAAGACTCGGCAGCAGGAGATGTGGTCCCTGAGTCCTCTGTGCGTGGGGGCTGCACTGTGCCGGGCATGGACATCTCTGGTTGGGGCATCATCAGTGAGGCTTTGCTTTGCAACCTCCAAAACCAGACTGAGAGGAGAGAAAAAGTGGATTTAAGGCCAATCTGCAGCAGCCAGTGTCAAAATACTAACCACTGCACTGCAGCACATCCGTCACTCCGCAAGCAGAGCAGTGGCTGGGGCAGGGGAGTTTTGCTGGTCCATGAACACAGTCCAGCAGACACTGCTGTGGTGATGATGGTGATGCTCAGCCATGGAGGAAGCTTTCTTTCCAAGTTCTGCCAATTCATGCACAGAGAAGGAGGGAAAATACCCCCCCAAGCTCCCTGGGAAACACAGATCCTCATAGCTGCTTCTGGTCAGAGTTGGACTCACACCTCAGTGTGTCCTGATGGGAAGGGGCCAGGCTCAGCATCCCTGCCCTGCCAAAACAGGTCTTTACCTTTAAGCACAGGCAGGGCTAGTGGTGCGTGCTACCATGGTCACAGCCCTGCCATCACAGTGCTGCTAGCATCCGCCTCAACCTCATTCATCACCGGTGAAGGAGGTGCCGCTATTTTATGCTTCCACTTGAAAGAAACTAGCCTTCCGCGGCAGCAAACGAGGGGCGGTGTGTGGCCCTGGCAAGACTGCGAGGGAGATGGGGACAGAGGGGTGGGCATATGGTGGGCACAGGAGTCCTCTGCCATCTTCTGATGGAAATCAGGACAAAATGGCACACTGTGACCATGGGAAGTGTCACCAGGCGGTCATACCCATGGCCAGGACTCGCAGGGGCTGCCGGGGAGTGAAGATGGGCACAGTGTGGGGACAGTCAGCTTTTAGGGCCACTTGTATTAACAGCCAGGCAGGAGCTTATAGAAAGAGAAATGTTTAAAGTAGAAAATGTTTTTTTTTGCCAAAGGGCTGAGCCAGGGGGTGAGATGTCCCTGGGGGGAAGCAGCCCCTAGCACCACATGGCCAGGAGCACTTGGAGAGGGAAAGCGAGTCTCGCATTGCAGCATAAACTGCCCTGGCAGGCATTTCGCTGGCCCGTAAATGTCACACTTCAGCCAAGAGCCCCTCGGGCACTCATAGCAGTAACATCAGGGCCTGGCCGTTAACCGGGATTAGAGGAGGAATTCTGCAAATGCTCTTCAGTTGCAGGGTGGAGTGGTTTAAGCCTGTTCCTGGGCCGGGAAGCATCAGATGACAGTGCCCGGAGCTGCGGGACCAACCCGGCTGGGCTCCTTGCCTTGCCTGGTCCCCCCATTGGCCCATGCAGCCTCCTCTGGATGCTGGCTAGTCCCACTGCTGACCCTAGGTCCTGGTGGTGGTACCACACACTTCACTGTCACTCCTGTGCATGCCTCACAGAGCCCCAGGCATGGCGGGGTGGCTTGATGGACCCATCAAACAGCTTTGGCATCAATGGGAACCCCCACCCCAGACCAGTCCAGCTCTGCTGGGGCATCCCTGGCTCCAGTGTGGCGTGATGCGAGTGCCAGCAGGCATTGTGGTGCACCCAGAGGTTTTCCTGTGACTGCCCAGCAGTGCTCAGCGCCCCCCTGAACCCTATGCCTGCACCCACCCCTCACCTCCGAGGAATGCCGGGAGAGATTTTGGGAGAGCCGGACCAGGGTCAGAGGGGACGCTGGGGATGGCTTGTGGCGTGACATGTGTCCCACAGGCAGGGGAGCACTTGGCACCGAAGATGCTCTCTCTCCCCCGTGCTGCTGTTGGGGATGTGGGTCTTGGCTCCCCAATGCAAGTGACTCGGTAGAGCGGCACTGGGGCAAGGGTGCTGGGGACTGATGGGTGCCACGGGGTCAGCACTGCCTGAGTGATGTTTTGGAGAGGTCTGCCACCCATGCCCAGCCTGGAGGAAGGCAGAAATAAAGCAAAGGGTCCATTCTCCGGCCACCTCTGATTTAATGATCTCATGGAGGCCATGTATTTTTGGGCTGTCATGAACCATCAGTGCAAATGTGACAGTCCTCTCCATGGCAGATCCCGAAATGAGAGCCCCCCCCACTTCCAGCCTCACAGTGCAAACCCACAGCCCAAAACCTGCTGAGGTTCAATGGCGAGTCTCCAGGTTCACCCCTGCAGTCTCCATCCCTCAGCTCAGCTTACAGATGCTCATCCCCAGCAGTGACAAGAACATCCTGAAACTGGGAGACAATGCGTCCAAAATGGGACCCTTCCCAAAACACCTTCCCGCAGCGGGTGCAGCAGTAGAAGTCGGTGAGCTCGGGTTTGTCCAGCACCCCAGGGGGGATGGCAGCAACCTGCAGGACCGTGCCCCCCGCCAGCACCATGGACGCCCCGCACTGGTCCAGTCCCTCAGGCCATTCACTGTGCAGGGTGTAACCGGGCTGGGCTGCATTGCAGGCTGGCATGGCAGCATCGCAGCTTTGGCTGGGCTTCTCCTTGCTCCTCGCTAGGCAGCCTGCAGGGAGAGGAGACAGCAGATAAACCATCAGGCACTGGTGTGATGAGCGGGGTTTGTGCTCAGCCACATGAATGACCCTTGTGAGGGGCCTGTCATCCCTGCAGGGAGTCCAGGCTCTGCCCTGCATCTCGGGGAGGAGCATCCCATGAATTTGGGAAAAGGTGGCTACCAGCATCCACCAATTGCCTGCTCTGAGCATGGCACCTGTCCAGCCTCCTGCTCCCCAGCAGCCACCTGGCACCTCCTCCACATTGTCCTGCTGCTGCCTGGGCAGCAGTGGGGTCTCCCATGGTCTTGGGAGCTATTCCAGTCTGGGTAACTGCACCAGTGCTGCTCCTGTACTGGGTGCAATGGTTTGCCTCCCTGTCGCAGGTTGGGCAAGGCTGCTCTCCAAGATGGGCTGCGCCCTCCCTGAGCCACATTACAGGGCAAGCAAACAGCAAGAGAAGCCCTTAATGCTGCTTTAATGAAAAAACCAGCATTAATAGCTGTCTGCACTGCTTAGACACCCCCAACTCTCCTGGCCTGCCCAAGGATGCTGGGCATTGGGGTACGCGTGACATCCGCCTCCCATCACATTAACCCAGGCAAGGGGCACCATGGGGCGCAATGTGAGGCCATGTCCTGTGAGCTGTCCCCACATGCCCCGAGCCCTGGCCCCACCAGGCAGGCGGATCACTGCCATTGCAAACCAAGCGCCACAAACTCCACGGCATTTTTGGCAGCTCAATGCAGGCTCTCACCGCCCGTGGCTGGGGCACAGCACGTTGCTGGATCCGGGTGGCGGAAGCCGAGGGCTGAGCTGTCTCCCATCCATCAGGATGCCTGGCATTCGGAGACACCGGCTGCAGTTATTGCTGTGGGATGACTCATTTTTGGCAGGGGGGTACTTGTCCTGCCTAGACATCAATTAAGACAACAAAAGGCATCCTGCATCACTCCAGCGGCACCTCTGGGGCATCCAGCCTGCCCCTTTCGAGGATCAGAGGGAGCCTGGTCAGGAGCCAGCTGTGACAGAGAGGGACACCAACCTTCCCAGCTGGCTCTTCCCTGCATCCCAGTGCTGCAGATATGCTGGCAATTGTTGTGGGGGAAAGCAAGACTGAGGACAGCCCTGGGACAGCCACCCCGTCTCAGCAGAGCTACCCCATGGCTGCCTGGCAGGGCCTGGACCTGCTGCCGCACGAGCAGAAAGAGCCGCAGCCTGGGAGAGGTGTGGGAGGCTCAGGTCACACCAGCCCCTGGTTCAGGGGGGCTCCCCAGAGCCCCCCAAGACCTTCCACAACTCCCCAGAGGAGATGACCAGCCCAAGGGGGTGGGGCACAGTCACCCCCCATTCCCAACAGACAAAAAGACACACTCAGGGTCAAGGCTGTCACTGCAGATGTTCTCAGGGTGGTTTTGCAGACCAGCCCTGGACCACAGGACAGCAGCCTAGGAGTGGCACAGGTTTGGGGGCTGCTGCCACAACGTGAGGGGAAGCAGCCCCAAGCCCAGTCCCAGCCACCAGCCAAGAGCTGGGCTCACCATTGCTGTGCCCTGGGCAAGTGCCCTGCAGCTCCACTCATGGATATGCTTTTCCTTCATCATCTGTGTTTGCTTGGGACACAAACATCCATTCTCAGATTAAAAACAGTGACCTCAATTTCCCATTTTCTCCAGTTTTTGACATGTGGTAAAGCACCCGGGCTGCTCTCAGGAGATCTCTGAGCTGGCCAGAGCAGGGACATGGAGGAAGAGCCCCATTCCCGGGGGTTTCTCTGGGTCAGAGCCTGTCAGCAGGTGGCATATCCCCATGGCAGGAGGTAGAGGTTCTGTCCTTGCCCCATCCCTGCCTCCTTCTGCCCTGTGCTACACGATGGCACGGGGCAGCCTCAGCCTGGGCATGCAGGGACCGGCTCGCCAAGGCCAAGCTGCAGGATGTGCCTCCAAGCACACAAACCACAGACTCCCTGCAAAATCCTGTGCCACCACTTGTTTATCTTCAGTTTGTAACACATGGACACAAATCTGCCTTTCTTCCCCTTTTCTATTCATCGTGTCTGCTCTCAAGCACCAGGCCTCTGCATGTGCCTCCAGGACCCTGATGGGAGGAACCTGCATCTTGGCTGGGACTTTTAGATCCAACCGTAATTGAAATGATACTGCTAGCAGCCAGCGCCTATGCTGCATGAACACCTTTCCCCACCACGGAGGCCCCCAGAAATTTCACGGGCCCAAACTTGCAGCACCCCAGCCCTGCCAGCGCCAGGGCATGGACGCTTGATGCTCCTGCAGGAATCCCAGGCAATTTGCTCTCCCTTCTGACACGCTCCATCAGCTGCCATGCTGCTGGGGGGCAAAACCAACTGCAGATCCCCTCCTCTGCATGGGAGGGGGGGGTGAAACCTCCAGCTCCCCCAAACACCTCAATGCCACCCCCCCTGGGCTTGTGAGAAAAAGGCAGGCAGGGAGGAAAATTTCTTCCCTTAAAAGCCTGGGGACAGAAAGGCTGTGATAGTCACCCGGTAGTTTTGCCTTTCACTTGCACCAGCCCCCTCCTTATTGTGGCTCTTCAAAGGGTTGAAAATGCTACATCACTTCAAAGTGACCATTTTTGAATGGGAGCTTGTAAAACCCCTTCTCCCCCTCCCACCAAATTCTTTCCAGAGCTTTTGAAGATGCCTGCCCTCCCCTTGCTGCTGTGGTGAAAGGGCCACCGGGTGCCAGGCACAGGGTGCCAGCCGGGCACATAGTGAAAACCGCACTGGGAAAAGGTCAGATCCCCCAGAAAAAAACAGTTTTCCTGGGGAAAAGAAGGGATTTTTTGAAGAAGGGGTTTCTTTCACCCCCTTAAGATAGGCAGACCCCTCCCTGGCAGAGCCGCTGCTCCCATGGGGCTGCAGCTCGTCTCACCGGGATGCTGCGCACCGCGGAGTTACGCCGGAGACGGAGCAAAAGGCATGTGTGGGGTGCGTGGGGCCCAGGGGAGCCAAGTGTGTCCTTCCAGCATGCTGGGAGTTTTTCAGATCTACAGTTTCCAGAGCTCTGTGACTGTTTGCACCAAAGGCTGGATTCCCACCGCATCTCTGCGGAGGAGAAATGAAAGTGATTCCTTACCAAATCAATTCGAAACACCTCTTGGGAACTAATAATCCCATTATAAAACATCTTGAAAATAAAAAGCCCTTTTGCCTCTCGCTCACCTCTCCCCCTCTTGCCTGGGTCACACTGGGGATGACAGAGCCCAATGGGAGGCTGAGTCCTCCTGCAGCCCCCCCAGCACCCTGGGGTTGAGCACCCACACATGTCAGTGTCGCAGAGCTCCACAGGCAACAAGGGTTGTCCCCATCCCCTGGTGCTGTCCCCAGCCCAGCAGCCCTGCTCAGCACAAGGCCGTCTCCTCCTGCCCTCCCCACAAGCTGCAGCCATACCCTGCCCTTGCACGTGCTGCCCACTCACATCTCCAGCATCTGCCCACCCCTGCTCGTCCGTGGGAATTAATACCCCATGGGAATAGCATAAACTGTCCCCTGTCCCACCTAGGACTTCCAGCAGGTGCTGCAATGTCCAGGGGAAAGGGGATACTGCAGGACTCCAATTCTGCTTATTTCTGCATCAAGTTATGTCCCTGGGCTGAGCAAGGCTACCCTCAGCAGTGGGATCCCACCTCTGCAGCCCAGGACACGATGCACTTGTCACCTCCGCAGCAGCCCCACTTTGTGCCCAAACCACTGCCATGTGCCCCAGAGCAGGGCTGGCCCCACGGTCTGCAAGGTGGGGTGCAGCAGGAGCCCCGCCAGCCTGGGAGGGATCGCCTTCCTTCAGCCCCCAGCCCCCAGCACCGTGACAGTGGGGAAGACCCACGCCAAAGCCACATCTCACGCCCTGGGGCACTGCATGGTTCCTGGCGCCTGAAAACCAACACTACCTTCACCCCAGGGGACAAAGAGCCAGGGGTGTGTGCCCCAAGGGCACAGCAGCATCCAGGGATGGTCCCACATGAGCTCTGGATGAGAACTATGACAACAGGGGGGCTGTGGTGGGCAAAGTGACTTGTCCCAAAGACCCCAGGGATGGGACAGGAGCCATAGCTCCGTGTGCCCCACTGTGAGGTCCTGCTCATGGATGGGGGGCACTGAGCCCAGCGGGAGGGACATGGGACAGGGCACGGGCTGCCTCCAGTGAGCAGGGGGATGTGCACCCTCCCCTGCCCACAGAGGGGCCCTTAGCGGTGTGGGGGTCATTGAAAGGCCACCGTGATGGTGACACCAGTGACCTATAGTCCCTACAGCCTATTTTGTCAGCTGCAACGCAGGAGTCCTGGGTCAGCGTTACTGGGACAGCACTGGGACCCCCCTACTGCGGGACAGGGGGCACAGCAGGGCCTGGGAAGCCAGGACAGAGCAGGATCAGGGCAAATCTCCTTTGAACCTGTGCCCAATTCCCCTTCCCCAGACCACACAGCCCTGATTTGGCTGGAAACAACCCGTCCCCAAGTGCGCGAGCCCTGGGCACCCTTGGGGCTTCACTGGCATGGCACTCTCCGGTAACCCAAACTCCCCAGGGCAGCTGGGTACTTCTGCACAAAAACCTGCCCCCCAGGCCCCGTTTCTAGCCCAGGTCCCTCTGTGTCACCCCAGCTAAGACCAAGGCCTTGGGGCGAGGAGCTGGGTACTTGTCCCAGCTGGCTCAGGCGGGGGACCTGGCGCTCGCCCTGCGGCTCTGGAGCGGGAACCGCAGAGGCACTCGGGTCTGGCAGCACTTGTGCAAGCTGAGAGCCCTTCTCCCAGCCCGGCAGCCGCACCCAGCTGTCAGCGCAGCCACACACACGGGAGACTCGTCCATAATTAGGCAATTAAGGCTGAGGTGTTTTGGAGAAAGCGCGCATCGTAAAGGCTTTGCACAAGGCTGAAAGCAGACCTGGGAGCATTCTTGGAGTACAAAGGTGCATGGGAAACCTTGCTGCGGTGAGAGATTGAACCCGATAAGAGGAGTTATGAGCCTGAGAAACACACTGGATTGCAGGGCACTGAAGATGCCTGGTTATCTTTCCCTCCTCAATAAGGCAGATAAGCAAAGGACAAAGGACCCAGGATTGTGCAACCTGGGCTGCAGCAGCCTGGCCACGATCTTAAGATGTTCGCAGGGCGGAGGAGGGAGGATGAGCTCAAGGCAAGAGGCACCTTCAGTTGCTATCATCTCCCCGTGCTGCTGTGGGAGAAAACCCTGCCAGCTCCCGTGCCCAGCGCCGGGCAGGAGCACCAAACCATCCCCAGCTCCTGCCCGGGGAGCGTTTGGCACAACACCGCTGTCAGCGGGTACACGCAGAGCTCTGCAAACCCACAGCCACAAACATGTCACCAGCTTCCCAGCCTGGCAGTGGTTTTTCATATGAGCAAACAAAATTCTTTGGAAGAGTGGGAGCTGGCAGAGTGGGACCCAGCTGAGCCTGGGGGGCTGTTTCTGGCCGGTCTCACCACTGCAGCCCCCACTCCCAGCCCCAACGCTGCAGCTCCTCAGTCCCCATTCCTGCCCCACTCAGGTGCAGACATGAGCATGCTCCCATTACCCCACTGCACCCCAGTGGGAACAGAGCCTAAATGCATGGGGATGCCCGGTCTGAGCTTGAAGAGGGCTGGGGAGCCCCTGGGTGCTTGGGTGCAGCCTGTCAGGGACGCGTCCCCATCCTTGCAGAAGCGTGCAGAGCAGCCTGAGGCACCCAGGGTGCCTTGGCTTCTCCTGCATGCTGGGTCTGGTGTGAGGCAGTGAGGATGTACAGGTTGCTCCATGGGTGCAAAAGTGCTCCTGGGACAGCACAGGGATCGTCTGCCCTTCCTACATAGTAAGAAGAGAGCAATGCTCACGGCAAAGCCAAATGCTGTAGGGCAGGGAAGCACAGCAGGAAAAAACTGCATCCAGCCTTAAGGCTTTGGACACGCAGTGACCTCTTCCTGCTGTGCATCATAGCCCCTGGAAGCAGGTCCCACCAGCCCATGCCCTCAGCTGTCCTGGTGCATGGCCGTAGAGGAGGGACCTGGCACCATACTGGTGTCACCCCAACTTGGAACTGCTGCACGGCCTTCCCCATGCTGTGGTCTTGCAGCTCTTCCTCCCGCCTGCCTGCGCGCTGCTTCTACCAGCTTTCGGCCAGGTCCACGGCGAAGCCGAGGGCCAGGAAGGGAAAGAGAGCCTGAGTCACTACTCGGGCTGGTTGGGCCAAGGCGGGTGCCCCAGCTGGGCTGCTCAGAGCCCTGCCAGCCCCACGCCATCCTGCCACCCAGCACAGGGATGTCCCGGCTGCTCCTCCAGCTGCCTGCGGAGCTGTCCGGGGCTTATCCTGCACCTGCGGGATGCGACACTGGAAGAGAAGATGGGTAGTGCAGATCTCACTGGTCTTGAGTACCAGCTTTGGCAGCTGGTCAGGGAGGATGCTCACCCAACTTGGGGCTCCCCAGAGTGCTGCATTGGGGTCCCTGAGCACTCCCAGCTGCTGAGCCTGCTCCTCCGCCTCTCTCCAACATGGAGCAGAGGCTCCAGCATGCCTGGTTAGCAGCGCAGCCCAAAGGAAAGCAGGACCAGTTGTTTTCATGTTTTGCAAAATGTTTCAGATGGTAAGGGTTGATTTTATGATTAAAGCAGCCTTTTCCATTCGGCGAATCCTAACCAGATCCAATGTGCTCCATCCTTGCCTTTCCCAGGAACCAGATTTCATGTGGCAGAGCATCCCTAGAGCACCTGGGCCCTGTGCCGGATGGTTTTACAACACCGACTAAGCAAGAAGCTTCCCCTGGCCAGATGAGAGCCTGTGACACATCCATCCCCCTGGGTCATTTGGGAGCCTGCATGCTGCCAACAGCCTCCAGTGAGGTCTTGCCTGTGCCATGTAGTGACCCACAGCACTGCTGCCTCTCTCTGCCCCATCCCCTGCCTGCTCCAGGCACCAGAGCTGCTCAGAGCATCCCACTGGGAAAAAGGCATCACAGGGCAAAGCAGTCCAGGCTTGAAACTATTTCCAGCACTTCCATCAAAGCCCTCATGCAGGGAAAATGCGGCTGTGTCAGGGAAAATGTTCCCTAAAACCTGGGAAAGCCCTAGGTCCAAGTTGGAGTGAGGATGAATAATTTGCCTTTCATCACTTGGAAGCCCTGCCATAAAAATCCAGGAGCCAAACAGAGTGGCACTGGCCCAAGTTTTGCAGCCAAAATGTGAGCAGCCCCGGCCTGTCTGCAGCCCGACCCCGGGACTTGGGAGCACTTGGGCAGCTGCAGGCTTATGTCGAGTGTTGGTCCAGCAGGATCCATCCTCATCCACAGCTGATGGGTGCCCCGGCATTTGTAGCTCCTACTGCACCTGCCTGCTCCTCCCCGGCCTGGGAAACAGGAGGGGGGAAGAACCATTTTCTTGCCAAGCAGCAGCATCTGGCCACAGTCCTGGGGGTGAATCCATGCCCCGTGGCATGAATGAGATGACATGGCCTGGGCTGCAGTCACAGAGCAGGGGCCAGTCCTGGTGTGGGCGAGCAGCTGGGGGCTGTGGGTGCTGAACTCCCTGCCCCGTGCACTGGACCAAGGCCGAGGGCAGAGCTGGTCCCTGCCACCACCAGAAGGAAAATGTGAAGGAAATCGGGGAATGACTGAGATTTTCCTTACGAACCTACTTTAGCTGCCCAGCCTGTACCACCGCCACTGCTGTCCCCACCAAGCGACGGCAGGACAGTGTCATCACACCCTTCCCCTGTTTCTCTTCCACAAAACTTGACCCAAAGTGGGACATTTTGGGGACAACCTAGTTGAGGTCACACTGATGCTCATAATCCCGGTAGCCCCCACCAGAATCTGAATAGAAATGGAAACAACAGGGTGGCCGGAACCCCAGGGACCCCCTTGACAAGTCCCCAGGGGTCTTCACTTTGGGTCAGGTGCCACCTGCCCAGTTGTGCCCACTTGCCCTGGAATCACAGCTTCTATTTTATGTCTCCATTGCAGCAAATCACCAACCCCCCAAGGACATTGTGGTATCTTGGGTCTCTGACCGCACCATGCCGGAGGATGCTCCCCATCGGAGGATGCTCCTTGATAAGGTCATGCCTGACATGCCTGGTGCAGGGCTCCCATCCAGCCCAGCAGACAGGGGACCTTCCCCATGAGACACCCCCAGGGTCACAGGGGACCCAGCGAGAGGCTGCGTGGCACAATGGGGACATGGGGTGTTGCAGACAGACATGGTGTAAAGGGTAGAGCAAGGGGGTCCCTGAAGAGTCTGTGTGGAGAAACAATGGTGCTGTGTGAGATCCCCCCAGGTCCACCATCCCCATCCTGAAGGGGGAAGGGGAAACCACTCACATGGCTGAATGCAAACCACAGCATTTCTATTTCCCATACTCTAAAACTGGCTGAACAGGCCTGGCTGGTGGCAAGGTATACACACAGCGAGTGCCCTCACCAGAGAAACCGCTGGGGAGGATGCCCCAGCCTTTTGGGAAGCGCAGCGCTCCCAGGCTGCCAGCACCATGGGAAAAGCAGCCCCACCATGTCCCTCATCCCCAGAGCCACACGTGGGGTTCCCAGCAAAGCCACAGCTGGCCGGGAACACCTGGCAGTCGCTGCTTCACACCGCTCTCTCCTATCAAGCAGATGGGGAAACTGAGGCATGGCAAGTGAGGCATGCGAGGGCTGGCAGCAGAGCCCAGGCTGGATCGGAGCAGCGAGAGGGGCACGTTTCCATCCTGGCATGCCTGCAGTGGGTGTCACTCACCACCAAAACGTGGCTCCCTGTGGGGAGGAGCATGGCGGGGGATCAGTGCAGCTCGGGGCAGGGCATGGAGGAGCCTTCCTCCATGCCGAACCCGCCGGAGCCTTGCTGAGCGGGCGGCACTGACTCACTCCTCCCGCAGCCTGACCTAGTTTAAGAGGCACCGTGCAGGTGAGAAAGGCACCATCAGCAGTGCCAGCCAGGAGGCATTTTGCAGCCCAAGTTTTTGCCATGTCAGGCGACGACGGCCTTAGGCCGTCACTTGAGCCACTGCTGGCGTGTCACCAAACCACCCTGGGCTGGGCAATCCCATGCACGACCCAGTGCCTCGCAGGGCAGCACGGGGCAGCCAGGGTAGAAGGCTGGGAGCTGTGCTCTGTATACGCAAGCTCAACCAGGCACGAAGCGGGCTCAGAAGAGCTCTGTGGGTCTGTGCCCAGTGGCAGGTTGGTGGCTGGGTCTCCCCAGCCCAAGCTGGATGGTCCCGCTCGTCCCAGGTGGGAGCGCAGGGAGGGGCCCGGGGTCGGAGCATCACTCCTAGCCATCGGCGCCCACCCACTTACCTGCACTGCCATCCCCCAGCGCCTGCCTGCTGCCCTCCACCAGCTGCCTCATCCTCTCCCTCGAGACCTTCAGGTACTTGTCGCAGTTGCACACCTGGAGGAAGAGAGAGTGGGAGGTTGGTGAGATGGCAGCCATGCTCCCCGGGTATCTCCTGCCTGCCTGGAGCACACAGCCACACACTGGGCACCCCCAGCAGAGGCTGGGCAGTCCCCTGTCGCATGCATCATGCAGAGGGAAACTGAGGCAAGGCATGTCCCACTGAGAAGAGGGTGGCAGAATGGCAGCAGGCACAAATTTGGGGGTTCACAAGCCACAAGAACCTCCTCTCCAGAGGCATTCCATCTTTACAGTTCTTAGCCACACCTTCATGCCAGGCTGCTGGTACTGCTGCCCACCCCCCCAGCAGACCTCACCCCCCAGCCCTACACGATGCCAGAGAACACCAGAAACTGAGGTTGCCTTAAAACATCAAGCAGACACCCAAAGTTTGAGCTGTGGCTTCAAGATTTGTTCTCTCTTGTCTCACAGAAGCTATGGAGGATGGCCATGGACCCTGAGACATGCTGGGGTCTCAACCAGCTGTGCTTGGCCTGGCTCTGCCACAGCACCGTGAGGGCCGATTCTCATTTTCTAACCCCACCTTTCGTTTGCCTAAATGCACCCAGAGAGGTGTCCAAGTGCCTGCACACACCGGGTGCCAGCCCTTAGGGAACCAAACCCCTCAAGGAGCTCCCCAAACCCCACTGCCGAGGAGCATCCGCAGGCGGCTGCTTGCCCAGAAGCAATTGGCACTAAATCTCCCTGGGAGCACCGCAGCCGGCTCCCTGACAGCTTTGCTTTCCTCTCCCCCTTCCTGCTTGGACAGGAGCTGGGTTCTGGGATGTGCCGCAACACCTTTCATCAGCTATTTGTTTTTAGGGGCTGTTTTCTGCTTGCAGAGCATTTCGAGCACACTGCACCAAAGACAAGCAGGGAGAGAGGTGCATAACTTCACCGACCAGAACAAGTTCCCTGCCTGGGGCTTTGCTCCAAAGCCTGTTGAAACCAGAAATGTTTTTCCACCTCCTGACGGGGCACTGGCGCGGGCCCGCGGCAGCTCTGCCGGTTTGTGGCGTGCTGGCTGGAGCAGCACTGGGGTCACGGCGAGGTGCAATATGCCCCTTCTTCCCACACAGCTGCCTGAAGGAGGATGGGGGAGGATGATTTGTTTGAAAATGAGCTTGCCACCATGTCCCGGCTCTGCTCTGCAGCAGGAGGAGGTTATTTCCACCAGCAGCCTCCACAAAACCAGTACACGCTCCCCAGCCCGGGCATTATTTGGCCATAAAAGGATGCCCAGGCTTAGGTCCTTGAAGCCGTGCTTCTCCAGCCCCACAGAGCAGCAGCACAGACAGACAGAGATGGACAAGGTGCAATCTTGAAAGCACCCAAATGCCGTGGAAGCCGCTCCACCACTTTTAAAAAGGATTTTTGCAGCAATCCCTTGATCTTCACAGCAAGCATCAGACAACTGCTACTCGTGCAAACGTGAGTCAGACCCCTGCACGCTGCTCCGGCTCACCAGCCCGTCTCCTCCTCGCTCATGCTGGGGCAAGCCACAAGCACTGGTGCTGTGGGGGGCTGAGCATGCCTTCCCTGCCCTGCGCAGGGCAAAGCACCCTCCTCACTCTCATGTTCAAACCCAGGGAAATGAAACTGGGTGAAACCCCAAGGAAACAGAAAGATGATCTTATTTGAGTGAACCTGAATTTGTGCGGAGCCAGAGCAGCCGCTGGAGTTATCCGATCAGAAAGGAGACGCCACTTTGGAGTTCACTGCCAGCCTTACGCGAGGGAGGGTTACACTGCAACCCGTGGAGGCCACCCGATACCATCAGATCAGATCTGTTCTCCTCAGGCTTCAGCTGTCTGGACTAAGGAGGACTGGAACTCACTGGCTCCTTTTCACACCTTAGCCTCCCCTTCTCTCAGCTCTCTACAGGCTCAGCTGTGCCTGCGGCAGCAGCGCATCATCAGCTGGGTCAGATCCATCCTGAAAGATGGCTGAGAAAAAGGGAAGAGAAGCACGGATGGATCCAGGGATGAGCAGGGAAGGAGACAGACAGGCTCTTTCTTTTAGGGCGCGTGTCACCCTCAGCTGTGGGACAGACCCCGATACCGCTGCCCAGCGGAGCTGTGTTCCCACCCCTGCCAGCTCTGATGGTGGAGTCAGTGCTGATGCTGCAGGATGGGACGGTCTTTTTGAGACTCAAGAACATCCCAGCCTGCACAGGCTGGACCTGGAGCCACTGATGTCACCACCCCGGCAGGCACCCAAAGCTCTCGTGTGGCTCACAGGGTGCCTGCTGGGATTTGTGCGATTGCAACAGGCAGGCAGAGGTGATGGGCAGCTCCCAGGGATGTGTGCCAAGCTGTGGCTGGGCTGGCCCCACTCCTCTGAGACAGTGACAACAGGGTAAGGGGCTGCATGCTGGAGAAGGGAGTTGAGCCTGGCAGTGGGAGAGACGTGGGATGGCACCTCCTGGGCACACAGGCAGCACCAGCTGCACCAGGTGTACCAGGTGCATGGGGTGTCAGAGGCTCCCAGAGAGGTCCCAAACCACCCGGCCATTGAGCTGCCACCCAGGATGGGCACGGTGGGGGCCCAAGGGGCAAACAGCACCCTCCTCCCCAGCCCTCCCTGCCAGGCATGGACATGCACCCTGTGTGGGCATGGGCTCATCTCCCCTCCATCACAAACACCTAATCCACCTTAACGCCCAGCCTTGGAAGTTTGGAGCATGCCATGGTGTTTGGGCAGCAGTGCCAACATGCTGTGCATGGGCTCCTGGCTCCTGCTTGGGTGCACGGAGCGACCTCGGGCAAATTCCTCTGCTTCTCTAAAATTCATTACTGTTGTAAAGTAGGGGCAATCCACTTCCCTGGGCCAGATATGCCCCGGCAGCCCAGGGGCAGCCTGGCATTTCCCACTCGCCCAGGGCTGCCAGGCGCTTGCCGTGAGGCTCTGTGCCCCACACCATCTCCCCAGCCTCCAGGGCTTAGCCACCTTCAGCTTCCCAAAAACATGGGGCAGGCTCAGGAGCCAGATAAGCCACTTAGCAGCAGTGCCAATTAGCTGTAATAAAAAATTGCAATTAATATTTTTTAATACCTTGCCAAAATGAGCCAGAAGAGATGAAGTGAGCAGGGCAGTCTGTCACCTCAATAAGGCTGCGCTGAGTGGCTGCTGTGCAGGGGCCAGTGGTAGCCTTGGGCTCAATGCTCGGCCTGGAGACACAGCTCCCTGCAGCCTTCTGCATCTCAGCGTCACTGCCTGGGGATGCAGCGCAGTTTTTTGTGGGGGTCTTGCTTTTCTTTTAAGGGTAGGGATGTGGGGACCCTCTCTGCTGGGGGAGGAATGGGTTTTTCCTCCTTGGGAAGGTTTTGTTTCACCAGATCCATCATGGCAGGATTAGTCGTGGACCCCATGAAGTGGGGTGGCTGTAAGGCCAAAAATCTTTGTGGCAGTGAGACAGCAGGACATGGCAGCACCCCAGAACACTGTCTGGGGGGTGCAACCACTGCGAGCAGGGGGTTACAACCCGACAGTGAAGGCTTTGGCTTCTCCCCCACAACATCTTGGGGTCCCCCCCAGCCCCTGTGCCCAGCTCAGGGTGGGGGTGGCAGCTTCTGCCCCACTCCCCAGCCCTGCCCTGGGGACAATGTGCCGAGCGGGCTGAGCCGCAGGTTCTCTGCTCACGCCATCCTGCCTGTCCACGTGGCCGGTGTAAGTGCTGGGCCATGGGGGAGAAAAGGGGTGAGTTCGGCTTGGGAGAAGGGGGCCAGGTAGTTGCAGCCCTCACAGACCTCATAGCACTGCCCGGGCTGCTGACACTCGTGCTCCTGCCGCATGCTGGGGTGCCCCGGTGCCCCTGAGGGCTGCGGGTCGCAGGGCAGCAGCGGGCACACCTCGGAGGAGGAGCAGTGCTGCCTTTCTCACGCTAGGGCAGCCCTTGCCAGCACACGCTTAGTCACTGGTAAATCCCAGCCTAGATCTGCTCTGCCCTCTGTGAAATGGATCTTGGCTGCACCCCCGCTGAAGCAATCCTGGCGCTCGGGAGCCATGGCGGGTGCGCTTTCCCACGGCAGCCCGGCTTCCAGCACCCCGTGTGAATCAGCTCCTTCCCGGGCAGGTGCCGGGTGCCCCCGCACAGCACACGTGCAGCCGGCCAGGCAAAGCCAGGCGAGTGCATCCCCGCTCCGATCCCCCCGTTGTGCTGGCTGCCCGCTCAGCAGGAGGGCCGACGGGGACGGTGCCGAATTCAGGCTCTCTGGGCAGGTGGGGATGGCTGTGACATGTTCCCCTGCCTCTCCAGGCCCTGTTCGCCATGTCCATGTCAAGGATGAGGAGCAGGTGCGACCCATCTTAGATGAAGCTCTGGTCCTCACTGCAGTGCCTCACTGCTGTCCCCTCTCCCTGCGCCGATCTGGACATCCTGACTGAGGTGCCGCACCCCGATGTTGGGCACCATCACACCTGCACCTGTATGCTCCTGCCCTGGGACCTCGTGCCAGCATCCATCGCACCCAGAGGAACACTCTGCAGCCCAGCCTGCTCTGTGATGTCACCACCAAGATCTGTGACACAGGGATTAGAAGGAGTGATGTCATTGAACCAGGACTGTGATGTCATGTCTCACTGTGATGTCACAGCAGGAGAGCTGGCAGGGATCTCTGTGCTGCTGTGGTCCCTGAGCCTGACGAGGTGGCTTGTCCCCAGCTCCAGCAGCCGGAGCCACCCTGGCCGAGCAGGCAGCTGCCGCGCAGTGAGGCTCTCCCTGTCTGTGCAGCCGAGGAGGACAAGGCAGGTGAAATGTCCTTTTGCAATACTGGCAGCCTGTCCGGTGGCTTGTTTTTGTTTAGGACGATCCCTGCCTCTCCCAGCCCTACTGGGTGGGGATTTCACCAGCAGTGACGCACGAACCTCCCGGGACTCGAGGGACTGGATGCTTCAGCCTGAAGCTCCGGGGCCATCTCAGCATCCCATCCCCTTTCTGGGCCTCCACCCAGGAAGTTGAGAAGCTTGAAGAAAACTGTCCAGCAGACAACAGCATCCAAACTTTCTGGACTCAAAAAGTGCCCTGGGAGCCAGTATGAGTTTGGCCGAAGATGGTGGCATGAGCTCACCTGGGGTCCATAGGCTGGTGCCCAACACACGTGGAAGATGAGCAGTTCAGATGGCACCGGAGTCAGTTTATCTGCTTCCTTTGATACCCTGGAGAACTGCATCTCCAAAGTGCTCTGAGAGTCACCTTGGTGATGCTGAGCTCTGCCCAGAGGAGCAGTTCCCAAAATGGTCCCTGGGCTCGCAGGGCTCCTTCCATCTGCTCTGCTGAAGAAATGTCATGGGCCAACGTCACTAAGGGATCTCCTTGGCAAGGGTTTTACTGGTGAGATGCAACCCTCTGCCTGGAGAGCTTCTGGCTTGGGAAATCCTCAGTATATCAAAATCAGCTGTAAAGGACAACAGTGTCCTGTGTGAACTCTTTGGGGCAATTCAGGGCAGCTCATGTCAGGACAATTCCTTGGGCGTCTTCTGCTTGACATATCACAAGACTATTCAACAGCCACCTGGAGTGATATCTCTTTTCCTACTCACCGCCTACCCTCTTCCCTTTCTTTCTTTCTTTCCCTCTCTCCGAGATGGATATCATCTGGTGAAAGGGCCACTCCTCCGGATGGAGGTTGCAACTCTCATTTTGGTTGTGAAAGCACAGTCCTTGAGCATCCAAGAGTTTCTTTCAGGCACTTATCAAGACTAGAAACCTTTCCAGAACAGACATGCAGGATGCTCAGGCTCAGCCAGCCATCTCCCCAGCACAGGTTGCCTATGTGCAGCCTCCAAGCCCAGGAGTTACAGATAGACCGATCTGCCTCCAGCAGACCTCCTGCCCATCACCCAAAGCAGAGACCGCCCAGCAAGGAGGGAGATGGTGGGAAAGACAGTGAAAGAAAACCAGGTAACAACCTGGCAAATTCCAAACACAAGTCAGGAGTTGATCATGCTCATCTGCCTACATGTATATTTTTGCACGCTTTTCCCAAGTCTCCAGCTCCTCCTTGCTGCACTCACAGCTTTGACCTTCAGACACTCTCCTCTACAGCAACACTGTGGGCCAGATTCCTCTCTGTCCTGCAGCGCCTTCAAGGTCCTTGTACAAAGAGCAGAAACCTCAGCAATTCCACCTGTCAGAGCTTCCCACACCCTGTGGGTGCAAAGGCCACCTCTAGGTGCAGAGCAGCAGTGAGCCAGGCCCCTGGGACAGCCGCATCTCCAAGGGGATTTTCAGAAAGCAGCTGGCCGGGCTGTTTCCCTTCCCCTTTATTCCAAGAGCTTTTCTCATTGACATTCTTATCACCAGTACCTGGTTATCCTAAAGGTGCATATTGCTGCTCCTGCTCTGTTACAAATAGTCTAACATCTGTCCTTGGGTACCAGCAAACCCACCCAAGCAGCAGATGAGATGCACTGGTGTGTTAGCCTGGTCATTCCAGGGAGCAATGGCTCTTGGTGCACACAACAGTCTTGAGTGGCCACTAAAACCTGGGCAGCCCTGTCTGCCAACAGCACAGTGAGAGCCGCGCTGGGAGATGGACCGTGATGGTCCCACATGGAAATGCAGCCTGTGCATCCTCCACCAGACCTGCCTGCACAATGAGCACTGGTAATTTTATGGCCATCCAAGCTAAGTAACATGCTGCTGGTGGAAATACGGGGCTGCCGGTGGGTTCCTGGCATAGTACAGGGGCATTTTGGTTCACAAAGAGGGAAGGGCTTTGTTTATTGAATCATTAACATCACTTCCCTCATCACCAGCCAGGTACTCTGAGAGGTCTCTTAGGCAAGTGCTGACCTAGCCCAACCTTGCTAAGCTGGTAAGATGACATGGGATCCCATGCCAGCCTGGTACTGCGTTCCCACTGCTTTCTCTGCTCCCGCTTTGCTATTAGTCATCCATTTCTGGAAGGTTTCTCATGCATAATAAAGTGTTTCAACACTTGCATAAGCCAGCTCTTCTCATCAGGAGTGACCCGCTGCATTTCCCAACGCTTTCCCTAGGCAGTCCTTCCGACTGCCACAAAATACAGAGTTAAAACATGAAGTTTTCTATCCCCCTTGGAGGCAAAAGGTGTGGGAAATCGAACAGATAAGAATGCCTTTAATTAGTATCATTTGCATAAGCTCTGGGAAAGGCTCACCTGACAGCTAGAAGAGCCTTGCTTGTCTGGGAGCACGAACCACGGGCGCTGAAACTGGCAAATTAGCGGAGTTCCTCTGCTGACAAGATTGGGAGACAGCAAGAACGGGAGGTCAGAGGTGATGGAGCCCCGGAGGCTCCGCAGGCACCCCAGCTCCCGCTGCCTCCCTTTCAGGGCACCCCAGCTCCTGTGGCCTCCTTGTCAGAACATCCCCCTCTCCATTTTCACCTGCCAGTTTGCAGCTGCTCCAAGCGAGAGAAAAGATGATTTTGGGGTTGGGGGGTCTGTCAGCTCCCCTGGAGAAGGGCAAGGATGGGAGGAGAGGAGAAGCACAAGCACATCCCCGGATAATGCGTGGAGGCTGCCAGAGCAGGCTCAACATCCAGCAGGGACGGGACCAGGGGTTTGTGATCTCTGTTTCTTGTTCCTCTCGGCACACACGTGCTCCCTCAAGTGCCGCGCAGATGGCTGCAGGTCCCTAACCACAAACCCCATCCCGCTGCCACCTCGCCATCATGCTGCCTTGAGTAGTCGGCGCCTAATTGTCAGCGACACCGAAAGCCCTTTTTGGTACCTCAAGGCCTTTGCAGTGATGAGAATCTCACCCGACATTACACCTAAACCCACATGCAAAGCTGAATTTCCCAGGGGAAAAAAAAGATGCTCACCCCCCCTTCCCTGCCATCCCCCTCCCACCCTGGGTCCCTCTGTCTCCTACAGCTGCCTTTCAGCCATCTCAAGTCTCACTTGCTCACTTTTCTTCCCAGCTGGGCTGTGAGCTGCTGAGGTGGGGGCTGAGCCCCTCCAAAAAGCTGGAGCTGCCACAGCACCCTTGACCCAACCTTCACCATAGCCGCAAGCCCTGTTTATACAGCACCCAGCACGGCAGGGTGCTGCTCCAGGACAGGCTCCCAGCGCTTACAAGTTTAATAACAAAGCCAAACTAGTAATAACTGCCATATAATGAGGTTACGCAGCATCCCCGAAGCCTCTGTTTTAGGGTGAGCTCTGTGCCAGGAGCTGCTGGGGGCCGGTGGGCAAACTGTCCCTTCTCACCCTCCTCCCTGCCTGACCGCTGGTGCCTCTGTTTCTCCAGCCCTATGCCAGCACGCTGCCTTCCTGCCTGCAAAAATGTGCTTTATATCCACCTCTGGGGCGAGAGTTAACTCCTCCTGGGTGTGCAAACCTGCACCATGCGGCTCCAGGGCACACACTTCCTGCACCAGTCTGCTCCCGAGTCATCCCAGGGGACCCTGCACCACGGCAGGAGAAGGGTTAACTTGCCCAGCTCCCTGCAGTGCGGCTCATTGCTACTCTCTTCATCAAGCTACTGAGTTTTATCCAGTTGGAGGTGAGAGCTCAGCTCTTGGCCAGAGGATGTTGGAGGTTGGTGAATGTGAGGGCTGGAAAAACCAATCCAACCTGAGCTCTGAAAGTGCTGGAAAGAGAGCGAGGGTCCATGTCCCACCAGCTCATATTTGAAAGGGTCTCACCCAAAAACTAAAATGCAGATGGAAATCTGGCTACCAAGCATCCCCTAGACCTTCAGGAGCATCACACTTTTGCACCAGAAATGGAAAGGGTCACAGAGATACATTTTCTGACTGTGACAGAGTGCTGGAAACTGCAAAGGACCAAAGCTTTGCTTTCTAGAGTCCAACACTCAGATCATTAACACTCAGGCACGGGCACTGCTCTTTGTTACCCAAATGCACGTTGGCCATGTTGGAAGCTGAATTTCCTGCCTGACCCAGGTCCCATGAAACCCCAGTGCAGCATGCAAAGCCTCAGCTCTGCTGCTGCACCTTCCTCCTGGCTGAACATGCAGCCGTACCCGGGGCTCCATCCTCCACTCCCGGTGCTGGACAAGCTTTAGGGAATGATCTTTATTATATATTAAGACAACAGCTGCCCTTATTCCTGTTCCTTCTGGCTTTCCCTGGCAGCTGCCCCTCCTCTGGTTGAGGTCCTGGGACCATCTATATAATGTATGTCAGAGAATTTCTCTCCTTGCCCCTATACTGAGCCCTTGAAGCTGTGTCTGGCTGGAAGCTGTGCCCCCAAAGCTCTCTGCTTTTCCCCAGAGCAGTTTTCAGCTCTATACAAGTGGCTGAGGCCACCCTGGGCCAGGTGGCTGCATGGCTCTGATCTTCTATGGCCATCTGGTTCACAGGCATCCTCACCTGCATCCCCCCTGCCTCCTCCTCTGCCCTCCCTGGGGAGTCCTGGGGGTGACACGGGCTGGTGCCCCCAGGACGGCGCAGTGGCTGAGAGTGGTGCGGGTGCGCAGGCAGAGGCAGAATTGGGTGTTGATGCAGTGGCCGGGGAAGTTGGGCTCATGTTTCAGCTTCTATTTTTATCTGGGAACCCAAGCCTGCCCACGGTGCAGTGCGGAGGCCCCCGGGGGACGCGCTGGCTTCCCCAGCTGGAGCCAGATACCATCTGCGCGCTGCCTGCCTTTCCCTGTTGGTGTGCCAGACCTCCTGGTAGAGGGCAGCGTCTTCTGAGGCATCGGCACATCCTGCCCACACCTCTGCCTGGTCCATGGTGTGGTGTGGCGGGAAAGAAGGAGCTGGGTAGCAGAGCCACATCCTCCAGGCACTTATCTCTGCAGGCCAGGCTCTCCTCTCCTCCAGCCACGCTGAGGCTGGGAACACTTCATCACAGCTAACCCACCGCAGACACAGAGCAGCCCTCTCGCATCATGCCACCACCTGGGTCAGTGGCCAGATGCAGGTGTCCCTTCTCAAGCCTGGCCTTAAATCTGTGCCGCAGGGGTAGGACTGGTCCAGGAGGGCTAGGATTCACCCCACTCTGCTCAGAAGCAGCAGTTGAAGCTCAGCAGGATGAGCTTCGCCTCAGGTGGCAGCATTGTGGGAAGGACGTGGTGCCACCCTGGCTCAGCACCCAGGGGTAACCCCTACAGTCCCCCCCTGCATACTGCTCTGTGGGAGTCATGCCTGAGACTGTAGGGCTGCACCAGACCCATCACTTTTTATTTACTAAAGCAAAAAATTGATTTAGTGGACATAGCTGCATAAAAATGGAAACTTGAGCAGCTCGAGCCCAAGAAGCTTGTGTAGCCTGCAGGTTGTCCAGGGCAGAGACTGCCTTTACTGGCCCAAGAGCAGGCTCCCCAGCACAGTAACATGATTTTGGAGCCTGGCCCCTTGTCCTGGGCAATCACAGTAAGCATCCGGGCAAAGCTGGGAGGAGGTGAGACCCGCCCCCCCCTCACCCGCCAGGCAGCGCCTGCTGCTTTAATTGAGGCGAGAATAGAAGCTGCAGCAGAAAACGGGAATATAAAAAAAAAAAAAAAAAGCGTGAGAAAGGAAATCTGAGCAAGGCCTGGAGCAATCTAACCAATCCAGCGGAAACAATAGCCCAGGAAGAAAAACCAGTTCCTACACATAAGGTAGAATAGGCTGGGAACGGGCTGGAGGAGGGGCAGGGAAGGCTCACCCCATGCGCTCCCAGCCTGCAGAACAAGATGGGCATTATGAGGCTGCGGCTGCCCGGGGCACGGTGCCCCCTTTCCCAAGGGCTCCGGGCAGCCGGGGAGGATGCCTGCCCAGTCGGGCCAGTCTGCTGCCTGCACTGCTGCCTGTGCTGCTGCCCGCACTGCTGCCTGTGCTGCTGCCCAGCGCGGCCAGGGCCCAGGCTGCCTCGACGTAGCGGGTTTGGGGGGAAAACCCCCTAGCTCTGGGCGTGTGTCCTGCAGCCGGGCTGGGCTGTCACCTACCCCACAGGGACGGACAGAGCAAGGCACAGCAGTTTTCTTCCAGTCTGTGTTTCGCAGGGCTCAGCCCCGGGATGGGCTCAGCACCCAGGCTGAGCTGGGCTGGGCTTATCACTTGAACTGGGCTCAGCACACACCTGGGCTCAGCATCCGGGCTGGGCTCAGCAACTGGCCTGAGGTTAGACCTGAGGATGGGATTAGACCCCTGGCTGGGATTAGCCCCCATCCTGAGATTAGCCCCCAGGCTGCGCTCACTCCCAGGCAGAGCTCACTCCCATGCTGGGTTCACTCCCAGGCAGGAGCTCACCCCCAGGCTGGGCTCATCCCCAGGCTAAACTCACCCCCAGGCTGGGCTCAAAGGGCAGCAGAGCCGGGCTGTGCCACCAGCCCGGCTCCTTGGGGCCGAGCGTGGGTGCCTGTTGGGGAGGCAGCTGCTGCCAGCTTGGCCATGGCAGGGGAGGAAGGGAACACAGTATTTTACAGAGGTAACAAACCATTCGCAGCACCCGCCCGTGGGCCGGCATGGGCCTGCCTGGCCATCCCACTGCAAACGTGGCCCCTTGGGGAAATGGCCATAGACGGACCTTCTCACCTTCCCAGATCCCACCTGCAGGAGGTCTGTCTGTTCCTCCTGGGCAGCACACCCTGGTAGGCAAACCCTTGGGCTGCAGAATGGATTGGTTGAAGGTGGGGAAAGCCTGAGTATATAAACTAGCTCCAGTATGGTCCAGCGTCTAGCCCCCTGCCCTGGACACAACCATGGGTGCTGGATCTGTCCCCTCGGCTGCGTGGCAGCAGTTGGGACGTGGCCAGGGGGTTGTGCTCCCCACAGCCAAGAGGGCTGGATACTTTCATTTTGAAGCAGAAGCTTAAATTCTGCTAAAATCAAAACCACCGTCACGCTCCGCACCATGAGCTGCAGGGACTTTCCTGCACCTGAGGATTTCAATTCCCTTCAGCCCTGGCTCTGCAGACGACTCAGGCTGCCCCCAGACCTGCTCCCCACGGCCTCTCTCCCTGGGGAAAAGCCACAGCCCTGCAGCGGGCTGAGCTGGATCCGTCCTCCCACCCCTCCGTCGTGCGGCACAGCTGGGGGGGAGAAGGCAAGGCTCCCTGCCAGCCTGCACTCCGCCTGCCACGAGCCAAACAGTTCTCAGCACCCTCCAAATACCTCCCTGCACACCCCAGCGGGGCCGGGGGCAGCAGCCTGGTGAGGAGGCAGTGGCTCCCTGCTTGCACTGGGACTTGGCCTCGCTTGGTGTGCACAGGAGGAGTCAAAGAGAGGGAGGGCAAAGCTGTTCCCAGCACATTTTTCTGCTTTGACACACTTGCGAACCCTTCGAGTGCTGCAGCTGGGTTCCCAGCACCCCGCATCAGCTCTCCAGCCTGCACCCTTCTGCCAGTGGCACACGGGGCTCCAGATTCCCCAAATACCTGGCAGGGAGCAGCACAGGATGACTGTGCAGGGCACGCAGAGGTTTTTGGGCTCAAGTCACAGGCAAGGGTGTCTCGCCAGCCCTGACGCGTGGAGCAGTAAAAGCTGCCCCAGGGTCCCACGCATGCCCGTCTCAGCACTTAATGAGGTCTTGCAACTGGTTCAGGCTCCCAGTGCTGCCAGTCAGGAGCCTGTAAAAATCAGCTGTGGTGCAATGTCCTGGGCATGCGTCAAGATGAGCCCCAGACCCCCCAACATCCAAAGCCAGCCTTTAGTTTAATAAAGAAAAAAAAAGCTCCCAAGGCAGAGATACCACATTTCCAACACCGCAGGGCCCCTCGGGCAGCTCGCCAGCAGCCTGACAGAGGGACGCATTTTGCATCTTGGTTTGCATGTTACCATCCTGTCCTGGTTTCAGCTGGGATAGAATTAACTGTCTTCCTAGTAGCTGGTGCAGTGCTATGTTTTGAGTTCAGTATGTGAAGAATGCTGATAACACTGATGTTTTCAGTTGTTGCTCAGTAGTGTTTAGACTATAGTTAAGGATTTTTCAGCTTCTCATGCCCAGCCAGGGCACCTGACCCAAACTGGCCAACGGTGTATTCCATACCATGTGGCGTCCCATCTAGTTTAGGAACTGGGAAGGGGGGGGCAGGGAATCGCTGCTCGGGGACTGGCTGGGTGTCGGTCGGCGGGTGGTGAGCAATTGCCCTGCGCATCATTTGTACATTTCAATCCTTTTATTACTACTGTTGTCATTATATTAGTGTTATCATTATCATTATTAGTTTCTTCTTTTCTGTTCTATTAAACTGTTCTTATCTCAACCCAGGAGTTTTACTTCTTTTCCTGATTTTCTCCCCCATCCCACTGGATGGGGGGGGAGTGAGTGAGCGGCTGTGTGGTGTTTAGTTGCTGGCTGGGGTTAAACCACGACACATCCACCAAGTCCAGGAGAAACCCAAGCAGGAACGGTGCTCGCACAGCCCATTGCCACACATGGCTGCATGACCCACATGGCAGCAGAGCTGGGACCTGAGATGGCCCCTTCCCCAGCAGGGCAGGACCGTGGGTGGCAGAACCCCATGCCCAGCTGACCTGACAGGATCAGCTCCTCCTCCTCACTCTGAGTGAAGATGCTGAAAGGCCAGCAGCATCCTTGGCAGCCTGGGAAGGGAGATCCCGGAGGACTTGGGAGGCTCTGGATACTTGCTGCCTCAGCGCAGCGGTGCTTTGCTCCTGCCTCTGCTTTGGAGGGTCCCCTGCAGAGTGGCTGCTCCCCTCGCCTGGGCAGCACCAACCCCCTGATGGAGGAGGCTTTGTCTTCTACTCCCACCACCTCCCACCTGGTCACCCCATTCCCACGACCTCCAGTATGATCAACCCACTCTCATCACCTCCACAATATCCACCTTCAGTCTGGTCACCCCACACCAACCAGACCCACATCCATCAGCTCCACTCCCATCACCTCCAGTATAGTCTCCCCACTCCCATCACCCCCACACCTATCACCCCCACTCCAACCAATTCCACATGCATTCAACACCAAGCTCTTCCCTGCCCTCTCATTTCCCTTGTGCTCTGCCTTTCCGCCTTGCAGGCATTTCTGGCTCGATGCTCTCCAGTTCATTCACTTCTCGCTCACGTGTTCACTCCAGGCTCTCTTGCTCTGCCAATACCCACCCTGCATCCCAATGCCAAGACCATTTCCCTGCGTAACCTTCTTAGAGCTTGTCACCAGCCACTCCACAGAGAAGTCACTTTTCCCTTCAGCCCCCTTCCAAGTCACATTGTGACTCCTAACAGCCTTCTCCTCTTGGATTTAGCAAAACCCATCCAATCCTTTTGGTTCATTCTCTTTTTTCCCCCAACCAAATGGTTTGCAACATTTGTTTTTTTACTTCTGGGGGACAGCTGAGCAGGCAGCAGCCTTCCAGCGGCCCCGTAAGACTAAACCCAAACCTGTGCCCTGTGCTTCCGCTGAGCCCTACATCAAAAAGCCATGATGAGCAGAGACAGCTCATGAGCAAACCCATTTCTGTCACACCCAGTGACAGTGATGAGAAGAGGAGCAAAGCTCTGACAGCATCTCGGCAGAGAACCCCCCAGCCCAGGGCTCCCCAGAACTCCAACTCCAGCCCAGAGTTGCAGCCCTGCAGGGCTCAGGCAGTGGCAAACACCCAAGCATGCAGACGGAAAATGGCTGAAAGCAGATTTGACATTTTGCAGAATAGAAGGGGAAGGAGTGATGCTGGGGACGGCGGGGAAATAACCTCCCACAAGGCTCCCGCTGGCAGCGGAGGTTTCCATCCTGCCTCTCAGCTCTCTGTGATGCTTGACAGGTCATACCCTGGACGTGTTTGCCACAAGATTGTGCACCCAGGACCCCAAGCCCACTGAGGTGGTGATGTGTTCCTGGTACGCTGCTCCTGCTGCAGCTATCTGCAGCCACCAGCCTCCCTGGCCAGGCTGGCTGCACTGCTGGTGCTGGAGGAGGGCACACGGCTCCCCTGCTCAGCCTTCACCACTCAGGCTGTGGGCTGAGGACAGATGATGTCCCCAGAAGAGGGGACAGAGATTTATCCTGACCTCTTCGGGCAAGCTATGACAGCAGCCCAAGAGCCCGGTGAGAGCCTCACACAGAGACTGGCACCATCTCTCACCTTGGGGTGGTCCCCGTGAGCATGGGACTGCTCCAGAAACCATCACCCCCTGGGCACAAAAGAGGTAGGGAAGGAAATGGGCATGAAGGCCAGATCCTCTCTGGCAGGGTACCAAAGGGCTGCACAGCCCTTGCTTGGCCAAGGAAGACTCTGGGAATGAGCTGTGGCTCAGCACGTGCTGCAGGGCTGGCAGGGAGCATGCAGACCTCGCACCCAGAGCCCTCCTGATGAGTGTCACCCCCGAACCCAGTCTGTCCCCTCCTGGGCATGCTGTTATCACCAGATGGGCAAGGTGGACCGCGGCCAGACGGGCAGGGGGATGGCTACATGTGAGGCAACATGTGTCACAACATGGCCAGACTCAGCGGGTCGCTGCCCAACATCTCTAGGGGCTGTCAGGAGGGCTCCCATGGGGCAGCCAGCTGCCCTGGGGTGGTGGGCAGTGGGCAGGGGCTTGGTTGCAGACAGCATACAGGCAGCTGGTGAGAAGGGGGAGCGCTCGGAGGGTGCAGGCAGCCCCTGCCTGCAGACCCCCATGGTGCAGTGGGTTTGTTTGCATGGCGTATTGCTGCAGGTGTGCCAGGAGCTGGCAGCCACCCCGGTGTGCCACAGCCTGGCCAAATGTGGTTTCTCGCTGGCATGCAGCCGCCATGCTGGCAGCAGCCACCTTCCCCGGGGTGCTCACACCCTCCCCGGGGTGCTTGGTGGAGCCGGGGCCCCTGTGGCAGCTCTGTCTTCAGGCTCTGCCCTCCCAGCTGGGATGCCCTTGGGCTGGATGCTGCTCGCTCCCACAGGGCTGGGCACTTCGCATGCGCTGTGGGCTTATCCACGCACCCCAGTACCTGCTGGCAGCTGCCTGTTGTGGGCAGCCAGCAGGACCCTGTCTGCGTGTCCATGGTGCCCAGCACCCCATGGAGGGTGGAGCTGCTCAGCAGCTCTGGACAATGAAACTGTGACCTTATCTTGAGCAGAGCCTGCCATGACCCAGGACTGGGTTGCTGCTCCTGAGAGGGGGGCTTCAGGAGCACAACAGAGTGAGGGGCTCCTATTTCCCCTTTGTTTTGCTTGGTCACCATCCCCAGGTGGGACAGGAGGGACACTGCACACTCCACCCTGGTGGGAAGCCGCTGGTGGGAAGCCCTTATGGGCTCTGCAGTGGGTGGGGGTGTGGAGATGGAGCAAATATTTGCCCTTGCAAATACAATTGTTGCCATTGCTGTTACAATGAAGTCAGAACATGCTCTCCATCGCAGGTAAATATCTCGCAGCACAGGTGGATTTGCCTCTCTTGAGGTCACTTTATTTCCTGGGTGCCATTGTCACTGTGCTGTCCCCTGGGTCTCTCCTGGTGACTTTTCATTTCCACTCATTGGCAAGAAGAAACGCTCAGCAGCTCCTTGCTCCTGCCCAGAGGAGCCACCTCCAGTGCCGAGTACCCTGGCCCTGTCCTGACTGGCAGCCCTGCAGCTCCCAAAGCCTCTCCAAGAGAAGACACCAGCCCCTTCGAACCCATGCTCAACCCCTTGTTGGGGACAAGGTTGGGGGGAGCCCATCAGCAAACACTTGCCAGCATGAAGGGGCTGCAAGAGCCCAAGAGGGCCAGATCCTTCCCTCACGCCAGCAGTGCTGAAACGCACCCTGGGGTGGTGGGTGGTCTTGCAGGTTCATCCCACATCATGGGCATCTCCACCCCACGTGGGTCCCTAGCCTGGGGCTGGGCACTCCCCCCCTGCCATCAGCAGGGGGAAAAATGCAGAAGCTATGTCTCAGCCTCGGCTGTCCCTCACCGTGGCGTCAGGGCTGCTCTCTGACAGCCCTGCAGATCCCCAGGCAGGGCTTCTTTCCTTGATGCCAGCCCAGACAGGGGTCAACAGTGCTCAGGGGCCCATCTCTCCATTGAGGCAGCAGCTACCCAGATGTTCCATATGTGGAGGACCACCACGACACCAGAGGCCCCAGGCCAGGAGCAGACCTACCTGTGAGCCATCCATCATTCCTAACAGCCTCTGCTGATGGAGCCGCCCAGTTTCCCCAGGCTTTGCTCTCCTCACAGCTGAAGGTCTAACTTGAATCCTCCCTGCTGTGAGTTGAGACTTGGCCTCGTCCTCATGGAGAGCATAAAAATCCCATACTCTTGCCTGCATTAGCTCAAACACATGCCAAGGCTGTTGGGGAGAAAGTGGTTCTCAGTGCAGACCGTGCTCATCTCACAGGGCCACTGGGGCTGGGGGAGCTTCTTGACAAATGGAGCAGCAACAGAGGGGACGATGGTGCTGCTGGTCATACAGCTTGGCCAGGATGTCATCGTGGAAATGGCATGTCCTGCCTGTGAATTTGGTGACAGTTGGTCCCTCTGCACAATCCTCCCAGGCAGCCTGGGATGGTCCCTGCTACAGTTCATCCTCATCACCATGCCTGGAGGAGGAGTGGGAGGTCCCCACAGCTCCTCCATGGCATCACCTGCCAGCCTCTGAGCAAAGACATCAGCCTCTGCCTGCACTGCCTGCACATCTGGAGCAGGACGGAGGAAAATACAGGCAATAGGAGCAATCTTAACACCCAGGATGACGTTCCCAATCCATCCTGCCACCATCCTTCTCTCTGGACAACTCTTGGCAGGGCTGAGACCAAGGCTGGTCACCTCTGGCACCAAAACTGGACCGTTATGGCTGTAGGACACACTGTGAATGAAGGTGCACAGGTCATATGCTGCCACAGGGGCCCCAAACTTACTGAGAAACCTTTGGTAGAACAAGGGTGGAAAAAGCAGTGATTTTGGTGAGGACCAGGCTGGTGCCAAGCACCTTTGGAAGGCTCTCACCATCCGATGCAATGGTTGGCCTCCGTGGTACAGCTGACCCCATGGGGGAGCAGAGCATGAAGGCACATGGCTGGGCTCTGCCACCATTTCCAGCACAGAGGAGCTCACAGGGAGCACCACCTACTTTGAGAACAACCATGTGCATCTCACCTCAAGGGAAAACACCAGCTCTTGCAGGTCTTCTCCAAAACGGTGCCCCAAAAACAGTCTCAGAAAGAAGCCATGCAAGCTGCTGACTGGGACCTACAAGAGGAAAGACCCTGGGAGCAGTCTGGGGGAAGACTCACTGCTGCTGGAGCCAGGAGAAACCCTGGGAGACCTTGTGCAGCGATTCCTCATGTTCCCAGCCCAACACCTCCCAGATGTGCTAACATGACCCCAGTGTGTTGGTGACATGTGAGGTCACTGCGGCGGGACAGGCGTGTTTCTGGGGGGGCTCCCAACACCTCCACATCTTCTCACTGCAGCAGGAAGCCTAGGGAGCTATCTATAGCTTCACATGGTAGTGTCACACAAAAAAAGGTAAAACGGGGTAATAATATAAACATGTGACATTATTTTAGGGTTTTGCTGAAACCAAGGGATTTGCTCTCTACTGTTTCATTGGCCAACTGGAGGAGAGAAAGCTGGGACAGATGGCAGTCCAACCTCACCAAACCTGGTTTTGCTCTTTCGCTGATGAACAGGACATCAGCAGGCAAGTGGCGGCAAAACTTTAATTTCACCCTGCAGAAAAAAATACCTGTGAGTGGAAAATGCTGACAGGCTCTTTTTGGAGGCGAAGTCGGGGAAGGAAGGTGTGTGCTCCATTCCTCGCATTCCTCCCCAGTTCCCTCCGGATGGCAGCCGTGCTCCCCAGGGTCCACCCAGGTGCCCAGGGTGTGATGGAGAGGGCTGAGGATCCTGTCCTGCAGCCTCGCTGGTTCCACCAGCTGGGCAGGGCTGAACATCTTCCCTTCCCAGTGTGGGGGCAGAGGGATGGGACCAAGGTCTGAATCCTGCTGGGGTCTGAGAAATGAAATCTTTGATTTATGTGGGCAGCATCTTCAGAAACACTTGGGTGAGGCTCCCTCACAGGCCAACGCTGTGTCCCCAGGTGCCACCCCACTGAACCCCAGTGTCCTGCCATGGCCGTCACATTGCATCCCTATGGCCACACACCGGTGCCTGCTTCAGAGCAGGGCACCTTGGGCTCATCCGAACATCCAAGTGCAGCTGGTGGAATGTCACCTCCTCCAGACACCTCACACTGTCCCCTCTCCTGCAACACCAACCCGAAAACCAGAGGAAAAGCCATTGCGTGGCTGTGCACTCCCATCCCCGTGCCGTCCTGGCTGCCGGGCGTGGAGCAGTGTTGGCTCCCTCCCGGGCACATGCGTGAGGGCAGCGCGCCAACAGCTAATGGGAAAGTTCAGGGTCGGGGCGAGCCGCGGGGAGAGGCACATAAAGGGCTCATTGTGTGGCAGGTCTCTCTCGGCTGTGCTCATACAGGGCTAGCAGTTCAACAACAAAACGCAGCTCAGAAATATGACAAGACACCTTTTTCCCAGGCTGCTGTTAAACTCTAATTAAACATTTCAGCACACTCAAGCAAGGGAATGTCTGCTTCTCAGGCCCAGGCTATCTCAGCTGGAAAACGTCTCCTCTGGTACAAATGGGCTCGCGCAGGTTGACCCAGAAAGATGCCCCTTGGGCCCATGGATGATGTGAGCCCATGTACCAGGGTGGGCAACCTGCTCCCATCCACCCGCCTTCAGGCCAGCAAGGAGGTCAGGCCAGAGGACAGGTCCGGGCTGGAGCAGCCCAAGAAGGGGCTGTGCAGCCGGGCACACCACGGGCCACACCACCGCCGGCAGCCGCTGGCGCTTCTGCCCACTCCCCGCCGTGGCACCTGGGAGTCCCTGCTCCTGCCGAGGGAGCATGGCCTGGAGAAGCAAGAGGCAGTGTCTGCACCCATGTCAGCCCAGTGCAAAGGAGAGCCAGGCAATAGCTGCTCCATGATAGCCTCAAATCAAGCCTTTACGACCCAGAAATTGCCCACTGAAGAAGAGGGACCGTGACTCTGCCTTGCCCATATGTGTCTGTGCAGCACCTTAGGAAAGGTCAGTGCCTCTCCAACCCACCGTCCTGCAAATATTTAACGCCATGCCTTACAGCAGCTGTACAGCACAGCCGACAAGCTCTGTCTTCAGACTTGATAGGTTTTTGGACCTCACAACTCCTATTTCAGTGAAGTGATTCTTCCCAAACTTCATCACTCCCACAGCCAGTCCCAGGGGAGCTGGTTCCCCTCCCCAGGCCTGGACTATGGTTTGGCTCCCCTGCTCCAGAGATTTGGACATCTAAAAATAACCCAACAGACAAGCAAAATGTTGGATTCTCATTCTTTGGGTGCTTTGCAATGCTGACCCGCAGGCACTGACCATCATCACACCTCGCTGTGACATTTTGGTTGGTCTTAAGTAAGTGCTTTCCCAACCTCCCCTATCCCACCCCCCGCAGCCTTTTCCATGCCTGGGCAGGCAATATTGGGCTTGGGCGCCTTCTCTGTCCCCCAGGGAAGCAGAGGTGCTCCCACACTTTCGATTGACCCAGAGATCTCTAAAGCTCAGCAGGCCGGGGGAGATGACCAGCCTCAGGATGCAGTGGTCCCTGCAGAAAGAACCAACCCAAAGCCTGTCTCCTTCTGAAATCCCACCCTTTGCTTTCCTCTGGGTTTTCTGGGGAGTAGAGGACAGCCCGGCCCCATAAGCAGTCCAGAGCCCTGAGAGGGGTTTGTCACTTGCTCTGTGGGACTGTGGGACTGTGCACCACTGGGGAGGACAGGGAGGCATTGCCACTGGCTTTGAGTCACCACCAACCAAGATGCAGGAACCAGAGCACACACCTTTCAAGCAGTGCTGTCGGAAAACCCAGTGAGGCTGGAATTGGCATCCTGCTATTTTGAAGAATGAAGGAGAAAAAAAAGAGGACAAAAGAGCTGAGCTATGAAGCCAGGTGCTGCTGGGAGTGAGGAAGGCTGTAAGTCAGCAGACAGGGGCATGGTGGCTTGAAGACCCCCGTGGATCACCTGGATGCCCAGGATGGGTATGGTGATGGTTACCTGGCAAAGCCCAGTGAGCATGACAGGAGCCAGCCCTCCCCATGTTATTAAACACAGTCTTTGGCCATTAGTTGCAGTAATCCCTCAGCACCTTGTTTCTAGCAGGCACAGACCATACCCCCCAAAAAACCCCACCCCTCATGCTCTGATGTATGACCCAGCCTCGTGGAGGGGACATGGCAGCACTGAGCTGCTGGCACCGATGTAGCTCAGCTGCTGTTTTGCAGCACCCCTCATCCCACCTGAGCATGATCCTGCAGGAGCAGCAAACCAGGGACATGTGGCTCCAGCTCACTGGGGACTTGCAAGCTGGTGGTTTCCCACATGCAACCTCACCAAGAAACAGGTCACCCAGGAAAGGGTTACTACAAAAAACTGCCATTTCTAAGATTGCTAAGTAGTGGGAAGGTGTTGTGCAGATTGGAGTGACAGCCCAGGCAATGACACTTGTAATTTGGCATCCCGTGGGGGTGGAATTTGGCAAAACTGGTCTCTCTTGCTTCGAGGACATTCCAGCTCCCCACACAGGCAGTCTGAGTTGAATTCCCTCAATAAATACAGCAGCCAGGGGTTTAATCTAACTCAGCCCACCTCCCCTTAGAAAAGCAGCAGCAGCATGCTCCTCAGGGAGGCTCCTCTCCTGCCCCAGCGAGGCTCCGTGCCTCCAACTGCCACCGGTGATGTGGTTCCTGCCACTGGGCAGGCAATTGTCCCTGCAAAACCTCACCCTGGCATTTGGGCTGCCCTTGCTGGATGCTGTTAACCCCAAGAAAATGGCAACACTGACCTGTATCTGGTACCCTCCTGGGATGACACATGGCTACAGATGGCTGACAGCCATGGAGGGGGCCACGGCCATGCATGGGGCTGTCCCCAGGTGCCACGCACTCGTAGGGCTCGTTCCCCTCCTAAGCCACTGCAGCAGGATGGGGTGGGAGGCTGGGTTTAGGAAGGAATCTTGATTTTTCTAGGAAAAGCAAGGCAGGGCAGCAGGGCCCTTAAAGCCTCCCCACATGGCACCCAGGCTGTGCTGCGCTGCCTGGGCTTTGCGGGACATGTATGCCCCTGAATCCTGGTCCACCGAGGATGCACCGTGAGTCCCAGTCCTGGCACAGACACGGCTGCAAGGCAGCAAGGGAGGTGATAGCCACAGGGACACAGACTGAGGGCACCCATCATCTGGGCAGCACACACACCAAGGGGGCTCACCCTCAACTCCCCACACACCCGGTCCTGGGGACCGTGTCCCTGACAGGCACTGTGTCCCACAGTCTCCCCATGGTGCCCACAGTTGGGGAGATTTTGACACTGTGAGCCAGTGATGGGGGGCCAGATCCTAACTTGTCGGCTGACTGTTTCGCAGGCTCTTCCGCCAGCTGCCCCCACCGCAAGGACGTGTGTGCTGATGGGATGGGATTGGGGCACAAGAGGGAAGCTGGGACAAAGGTGCTGCAATGCACTCCTCCTCCTCCTCTCTGCTCTTGGCAAGGCCCGAGGACTCCGGCTGGGAAGGGAAAAGGTTCCCAGGGCAAAGGTGTTAAATACCCTTCTCCCGTGCTGCTGTCACCTCACAGTCCCCGGGGTGTGAGAATCAGACTCTATTATCCCCTCATTAGGAACTAACATACTGTACTAACCTTTTCACATGAAAGCTAAGGTCTGTTCACAAACAAAAGCTGATGCTTGGTTCCCAGGAGTGGAAAAAACCCAACCCCACAAGCACTTAGCAGGGGCTCTGGGGCCAGGCGGCCCCACTGGCTCCATGCAGACCTTGCTGAGCCCCAGCGGATGCTCCAGGGGGAGGACGGGGCTCCATGAGTGGGGGGCCAGCCAGGCATGCAGCCCCAGTGGAGTGGAGCAGGGGAAGCCCACCCAGGGTGAGGCGTCCTTGTTCCAGACCCTGAGATGGCTGGAGTCCTCCTTGCCTGTCCCCCCCAGGGAGGGATGGATGGGGTTGAGGGTAGAGGTGCAAGGGGGACTCCCTCCCATGGGGTTTATGCTGCAGGGAGCCTTTCCCCGTCAGGGCACGCTGCCTCAGCTGTCCGCTAGACAGGGGTCCCCAGGCGGCAGACCCCCTTCAGCCACTGGAGCCGCTGCAGCTCACCCCAGGCTGCCCCTAAGCAGTTTGCAGGGCTCAGGCTGGTTCCTCCCGCACCGCTGACCAAAGCAGGTTGGGATTTGTAATGTCTGCAACTCCCACAACCCTTCAGGCTACCCTGAAAGGTGGGAAGTGAGGTTGGGAAAGCATCACCCGGCCATGGAAAAAACCATCTGCACAACACCTGAGGCCCCAGGTCAGCATCCAGAGCGGCAAGATTCTAAGAGCACCGAGCACAGAAGGCGATGGCCTCCCTGGGAAACATGGCAGCAGCAGGGACGGGACGTGTATCACTGTGGATCACATTTCCCTGCCCCAGACATTGGCAGACATCTCCTGAGAAGATGAACAGTTGGAGTAACATCCTCCTTGCTCAGGCTTTTAATTAAATGAGACCTGTCTGGGATGGCAATTTGAGCTTCTGCCCATCACAGCTGCTTGATGCTGAGATAAAGAAGGGGCTAGAGGAGAGATTGGGCTGTGTGTGAGAAAAAGAAAAGTTTTCCTGATTTCTTCACTTCAAAAATATCTGCTCTGCCCCACTTTTTGCTGGAGACCTTTGACAGCTCGGGGAAGTGGGCTTCAGAGGTGCCTAGGGTCACAGTAAGTGCTGAATGCCTGAAGAGTTCCACACCTGGTGACACATCCCTGCCTTCCCACATGGCTGCAAGACCCCACAAATCCCACACTCACTTGTTGCCTTGCAGCCTCGACCAGCTCCATGCTTCTAACAAGGAAGGCAGGAGGAAGGAGAGATTTGTGTCCATTTCACCGCCCCCCGCCACGTCCATTGCTTCCTTCCCTGCCTGCCTCCACCTGCAGTCAGCTGTGAAGGCAGCTCCCACAACCCGCCTGTCCCTAAGGGCTGAGGGACTTTTCCAGGTCCCCCAACTAGCTGCTGACCCATTCCCAGTGCCCCAGCGTGGGGCAGGGATGGGGTGCTCCCCCAGCTCTGTCGGCGGGTCCCATTGCAAAGAGGCAGGTGGTTTTTGCATTGCACACACATGTTTATTAGATCCTGGCCCAAGCCCACTAAGCTGTTTCACACAGGCTGCAGGCAACAGCTTCCAGAGCTGTTTCGCTTCCATGGGATGCTATGAAGGTGTCATCAGTGCTACACGCTGTTTTGCAAAGTAATTGAATTAAAACCGGTGAAACGTTTCAGTGCTGCCTGGCTGCTCTCCTCTGTGGTGTGGTTGGGTGCAGCGGCCCAGGGTGGCCTGAAGCACACGTGGCTGCTCTCCTGGGCTGCTCTTTTCAGTGGGTCACTTTTTTTCCCAGTTGCTGCAGTCAGATTTGGGTCATCAGGCTTGATCTAAACATGTCAGAGGACTGGAATTCAGGGGGAAGCAGAAGCATGATAAACGCAGGCTGTCTCCCGGTGCGCTTCTGGGCTGGTTTCAAAAAACTCTTGGTTCACTCTTAGTGTCCAGCAGATGGGCTGGGAAACCCGACGGCAGATTTAGTTCATCGCCCGACACAGATGCCTTGGTGCTTGTGGCGGTGAGGGCAAAGCCTGTCCGCCGCACTGGCATTGACTGCAGCAGCACCTCTGCACACATGTGTCTGTGTAACGGAGATGAGCATGCGGCCGAGTTAGTGCTGCCTGTCCATAGTTCAGAAGTACCCTTGAGCCACAAACTGGGCCAAGGCCACGGGCGTTAAGCTTTGTGCAAGGTGAGAAGCGATCCTTACCCAGCAGCCAGGACGGACGAGGCAGGAGGAGGGAGAGCTGGTGCAGAGGAGAGGCACAGAGCTGAGTCGGGACCCTCGTCCCCCTGGCCATCGTTCCCAGGCTTCCCAGTGCCAGCTGAATCCCACAGGTCCTGAAGAGATTGATGCTCTCCAGGGAGGGCCAGGCAGAGCACTGTCAAACTTACTGTAGCTGTGAGAGAGGAGTGGCCAGGAGGGTTTGTCCACTGCCTTCAGCCCAGCCCTGCTGCCCAGAGCTCCTCCCCAGCTCCAAATGTCCAGCACGCTCGGGTCCAGCATGAGAGATGCACAGCGTCGTCCGAGCAAGCACGCTCGTTCCCAGGGCAGGCAGCAGCCCCTGACCTGCCGGGAGACCAGCCAGAAGACACAAACGGAGAGATGGGTTTAGAGGACGGATCTGGATTTTCTGCTTCCCCTGCCTGAGGTCCACCTGAACCCAATCATTTCAAAGAGGTTCAGAACCAACCAAGCCACCTTGAGGCAAGGAAAATTAACTTCAAATGCAACATTTTAAGCTGAAACAAGTGATTCCCCACCCCCATTTTTCAGTTCAGACCATGCAGTGATGAGCAAACTGCAGTCCAGTTCATGCAGATGCCAAGCTAGAGACCTCTTCAGCTCCATCAGCATCCTCACCCAACACTCTCCGCAGGTCCCTGAAGCCTTTCTGGTCCCCACCTGCTATGTCAGGGGGCTCAGTGCCCTTTTCCTCACTGTTCATTTCTTGTGGCCATTGCTGGTCAGGGCCTCTGGCCACTGCCTGCCAAGAGGTCCTGCAGACCAGCAGAGCTCTGGGATGCACAGGGCCAGGACTAGAGGATAAAACCCTCTGAGCTCTGCCTGAGCAGCCCAGAGCAAGCAGACTCAGTATTTGCCCTGGGAGGGAGGGCTGGAGGGAGCAGCTGGGTGGGAGCTTCTCCTGCTCAGCCCCATTTCACGGGTACCTGCAAGGTTGAGGTTCCTCAAACCAACAGCCCAGGCCCTCACACAAGTTCTTGCATACAAAAATGATACATGGAAATGAAAAATGGTACCTGGGTAGAGGCTTTGGAGGGAAGCAGCTTGCCATTTGGTCTTGGAGGCTCAACCTCAAAGTCCAAGGCAAGTCAAAGTCCAAACCTCCAAGTCCAAGGCTTTCTGGGGAAGGTGTGGGTGCCGATCTGCCAGAGCACCAGCCTCTGCCCTCACTGCTCTGCATGAGCCATTAGGGACAAACCACACCAATGCAGAAGGTTACAGGGACCTCTGAAGCAGAGCATCCTTGGCAGCCCAGGAGACACCGCTCAGCTCACGGTGACTCTGACTGCCCTCAGGATTCCTGCTCCTCCAGTTTTACTCTCAGGCAAAGGAGAGGCTAAAGAGACATTATTATCCCCCCATGATAAAAGGGGACCTACCCGGGTGCTACCTGTGCCCTGCTGAATTACAGAGTCTGAGTGGAGATGGCAGAGGAGACACTGAAAGACCAGCCTGACACACAGCCACCCCTGTGGAGAGCACCCAGGTGGTCCTGGCACAGCCAAATCTGCACCTGCACCCGAAACCCCAGGGCTGAGCTAAAGGGAGCATGGTGTACAATGGCAGCATGGCACAGCACAGGGCAGGGCACCAGTCATGCTGGGCTCCCACTGCATGCTGCACCATGATGATGTGACACGGGAATGCTCTTGCTTGGGGACAGGAGTCCCAGGGACTGGGACACCAAGGTTTGCCATTCCCCTGCCACTCTCAGACAAGCTACCGAGTCCTGTCCCCGGCCTCACCATGCACAAAACAGAGATGGAGACTTCGCCCAAGGCTGTGTCACTGTTGCGTCACCGCTGCACAATGGCACCTGACGCTGGGTGACAGGGACAACCCCAAGCAGCCAGCACCGTCACGGGCAGGGCCAGGATCAGAACACCCCCCTGCACCCTTTCTCCTTTGACAAACACCCCCAGAGCCTCCCTCCCTCCATGCAATGCCCTGACAGATGCTCAGCAGGTCCTGACGCCACCTCGGCATCTCAGCTGGGAGCTGGGAGGGGACCACAGTGCTGCGGCATGGGGCTTGGCACGGGGCCCCACACTGCCACGGCCCTGGGAAAGCCCAGCACTGGCTGCCGCCATCCTGCTGCGCGGCAGAGATGAGAAGAAAAACAACTCTTGGGGCTTGCCCTCACCTCCCATCCTCGCCCTGCGCCACGGCCCTGCCGGCTCTTTCATCTCTAAGCGCCAGTGGCTCTTTCATCTCCCGCCTGGAGGTGCAAATCGCTCCCCTCTCGCGGCAGCTGCCCCTGTCACTGGCCACTCATGCCGGCATCGGCACTTGGCCCTACACTGCCGGCACCAAATGGCTGGCAACCTGGCTGCCCTGCAAGGTCCCGCTTGATGGGAGGGGGGTGGTGGGTGAGGACCTCTGTCCTGGAATCGGCGGTTACCTCTGCAGTCACCGGCAAAGTGCTCAGGACCCCCAAAATCTGGCTGCTCCCAGGTGCCTGCAGAGGAATTGAAGCACCAGGATTTCTTCTGGTTCTCTGTGCAAATGAGAGGATGCTGGGCCTGCACCTGCTCTTGTTCATGTTTGCTCAAACTCCGCTCATTTTTGTTAACTTGTGCCAATGCAAAACCAGCCCGCTGGGATGGGGAGCCATCTACCCCAGCAGGCAGACATCTGTGCCACCCTGGTTTTGCCCATGATGGATGACGAGGTGGTTCCCCAGCCTTAAAGCCTGAAGGAACCGTCCCGGCCACCCTGCCTGACCACCAGCCCAGGTAGGAGGGAAGCTCACCATCATCCTGGCAAACAACCCAGCAGTTTATGGTCCTGCTACAGCTTATCTTTGGATTTTGGTATAAAGGTGACAAGGCTTCACTATCACAACATAGGTCAGGGTGAATCCTTATGAGTAGCATTAAACAAGATGCCTCGTGGGTATGAACTGCAAAGAGAGCACAGCTGGGCCATGTGAAAAGCTGGGAGAGAATGAGAACAAGAAAGAGAGAAAGAGAAAAAGAAAAATAGAAAGAAAATGAAGAAGAAAAAGGGAAAGGACACGAAAAAGAAAAAGAAATAAGACAGGGAAAGCAACAGGCTCACGTGAAGCACCCTCACTACAGGACTCCCATGTGAGCCCAGGCCGAGAGCTGCCCCATGGCAGCCATGCACTGCCGGTGTTAGCTGCATGCGGCTCCCAGCTCTGCACTGCGGGGGCAGCTCTGACCTGAGCTGTTGCTGGGAACCACACACCCATGGGTGCCATCCCAGTGGTGGCACTGGAAGGGACCACGGCCCGGGCTGGGCGCACACCAAGCAGCATCACTGCATGCACCGACTCTGACAGGGAGCAGTAACAGTGCCATTGGGGCCGTCAGGCCTGGGGACATGGGCTGCAGTGGCAGCCTGACCCAGCCCAGGGAGCCAAGTGAGCCCCATCCAAATCCTACAAACCAGACAAAGAGTATACTGGCACTTCAGCTGCCTGTGCTGAGGCCGGCGGTGCAATGCCCCAGCTGGGCAATGCAATGCTGGAGCAAGTGCAATGCTGGGACAGACACCGCATGGGCACATAGTGTCAGGACACATCAGCATCACCATGTCACGTAACTGCACCCAAAAAGCCAGTAATTAACACCAAAGAGTTTTCACACCACCAAACGGCTCTTCTGTGAAGAGTCAAAGGGATGAGCTGTGGGAACGGCGACGCTCGTGGGCAAGGGGGCTCTGAACTGAGGGAGGGCCGCAGGCGGCAGAGCCATCGTGGCTCCCAGCACATGGGGCTGCCACCGATGAGCATCACGAGCTGCAAACCTGCTGGCGATGGGGTCGGGGATGATGGGGCAAGGGGAGCCCTGGCAGGACGGTCCTCTCTGGTCTGACCCAACCCCTTCATGAGGAAGGCATCCGTGCCTGAGCAGAACACACCTGTCCTGTCTGTCCCAGCTCAGATCTGCCACACAGGGACATTTAGAAGTCCCAGGGAGTTTGCCCCATGTGCCTTCACGAGTCCCAGTGAGGTATCTCGGAGAAACCCAGTTTTCAAGCCTGCCTTCTGGCTGGTCAAATGTTGAACATCAGTTAAAAGGAAGCAATTAGCACCTCTTGTTAATTGAATTGTTTTGCATGATTGCAGCAACTGAAAGGTTAATATCCATCCGAATTTAATGTAACCTTGCAAAACAGTCACAAAACTCAGCCCAGCAAAACCTGACAGTCCGTCTTAACACACACTGATGCTCCCAGCCTGCCTTCCCCTGCCAACCCCAACCATCCTGGCTACTTGCCCTTTCTCACATTTACTATTTATCCTTTTAACTCATCGCAGGGCATTTCTTCTCCCCTGGGACACCATGGTTTGCAGAGTTGTGTGAGGGGCACATGGGTTTAGCATCCCACTGATGGAACGGAGAGGTCTGATCCTCAGGTGTCCCAGACAAATGCCTTAAAGACTCCAGCCAGACAAATGTGGTCTTTTGGGACAAGGGGACAATTGCACTTGGCCCTCTCCCAGCACTGGAATAAAGGAATAAAACCAGCCACCAGCAGCACCTCCACAAGCACCTTCTCCAGCCGTCCCTGCCCCGTCACAGTGGCAGAGGAGACCCCGAAGGGGACCGAAGGCTCAGAGAGGCAGCGGGGGTACTGCCGGGGCACCAGAGGGTTCAGGGCTGGAGCAGTCCAGGCGTCCGGCGCTGTTTGTTTCACTCCGGAAATCCGGATCTTACCTATTTAAATAAACCAGCCGGGAGGACAGCAGAGCGTCAGGCCTGTTGTTGAGTGCACAGGAAACAGCTGTATTCGATTAGGCAGGGCTAAGTTGGTGACTCTGATAGCCTGATAATAATAATAATAATGATAATAATAATAATAATGATAATAATAATAAAATCCTCTCCTGTTGCAGAACTATTTATTTTCTATAGAAAAATCCAACAGCAGCCCATGGCTGCCAGCGACTGGCTGGGTCCCTTCAGCAAGTCTGCAGGGGTGAGCTGTGGTGGGAGAGGCCGGAGATAATGTTTGTCTGACAGCTCATCTGAGCACCCGAGGGGGGCTCAGCCTGGCTTGGGGGTGGGTGATGCAGTGCCCCGCAGGGTTTTTGAGACCGATGGGTGGGTGCTCGGCTGATGGAGATGCCTTTGCAGCAGGTTGGGCACCCAAAGGGTAGTGGCTGGAATAAGCATCCTCACCCAGAGCACTATCCCCTTCCCAGTGCTGGGGAGTTGCCTCTCCATGCCTGTGGCATGTGCCACAGCCAGGCACGCACCAATAGTGCAGGACAACACTGTGATGCGCAGGACTCGGCTGTCTCAGGCTGTTCCCACCCCAGCTCCCTCCAGCCCTGTGGGTCTCTGCACCCACAGGAGAGGAAGAGGAGGTGGACAGGCAGAGTGTGGGGTGGGTGTCCTGGGGAGCCTGGGTAACATGGCTGGTTTTGTGCAGGGACCTGAACAAGGGTCATGTGTCTGAAAGTACCCCATTTGCTCCGAGCAGGAGGGCGTCCCTGTCCTCATCCCCATCTCCATCCTCATCCCCATCCTCATTCCCATCGCCATCCCCATCCTTGCCCCACATCTGTGCATGCTCCGAGGCTCACCAGGAACACCCCAGGCTTGCCGTGTGCTGAGTCAGCACTCTGGCACAAGCAAGCTGTGGCAGTGGCATGCAGCATGGTGGGTCCTTGCCCTCAGGCATGCATGGGGCCAGGGAGGCATTTTGGGCAAGGCCCCGAAAATGTGGCCAGGCAGCGACTCACTCCTTCCACCCACCAGGAAGGACCCAGACCAGCGCGTGCTGAAAATCCTGCTTCTTGGAAGCCGGTCCTGTTTTTTTCATGGCTCTTTGAAAAAAACTTGGCCATTGCCCAGCCCTAACAGAGCTACACTGCCTCTCCAGCTCCTAGACTCCCAAGTGACCTCCAGGAATATTTCCACGGCTGCCCACACAGATTTCCCAGGAAGGGCAGTGTGCATTTTCAGCAGCAGAGCAGCCACGTTCCTGCTGTCCTGTTTGGGCTACCCTGTTTCTCCAGGGTAATCCCAGCTCATAGAGGAGGCTTTTGTTTTAACTTCTGACATGGTGGGATGCAGCTGGAGGAGCCAGTGGCAGCAAATATATTTGTCACTCTCCCCTATTTGCCTCTCTGTTGGACGCAAAGCCTGTGGGTCCCACTTGCATATGGCTGTTTAGACTGTTTGGCTTCAGCTTGTTTGAGCTTCTGGGGGTGGCTCTGGAGCCACCCCTGCCCTGGTGGTCCCTGCACAGACCCCAGAGGATGGGGTACTGGAGCCTCAGCTCTCAGCAAGCCTTTGGCAGCAAAATCAGGCTTCAGAGGAGAAATGAGGGCTGGGAGCAAGTTCCAGTCTTGGTGCTCAGCTCCTTTTCTGAGACAAGAGATGGTAGATGAAACATGCAGAGCCCCGACCAGGACCAGGCAGCTTGCAGGGTTCAAGGTCACCTGCAGCTCCTCGCTGTCAGGTCACAGGGGGAAAAGCTGGAGGCGGGATGGAGGGATTTTCCCAGCAGGCTCCCTCCCTGGCACGCCGCCTGTCCCCAGATGCTCTGTGATGCTGTAGCAAGCCTCGGCGCCAGATGCAAAGCAGCTGAGCCTCATTTAGCAGCTCAGTGCTTCATTGGGGAAATTCCCTGCCTGTCCTTTTCCTGAAAAGAGGCCGGAGCAGGAGCTGGACCGAGGGATGGGTCAGACCCAGCCCTGGGCCCTTCTCCCACCTTTCTCAGGGTCTCCAGGTGCAGATTAAAACTGTGACAGCAAATAAAAGCCTGAGGATGAGGGAATGCTCAAGCCATCAGCAGGTGTCCAGGTGGGATGAGAGCTGACACTGCAGACGCCCCTGGGATTCACAGGGCTGGGCGGCTGTGCTCTCATCCAGCAGCCGTTTCCTGGCATGAATTTTTGGCATGATCCTGCCTCACCGCTTCCCTCTGGGAAATTTCACTGATAACGCCAGCGCTGAGATAAAGAAAAACGCCCTCCACATTCCCACCCAGCTGCCTTCTGGAGCATCTGTCCTGCCTGGCCCCGGCTCTCCCAGCAGCGCTGGGACATCTTGCAAGGGGCAAAGCACAACTCCTGGCCCTGCAGGCGATGCTCAGCTCCCAGGGACCCCTCAAGCATCTCTCCTCGCCTTGCACGTGGGCCAGAAGACCTGGAGCATCACTGGGCCTGCTCGTCCTGCTCCGGGCTGGCCAGTCGGGTTCCCACGTACCACCTTGACGTCACCCCGAGAGCACAGGAGTGAAAGGGGGGCCCTCGGGCGCCTGACAATAGCGCTTTCCTTCCCCATCAATAGCAGCGAGAGACACGCTGGGCTGACACGGAACTGTGCACAACAAAAGCCAGTGTCCGAACAAATCTTCTCAGGCGCTGGGTCCCCCGGGTGACCTGGGGTTAGCCGGGACTTTTGCTCCCGCCCGGCCCTCCGGAGCAGGAATGTCCCTCCGCACTGCGCCATGGCTGGTTCCCACGCTTCCAACCTGCTTTGCTATTTATCAGCAACCGGCCTCTAATCCCCTTTGTGAAGGCCTGAATCAAGCTCAGCACAATGTGGCAAAAAGGGAGGGGGTGGGCGGGAGATGAGGGAGGGGAAAACAGTCCCAAAGAATGAAAATCAAACCCTTCACCTTTTTCCCCCAACCCTGATGACAATTCCCTGGGGATTCTTTAGGCCATCACCCCTCTGGGCAGTGCCAGGCTGCAGTGGGGGGCCAGGTGGCTCAGCCTGCTAGAAGGGGCTTGTGGTGGGATGTGATGGTGTTTAAGGAACAAGCATGCACACACATAAAAAAAAAAAGCACTTGCGTCCCCTCTTAGGTTAATTTGGCTTTGATGCTCACTGCTCTTTCATGACCCTCCTCCTGCGGCAGTTTCATTCACCACCTCTGGCGATGAGCCTGTGGTCCCCACACTTTCCCAACAGGGATGGAGGTGTGTGCTGGAACATCACCGGAAGGTGTCTGTGGGGGAACAGGGCAACTCTAACTCCAATTGCCTCCTGTTGCAGCCACCCCACCGCAGCTTCTCCCTGCTACCACAACCCTCTCTCTTCACAACCGACAAAATTTCCCCAACCCCACTGTGGGCAGAGCTGGGCACAGGTGCCCTGGGTTGGGCTCCATCCTCCCCGGGGTCGAGCCCCTTGGCCGACTCCTGTTTGCTTTAGGGGAGGATTCGCAAGCCCTTTCCCCAGATAACTTTGGAACAAAACAGTTTCCAAAGGCTGCGCTACTTACAAATGAGGGATTTCAAGCTTTTGTCCTAAATCTAATGCTGTTTTCTTTGCAAACGGCGGGGGAAAAATGTAAAAGAAGAAGAGACGACCTCGAATACTAATCTTGTTAGGTTAAACTGTTCGCTAAACAGATGGAGGTGCAAGGCAATGGGATTTTTGTCTTTTTGAGGAAGGGGTTAGGTCTGTAGGGCACAGAGGTCATTCCGGGCAAACTGGCAGCTTTGCTCTTTGTGTTGCAAGAGCAGGGAGAAAGTAAAGTGGCAAAAATGCTCCTAGCTGAGCGGGTACGGTGTGGTTTAACCCTCTGTTGTTCTGGTGGTCTCACAGGATAAAGCCCCCAGGCCTTGCTCCAGGCTTCGGGGTTACTCACCGCCAAGGCCAAGGCACCCCAAAAGGGACACACTGAGAAAGACCCTGTTACTCCCCAATGCTGCAGCACCTCAGCATTCCCCAAGGAATATCCTCCCAAAAGCCACGCTCTGGCTCCTCCGGCACTTGGCCCATCTGGGGATGGCAAACTCTGTCATGGCCGCTGCAGCTGCCACTGGGACCCACTCCCAGGCTGACTGCATGCAAGGGCTGTTGGCCTGCTGGAAGATTTGTGCCCTGGGCTGTGAACAGGAGCAGTGCCCCTAAATCCCTCAGGAGACAGAAACTGTTTCAGCTGGAGGGTCCAGACCTGCAGGGGAACGTGGTGGCAGCCTCAGCACGGCCCCTCTCGCTGCTCCTGTGGGTCAGCCGTGGGCCAGGGAGAGGCCGGCTGGGGTTAGTGCTGTCGATTCTGGTCAGGGTCAGGAGCTGAGAAGGTGCCACTGTGGCACCCAGGACAGGCAGTTTGGATTAACCCAAACCACTTTCCTGCTGACGTTGTCCCCAAAGGCCAGGCAGGGAGCTGGCAGAGCCCTGGGGATCAGCCCTGCTGCAGAGGGCCCGAAGTAGCACAGCTGCCGTCACCCCCAAGTCCTGCAGCCCTTCTTGATGCTTGGCTTTTGCACCCCGCCATGCCGAAATACCCCGTGCCCCGGCTGGGCATGGTGGCTAGCCTGGGCCTAGCAGGGAGCAGTACCCGGGCCGCAGCCATCTTGCGCCCTGCGGCACCCCACGGGTGCCAGCAGCGAGGGGGTTTGCCCTGGAGGAGGCACTGCCACCTACCTGGGGGACATGGGGATCCAGAGGGATATGGTAAGCGCCTGTTAGACACCCAGGACCCCACAGCGAGCGGTGAATAGCTGCTGGCTTTACTCTAAATCCCTCCAGGTTTTCCTCAGCTCTACAAGGGCCATTATTGTTCTCCTGCAAGCTCCACCAAATCCAACTAAAACCCTTTTCTAGCCTCATGCTTTGCTGCAGCCCGATCCTGTCCATCTCCCCCTGAATCCAGGGAGTCAAGAGATGCTGGCCTGGGTGCTGGTGCCTGTGTTTTGCACCAGCCTGGGAGCTAATTCCAGCCTGGATGCTAACACCAGTCTGGGTGCTTAAGGTCAGCCCAGATGCTATCGCTAGCCTGGGGTGCTAATGCCAGTCCAGCTACTTACTTAACACCAGTCTAGGTGTTAACTCCAGTTTGGGTGTTTAAGGCCACTCTAGGTGCTTAAAATCAGCATGGGTGGTAATGCCAGCCTGGATGCTTAAGGACAGTGCAGGGTGCTCAGGCCGACCTGGGTGCTCCTGCCTTGCCCACATTGCTATGAACCACCCCGGCACAGTTCCAGTACCCTGGGGAAGACACAGCTGGGACCCAGCCTGTGCCACTGTCACAGGCTGGGGTGACCCCACTTCCCCAGGTACCTGCTGACACCTACTTGGGGACAAATGCTGGGCAAGTGAATCCAGCTCACTTGCTGCATCTCTGCAGATCCAAGCCTCGCCTTTCCTCGAACTTTCTGCAGGAAGGAGAGGAAAGCCAGGGTCCCTGCAGGAAGCTCCAACCTGCTGGAGGCTCCGACACAGATGGAGCCTGGTGTGACCCCATCCTGCTGTCCCTGTGCTTCTCACCAGGCAGACCTGGCAGGGAGCATGGGCCTGTCTCTGCCAGCCCAGCACCAAAGGCTCCGGTTTGGGCACTGTGCCGTGCTGCCAGGCAGTAGTTGCACATGGCTTCCTGCCCTTCCTGCACGTGTGTGCACGTCCTCAGCCTGCCTGTACCCTGGTGTATTGCACTGGAGGGCACCTGGGGCAAAGCAGCAACAGAAATGAAAACACAAAAGTATGAAGAATTGGTCAAAAAAACAACAACCCCGACCGGATCTGACAAACCGGCAGCCAGAAACAAGGAACTGCCCAGTGGGTGAAACCCTCAGGGGTCCACCACAAACAGGATCTGCTCCCAAATGGCAGGAGAGGATGTGGGAAGGAAAGGGAGGAGGTCCTGAGCATGGTCAAGGAAAGGCCAGCTGGGAGAGGTGAGACGGCTGCGACAAGCTGAAGCCGGCCGGGATGCGAGAGGAACCCCTCCGGGCAGCGCGCCCAGCCCTGGCTCAGTGACCTCAGAGGCAGAGGGCAAAGCCAGACAACCCTGAGCACCCAAAAGTTATCTGATTTTTAGGCCAGGACCCCAGAGGACTCTCTACACTGGTGCTGAGACACAGGACAACTATGTGCTGGAGCTGCTGAGGTTGGCATGAAACTCCTTGTGTGTTGTTTGGAAATAAAGGCTAAGGAGAGGGTGCTGTTGGGGCTTCCTGGTGGGACGTGCTCCCCCAAGTACTATCAGCCTGGCTGAGCATCACCCAGAACCGGGGCCCAACAAAATCACATGGGAAGACTCAGGACAGATGAAGCCTTGCTCAAGCCGGCTGCTTCCAGCCAGCATCTGCAATGGCACAGCGAGCAGTCCCCACAGCCCGTCCCTGCAGAGCTCACTTCTCTGTCCAGCCCAGCCCAACACCATCCTGTGAACCAGAGCTGGGATTTGCTGGGGGACATGTGTCCCCTCCACGCTCACCCAGCCCTGACCCCCCACATGGCTGGGTTTGCTGGCAATGAACCGCAGGGAACTGAGCAGCCACGGAGCCACCTTGGGCTGGGAGGAAACTTTGCGCCAAAATAAAATCATGCCAAGAGCAGGTTTACGCACTCTCCTGTCTGGGATGAACTCTCCCAGCTGCTCCCACCTCCCTCTTCCCCGATCCCCTACAGATAACGCACCTGATTCCTCCCTCTGGTTACAGCTGTGAGTCCAGCGCAGCATCCTCCACAAAATGCTGCAGCCAGGTCCTGCAGGAGCTGAAGGCGCCTGCCCACGCATGTTGGAGTGGGGGCTTGGGACCTGCTTTGCTCCCCTGGGGGCCCGGGAGCTGCTTTGCTCCCCTGGGGGGCACAGCCATTGTGATCACATGAAGAGTGGGGTGGCTGCAGGCATCTGGTTTTGCTGTTGCAACATAAGCACGTTCTCAGCAGGCGCTTTCACACCCCCCTGCCCCATGTCATGCAGGTGGCGGACACAGCATGGTCCAGGCTGGGAATTTGCAGTCGCGTGTCTGCCCCCCCCCCCCCCCCTCCCCCAGCATTCAAAACAAACAGGAGATATGAAAACTCGGCCTCCAGAAAAATGTGTGAAGAAGGAAACAAAAAGATGAACTGGTCAGAGTGCCCAGAGGCTCAGCTGGGGGTCTGCAGGGCTGCAACAGTAAATAAACAACAGTCCTGGTGTCCTGGTATTTGTCACCTTGCTCAGCCCACTGCTCAGGCTCGGGGCTGTGAGCAGTGCCGCCGGGAGATGCACTGGCTAGCAGGATTGCACCAAAGCCAGCAAAGGGACAAAAGGAAAGAGGGGAAGTGAGCCTGCTGCATGGCAGGAGCTCAAATACCTTGCGGCACTCAAATGGGGGTTTTTGCTCTATCGTCCTGGCTGTGCCAATCCCCACACCGAGGGCTGGCACCCAGCACTGGCATCCGGAGTGAGCCACAGTGCCATCCATCCCAGCTGGGATGAGACCGTGGTCGGGAACACGTGTGAATTCTCACCACAACTGCAGCCCTGAACACCCTCCACGAGCAAAAGCCAAATGGTAAAATGTGCCCTTGGCTCTGCAGCGAGGTTTGCTATGGGAGCTGGGGCCAGTGTCCTGCTGGTGGGCACTGCTACTCCTCCAGCGAGCGAGCTGGTGAGGTGGTCTGCATTTATGCCATGGGCAGAAATAACCCATTTCCCCCTCTCTCCCCATATTGCACCCATGGAAGCAGCCTGGCAGAGGCCAAGGGGAGCACGGGGACATGCGGTCGCCTGCCAGACATGCCACCTCAGCTCTCTGCCCTATTCCCACCATTCCCTGCTGCACCATGCACAGCAGAGGCCCAGGGGACAGGACTTAAACTGCCCTGAGTTTGGTGTTCAACTGCATTCTGCCAACCGGACCCCCTCCTTGTCCTTGGGGAGAAAGACACTCCAGCTGAGGACAACTCTCCCCATCAGCATTTAGGGACATCAGGGACCAAGACCTATTACTCTCCAAACCACTGTCATGGGTGAATAGCCCAGACTGAAGCACCCAACATTTCAAAGTGTCCAGGAAGGTGAGATGAATCTCCCTGAACTGCAGACCTGTCAAGGGGCTGATTCCCCGAAAGCAGGGCCCATGGCGGGAGCACGATGCCAAGCAAAGCTGACAAGGGTGCTGGCATCTGCCGGCCACCGCTGTGGGTCCCAGCGGGCAGCCAGACCTACTGGTATACTGGGGCTTCTCTGGGGTGCCCACAGCCCCTGTGCACATAGCTCACGCCAACACACAAGCTCAGCACAGGCGTTTCCTGCTCTCCAGTGTCTTCAGACCCTCTATTCACATCGAATTAATTTTACGCCTGTTTTCCCAGCCATAGGCACTCTGCAACCACTTTGAAGCTGGGACGCACAATCAGGCAGGAAAGGGGAAATTTCTGCTCCGGGAGAGGCAGAGGCAGCCTTCAAAGCTCCCTGCTGTCAAAATGCATTTAGAAAATGGTCCGGGAGGGGTGCTTGAGGTGGGCCCACCATGGAGTGAGAGCCAGACCAGCGAGGCACCATAGGCACAGGCTTTGTGCTGAGCCCTATTTCCAGATTCTCTTTCATTCCATTTGAGCTGTCAGAGGCCTTGGAGATGATGGACTTGGGAGCAAACCAGGTGTGGTTTCTTCCACACAGTAAACATCCATGCCTCCATTATCTTTAACAAACAGAGCACTGACTTCTTCCCTGAACTAGAAAAAGAGAATACCATGTCTTTTAAAATTTATTATTTTTGATTCTCTGAACATTTTCCCAGAGAAGAAAGGAGAAGTGAGGAACCTCCCGTACCAGACAGCACCATAAATGTGTCCTGCTACTCTGCAAAGCCTGAAAGGAAAACACCATCACCCGAGCCACTGGGGACATCACGTGTCCTGGGGCCAAAGTTGCTGTCCTGGAAAGCTGTGATGCCCAGCTCTGAAACCTAGGGCCGGGGTCTCCTGAGGACATGAGTCCAGGAAAGTGCTGGGCGAGAATCCTCTGGCTCAGCGGTCTTAAATGTAATTCATACCTGAGCATCCATGTGCTGTGCAAGCAGTACCCAGTGACATTCACACCGGCCAAGCCTGGACCAGTCCTGCTGACCCGCACCCCACCACTGCACCTCCAACCCACGGGAGCTGTGGCCACGGCAGCAGACCCAAAGCTCACCAGGCTTTAGGTACATGTTCAGTGCCTCCAAGGCTGTCATGCCACACTTGGTCGTGCTAGGGGTCCCAGACCTTCCTATGGAGTGCCAAGGCTCAGCAAGCACGGTGCTTCCCAAGGGAGGGGAGCTGAGGGGGTCCCAGGGCTGGCCTCGCCACCAGGACCACCCCACTGCTCTGCACAAGGCAAGTGGCAGAGCCAGGGGTCTGCTATGCTCCACCAAGGTCAGCTCATCAGCGCCTAATTATCACCACAGTGGAAACTTCTCTGTGACCATCCAACGCACAGCCATGGCCTCTTGCTCAGCCTGAACCTCCTCACAGAGCCCGACTGCCTTGTAACGCCCTTGCAGGCATGGGCTGTTATTGGATCCCCCCCGAAGCCTTTCCTTCCCCAGGGTAAACTAGATGCGAGATGTCAAAGATTTTGTGAAACATCAGGGGATCTTTATAGACGGCTGGAAAAGGCTTTCCATGGATAAAGACAGGGCAATCATCTCATTGCAAACAGACTGAAGAAGAGAGGGACACCTGCCAAGTCCGAACCAGAGCAGACTGTCAGTAAAATAAGAAGGTGAGAAATTCTCATGTGCTGTGAGCAATCATCCTCATCTGTCATGTAAGAGGAAGCTTGCTGGGTGGGAAAAATGTTTGACTGTCAGAAGAGGAGAGAAGTATTGGAAAGAACACCCTGAAATTAGAAATCACACTGGTGACAACTATAAACATTTCAGTAGGGTCAACAAATAAAACACCCATCTGCACAACCCAAACCCCAAACTGAAAAATCTTCCAGTTACCTTGAGCAGGAAGAAAATCTCCCTATTGCTGTGCTCCCCACAGCCCAAAGCTCAGTTTCCAGCTCTGCTGCTATTAACCTCCTCCACAGACAGGCTACTGGAGATAAAATGATCTTGGATGACAATCACAGCCTGGGGCATTCCCTGCCTGAATGAATCAACTTGAACAGCTACCGCTATTGCCAAAGAAAGGGCTTTGCTCCACATTTTGTGACTTACAGCAGCCCATAACCTTCTAGATAATATTTCTTTCAGCTCCATCAGTTCTTCATTGACTTTTCCACTTTATCTTAGTGAGGGTAACACACAGACGTTCGTGCACCAGCAATTGCATGCAATGGTTGATATTGAGGAAGCCTGTCGGACACTGCCAGCACTAAGGCTGTAATTTTTCTATACAGGGCCAGATCTTCCTCACAGAAGCAAAAAGACCATTTTGATAAATTTATATATCTCCCACAGGCTACCACTGAAAAACTTTTCCCCAGGGTGGAGAACCGGACCCTTCCTCACAAAGTCAGCTGTACTTGGGAGATCCTCGGATAAGGCATGCTGGGGACATTTTAAATAGCCATTTTTACTGAACTCCCTAGTCTGGCTCCCTATGAAGATAATTTTAATCAGGCAGACAGAGATTCCACAACCTCTGCAAAGCGGCTAAATGCACGAGCGTGCTGCGGAGGTGAGAGCGCACAGATGCAATGCAGTAGCTGAGAGAGCAACCTGCACAGGACTGGTACGCTCTGATTTCACCCAGCCTACAAAATACTCCCTTCTCCGTCATGACAGAGCCAACTTCTTATTTCTGACCATGGAACAGGCCATTTAAGGGACTTTCTGGCCACGGCTGGGGAGTGACAAAACATGGAGTTTAACTGACCTGCAATACCCCCTGGTTTTTCCTAGGCAGGTCACTTGTGCTTGCATAAGGTGGTGAGTCCTGCAGTCCTGCTGCATTTTGCTCCCTCCTAAAGGGATGGTGACATGTACCCTCCCAGGGAGACCTGCGGACACCCATGGTGTGTGGGGTTTCAGAAGCACTCCCTGATGCCCAAATTCCACCCTTGCTGTCTTGACAAGACCCAAGAGCAATGCTGAGGACTTTGCTAGATCCCTCCCTCCCCACCACAGCAGTGATGTGAGATGGACACAGAGCAGGCTGCAATTCGCATGTGCTCTTAAGTGCAAGAAACACCTGCTAAATAAACATGATTGTCAAAGGTAGAAGAGGAAAAAAAAAAAGGAAGACCCACATCTTATGCCATATAAAACATGGAGCAAAAATGCATGGACTGAACTGAAAAAGCCAGGGCAGAGAAGAGCCAAAGGGGAGCCATACACAGATTGCAATCCACAGAAAAGCAGCCAAAGAGCAGACGACTGCACAGGGAGGCAGAGATGACCGTTTAATGTCTTCTCACGTGGGTTGAAGAAAGCACAACACACTGGGCAGTGAGGATGGGTAATGGGAAGGACTGCAGCCCTCCATGGTCCTCCCCTGCTCCCTCAAATCCATGCCTGCGGGGAGGGACACTGCCAAATCTTCCTACATGTTTGCAGCCACTGAAAAGCATGAGAAGGAAGAGCTGGCACGTGCAGAGCCCTCGCTGGCTGGGCAGGGCAGGCGTGGGGGCTCCCAGGGCTGCCGGGGAGGTGCGTGTGCTCAGCATCACGGCAAGGAGCACCGGGGATGTCAGCAGGGATGGGTTCTGGACTACCTGATGTGAACGGAAATATTGTCACAGGCAACTATGGGAAAAGTGTTATTTTTTTGCTTTAAAGCAGTTTGTCTCCATCCGGGCATCTGGGGCATTTTTCACGGCGACTTCTGATTTTAAAGTTTTTTACCTCACTTTAGAGCTGGTTGATAACCAAGATGGGTTTCCTGGGATTTTGGGGGCAGAGAGGGTAAAACCCATCATTCTTAGCCCAGAAAACTGGCTGAAAGACTAAGAATTAAAATTAATGCCTATTTGGGGATCTCCCTCCGCAGCATATCTCAGGAAAACTGAGCAAAACCCATCCCACAGGTGGGGTTAGGAGGGACCAGGAAGGGTCCGGGGGCTTACGGCTCCCCAGGAACACTCATTCTCACCACAGTCCCAGCTCAGGCTGCTCAGCCCTGCTTGAGACCCTGCTTAGGACCCTGCTTAGCACCTACAGGGACATTTGCTGGCCCCATTCCTCGACGCCTGCAGCCACAGGCAGCCACAAGCCTCTGCTGCAGCCCTACAATCAAATCGGGTCCTCAAAAACCAGTGGAGGCAAGCGGGCGGCAGCCAGGGCTGGGGGACATCTCACAGTGACCCAGCTGTCTTGTCCCCGTTGGGGGGGGACCTCCAAGAGCCCCCATTGCACACCAAGCAAAAACCCTACCAGCCCACAGACACGCTCTGGTTGCTGCTGCTTTTTGTGCAGTGCAACAAAATCTTCCCAGAGCAGGGACTGAGCGGGGCTCAAAGCCCAAAGGCTCTCCCCAGCAGTCACGGGTGGTGGTGGGGCAATAACCCTGCTCCCCTCCCCAGCCCCCCAGCAGGCAGTCTCCCTGCCTTCGATAAGGGCAGAAAACAGCTGAAAACAAACAAACAGTTCGAGTTAATGGGGCGGCAGTTATTTTTGGCCTAGAGGGAGTTCACACACTCTGTGTTGTTTTAGTAAATAACTGTAAATGGAGCTTGTGGTGCAGGGAGCGGGCTGGGAACCGGCTCACTCCAGGCAGCGGGGAAGAGCCGTGTCTTGTCGCGCTGGTGCTAACAGGAAACCAACTGCCTCACCTACCTTAGCACCTCTCTGTACTCACACTTTTATTGTCCCCACATCCTTCGGCAGCCACATCAGAGAGAAGCTGAGGGGGCAGGGCAGGGGCAGGCAGCATCTCGCTGTGGGAAGGCAGCTCTGGGGCTTGTCACCCCTGGCAAGGAGCGGCGGCAGTGGGGGGAGAGCCCGCACAGCTCCACGTCCTTTCCAACAGATGCACGGGGAGGAGAAGCTGTGGCTCGCGTTGCCACCATGACATGGACAATGAAAAAGCCATGCTGTCATTGCTGGCTGTCGCCCTGGGACTGGGTGATGGGCTCTGGACCCAACCACCATTGCACCCAGTGCCAATCAGGGCTCGCTGCTCTCCTGCCTCCCCCATCACCTCCACAGCAGCATGCATGCCTGGCTATGTCTGGTAAGTCCACAACGGCATCTGCATCATCCTGAGTCAACAGGTCTCAGAAAAAGGCAGTTTTCTATGGAGATGCATCCTGCAGGAGAGCCAGGATTGCCTAACGCCCTGGCCCAGAGACTGGAGCCTTTGCATGTGCTGAGATGCAAAATAAACATTTTTTGTCCACTTTTTTTTTTTTTTGAAAGATTGATTACACTCTTGGGTGTCTGGGATAAGGATGCCGGGTGCCTGCAGAGGATTTTAGTGGCATTGGCTGAATTGGCCTGACTCCATAAAACAGATGCAAGGCTTTTCACAGGCAGAAAGCACAACCCATCAGGAAAACACACATAAAATCAAGTGACACATCAGCTCAGTAAGAGAAGGATGGTTAGAAACAATCCCCTTGCAAGGCCCGTAATCTCAGAGCAATAAAACTTGAAACTAAAAGACAGCCAGCAGCCACTGCCTGAGCAGAAGCAGGGGATGGGGACGCAGGATGAGGTTCGAGCAGCGGCATCAGGCTCACATCTGAATTTCTGCACTGGTGAGAGTTTAAATCAGGCTGCTGGTGACATTGGCTTGGGGAACTGCTCCCCAGTCCCATGGTGGCAGGGCAAGATGGTGCGGGGTAACTGGGGGAGACAGCTCCAGCGTGGCTGCATCACCAGGAGCTGCGGCGATGGCCCCGTGCCCAGAACATGGGAGCTGGGCTCCCAGCACCCGAGACCACACTGCTCCTACTGACCGTCTGCTGGCTTGCAAACTTCTAGCTAGAAAGGAATAAAACACATCCTGAGAACTGCTGGGAAGCCACCAGGTTCAGACAAAAAAGTAACTAAAATTAGACAATAAAGTCACTGCCATTTCAGCAGGGAGAGAGGACAAATAACCCAGCTTTCTCCTGCTCAAACCCCCAGGACCATTGGGAGTTAAACTCTCGGAGCATCTCTTACATACAGCATCCAGATGCCAAAGCTCAGGATCTTTTCACTCAATGACTGTTATATTTTGGATTCAGCTCAGTAGGTGAAAGGAGATAACTGAATGCTGCTGAGCTGGGACACTGAAAGCCCTTGGGAAATCTCACTTTGAAAGCTGACTGAACAGCCCACAGCCCCCAGGGCCAGTGGTAAGATACTGCAGGGTGCATGTACTGCAAGGCACCATCCCAACTCCTCTCCGTACCCCTTGGCGTGAGGACAGGCTGTGTGGGTCCATGGTATGGTGCCGGAGCACAAGGATGCTCATCCCTCCTGCACCCAGCCAAGGGCTTGGAGGGTCCTCGCCAACCCCAGCCAGGCCCACACATGGTGCAGCCACGGCTGCTCAGCTCCCAGCTAGCTTGGGGCTGTGTCCATTCCTGCCCAGCAACACCTGAGCCAAAGCAGCCATTAATTAATCGCTTGGAGTAATAAGCAAAGTGACTCCCCAGGAGCTGCTGTCGTGAATGGTGCTTGTCAGGCTCTCAGCCCAAGGTGGCTGAATGGTGGGACATCAAGAGGCCACCCGGCCGCTTGCCCTGTGCCCGAAAGGTGATTTGGTTAAGGAGGAAAGATCTCCTGAGCTTGGGACCATCAGCTAGTCCCAGTCTCTGTGTCACCAGAATGAGACCCCAGCGAGAATAACATCTTGTTGCAATGAGCAAATTAAGATCAATGCTGGTAATACAGGTGCTGGCTAGAAAATGGGCTGTGAACTCAGCGCTGCAGGCAAAGCTGGCACTGCAGAGAGGAACACAGCACAGCCGGGGAATGCGGGGAGCTGGTGCCAGCCTCCCCCATGCCAGCTCCTGCCCAGGTACCCTGGGATGGGAGCGAGCAGTGCCGGGGCTGAGGAGGCCTGGACAAGGTTGCAGGAAAGTAAAAAGGAAGCTGTGATGGTGGAAGCGCTGCAGAAGAAGGCACCCGATACCATCTCAGGAAGCAACCCTGCATGGGCAACTCGCATGCTAAAAAGTCTCTTGCATCCATTTCAAGGTTTCAGGGTTTTTTTCCAGTGGGGAAATGCCCATGCAGGGTGGCTGAGGGAAGCTTTTCCTGCAGGTTTTAATACACCCTGGGGGGAACTGGCCCTCGGAGCATGTCTAGGCTGGGGGCTGGGCTGTTCCCCTGAAGCTGCAGCTAAACTGTGCAGAGGGGGTCAGCCACCTGCGTGAGGCTCATTTGCTTTTCAGTAACAGCTCAGCAAAACGATCTGGGCTGCGCAGATGGCCCCTGAACACATACACCCAGAACTGAAGCTCGAAATGGAAAGGCCCCTTCCCTCTGGGCTCCATCCAGCTACCCCAAGCATGGCCAAGGCAGGTCCCATCCCCAGCCCTTTGGTGGGCAAATCCTTGCATGCACCCAGTGCAGGAGGCCCGCTGGCTGCAAACAGGCTTGTCTTGTGCTCAAATGCTTGTGCAATGCCAGGAAAAGGCATCTGTAGCCCCTCAGGCCAAGCCTCGGTGTCTGTACAGCCCTCCAGAAAGACTGGCTTGGTGACACCACAGCACTGGCTCCTGGAGAAGTGAGATGAGGGCTTCATCTGCCTCCCCAGGGAGAATCTGCTGCTCCTTGATTGCTGCCACGGGGAACAGAGGGTCACTTTTGTTGGATGATCTCATCAAACTTTGGTTATATCTGCAATACAAATCCTAAAAACACTGTGTTTGTAGGCCTATAAAAGGCTTCCCTGGGGGGAGATAAGAATTGAAGACAACTGGCCTTAATGATGTTGGAGAGATTTATGGGATCACCTTAAAAGGATTTATTGGAGGGCTTTTTTAATGAGCAAGTAATTAGTAGATTTATCTGTTTTTAGCTGCCTTGCTGTTTTATGGCCTTAATGAAATCACTTTCTAGGGTTTTTAATAATGTCTGATTCTGCCTTACTTTGCAGGGTCCAACCCAGCGTCACCTGCCCTGGCCACTGTGAGCTGGGAAAAGCAGCTCTATGGGAGCTGGAAGGCAGTTCTGGGAGGGCCACCCTTATTTTTAGGGACAAATCATACAGAAAAGGAGCAGAAAAGGAGCAACAAGCCAGGGAAAGCAGCTGGTGAAAGGTAGGGCTCTGAGTAATTCATGTACAACCACAGCTAAGCCTAAAGTCCTGGAAGGAGTAACATGGGGCAGCAACTCCCTGGGTCCTAGTGAAGGAATGGGCTCCAGCATCCTCTCCACACTGGTGCTCAATTTTAAAGATCTGGGGAGCAAAACAGCTGAAAATGACAGTCTGTAGGTCAGGTAAGCTGACTGCGCAGGCAGGGCCAGGCAGGCGGCAGGAGAGGCAGCATTTTTCCAGGGAGAGCAGTACATCCATTCCCCCAAGTACACACAAGCTCCTGCAGGGGAAATGTCCCTTCCGGATGCTTTTTCCAAGAGATCCCCTTCCCCAGCCAGCTGTCAGCACTTCCCCACTGCCAACAACCCCTGCATCGCCTCCCAGGCCACTGCTTCCTGCGGTCCCTCTGACCCCACGGCAGCCACCAAGGAACGGATCCCGCACACCCCTCCGGCAGCCCCCTCTGCAGAGTACCCCAGGTCCCTGCATCACGTGCAAGCTGCACTGACCCAGCATTTTTGTTCCTGGGTGAGAAGCCTGCACACTCATAATGAGCCCCACCTGGGTCAGACATGAGCTGCACAGGACTGGACTCTGCACCCACTTCCATGAGGAAGATGGGATCCAGGCAAGGGAAAGCCCATGGGGAAACAGGGTCCCACACCCCGGAGCTGGCAGGTTGTTAGCTCATGGCTGATTACGCAGTAGTGGAGAGGAAGGAGAATGCATTGTCAAGCTCATGGCGACGGAGAAGAGGCTGTGCCGGAGCTGCATGTCCATCCCTCACATGGGAAGAGCCAACCAGGAGCACCCCTGGGAAGGTCGACGAGAGGGAGATACTCCTGGCTGCTCTGCCCAGGAGCAGCTCCTGGAAGAAGCGGCGGCTCAAAGCTATTAGCAGGGTAATTAATAGCCCAGACAGGGGGCTACGGGGAATATAACTGCTTGTGGGAAAAGCAAAATCCAGAGCAGTTTGTGTCAGGAGCTGGCCCCAGCTTGGGTCAGGCTGTGCTACAGCCCACTGGCCCCAAAGGGGACATTCATTCATGGTCAAAGACCTTCCCGGGAGCTGATGGCATCAGCCCACAGGTCTGAACAGACACACGGTGTGATTCACAGGGGGAATTTTGGTATTTTCCTGAGGTTTAGGGCTCCCAGAGGAACTGCTACAGCAACAGCAACAGTGCCACAACCCCTGTAGCCATGTGTGGGGTGGTTCATTGAGGAGAGAAATGAGTAGCCAGCCATGTGCTGTTCCAGCTCTGCTGCCGGAGATGCTGCAAGCTGTGCAGCCAGGCTCCCAGCAAAAACAACCCTCCATTTCTCATGTCTTCAGTTGTTCAGTGAAGGGAAACCTTATTTCCAGGGCTGAGCTGTCCTTCAGTTTGTTTTATTTAAGCATGAACACTACCACAGACTCCAGTAACATTCCACTACCTCATCACACTACAGTGTATCATGTGAACTCGTATATATATTAACAATGTTAATACACTTTCATACAATACAGACTGAAAGATGTAATAGCGAGGGAAGGGGATTTTCTTAACAGCTCCACCCTCGGCACCCAGAAACTGCTGCTTTCCCCCCAGAATGGTTCAGGGTCCAGCAGGGCCAATTTCTCCCAGGATGGATCATCCAGTGTGTGCATCTTGTCAGCAAAGGGTGGCTGAAAAGAAAATAGTCCCAGAGTTCACAAGGTCTGTGAGAAGAGTCGGAGGCCAGAGCTGCACATGCTGCGTCGTTAGTGGCTTTTGCTGCTAATTGGGTGCGGGCTGCCAATCTGGACTTATTCCAGCGGAAAAAGGAATCTCTTCCCTGCTTTTTTTCCTGACAAGTCAAAGGTTAGACACCTTTAAAGCCTGTACAACTACTTAAAGCTTTTGACATTGTTGCACTTAAAAGCTTTGCTGTGGTGCGATTCTGCAATTCATTAAGAGGCAGAGCAAACCTTCCATTGTTAGGACAGGCCTGGCCCAACGAGCCCCTGTTCCACCGCTTTTGTGTCCCCCGCTGTGAAATTCCCTCTTGCTTAAAAATTCCCAGAGCAAAAGAGTTTGTCCCAGTCCTGCTCCACCTCTGTGCTGCTAGACTCAGCCCAGGCCAAACCTGTGCTGAGATGCTCTGTCTTTCTTAATGGCATATTGGGCAACCTTGAATTTTTTTAACAATGTCTCTGATTTCTCCTGGGAAGTGGAAGATGAGGCTTCAACAGCCAAGCTAAGCAAAATCCTACCTGATAAAATTCTTCCAGACCAGCAGCACCTGCATTTTTCCCATTATTTTCCACAGAGAGAGGGTAGAATCACAGATGTCTCTAGAAACAGGGAATGCAAACAGGGCAATGGCAAGGAGAAGCAGCCATCACTCTGAAAGGCTGGTGCAGAAATAAGTTGCCCTGTTTTAATGCAGGTGACAAATGAGAGATCCCACATTTCAAAACCTCATCAAACTCCGTAAAATAATGAGCAGATATTGCAAACTTCCAACACTTGCTCGAGAGATCTGTAAGCATTGCTTGTCTGAAGACAGGGCTCCTGAGTGCAAATGCTTGCAGAGAGGCACAGCTCAGCCCCTCTGGTGTAGGGAATTGTGCCCGTGACTTTTGGCATGTGGCTCCCACCCCCAAGCACACGGCATGGCTATGGCTGCAGTTCCCTCCCTGGCAGCAGCTGGGAAGCTTGTAGGCATGGGAGCAGCGGGACTCTGCAACGTCAGGGTCCCTGCAGAGCTGGGCACTGTCCTCTGCAAGATGCTGCAAGGACTGACGGGTGCACGTTGCTGGCGGGAGCCATCCTGCAGGATGCGGAGAGGACATGCAGAGCCCTGCCTGCCAAGTAGGGAGAGCAAACCTCCGCGGAGCTGACGTCTCACAGGGAAGCCCATCCCAGAGCCCAGGCATCCTCCTACGGACACGGGAGCTGCTGGGAAAACTGATGCTGATGAGTCTTTGCTGTACTGTGGGAATCAGCCTTGCTGGCTCCGTGTTTTTTATTTGCAGTACTGCAGATAAGAAACCCAGGGTGTTGTGGGAAACAGGAAGACCTTATCTCCCATCCCAAGCCACTTCTCCTGCCACAGCCTCGGGTGGTTTTTTTTTTTCTCACTGGTCCCTGATACTACATGATTTGGGTCAGTAGAAAGGTCTTCATGCTGTTGCTCTGTCCCTCAGCATCAATGCAGCCCTTCTGGAAGCATTACTGAGCCCATGAGCACCAGGATCATGCCAAGAGATTTAGTTTATCACCAGGATAAAACTACAGGCACATTCCCAGAGTCCTCCAGAATCATGGCAGATGCCACAGTCCGCTGGCAGGAGCTTGCTGCCCAGGTCAGCCCCCAGCCTGGCGGGTACCAGAGACAAGTTTAGGTAACAACAGTCCTGAAACAAGAGATTTTGGAGCAGCCAACTGATTGGTAAGTAAGGACCATACTATGTGTCGAAGTATTAGGACTAGAAATATTGAAAACCCAGACGAAAAGGACTAACATCTCACGAGCTGCAGCTGCACTTCCAAAAACCAGCTACAAAAAGGAACTGCTCCAAAATCTGCAGGCACCTCCACAGATCTGCAGTGTACGAGGCTTCACCCACCCTTCCAGCCCTCCAGCATGCTACACAAGCCTGGAAATGTGGATGCTACTGTTGGATTTCCAATAAAAACACAACTATTGACTTCCTTCACTTTCATGGCTGCCGAGCACTTCATCTAATAGCTGCAGTATAGGCTGGAAATCGATTGTGTTAGACAGTTTAATAGAGAACATACTGGTGTTTTAGTGTTGGAGCCAATACTCACAAATCAGGGCCAAAAGTCAGACTCTGAATCTCTACTCTGAGATAATGACTTTGAGTAAAGCCCTTATGGAACCAGAAATGCAGCTCTAATTCTTGATGGTCCCCAAACTGTAATTAACCCAGTTTGCTGTTACTTGTCATGCTGATTATCTGCCTTGTGGAAGTGTCAGGAGCCCAGGCCGAGGTTGGGGACACTGCTGCACCAGGCTCTGTACAAACAACAGGTAGAAAGAAGAATTCAGGCACCTGAGTACATCTCACATGGATGCCTCCACGCTGGCTGCAGGCACCTGAGCTCAGGTGCTGTGACCATGGAGTTCAACCCTGGCTCAAAGCCTGCCCAGAAAGCGGGATGAGGTGACCTGGGGCATCAGTGCAGTATCTGCTTGGAGATATTTGTTGCCAACTCTGCAGCCATGAGGCCATGATGCTCCTGCCCAGTGGTGAAAGCCATCCTCTTTGCTAAAGACCCATGGGACCAAAAGTGCTTTTAAAATGCCAGGTTTGGGCCTCTCATTTTGGATAGCCTCATGTGGAAGCTTTGCCTGAGTCCCCCCAAAGCCAAGTCCCGGACATTACACCCCAGTGATGCTGGTGCTGAGCCTGGTGGCAGTGATGCCCATGCCCAGGGGCAGGTGCCTACCTCCAGCTCCCAGAGCCGAGGATGCTTCATGGCAGAGCCCTGCGACAGCCACAGCCTGGCAGGGACCGCACTGCCTGGGCAGGGGCAACGGCTCAGCCAGGCCCCCAGCCCCAGGAGCAAATCCAAGAGTGAAGTATTGCCGTGGGGCCCATGGGAGCATGGGATTTCAGCCCCACATCTCTTTCAGCCACCCAGCAAAGGGGCTCCGCAGGTTTTGGCTTCCAACTGGGCATTCAGCAGGAGGCAGGACCTGGGCTTAGCTGTGCCTTGATCCACCTCTGAGCGACTCCTCTTAACACCTCATGTACAACCCAGCAAGAACAAAGCCTGGTGTTACTGTCAGCACCTCCAGCCTTCCTGCAGTCCCTTTTTTGGCCCCTGTCCATCAGCAAGAGGCTGCAGCGTGCAAGTGATGGAGACATCTTGGCTTGGATCTGGCCTTTACTGACAGTGACTGGGATGGAGCTGCCGGGGAAGAAGGGAGATGACAAGAAAGCGCCCTGACCCGGGTGAGGAGAGGAGAAGGGGATTAAAGGGAGGGATTAGCAGGGAGAAAACTGAAGGTCATCCTCAGTGAGAAAGAAATGAGGCAGTGGCAGCGGAGCCGGCTCTGCCCGGCTGCCCCTCCTGCCCCCACCCCAGCTCCCAGCGGCACGGCACCTCCTTTGTATCTCCCATGACCCAGGGATTATGAGTGTGGGAACGGGGTCGGCGCGGGTACCCTGCATGCTGCCGTGGCCTCGCGTGCTCACAAAGGCAAGGGCAGGTCTGCAGGGCAAGAAATGCAGTGAGAAATGGCTCCCACTGCGGCTCTTCACCAGGAGGCTGGTGGGGCGCAGGACTGGGGTGGCTGCTCTGCCCTTCCGCTCGCCCCGTGCTTGCATCTCTGTTGGAAGCGCACCATGGTGCTGCCAGGGCCAAAAGCAGAGCCGGCATGCAGGGCTGTCCCCCTGGCACACCGTGGTGATGCCCGTCAGCTCCCATCACCTCTGCCAGTGCGGCAAACAGCCCTCGCATGAAGCATGGGGCCATCCCGCGACAGCTGGGACATGCTGCATGCGTAAGCAGAGCACAGTGCTGTAAATGAGAAAACCTGGTAAATCAGAGATCACCGAATCCAGCCCCAGTGGGAGCTTTGGTAACAACTGGACTGGTGCCTCCAGTGCGATGGCTGATGACGCTCCTCACTGTGGTGGTGATGCTCAGCCTGGGCAAGGCTGAGAGTCCCAACATGGGTATTTCATTCTCACCCACCGGGGTCTCGAAATCTCAAAAACACAAAATGCCTTCCCAAGCCCTCCCTCTCCTTATCCTCCTCTCTCTGGGCTGAGGAGCCAGGTCCCACCTGGTTCACCACCACCTATTGCCCGTGAGGATCCTCCACCACCTGGCCCTGCCAAATGCCTTCCCCATGGGGAAGAGAGCCCGTCTCTGCCTCCTGCATCTCCTCCAGCCATGCGTGCCCATGGGGCACCTCTGCTCCACCAGCAACCTCTGGTTTAGAGGCTCCCGCCATGACTCCCCTCAAGCACAAGGACCATCCCAGCGTCCCTCTGGGGACACAGCCTGGCCATGGGGACTGCAGCAGAGGGAGCAGAAAGGGTTTGGCAGGAGCATCAGCTCCCAGAAAGTGTCAGGAAGGCCAGCCCATGATTAACAACTAATTAGGAAATGTCTGTCATGATTATTAACCTAACAATCCTGGTAAGAAAGGCTCCTTACCTTAGGAAAAAATGGATGTTGGCTCCAACAGTCCCCAAACATAACAGCCCACTGTGGGAAACTTCAGACTTTTGTAAAAACAAATAACCTCATTTTTGCGCATGAGTTTTTATTTTTAAATAAGCCAAAGCCAACTGAATGATTTTTCACGTAGCTCTGTAACCTGTGGGCCCGTTAGGCCTGGTAGGGCAGGGAGGGAGGGGGCCAGGCACTTTCCTCTGCTGGGGGTGGTCACTGCCTCTGTCCAGGAACAGGCGCCCCATGTCCCAGCCCAGCTGAATCTCCCCATTGCCTCAGGCTCCTCCTTATAGCACAGCAACAGCCAAAACCCTTTGCAAATCTTCCATTAAAGCAATAAACGGAAGCATAAAGCCATGGAAGGGGACTAGTACCATTTCATCAGGTGATCTGATTAATCTTTCTTGGACTTGATACCAATTTATGGCAAGCTGAAATCACAAGCAATGCCAGCATTGGATTCAGTGCCCTAATTGGATAGTTAGGTGTTTAATTTAGTATTGCAATTAAATGGGATCATTGTTTATCAGTTGCTAAGGTATATTCAAAACTGATACAGTGGTTAAGAAGTAATATTTTAAATATATCAGAATTTGCCTGGAAAGACATTCCCAAGCAATACAATGTCACTCTCTAATGAACAGGTATTATTCAAGTCCAGCTCTAAAGCCATTAGCCTACATACTCCTTTTTTGGCTTTCCAGTAACTCCCATTAACTTCAGGAGCTCAACTCAAAAGACTAGGAAACAGATTAGCTAAAGTATGCAAAATGGAAAGTGGTCCATAACTGAAACATGCTGTTACAGGGATAACCACAGGGATCCTCCTCTGGGGATCAGTGAAAAGGGAACTTCTCCAGTTATATCGACAAGTATTTTCCAGTTACGACAGCAACCAAATACTACTTTATTTTTTTCAAGAAATCAATGAGCACAGACAAGCCATGACTAGAAATTCAAAAAATTAGTATTGCCCTGAGTTAAGTGCATTAAGAAAACAAATAGCCAGAAAGAAAATGTACCATGCAACCAGCAGTTCAAAGCATGTAGAGCAAATGGTGTTTTAGGACACAGTTGTGTCACCTGTAATTGCGAGGTGCCTTTGCAGGTCATGGCCATGCTATGGCACCAGAGCCTTCCCCAGCCACCCAGAAGGACAGCTCGCAAATTTGGGACCCAGTGCTCAGGGATGATCTGGTTTAGCACTTGCTGAGGCTGATAACCAGCGCTCAGCTTTTCCTCCTCTCCATGGCTGCCCCCAGGAGGGATGTAAAGCCTGTATGTGTGTCAAGCTCTCAGCGAGGGCTTCTCCAGCTCATTAATTGCACAGCTAAAAGTAATCAGAATTAAAATATTGAGCAGTGAGGATGGAGCACGAGCCTGCTTTCCCTCTTTCTAAAAATCCCTGGATTTTCTTTTACGCCAGCGACTCCACAGAAAGCACCTTTCCCAAAGAAATATGTAGAAGTATGTCAACCTTGTCCACCATGAGTCCTCGCAGCAGAGCTGCTCCACAGCCAGCATCCTGGCCCTCCTTTGGGTATCACTGTCCCAAATACACCTAACTGAGCACAAGGTCCTGGGTGTCACCAGGTCACACATGGCTGGCGGCAAATCCATGGGCATCGGCATACCATGGCTCTCATGTCCCTTAGGCAAGTCAAGATGATGCTCACTTGGAAACCACGAGCTCTCTGTTTATTTCATCTCATATATGGTGACTAATTCCATCATTCAAATAGCTGACGATGATGAAAACAAGTGGAACGATCAGGAAGGAAATTAAAAATAGCCCTCATGTGGCACTGTGTCAAGCGTTCATGTTTAGATTTTAATTTTATTTTTTTATTCCAAGCTTCTTTGATAAAATATTTTCCCATGCTGAATACACTTGGAACGTCCCCTCCATCACGGCATTCCTGATGGATGAGCCAGGCTGTCACAGATCCTATGCCAGAGCTGTATTCCCTCTGCTCCGTGATTCTCACTCCCACATCCACACCTTTGGGACCTGGAAGTCATTAATCTTTGCGCACCAGCCAGGAAGGTACCTCTGAAGGCAGAAACACCATCTTGGACACAGTATGGGAACAAAACTGAGACTTTGACAGCCAGCATGAGACTGGGACCACATCTCTGCTTGGATCCTGCACTGTGTAGCAGTAGGTAACATTTTCAGCAGGGAGATTTTCCGGCCATAAGACTAAATAATCTTGGTAGAAAGTGGATGTTTTGCTGTCCCACTGGCTTTCTCGCGTGGACGCAAACTCAGTGGACACCTGAGGGGTCCATCTTACTCATCTCCTTCAGGCTGGAGATGCCTACAGCCAGGCTCGGCTCATGCTCGGTGAAGGGGAATGGGGTGATCTGTCTCATCCAAAGCAGACAGCTGCTTGAGGCTAAAGCAAATCCTGCCCCAGATGTCACTGCTGTGGAAGGTCTCAGAGGACAGCCCCCATGCTGCCCCCAGGCCACCAAGAGCCCCTCGGCCACCAGGCGTATACTTCCCTACCATTTCCAAGTTCTGCATTCTTTGGAAACATCTGAAACAAAATGATAGTCTGATTTCAATGTCTTTGAACAAAAATGTTTTTTCTGTCTTTAAAAAACTGCAAATCTAAATAACATTTTTCATTTGCCTTTCTCACCACAAGCAATTACTAGCTTTTGGGGTTTATTTCAATTTTTTTCTTTCTTTTTCTTTTCCCTTTCAGACACCTTACTGCAGGCACAGGTTCCAAGAGCAAGCTGCCAAGGTCTCATCATGCAAAATTACTGAGTTGCAAAAATAGGAAACACCCCTCTGTCCCCAGGCTCCCACCACTCACTTATCACCTGTACAGGAAACATAAATATTTACAGCTTCTCTATTTAGGGGGATGCATTAAAATCCCATTCGTTAAAAATTGTTAAAAGAAATCCAAGGATGGAGGGAATCCTGAAAACAGCATTTACAAGGAAAAATGTATGTCAGGCTGGTTTGGTTCCTTCTGCGGAGGCCCAGGGACATGACTGTGGTATCAGTGATAAAGTGTGAAGGAGTGTGATGCCAGCCTGCCTGCCATGCGCCTGCACCCACACACTGTGACTTTGCAGAGAGCGAAGATGCTCAGCTCCAAGCAGGACAGGAGGATGCAGCAGCCACATGCCCCAAAAGTTACTTAAATTTTCTCTGACATAGTAGGCAGGGAAGTGGTGACCAGTGCATTCTGGGAAGAAGGTGGTTTTATGGGTCAATTACTGAAAAACTAGAAATCTGCCTTCCCAAAGTAGTGGGAAAAGCCCATACTCATAAATATCTTTAAAACCTTCCTGCAAGCAGGTACAGCCTGGCATCCAATGGTGAGACAGCCTGTGAATGCTCATCCAGAGACCAATATCAGCAGCTTCCAATTAAACATTATAACTGAGCCACCTGCCCGCATGCTTCTGCCGATGGAAACAGGCTGGTGATTTGGATTGAGGTGGTCTTTTCCCACACATAAACCCATCACATCTTGCTTTGCAGTGGGGAAGGATGAGTATCATGAGTTCCTCACCCATCATTCCTACAGGTTGTGGAGACATATGTTTTGAGTTCCTGCTCCACCTTGGACTTTTGCTTTAGGGTCCTAGGAGGGACCTTGTCTCCCCACGGGCTGCCAAGGAGCCTGAACAACCCACTTTCATGGAGACATCTCCACTGGGGATGGCTGAAGCTCAGCCATAAGATCTCCAGCCTGGCTCTCTTGGGCACACCACTGCTCCCCACTTCATATTAACCAGCTACAAGACCTATTTCCACCCACCAGCGTTGCCCCCCATGGCTGGGCATGGGCTTCTTTCATCACAGGCAAAAAGAGTCCAGCTTGACCATCCTTCCATCTGAGAGGCACCTCAGTGTGATGGAGTAATGGCCCTCGGGACTCTGGAGGAAGACTCTCCCTTTAAGGAGAAAGGCAAAAAGGCAAAGCACTTCGTGCAGGGATTTGTGCTTGTTTTGTCATGGGACACATTACCCTGAACCCAAAAGAGGAAGGAAAAAGGGGGGGGGGAGCTTTTGCCTTTCTGGTGGGAACAGTGTTTGAGCTAACTTTGTTTCCCTTGGGGAAAGGCACCAAAATAACAGAGGAAGGGGGGTGTAGTGGGGTGGGGGGGGATGAAGCTAAAAAGGCTACGTAATCTGCCTGGGAAAAAACGTGCTCCCAACAGTGCTCGTGAGCCCGTTCATCCACCCGCCGCAGCGGGCAGCGTGGCCTGCCACGCGGGAGGAGAGCAGAGCACTGCCGGCACACTGCCGGCACCCAGGGGACACGGCTCCTGGGGGCCGAGCCCCATGCTGATGGCCATGGAGGAACCTTGCTGAGGTTCTGCAGGGCTGCAGGCACCATCTGCCCTGTTCGGGGCTCTCCGAAGGCACCATGCAGAGGGAAGAGCACTCACTGGGGAAACTGGGGTCTGAAGAAGCTACTTGCTCAGAGCACCCCACACACCAGGCTGGGATGGCAGCCTGCGATCCAGCCTCCCACCACCCAGCTTCTCCACCAGCCTGCCCTACCTGCACTTAACTTAATGCTTTTTGCTGCAATGCCTGAGATCGGTGTTTGAAGACAAGGCAGGCAGGTGCCCCCACAGGGTTCCTTATGTGGGGAGATGGATCCCCACCACCATCCCAATGGTCTTCACCTTCCACAACGGAGCATCCCCTGGAGCAGCTGGCACAAGCACGCTGCACAGGCACTAGTGTCGGGCTTTATTCCAAAGCATAAAGCTAAGCAGGCCAGCAGATTGTTAAAACCTTATGGTAATCATACTGGTAACATAATTTTTTGCTCACCATAGCATTACTTTTTGTAGCAACATGGGCTAAGAGCCTGCAGTGTGCCAAGCCCAACTGGTGCCTGGTATTCCCATGTAAAACAGAGATTTCCAATCTCTACCTTTTTGTGTCATATCTTGAACCCAGCAGAGAGTGGGTTAAATACCACATCAGCTTTCCCTGGCAAAACCTGCAGAGCTGCCCTTGGAATAGCACAGCACCCCATTGCAGCTACACCTGCAGAGAGCAACTCCTGACCCTGACACTGGGGCCTCGGCGGATGGCACCCTCAGAGGTGAAAAATGCAATCCCTCGCCCATAAGATCACCATAGTGAAGAAAAACTGATGGTGCAACCTGCCAGGAGGCTGAGCTGCCATGTCTCCACATGCAGGCGAGAGCAGAGCAGCCCCCTTATCTCAGGGTGCAAGTGAAGAAGTCCCCAATCTGCTCCAAATTCACCCTGCTCCAAATCCCACAATGACTAATCCCCTACCAGCAAAATAATTCCCGGGCACCGACCATCCTCCTCCCAGCTCTGACACAGCACTGGGCACCAAGGACCAGAGGTCACCTACGGCCCAGGAACTTCTCTTCCTGCCATATCCAGGCAAATTTACCGGCTCCAGTCAAAGCACAGCCACATGCCCTCTGCTTCTCCCCAAGCTGCAGTTCGTTGCTTCAGCTCCCACTGGGGAGTGACTCCCCTGCCCACGGTGGCAGCCTCTGCCTGTCCTTGCTATAGAGCTTGCCAACACGATTGCACAGGAGCCTGCTCACACCCCTCGGATTTTCATACACTCCCCAAAGACACTCAAAATCATGAAACTAGCAGGCCAGAGAGGTGGAACAAATCTCCTGATGAAGCTACTGCACACTGGAGTCCAAGCCCTATCTCACACCATTGCCTTAGTAGGAAAAATATATAAACCCAGCAGGAACTCCTAAGCACTTCTTGTCTGAATGAACCATATTTTTGCCATGTCCTCCATGGGGTAGGAGGGTGCAGAGAAACCATTTTGTTTTCTTGCAATGTCCTTCTCTTTCTATTCTTCCCCTATAAGCTGCAGGTTGGTTTTTGCTTCTCATGCACCAGCAGCACCAACCACCAGCCTTTCTTGTCACCACAAATCCCACCTTACATTCTGCTTGCCCAACTTGTATGCATCTTCTCACTGGCTTTACCAAGGCTGCATCTCTATGTTCTCAAGATCCTTGCTTGACTGAAGATCACTCATCTGAAACTTGCTCTATTACCCTCTACATTTTACTGCCTTCAGAGTGCCGTGTTGGATGGGTGGAGAGAGGCTGTTACCATCACTTGAATTGCCTCTGTGCCTAGCGTAACTAGATCCATTTTCTTTTTCAACTTCAATACTAGTATTTCAGTAAATCAGTTTATAAAATATCTTCCTAAGTACTTGGTTGAATTAATAAAAATGACAGCAATGCAAGTAAGCACAAAACCACGCAGCTTCAGGATGTAATGCTCTCTGCCTTTGCACTGTAGGAAGCCCAGGAAGTTCCTCTTCATGAATTTAAGCTGAAAGATATTCCTGAACCTACAGACCAGCTCATGCCTGACCTCTGTCCTCCTCTTCAGGACTGAAATAAGACATACACTAATAAACTAGTCCTAGCCAAACTCTGGAGCCCTGTCTTTTTTCATCTTGTGAGAGACATGAGAGACTGGAAGGGTTTTGGTGACTACTGGCTGTTTCTCCAGCAGCTTCTCTTCCACAAAACATGAATGGTTTGCATCCCTTAATGGGTGCATTCCTAATTATGTCATCAAAGGGCACAGATACCTGGGACAGAAGACTACCTGCCAATCTCCAGAGCACAGGGCACACATACGATGCCACCTGATGAGGACAGGCTGAAGAATATTGTCGTCCAGTGCCTTTTCGGGAGGTTTGCTGTCTGTCCATCCAAAAACCTGGCACATCAACCACATCTGCTTAGGCATATTTGCAAGCTCAGTCCCGTATCATGAGTTTCCTCCCCTTATCCAGCAGGTCACTTAGATACACAGGAAAATGGACAAGGAAGTGGTTTGCGGGGCTTGCTCTTGACCAGTCTCTAGTGCCTGGTTTGTATCACAGCGTTATGTTCTGGGCATTTACAAATTGATTTTTAATGAACCAAGCCAGTTTCTTTCTGGGTACTAAATTAGGATTCAGTATTTTGCCACAAGGCTTTGGACAAACGGCCCATTAGATTTTTGCTTTCTGCCTTTGATGAAGTCCTTAAGTGGCTGTTTCAAGAACGTTTCCATAAAAAGCAAATAAAATATCTGCCCAGTTGCTTTACTTTGCATGCATGTTTGCACGAGATCATTGACTTTTGTTCCACCTCCCTCATGTCCTGCAGCCCAGGCTGTAATTACAGGACTTTCTGCCTGTGCAGGTGTTACAAGTTATGACCAGCAAACAAGGCAGCTGTGTTTCAGCCCCTAAATGGGGGACCCCCTCCCCGCCCTGCTTTTTAGGAGGTGCTGGGAGGCAGCAGGAGAGACAGAGTCTGGCCTTGCAGGTGGGAAAGAAAACTGAGCTGAGCGCCATGCACCCCTTGGAGCGATTTGTTTCTGACCTGCACTCGGCTTGCAAACCCTGCCCGCAGGAGGCTCAGCCCTGCTTCCAGGAGAGCTGTTACACCTTGCTGTGGGTGCAGCCCCACTCTCCCATCTCCCTGCGCCCTTCTTCCCTTCCTTCCATGAGCCTTCCTGCTCCCTGGCACTTCATTCTCTTGCAAAGCCTTGTTGCTGACAGATGGGGAGGTGACAGGGCTGGCAGTGACAAGTGACAAAGAAGGCAAGGCCAGTGCCCTGGCACTGCTGTGTCACATTTGCTTTGTTTTTTCCCCGGTTTTTCATACCCTGTCGGATAGCCACTGCTCATGCTGCACCTCCTCGTCCCGCTGTCTCCAGCTGGCCATGCGTGGCTGCATGCAAGCACCCTGGGAGAGCAGGGCTCCTCTGCGTCTATTTTTGTCCCTGAGGATGAACACTTCACTCTCACATGCAGAGAAGCAAATGGACTGGTGTTGAACTGGGAACAGACAGGGGATGGCTAGTGCACTTCCCTGTTTGTGCCTTGATGTGAGAACCCAGCACCACACTCCTAATTAAGGTGTTGTTAAAAATTCAGACCAATTTGGATGCAGATGGAGGATGTGGGGGTCGCACTCTGCACACCAAGCTGTCCTTGCGCTTCTTCACACAGCCCTGCAGAGATGGAGAACGCCAGAGCCGAGTCCCATTTCTTTCCTGGGGATGCGGATCTGGCTGGCTTACACATGCAGATCCATCATCGGCATGAAGGGAGAGGGAAGCATCAGGGAATCACCGTCCTGCATGGTGCTTGGGAAGCAGCACGGACCACTTGGCCACGGTGCTTGGTCCCGTGCTCTTGGAGGCAGCCGTGGTGACATGTCCTGGCTCTGGCACGCTGCATTCACTGTCACCGCTGCCCTGAGGTCCCCCCTGCTGCAAAGCACTGCGCTCTGATAAAGAGCTAAGCCACTCTCAGAGGCGGTTCTGTGAGAACATTTCTCAGAGGGCAGTGCACTTTTATTTGAAATAATTTTCCATTCCATTTATATCTATATAATAGGAGGTGGCTCTGGGGTCTGAGTTTTCCATAGCCCCAGACCTCATTTCCCTGCCTGGGCTTGACCCCTGCTCAGCTTCCCCAAGAATAACAGAGAAAAGTTCAATGGGAGAGAGCAAGCCATGGGGCTGAGCTCCCGCTGCTGCCTCCCGATGCTGCAGGCAACAGTTAGACTCCCCTTGTTAATAGAAGATATTATATATACAGAATATATACATTTATATGCACATGTTATACACATACTATATGTATCAGAGTATATACATTTATATGTATATGCGAAAAGCCCTGGAAAGAAATGTACCTGGAAAGAGATTTCCAAGCAAATACGGCAACAGAGGAGCTCAGGACGCTTGCTGCAGTCTTATCTTGGTTCTACAGCAATATATTGCTTGGTAATGGAGATACTATGGTTTGATACTTTGACAATGGAGAAATTATTCTTTCTGCTAAAAATGTTTTGATTTTACGAAATATTTATTAAAGCAAACTATTGGTTAAAAACACTCAAAAGCATTCTGTTGTTTGCTTGCGTTGTTTGGGAGCAGGGGGCATCCTTCTTGACCAAAAATCCAGTTTCACAGACCAAGGCTGTGAAGACCAGCGTCCAGGCGAGAAGTCTGCTTCATGTAAAAAACACGTTTGAGAGGAAGTGTTCCAATTAGCCCCCGTGGCCTCTCGCCCAGCAGCTGCCCTGGCTGTGACACAGGCGATTCAGCCACACTCCTGCTGCCGGAGGGGCTGTCACCCTGTGAGCGCAGATGGGCACCAGCCCAGCACCGGGCTTGCCCCGCCGTGCCGGATGGCCGCTTTTGGCTGAGCCTCCTGGACACCGGAGTGTGATATCTCCTCTTAATCCAACCGCTGCCTTCCCTGGAGAAAGCATGCCATTTCCCTAACCTTAAGCATGATAAATGCACCAAGGTTCTTTGTCTGACAAACCCGGAGACAAAGCGGTTCCCCAAGCTGGTGTCCCCAGGGATGTGCTCTTGGAAGACGTCCACGGGGGCTACATTTTCGTGGATTTCCCTTCCAGGACAGCAGCGTCCAGCAGCACCAACTGCCTTAGCACAGGACGAGGTAGAAAATGTTTATCTTTATGTGTCAGAAAAAAACCTAGTATATAAAAATGCCTGCTTAGTCAGCTAAACTTCCATTAAAATCTGGAGAAAGCCAGCATCGTATGAAAAACCCGGCTATTTTTTGCTGCATCATCACTCTCAGCTGACAGAGTTTTAATCATGAACAGCCATGTCTAGTGTGCACCTTTGAAAATACCAGAGCTGCTTTCCAGTGCCCGTGCAGTTTTAGGAAGTCTCAGTTAGCTATTTCTCTCCTTTCCTTCTCATACAGCTGCCTCCTGCCTCCTCCCCGAAGGCTTCAGGCACTGGAACTAGCTGAGCTCACTGAATGGCATCAGGTCCCAGGGACCAGTGTGGGACGGAAAGGTCCTTCCCTCAAAAACCACTCAGGCAGGCATGTGTCATGCATGGTATATTCTTAAACTCAGCTTTCTTAGCAGGAGCTATAGGAGTTCACACTGCCAGGCAATTCGGACCAGTCACACTCAGCTCTTTGGTTGCACAGCCTATGAACAACTATGTTCCCACCTCTCCGGGTCCACCAGGATCCTCCTCCTCCTCCCTTTGCTATGGGAGGAAGGAGTTGCTCTGGCACTGGGTCTTCATGAAACAGAGGCTCTTCATTTAATTCATGAATTATTTGGTGTCATTTTTAGCTTCTTCACCTGCCTACTTCTCTGTTCAATACATACCTAATGCAACATCATAGCTATCGATCTATTCAGATACCAAACCTGCCAGTCAAATACAGAAACCCACAGTACAGGTGATGCTCAAGTCTGTTTAGGAGGCACCAAAACAAAAACTGAGAGAAAATGAAACCGCAAGGAATCAGTATGAAAACTAGTGGGCAGAAGTGGGGAAAGACAAAAAGCTAACATGCCCAGATGCGATACTTTACACCCTGCTGTGATGGGAAGACTCCTCTCCATCAGTCCAGCAGCTCCTGACAGCCCAGCATGGGCTGTTCTTCTGGTTAAAATAGAGATAAAATAATGAGAATCAAAATATACAAAATTGAGAGTTTAAGAAAACTGCCAGCCCCACAAGAGCTTCCATCATTATACACTTGCTGGACTGTGCCTAAAAGGGACGGACCTGAAAGAAGCAGAGGACTTATCTACACCACAGTTAGAAGTGTGACTGCAGGAAGGGACACCCACCTAGACTGGCAGTTAATGAGCTCCGAGCTCATTAAGCCTGGGCAGAGCCTGTTGCAGGTATGGCCAGGATCCCCGCCAGCCTTGCACAGCACAGCTGCTGAGAGCTGTGCAGCTTTGCTACACAAACAGGAGCTAATGGAGAGCTGGGATGTGTGTATCCAAACCAAAGACAGAGCAATTCCCAAATGAGCTTTCTGAGTAGGAATGCGAGCGATAATGGATGCTGACAACATTTCAGTATCAGGTCACATCCAGTTTTTCACTTACAGCCTCTAAGGACCCCCAACACAGAATCACTCCATTTACGCTGGACCGAAACCTGCTAAATGTGTAAATTCCTCACCAAGCTGATAACAGCATTTAAACTGACACTTGCAGAACTGTCTCGATCTTCCCTCAACTCCATAGCAAGTTGGTTCCAGGATGGAGGTACTCAGTACACTGGGCACTACACTATACCAGCAGACATATTCCTACAACTTGTGCAACTCCATTGCTCTTTACTGCAAAGATACCAACACGTGCCACAGGGCAGAGTAACACGCTGGCCCCACACAAATCATCCCGCACTTCCCAAACAAGACTTTTGGGATGGCTGCAGGTACGTCTTTGCAGCTGGCTGCTTCTTGAACCACCTGATTCAGACAGCTCCACAGCCTCTCCGCATTGACCTGGCTGCGGCTGCCTGCAGACTGTATGTACATCATGGGGTGTTGAGGTGATGGGAGGTTCAGCAGTCACATTGCTGTGTTTGGAAGAGTTACATATTTCAGAGTTTTCAGTAACTCCACATGATTCACAAAGTGGAAGCAAAACTCAAGTGTGTTTCTGAGTGCAGAGGGATTCTTCTAACACACAAGGACTCATGAGCTTGTAAAGCTCAAGGTGCCTGTAACTGCTAACACCCTTGGCTCTGCTTTGGGCTTTGAATCCACCCCCAGACAGGACATGTTTTTTCCACTTTTAGACGCCTGACTGGAGGTCAGCCCAGCTGTCCAGGTGTGCCCGAGGGTGCCCCCTGGGCCACGCTTGCTCCCTGGGGCAGGACGCCTGTGCCTGCAGCTCCATGAGCAACTCTGCAGCTAACACAGGGGCTGAACAAATTACAGGTAGTGTTATCTTGTCACCACAAATTGCAATAGCAGAAGGGAGGGAGGAGCACCCCGAGCCCACACCAGCTGTAGCTTCTTGCTGTCCTAAATCAAACCAGCTCGAAGCCCTCCACAAGCCCTATAGTGGCACTTTGCTGTAAGGAACAGCCGGCAGTCCTGCCGGGGGTAGGGAAGGGAGCCACGCACATCTCCTCCCTTCTTCACACTGGGGTTGTCAAGCTGGCAGGGAAATAATAAACACTTCTCTAAACTTCCTAAATGTCAAGAAAATATTTACAGGGCCCACTTCTGCAAAGCACGCACACCAGCCCAAAGGGCACACACGCACACTTCGCCAGGCACTGCCTGGCATGCTTTTTGCAATGATTTTTATTAAACATTTGTGGTTTTCCTGCTGCAAAACCCAGTGAAAGATTAATGCCAAAAAGTGACTCCTCTGGGGCTGAAACTGTCAGGGAGCCAGGACACAGGGAAGTACGGAGCCTGCGTGTTCATTCCTTCCCTAAGACATTTTACAGCCAGAGAAATAAGACCCAACCTGGCCAGGACTGCAGCACGTTTCGGAGGGAAATCTGTGCTAATGCTGACCGTGCTCTGGAGACACAGAGAAGACTTCAGGCCCACACTCGTGAACATTTCACCAGCAAATAAATTAATATAAAAACATTTCCCATGTATGTAAAATTTTTTTTTCTTTAAAATGCTATTGCTATGGTCTCCAATTTTCTCTAGGCTGTAATCGTAACTTTGCAATGCCTCCCAGCTGCTGAAATCTTGTGCTAGGCATGGAAATGGGCTGAGCATGGAGCTCAGCTCCTGGTAGACTTCCAGCATGGGCTGGAGCCACACCGTGATGCAACCAGAACAGGCAGGTTGGCACCAGGACAAGTGACATACTCGGGTTTGGTGTATGCCATAGAGCGCCACGGCCCCGCTTCTCTGCCAAACGTTCGTGCCGGTGTGGCTGTGGGGCAGATGAGCGTGAGCTCCTGCTCCAACACCCTACAGGGCAGCAATGGGTGCCCCAGCCTGCGCGTGGGAGGGCAGCGCTTTACCGCAGCATCAGCCCTCATTTATTTTCAGCTTCAAATATTACACTTTAATGAAGGTTTTCTAATGAGCTGCTTAGATAGTAATTAGAGGCCAGCACTGAAGAGGGAGATAAGTCTTGTGGGTATCTCGCCTTGCAAGAAAGGACCTGATAAGAAAGAACTCAATGATTTTCTTCTGGGATCTATTCCAACGACCAATTATCCCCTTGATACCACGCTGCTTAATCAGGAGCAGATTGAAAAAACACTTGACAGTGGCTGGTGATGAATGGGCCACTTTCCCAGCATTTTACAAGGGAAGGCTGGAGGCTTTATGCCAGTACCTGAGATAGGAGATGATCCAAATAGTGCTGATAGCTCATTTGATTTACATAAAATAATAATAAAAATTTTTTTTAAAGCTTCACATAGATGGAAGAATCATCAGCCTCATTTCCTGATGGGTTCTTATCTCAGCTATTCAAAGGGTTTAGGTTTTATTTAATTTCAGGTGCTGGGCTTCAGTGACTTGCTAATGCTGACCAGGAACCTGACTGCAGGTCCTTTGCTGTTTTGAGCACAACGGCTCCTGCTCTGCTGCAAGTGGTTCTCCCCCGGCAATTACACTGAACAGATGAGCTGAGCTGTGACAATTGTGAAGGACAAGATGACTCACAGACTTGGCTAAAAACTTACTAGTTATCCTCTAATGTTGTCGGAGAGTTAAGTAAGCTCGAACATTTTAATAGGCTTATTTTCTCACCATTCTACCGCCTCAGGTGATCCTTTGTGTTGCAACACAAAATACCGTATCATGGGATCATTAGAAAAAAGAAAGGGACGTGTTCAAACTGTCATTTTTTTCTGTCACACTCTGCCAGTGCCAATATTTGGTAGGGACTCTGGCAAACGGTACAAGTAGCAAATGGTGCAAACAGCAACAGTGCAAACAGATTTGGCAAATTGCAGAAATAACAGCCAGGAGGGATTTTTTTTTTAAGGCTGGAGTATTACTCACTATCTGCAGTGCAGCGTAGCTAGGAGATATAATTGTATAGCAGGACACAGGCAACAAAACCCCAGTGCTCACATGCATGTAAGGAGCACAAGCAAGGGCACATCAAGGGGTGCAAACATGGGAGTAGAAGCATATGTCCCTTCTTTAACTGGCAAAGGCAAAAGAAAACCTGCAAACCTGTCGTCTGCACAGTCAGACCTTGATTACAGGAGAACAGACACACACACAAGGAGTCCTGAATGCAGGATGGGAAGGGACTTGCTGTGTTCCTGAGGCTGGGCTTTGCTCCTGCAGTGCCATGTCCTCTAGTCCCCGCAGAAATTGCGTTAGTGTTTTTTCACAGTGGGACAAGGTGTGGAAACCTGCTTTCTTGGGGATTTGGAGCCTCCTTCTCATTTCCAGCCTGGCTTCATTCATGGCACTTTGCACCTTCATTCCTGTGTACTGTTGTCTTAGCTCCACATCTCTCTGCCATCCTACGTCCATGTCAACCCTCGCAGCCAGCACTAGCAGGGAGAGCCCCCCGCAGCCAGCCCCTCTCCTTAGATGACCACACAAGGCTTTTTTAGGTGTCCTCTTGTAAGGCAGCATCTTCATTTCCCTGATCTGCCTACAGATTTCCCTGCAGCTCCCATCTGACTTCCATCTGTTGGGGATCAGAACTGGACACTATCATCACACAGGGGTTACCCAACCAGGGTAAAGTCAGAGCAAAGACCCTTCTAGCCCAGGAAACCTGCCTTGGACACTCAGTGGGCACTGATGCTCAGGGCACAGTTTCACGGCACAGCGGAGCCATCTTCAAAGCTCCTTGCTGCCAAGAGGGGACTTCTCAGGAACCCCCCTTCCCTGACCCCCTCTCAGTGCCTGCTCACACCCTTGGACTGGTCCTGGCACAACCTCAGATCACAGAGGAGCCATTCACCTTGCAAGCATGGAAATACCACCTCCTTTTTTTGGGCCTGTTTTCTGCTGTTGCAGTGCACTGAACTGGCTTCCTGGCTGGTCACAGGAGACTCAGCGGCCGCTTGAGCTCAGGAGAGCGCACCAAGGAGAGGTAGGTGGAGCGGGACCTTCTCCTTCAACAGCAGTGACATGTTAGTCAGGTCATCCAATGAATCACATCCTGTGAGACAGAAAGGAAAGCAGGGCATGGAAAAGTGAATGATCCTCAGGTTTCAAGCAGAAACACTCTCAGGACATCAGGGAACACAGACAGCTCCATCACAACATCCCACAACCAAAAGCGGGACCCCTGCACCACACATTTGGTTTCTACATCATACCACAACAGGCTCCAAACTCAACTATGCATCACACAGAAAAGGGCAGTGCTGCTTCTCCTCCCCTTCCTCCTCTGCCCTTTTCCAGTGGCTCAAGGGCTGACTTGTGCACAGGTGCCTTTTGCATTGTTGGAGTCTGTCTGGCTCCAGGTGATCATCCGCTCCACACCAGAGCAGAAATCCAAGCTGCACACCCCTCTGTGCCTGACTCCTTGACTCTGTCATTTCATCTCACTCCTTGTTTTCCTATTCTGAAGGGCATCCAGTTCTTTGTGCGTAATTTCCCCCAACTCCTTTGTTTTGATGATGATTCCCAATTACGGGTAATTACCAAATTTCATTAGCAATTTCTGTGTTTTGTGCCAAGGCCATTAAAAATGTGAAATAGCATCATTTCCAAGGCCAATTTTTGAGAAACCCATCTAGCACAGTCTTCACAGCCCAGCACCTTCCTCTTCCAATTGATTTAATATTTCTCCTTTACTGAAGACCAGACAAATTAGATATATCCTGTCTGCTTTGTTGAGAAGATCAGTTTTTTTTATCTACTCTGGCATCACTTACTTTCAGAAAATCTGTATCTCGTCTTATCCATTTTCCATGTTCTTAATTATTCTCTATTTTAATGTTTATTCTAAAGCTTTGCATACTAATAGATTCACACTAATAGACTCCTACGTGCCAAGAACACATTCTCCCTGCCCCAATAAATAGACGTCTATTTGCTGTTCTCCAGCCAAACCATCCAACCCCTGTGGTTTGACAGATTTATTACAAACCCTTCTTCTGTGACTTCAGCTTTGTGCCAGCCCTTTCTCATTTCTGGAGGAGATGCTAGCTGGTCCTACCTGTTTGCATGCTTGAAGATCATTGACTGCTGCTTCCATGTTGGTTGTGGCATCTCCCATCCCCATACACCGCCACCCATCATCCTGCCTCTCTCCCCTTGACCAGCATCCCCATTGCTACCAAAAACCTGGGCAAAGTTTTCATTTTGTTTCTTTCAGGACTATACGTAGATTATCTTTCATCTCTGTCCCATCCTCAGTGCATAGCAGCCCCACTTCCCTTTTCCTTTATATGGCTGCACAGTTTCCAAGAGTTGTGCAACCTATCTTTTGCTATTTCCTTTAATAACCGTGACAAGATTGGACTCTGCCTTACTTTCACACTTGCTTTACAAAAATTGCTTTTTAGTACTGGCCTTTTCTCTGTTGCCTGTGGACTCCCTGATCTCCCTCAGCAGCACCTCTTCCTCCCACCCACCAGCCTCATAGCCCATTCCTTGTCCTTTCAGATCCTCAAGACCCTGCCTCACTGCCATGGGAAATGGACAGGGCTTGCTGTCAGCAGGAGGGAGCTGCTGGTGACTCACAGTCTTCCTGGCTGCGAGGCCATGGGCCATCCTGTTTGTGTTGGGCCAGGGGAGCAGGAGCCTTCACAGGAGAGCTTAATGCTACCTTGGACCTGGCAAGTGGGCAGAGACGTCCTGCCAGAGGGAGCGATGATGCTCAAAATGTGCCCATTAGCTAAAGCCCTCCATGCCTTCTGCAGTGCCGAGCCCATACTTGGCTGTCAGAGGAGTAACTTGGGCAGGTGCTCGTGTCTGCCCCAGCCAGCCTGGTGCAGCTCCAGGGGCTGGGGCAGATTCTTGGAATCAAACAGAACTCGATAATGATTATTATTATTTTTAGATCTTTCCTTTCAGCCACTCTCCAAAGCAGGCTGAGGCTCTGCTGAGCTGTACAGCACAGAGTGCCTTTAGTGCGTACCCACAAATATCCACAAAATTGGAGGAAAGAGGTAGGTGGGAGGAGGGAAACCCTAGGAACTTGCCTTGGGAAATAGCTCTGCACTAGCACGTCTTGCTGGAGGAAGAGTGCCCCGGTCACCAACAAAGGCTTGCTGTGCAGCAGCAGCACTGCCAGAGGGTCCTGCCCACACACCCAGCTTGCGGATACCCGCGGTTGCCGGAGCAGAGAGCAAACCCCCCAGGAGCAGGACTCCAAACCTGTAGTTCTGCATAAAGTCACTCCTCTGGAGCACCTTTTCTGGAACAGCTCTCCCCTCCGGCAGGAAGAGAAATGGGAGCCTGTTAGTCAGCTGCATGCTCCGGCCACAGGCTGTTTGTGCACCAGGGCTCGGGGCCTCACTACCTGAGAAGGTTTTTTACCGGAGAGGAGGAAAGGAAAAGTGCTTCAAAGGAGGACAAGAAGCATTGCAGCTCTTGGAGTGGCTCCAGCCTTGGCTGGGAATTTGAGACATGCCTTGGAGGGGATGGGAGTCCCCTTGGAAGATAATCAGAGATTTCGAGTCTCTCCTACTTCCTTCTATTTACCAAGTCAGCGAAGCCAGAAAGCTGGTTCTCCACCCCAACCCCACATGTGACAGCCTCTCTGCTCATGGCAGGACTGAGGGACAGCTCGATGTGAGGCTCCTGACGGCCCCCTGGGAGCTACAGCCACTGGGGGAAGGGGGTGTCAGGCTGCAGGAGAGTTTCCAAGCCCCCACTGCGGCCAAGAGCAGGGCAGTGAGATGCAGTGCTGGAGCCATCTCACTTCCTAAGGGCTCGTCCCCATCATGGGACACACATCCCATGGGCACCTGAGATGCTGGGGCAATGCTAGCCCTTGTAGCATGAGGAAAGACCACTCTGACCATCTCCTCCTGTTCAACCAGGGCTGCCCATGGTGTGCTCAGTGCTGTGCTGGCTCCTGCCAGCCCTGGGTTGGACAACTGTCTTGCTTGCTCCCCTCTCAGCCTGCCAGCCTCACATCGGCCTCTTATAGAATCATAGAATCATTTAGGTTGGAAAAGACCTTCAAGATCATCGAGTCCAACCATCATCCATGCCCACTAAACCATGTTCTGGAGTACCTTGTCTACGTGCTTTTTGAATACCTCCAGGGATGGTGACTCAACCACTTCCCTGGGCAGCCTGTTCCAATGTCTGACAACCCTTTCAGTAAAGCAATTTTTCCTAATATCCAACCCAAACCTCCCCTGCCACAACTTGAGGCCACTTCCTCTCATCCTATCTCCAGCCACCTGACAGAAGAGACCAGCACCCACCTCACTACAACCCCCCTTCAGGTAGTTGTAGAGAGCCATAAGGTCTCCCCTCAGCCTCCTCTTCTCCAGACTAAACAGCCCCAGCTCCCTCAGCTGCTCCTCATAAGACTTGTGCTCCAGGCCCCTCATCAACTTGGTTGCCCTTCTCTGGACACGCTCCAGCACCTCAATGTCTTTCTTGCAGTGAGGGGCCCAAAACTGAACACAGGACTCAAGGTGCGACCTCACCAGTGCTGAGTACAGGGGAACAATCACTTCTCTGCTCCTGCTGGCCACGCTACTTCTGATACAGGCCAGGATGCCGTTTGCCTTCTTGGCCACCTGGGCACACTGCTGGCTCATCTTCAGCTGGATGTCAACCAGCACCCCCAGGGCTTTCTCTGCCGGGCAGCTTTCCAGCCACTTTCCAAGACTGTAGTGTTGCATGCAGCTGTTGTGACCAAAGTGCAGGACCCAGCACCTGATCTTGTTGAACCTCATACAGTTGGCCTCAGCCCATCAATCCAGCCTGTCCAGATCCCTCTGTAGAGCCTTCTTACCCTCGAGCAGATCAACCCTCCCTCCCAACTTGGTGTCATCTGCAAACTTGCTGAGGGTACACTTGATCCCCTCGTCCAGATCATGGATAAAGATATTAAACAGAACGGGGCCCAACACCGAGCCCTGGGGAACACCACTTGTGACCCTCCACCAACTGGATTTCACCCCATTCACCACAACCCTCTGGGCTCGTCCATCCAGCCAGTTTTTCACCCCGTGAAGAGTACACTTGTCCAAGCCATGAGACACCAGCTTCTCAAGGAGTATGCCATGAGAGACAGTGTCAAAGGCCTTGCTGAAGTCGAGGTAGACAACATCCACAGCCTTTCCCTCATCCACTAGGCGGGTCACCTGGTCATAGAAGGAGATCAGGTTGGTCAAGCAGGACCTGCCTTTCATGAACCCATGCTGACTGGCCCTGATCCCCTGGTTGTCCTGCACATGCCATGTGAGCGCTCTCAAGACGAACTGTTCCATGATCTTCCCCGGTACTGAGGTCAAGCTGACAGGCCTGTAGTTCCCCGGATCCTCCCTCCGACTCTTCTTGTAAATGGGCATCACATTGGCAAGCCTCCAGTTGCCATTGGCAAGGTCTCCAGTCATCTGGGACCTCCCCTGTTGACCAGGATTGCTGATAAATGATGGAGAGTGGCTCTTGCCATGCTACAGCAACCTGCCTGTGTCTGCAGCTTCTCTGAGCCATTGCAGTGCTTTATAGGCATAGTGGTGCTGGCTGGACTGGCAGGAATCAGGCTGGAAGGGCTCATCCAGACCAACAAGTCCAGTGTCCATTAATCACTGGCCGCTCACAGCACAAGGGTCTCTGCAGCAAGTCTGTTCTGCATGTCTGCACTACAGCTGTGATCCTGCAATGGGCAAACTGCATTGGAGGGATATTCTCCAGCAAGAGAATTTAACAGCCATTTTAATAGCTGTCTGCCCTCCCCTGTGTGTGTGCTCAAGGGAGATCCCTTCCTCTCCATACATTTCCTTTCACTACCTTAACAGAGGAAGAAACTCCAAATATTTCTCAGACAGACTCCAGCTCTTGCAATACTGGATTAAGTTTAACGCAGAACTTTTCTGCACTCAGCAGCAGAAGAATTAAACACCAGCAGGATGCGGATGACCATGCACCCTCTGTGCTTCATGGGACCAGGAGTCAAAGCAACATCCTCCTCCTCTGCAAGATGCTGAGGGATTCCAGGAAGGGCTCTTGGATGAAGAAATCCAAGCAAAACCCCCAAAGCAGCGGAGGGACCTGGGGTGTTTGCAGAGAGGCTGCTCCCTACTGACATTTCCTTCTGGTTCAGCTTCACAGATTGACCTGGAACCTCACACTGCATCTTGTAGGCAGCAAAATCCCTCCATTCACAAAGTCCCAGGGCCTTTGGGCCATGTCCATGTTGGGTAGAAAAACATAATCAGATTCCTCAGAAGTCAGACACAAGTTCAGGGAATAACCGGAGCCTGATGACACATTATAGTCACAGTGATGTTTATACAAAGCAGTAAAGGTCACACACTGACTAAGTAACTTGGGTCTAACAGCTAAGGGCAGCCAAGAGACACGTAAGAGTACCCCTGGCACCTTACAGGGCACAGAGCCATCACTTTACCCCCACATGCCTCAGTTTCCCTAGCTCTACCAGTAGCTATAGGAAACTGGTTGCTTTTCAAGGGCATGGAGAGAGCTCATTAACTAGTGGCAAGAAAGCAGCTCGAGACCCTCCAAGGGCTGCTGCTAGAGCCACACCAGAAGTTACTGCACCCCAAGCTGGTTCACAGCACTCAGCCGAGAAGGAAAGTTCAATCCCTGTTGCAAACACTTGGCAAAACAACTAACTGACTGGGCACTGGCTAATGCTGCTCATCCACAGCTGTGTTGTCTTGGACCTCCCCCAGCCCCAGCTCCCATCAACAGGGGCATGAACTGTGAAAGGAGTGAGAGAGGCTTTAAGTGCTGCAGATTCCCTTGGCGCTGCCACGGGAGGCATCCAGCTCTCTTCACTGCTCCTGTCAAGAACTATTTTCCAGCCAGGAGGCTCTTCCAGCACCGATGTACAGAGACAGGAATCCACAGCAAGGCAGGAACCCAAGCGCATGGGCTGAGAGAGGCTTTGACACTCATTTTCCCATCAAAGGAAGTGCAACGTCCTGCCTTCACCCAAAAATGCCATACATGCTCTCACATTGCTCCCATAAAGTCTAGGCTCCACCGTCCCCTTTCCAGTTCCCAGGCAGATGTGCAGTGCTGTGCCTCACCGAGGTGTCAGTAAGGATTCAGACATGCAAATACGAAGGCAAGCGTGTGCATGTTGCAACAAGGAGGAGGCTGTTCGGCACAGGGACTTGGCTCCTCTTGTGAACAGATTCAGGGAACATGCTCATGAAAAACCTAAGTCTCCAAATATTTTATTTTGATCCATGAGCCTGGCAAGATCTCCTGTGAACATCCACTCAGTTGGGACTACATGGGCCTCAGAGGAAGAAGTGGGAGTGGTAGGAAGTCAGAGACAGACCCGAGCAAGGCTCGGGCTTGGGTTTGGGCAGACTGCTGGGAAACCAGAGGGTACAGCTGGAGCAGAAACACAGGGAAAGGCCTGAATTTTCCTCTGAAATGCAAGGATGCTGAGCATGCTGTTTCAGTCTGAAAGGGATGCTGCTCTCTCAGCCCCGGCGTCCTGCAGCTGCCTCTCATCTAGGAGACACATGGGCATGTCTGGGGTCAGACTGGTTCCTCCAAACACTCCTGCCATGATGCTAAACTGAAGGGAAACTCTCAGTAGCATAGGGCTGTAGATCTGTTGGAGAAGCAGAGCCTTTCAGTCTTTCTAAATAAACATAGAAGCCTTGATATTTAAGGACAAAAAGCTTTTCTACTAATGGCTTTTGGTTTGTGTGTTTGAGCAAAGGCTTCTTGGACACCCCCTCAGGCTGACTGAAGAACTGGGGATCAATAACAAGCTGAATGGATCCTGCTCAGCACAGATCAAATCACGGCAAGAGGTACCAGCATCCAGTCAGCAAGCTGTGATGGAGCAAGACGCATCCTATCTTGGCTCAAGAACTTCACGTGATGAGGAATCAACCCCCTTCCTACAGATGTTGCACACACCAACAGCAAAGCCCAAATCTTACATCCTGTGAGGGTGAGCAAGGAGCTCAGCTTGATGTGGCCTTCTGCAGGACAGCAAAAATGAGCCCATCCCTTTGAGTGGTAACTGGAGAGAGAGTGCTCAACTCAGCAGCCAGCACATCATCTGTATGGGACATGGATTTTCAAATAGTCTTGACGGCTCAAGTGCCAGTCTCTGTGTGACACTGATGGCCAGTGTCAGTGTCCATCGGCATGGCCCACGGTACCTGCAGTACCCTGCAATAGTTGAGGTGAGCACAGCCCCTTCATCTCCAGGCTGCCAGCACATTCACACAAAAATGTGAACTGGTTGTTCATACATCTAGCGGTTGGTTGAAACAGAAATGGCATGTCAGAAAAAGGAAAGCAGCAGGTCAGACTCTCCTTCCAGGGAAAATCCAGGAAAGTCCATGGATATAAAGTGCTGAGAAGAGCTGAGACAGTGGGAACATGAAATCAGCCAACTGCCCTTCTGCACTGAGACATTAAATTCAAATGAGGCCCCAGTGGGAATCTAAGGCAAACTTACCGCCAGGATAAAGGCTGCCTTTCGCATGGCTGGCAGCGACTACATTGCAAACCCCTGAAGTCAGTATCGATTTCCATTCACAGGTACAGAGAGGCTTCAGAACAAGCCTGTGACATGGAAGATGCTGTGACTGGGCTCCCAGTACCCTCCAGTCTGGTGTATTTTGTGATTACTGACCTTACAGTGGGAAGCTCAGGCTGAGGAAATATGCTCCTTTTTATTTCACGCCTCCATGAGAAACTAAGGGTATTTCTGTTGAATTAGCCCGAGTGGCTGCTTTTCTGCTTTTCTGCACAGACCGGAGTGAGGTGCAGAGATGTTCAGACCCCAAGCCTCAGCTGTGGCTCCACGTGATGGATTATTTATTTCTGTAACCAAACACTAGATACATCATCTAAAACAGAGATGTTAAGAAGAGCCTCAAACCTTCTATCTTTATTCTTCTCTTTCCCCCTTTTTTAACTGTACAGGATAAAGAACAGCAGAAACAGGTGAATGGTTTCATTATTTGGGAAACCCTCCTGGCAGACACACTTAGCAGAGTGGACTCAAGCAACCTCCTGTTCCTTACTCTATATTGTACATTTCTGTAGCTGTCTCATATCTGGAAGAAAATGTCTGATCTCCTGTCAACCTTGGAGTTTGTATATTTACATTTGTCCAAATCCAAGGAGAGGCCATGAAAAGCACTGCTTTTTGTTGGGAATTAGAAAAGAGGAAAAGCTTGAAGAGGTGAGGTGACCGCTGGTGAGTCCACAGTAGCATGACTGTGCCATCATCTACTCAAACCAAACACTGACATCTCCACCTCAGCTGCTCACCTCCAGCTCAGTGCTGCTGTTCAACATGAGCTCTAGGGACAGGGTCTTGCTCTCATTGCCTGGTTAGCTGTGGGAGAGTCAAGTCCTCTTTCATGACTCAGCTCTGAGTCGCTCAAAACGATGATGTCTTCCTACCCAACCCCAGAGAGGCAGGGATCTAGAGACACGTTTCTTTTGTTCATTTGAGGAAACCCCAGGACATGCTCAAGCCAGTATCTGGTTCAAAGGAGAAAGGTGAAAGCTCAGAAATTAGGGCTTTAGCAACCAAAATCCCCATCACCCCCCCTGCCGGGACCAACTGTACACCCAAGGTGAAATAGCCTGAGTGCTAAGAGAGGACTCGATGGCAGGTATTCGACATAGCAGATCTCCCTGTCCCTGGCACAATGGATGTGGCTGTTGCTGCTCCAGTGCAGCTCAGTACTCTTGATCCAAAACAGATCAATACTTTAAGTTCATACAGCCCAGGATTTTCTGTGGGCTTTCATGGTGTCAGGCACACAAAACTCACAAAGCTCAAAACCACTTTAAGTCCCTGATCCATGTGAGTGGCTGGAAATCCCCCTGAGACGCAGAGCGCCTGCTGCAGCCAGGGCTGGCAGCCGTGCTGTGCTGTGCCGTGCCGTGCAGTGCCGGGGGAGTGGGCTGGGACAGTGCTGCCTGGGTGCCTCGCAGTGTGTGCTGTCCCTGGCAGGAAGCCATTTGTCTGTGAGGCAAGGAAACAAGGAGGTTTTGGAGATGGCAATCCCATGCAGCTTCTCGCTGCTTTTCCCAGCTACTGATCCAAGAGTGCCTGTGTTTACTTCCAGCCTTCCTCTCTGCTCTGCTGCCAAGCAGCCTTAAGGACCGGATGCAAACCACTCCACCAGGAAATGCGCTGGATCGCATCAGATAAAAAGGCCATTGCACAGGGACACTTCGCTGGCATTAACCCTGCTCTACCTGGGTCCCACCAAGGTAACCGCAGGCCAGAGTTACTGGCAGGCAAGCCGACCCCATGCATCCCCAGGTTTCTACTACTGGAATCTAAGTTGTCATAGCTGGGGCTGCTCCGCAACACGACGGTGCTGCTGCAGCTTGAATCACATCCAAGTGGCACAGAGTTACTCGCAGGCAGGTAGGACGGATGTGCCAAGTGCTCCTGGCTGTGGCCCCGGGTTCAAACCCCACGCACCAGCTGGAGCAGCTCCTTCACAGCGGCGTGATGGTGGGAAACGCATGAGATGGGGCACTACGCCTGCAGGAGCCGTGGCTCCAGAGGGTTTGGCCTGTGGTGCAGACAGACTGACTTCACCAGGGTCTTTTGATTGACCCACCGGTCTGAAAGAGCTTTCAATGAGCAAATGAGATGGGATTGCCCTGCGGGTCGTAGCAGCTTACCAGACACTGACCATGGATTGATGGGCCCTGGCTCAGCCTCTCCTATGCTGAAAGCAAGGGCACGTGCTGCCTCCTCGGGCTGTCCGGGCACGGTGGAATGCCGGGCATGGCTGCGGGTGCCCACTCAAAACCTGCCAGGACCTTCCCCCAAAGGCATAACCCTCAGCACCACTGTAAGGCTTAGACACTAAGGCAGGGCTCAGAAGACCAGGCCTGGCTCTGGCACAGCTTCTCCTGTCAACCTGGATGTGTTGTGTCCCCCATTTCCCAGCTGTGAAGCCATCGCTCTCCCAGGCCCACGTGCTCTCTGTGGCACAGTGTGTCTCTGCCATGTGCTGAGGGCACCACCAGCCATGGGCTCCCAGTCTCCACTTAGCAGGGGAGGTGAGGCAGGAAAGCAAGTAGCAATGAAAGGCAAAAATGCATTGAACTGTCAGAAAAGCACAGCGCTTCTCTGCAGAAGATGTTTTTATTTTCCACACATTTGCAGTCTCCTGGCCCTGCTGGCCAGCTGGCAGATGGGTATGGGTCTAGGCTATCTGAGCACCCACTGCTTTCTTCTCCCTCCACCTTTTTGCACATTTGCAAAAAGCAAAGCTCAAAGCGTGTGACCATTGTGTTGGGTCCGCAAGGCTCGCAGGGGACTGCTGCGGGGCCAGTCCCACCACGCAGAGTCAGTGCTGCTGGGTATGAGCCCTGATGCCACAGCTGATGGCTGACACTTCTCCTTTAGCAAGAGGAGGACAGTGCACAGCTGTTACCCTCCTGTTCTGGCTGAGGCAGGCGGCTGCTACAGGAGCCAGGTAAGAACTAACCCGACAGCTCGAGTGAGGTCAACACTGAAGTGACAGTCTAACAGAGCGTGGAAGGAAATCTCTGAGCAATCCCTTCTCACCACCTAGCCCACCATCTTTCCTTAATTATCCCAAATACTCCAGTTAGCAGTCTCCCTTAAACCACACTTGTCCCGTCTCCTTTTCCTCTTCTTGGTGAGGGCTGCCGTGAGCCACCCAGGAGCAGGCTGGCTGGTTCCAGTGCGGCGGTGGTCAGAGGGCAGAGGGAGGGGAGAGGACCTCTGCTCTTCCTCAGCTCCATTCCCAAACCAAACTCCATCTGCACTGAGAAACGCCAACATTTCCATTATGGGAGAAAGGAAAAGAAAATCTACAAATATCTGACTCCCTAGCAAAGCCATTCTCCCTGGCAGACTGGCAGCAGGCTGAGCAGTGAGTGACAAGAAGCCACAAATAAATCATTCTGGCCATGTCTGCACATGTTAAGATCCACTTCATCTTCCCTGCATTTTAAGCAAGACAAAGGCTATTTTAAACTGACCTTCAATAATACATGACCCTATTGCTATACTGACTTGCTGGGGTAGCAGTTGACCTGATTTTGCTTTTACCAAGGACCAACCATTGCATTAAGCCAACACATCCAAAAGACAAATCCTGCCTGGGCTTGAGGATGGGAGCAGGAGAATGGGCCATCACCAGTGTTTGGTTGCCTAAATCAAGGGCTGAGCAGAAGGCCCAGCCACCCCTTTTGTCTCCTTTGCTTAAAGCAGGCTGCGCCCAGGCTCTGCAAAATCACCCAATTTCACCCCATTCCAGCGAGCAGCAGAATTGCTGACAGGGCAGAACTTCTGCACACCAAAGCTTGGTCGTGCAGAGGTAGGAGGCTCCCTTTTTTGGAAGAATACCTGGCAAAAAAAAAGCTATTTAATAGCTTTGACATGCTTTAGACCAACCGTTAGCCCTGTTCTGCTAATCCCTTCTCAGCGCTGCTTGCACACTTGCCTGGGTCTGCAGGGAAGTGATCCTGTGTTTGACATACTTGTTATTGTGTCTAGCTCGCTCTCACGCTTACTGGCCCAGGGCCAGACAGCAGAAGGACGTAACCTTGAGCTGGGCCAAACCCTGCCTTTCCCAGCGATTGAAATGGGAGAGGGTCTGAAGCAGGAAAAACAAGGAGGCAGCTTTTCCCTTTCTTTCGGTGGCAATTCCCCCACCCTGCCGGGCCTGCCCAGCACACACACATTCCTGACATGGTGCCAGGATGGACATCAGGCAGCCCACGGGGAGCAAACGCTCCATCGGGGCGGAGGCAGAGTCCTGGAGGCTCCGCTGAGGCCAGAAGGAAACCTGCAGCTCCCTGTGAAGGTCGATACGAGGCTGACTCACCCAGCCAGTGCTGCACAAACAGGCCCGGCAAGTGAAATGTCCTCACAAAACCATCCCCCGAAGTCCAGACGGAGATGAATCCAGAGCAGCTTGACACCAGGTCTGCTCTGGGGTTGATGTCTTGCATTTCTGCCAGTCCTTAACCTGAGCTGAAACACGCTGTGCTATTGCTGTAGCTCCAACCATAGTGATTAGAGCATCCAACTCACACCTCACGGACATACATTTCCTCTACAAACTCCTGGCAAAGCCTGCTTGCTGCCCCACCATGCCCATGCATGACAGCTATCCCTCCCCATCACCCTCACAACTGGGTGATGCTGGGGGGAAATGGGGACATGCCAGGGTGCAACACGCTCTGCACCACCAAACATGGCTTCCTGCGCCTCCGGGCTGTCAGCCAGCACTTCCACCGATGTCACATTTACCTTAAGCAAATCTAGAAGAGAATCCCTTTCAGCTCTCCTCCGGGCTTTGCACGAGACTTCCAAAACCCACCTTGGCCAGATGGAGCACCGACTGGGCAAGGTTTGTAGCCCAGCCAGCACGAGTCATGGATGATGCCCTTCGTCAGCTCACCCGACAAAGCAAGCAATGCTTCAAAACCATGTTCAGTGACCAGCACACAGCTTGCAAAGGGCTTTCTGGAGCACATTTGATCAGCAAAGATTCTTCTCATTACCTTCTTGAAATAACCTTGGTTATGATCTTGCCTATGAACATGCCTGATCCTTAAGGGTATGTTTGAGCTTCAAAAAGGTTGTCTGAATTAGGATGCACTAAAAAAAGGCATCTTTCAGGTTTTACAGTGATGTTTTCCCTGCCAAGTGGTCCAGCTGCTGGATCCTGAACTGAAACTATGCTGTTTCCACCTCCCATCATGATCACCTACCTGGGGAAATTAATGCAACTTCACAAATAATGGTCAGGAGATGCTCTGGGGACAGATATTGGGCCACAAATGGGGCAGGAGTTCTCTGACAATCAAAAAAAAGCAATGCCAAGGCAATGTATGATTTACAAAAACTGCAGCAAGGTCTGCTAGGGCTTAAGGTCTGTCATTACTGACAGCTCCGCAGCAGCCAGGCCACCTTCTGCCAGGTCAGCTCCTTGACCATATTCTCAAGATAGGAGATACAACCTGCTCCTGAGGAGACACTGTGTCCACCTACCATGGTCTAGAGACAGATCTGCAAGAAAATGCCAAAGATGTCTCCTCTTTCTAACAGGAATGACTTCACAGAGATGTTCCTAACCAGCTTCAAGACAGCTGTGCCAGGCTTTGCCAGCCAAGGCCATGGCAGCAGCAAATGCTGTTCATTTCTCACTCAGTACGACAGAGCAGAGGCAAGGCGGGCAGGGCAGGCAGGGTTCTCCGGGCAGGCTCTGTCTCCTGGCCCGGGGGCTGTCCCTGGGAAATCCGGTGCTGCCCCGAGGGGCGCCGCTCAGGTCGGCTGGGCTCCGCTCGCCCACAGGCATGGAAGCACTTGTGAATGAGGATCCAGGGTCCGGGAGCAGCAATCAGGGAAGGAAGCACCAGGCCCGGGACACTTGCAGATGAGACAGGAAGGGATTACACATATCCCACCGATCCGAACATGCGTCCCCCTCGAACAAAGCCATTCCTGCTTCTCTGTGCAGCCAGGGCTGGGAACGGGCTCCCAGCTGCTCTGGGAACGCTGCGGATCACTTTCCTTTCCCACTGTCAGCACCTGCTTAGAGGTTACTTCCTACGACCTTCAGGGTAACCCCGTATCACGGTTTTACTGCCCTGAGAAAGAGATGGGGATGATAAACCAGTGTGAAGACGAGAAGCCCCCTCCCTCCCCCTTGCGATCCCTCCAGCCCCAGCGGACGCACAGCCTTTGCGAGTGCCTGGGGTCTGTGCTGCAGAGCCGAGTCCCCTGAGGGCAGCCTGCGTGCACTCTCTCCCATCAAGCTAGAGACGAAGGCAGGAATAATATGAACATATATTTTTAGCAGCAGCAAATTATTTCTCTTACAGAAGGAATATTTCCATGCTGGGCTTTTTCCCTTCCCTTATCACAGATTGTATATTTAGAGCGTGAGAACTCTACCTCGCACAAACAAATGCTGCCAGGCCCCTGTGCTCAGCGAGGGATCCGCTTCTGGCCTCTCTGACGTGCCCCTTTTTTGGACAAAACCCCCCATCTTTGCTCCGCAAGTGGGAACTGTCAAAGGGAGAGCTGAGTTTGGGACATTATGTGGAAAGGAAGGGAAAATGCACTCCAGAGAGTTATCAATCAGCACGTTTGTTGAATCGTAGCAGCAAGCGACTGAGCTGTAGGAAACCCGGGGCAGACCCTGAGCGCTGCCACAGCGACAAGCAGCTCCTCTGGCGCGACAGCACAGGCTTCACCGCTTCCCCTCTGGCTGCAGGTGCAAGCAGGGATCCCGAGGGACGGCTGGAATGGTTGGGGACATCCCAGGGCGATCTGGCTGCTAAAACACATTGTACTTGCCAGTGGAGAGTCTCACCCAAAGAGTGGCTTTACAGCCCGTGCTGCACAAAGCTCATGAATGAAAGGCCACGGGTGCTTAAACCCCCTTCTCACCATGTATGCCATTGCCAGGTTAACGGAGTGGGGCATCAAACTACCGTTTTCACTCTGCTTTCCCATCTCTTGCACACTGGAGGCTGTGCAGCCCTGCCCCGCCTCCCCGCCTGCCTGGCCACTGCTGGGAGCTGCTCTCTGGCAGGGAAGCCGCAGCCAGCCGGGCAGCCCTGGGTCGCAGCTACGGAGGCTTCTCATTCCTAGAGAGGAGGCTGATTTCACAGGCCGACCGTGGCAAACATCTCTGCGATTTTTGCAGTTTGTCATGGATGAGCCATTAGGAACTGCTGGATCTGTGCGCCCTGCTCCGCAAGGAAGCGAGACGGCACGATTTCTCCTGGCTGCCGAGGCCCAAACACTCCCCGTGGCCCCTCTAACGCAGATTTAACGCATTTCAAACAAAAATGCATCAAATGCCGTATTTCCACATCGAACATGGGGATTTCACGGTCTGGGTGACTTTCATGACATCGAGATTGATACGGACTCTTAATCATAGGTAACAGTTGCTGGGTGAAGCCCCAGGGCGAGGTCTTGGTGTCTCAGATGCCCACCTGCATTTGCTCCTCTCAGCTTTGCTCTGTTTATTTTCCCCACACCTCTGCACGAGGCATCCACCCTCCCACCGAGAATGAAATGTCAAGTCATTGGGCTTTTTGCAAATCATGGCACTGTGCCTTTTGACCTGCACCAAGATAACTACAACAGCAGCATGGGAACGGAAATGAATCTGACTGGCTAAATACTCATACTTTGTGGTCAGAGGCAGTGTCGTGTAGGCAAAGCTTGCAACGAGTGGCTTACACATTCAGGAGCTCCCACAGTGGTACACGCACAGCTATTTCAGAGGAGAAGTGATGCACACCAAGACAGGGTGGGGTTTACCTGCAGTCAGATGTCCAGGCTCTCGCCGCCAGCCTGTGCCAGTGTGACATCCTGGCAGGCACTGCTGGCAGGGAGCGTGGCGATGGGCAGGTGAGGCAAGGCTCAGGGTGTCTGTGAATCCTGTCTCACACATGAAGTTTGGAAGATTTACACATCCCCACCTGTAAACTGCTTTTCCTACTCTGTCCAGTGCATACTTGAACGTTCAGGAAAAGAATGGCTTATCTTGGCATGTTAGCATTCCCATTCTTAATCCACTTGATCCTAATTTCCACCAATTAACAGGGATTTTCCCAGCCATGAGTTATACCAATGCAATCAGAAACAGCTGCGAATGTGTCACCTCCAAATTCAGATCCTGACCCTGCATGTCCTTGACGCCTGGTCTGTCTCCAGAGGACGTTCCCACCTGCCTGCAGACCCAGTGGTGGCAGGATGGGCAGGGCTCTGGCCTGCCTTGTGCATCACCACAGTTCTCAAATCTGGTCTTCTACCATCTGTTTTATTTCTGCTAATGGTCTATGGGTGCAGCTGAGAGAGCACTAGAGGAGTTTCCACACTTGGCAGATGGGCTGGGGCTATGGCAAGGCTCATAGTCTCTCCCATTAATGACTTGGAAGAAGGGAAGAGCAAGGAGAAACAGCACAATCAGTCCATGACCTCCCATAAGGAGCCCCAGACTTCATTCAGTCACCTCTAAGGGTTAAAACGGGTTCAGTCCTCAAGGGACCACACTGACTCCTCTCCAGTTTTGCTCTCAGCAATTTGATCATTGCTCTCAGAGGCACTGACCAGAAGAGGTGGGCTGGAGCCCTTCCCCTGACCCAGCTCCATTGCATGTCCTGATTTCCACCACCCTGCTGAGTCAGGGCCAGCTTTACACCCACAGCAGAGCTCCCCTCACCATGTACTGATGGCCAGAGGCACCTCTGACTCCTTGGCCTGGAAAGGCTCCAGCGGAGGAAATCTCCTTGAAGAGCTGAGTCTCACCTTGACTATCCACCCAGTGCCTCCTCAGAGCCAAAGCATGGTGGGGTGGAGGAGACCAACAGCTCACAGTACAAACCTCCCACCCCCAAAGAGAGGAGGAGAAAGGAAGCTCCCACCTCTGAGCTGCGACAAGACTTCCTCGGTCACCTCCTCCACCCTCCCCTCCTGGCCACAGGCAGAAGGGTTACCACAGCCTGGGCACAGGAGATGCTCTGCGTGAAGCTAGTCACACATCGGGGGGCTGGAAAAGGCAGGGCCCGGATGCAGAAGGTGGCATCCCGCTTCATGGGCCTCCAGCCCCTTCCCCCAAAAGAGCTCAAGCTGCTGCCCTGGCTCATGCATAGGCTTGGGCATTTCTGGAGAGAGGACAGATGGATCTGGGGACTCAGGGGAGCTCTGCACACAGTGATCAGAGACAACAGGCTGTAGTGGTGATCAGAGGGCTTGTCAGGAGGTCCAGGAATTGTCTCATGGAGGGACAGGTCTCCATCAGCCCCAGAAGCCACCTGGCATGGGGAGCCAGTCCCTGGTGCAGCCCTCCGGGAGAGGGTCAGCAGGCGGGAGGAAAATAGAGGAGCAAAGGACAGTTCTCTGCCAAGACTTGTTTCTCCCATGCATGGGGCCAAGATCGGTTGCAATGATATCAGACCCACGTACTGTTCAGAGTTGGCTTGTCTCTGCAGAATACAAACTCTCTGGCACGGAGCTGCACTGCGTGAGGCCGAGCCCAGAAGCTGAGCTGCACCATGTGAACCACTATGAGTGGAAATGAAATCCCATTGAAATCGGAGCACATTCAACACAGTGTTCAAAGCACAGCCATCCTAGAGCCAAGCTGGCAGTGGGGAGAACGAGCACTGGTGTCTCTCACCTGCTCACCAAACACACAGAAAACACTGCTCAGTGGCTCTACCCACCAAGGAGAGGCCCCAGCTCTCGGGGGAGCCCACGAAACGCAGGATGGGCAGAGATGGGCACTGCCTGCTGCTGAAAGCCTGAGGTTCACGGGGGAAAGTCAGAGGCTGGAAAGCTGGAAAGCATTTGCACATGTTTCTCATGAGCTGGATTTCCAAGAAAAGTGGTTTGGTAAGGACCCACAGGCTAAAACTCAAACCCTGGGTTCATCCTGGCAGAGGGATCTATATGATTTGGGCTCCATACAAGCAGCAAGTGGCTCAGGCTGGGCCAGCTGGCAGGATGGTGGGTGCAGGACCGGTGGCTGGCAAAGCAGCCTGGGGCCAGGCAGGTATTTCAGGAATCAAGGAACCCCGACTATTCCTGGCTGAATACCTTACTTAGTCCAGAAAAATACTTCAAATGGGGGTGGGGGGGGAAGCAAGAAGTAAGAGCCAAAAAATGGAAGGGAAAGCAGATGCATGTTTGGGGCAGTATTTGAATTGAAAACTCAGACAGTGGGAGTGTGAAAATGAGATTTCCAGACAGACGCCTTCTCTTCTGTGTGACCAGATCACTGGCTACGGGAACAAACCATCTGATACTGGGAGGTACACATCCATGCACATCTCTCACTGGGTATTTCCAAAATTGCTTTCTGCCCAGTCCCTGCATGAAGGGAGGGTCCTTTCCACTGGCACTACTCTTCTTTTGTTATCTTCTTATTGTGGTGTTATTACCCCAAGTACATTTTATGCCCTTGGGAAGGCAATCCCTGGGCACGTGCTCCAAGAGCCAGGAGGAATGGCAAGTTTTCCCATAAGGACCGTGCCCCCGTGTTGCTGTGGTCACTATGTGAGGCATGAAAGCAAGAGACCTGAACACCCAGCAGAATCACTCAAAGGTTAAACCTGAAAATTGGGGTGAAAACTTCACCCACTGAGAAGTAATGGGAAAGTTTTGCACCGTGCGTGTTGCTTGAGCTGCCCAATTCCCTTGTGCAGGCAGAACTGGTGTTAAAATTCCTGGTGTGAAGGAGAGAAGAGTCTGACCCATCATGCCACTGCTGGCAGTGAGCTCCATCACCCGCAGAGCGGTTGCGCCGAGAATGGGGCAGGAGCAGGCTGGGTGCAGTGCTGAGTGAGGAGGATGCAGGGAGAGCTACCGTTCGGCTGTCCCGAGGCTCAGCAACGCAGCTGTGGTCCAACAGCTGCAACAGAAACCATCTGCCCGCGTGCTGAGCTGGACAAGCAGGAGGAGAGCAGGAAGGATTTCCAAGATGAGAGGGCCGGGAGGGAGGCAGGGTCTCCCATGAGAGGGAGGGAGCTGAGTCTAGTGGAGATCTTCCTGCAATAACCATCGCTGCAGGGCTTGGGTTACCCTGTGGCGGAGAATGGGGAGGTAGGAAGGAGGGGTCAAGTCCTTTGTGAAGAGAGTTCAGAAAGGATCAAGACAGAGAAACGAAGGTGTTAAGAGATAAGAAACAGTCCCTGCAAAAACAGTACCTGGCACGTCTTTGGTGGTATTTTCTGCCACCTAGCTGGCAGAGAGCTTCCAGGCAGTCCACTCTCACAGACGGAAGGGAAAAGCTTAATTCAACCTAAAATAAACAGCTGTGTTCAGAAGCACCTCTGGGTTTGCTTGGATCTGGGGTTTGATTATAGACTGCATAACTGCTCTGTGCACAGATGATCTTTCCTTGCTTGGTATCCATTGTTTCACCTGTCCTACCATGGCAGCAGTTTGATGGATGAATTTAAGGGTCATATCCGGTAGTTCCACTCTGGGTTCTGCCTGCCGCACCACTAGATATCCTTGCTGACATGCAAGTTAGGAAAATCCCATGCAGTCTTCAGCACACAAGACTTCACGGGGAGAGCCACCAAGGGACTATTCTTTCTGAAAGGATGAGAAACTCATTACCACCACAGATGGCCCGGCTCTTCCAGGCCTCTTGCCTAAAATGCCAGTCCAGCAAAGGCCACAGGCTTTATAAGATTACAGCTACTCGAAGTTTATGAGGTTACATAAAACATTTATGGTGGGTGCATTAGTAACACAGTGGCCTATATTTACGGCTGGTGCATGCCTGCTGCAAAGCAGGGGTGACCCCAAGGCTTAGCTGGATCCCATGAGCTGGTATTTGGATCGCTTCCATAGGCGTTAACAGCTGGGCTCTGAGGAGCGGCCAAGGGCTGCTCAGATGTCGTCTCTCCACTCCAGCACCCACCGACAGGCTGCGGTGATGCGCTGAGGGCCCCAGGCAGCCCAGCAACGGGGAGCGTGAAGGGCTGGTCCCAACCAGGATGGCCTGCTGTGCTTGTGCTTCATGGTAGCCTGTGGGAGGTTAGACCTCTTAGCTGGCACAGCTGGCTGTGGCTTTCCGAGCTCTCTCCTCCTAACTGCTGTGCCCAGCACGGTGCTTCTGGCCTCCATCACCTCACATTGCAACAGGCCTCCTTTATGCAGAAGCAAAATTAAAGGGTCACATGGGTAAGGAGAGACATTTCAGAAGGCAAGGACCAGCCTGCACATCTGGGAGCGGGTAGCAGGTGGCAGCAGGAGTCTGCCCAGGCTGGCAAGTCCCTGCGCCGTGGCAGAGCAGGGTGTCTGCACAGCCCCCCTTTGCTCAGGAAGAAGGAACAACAACAGGAAGCGAAGAGAACTCGCTCAGACAAAAGATAAACAGACCAGCTAGATAGTGAAGCCAGAAGTTGCTAATTAACCTCAAATTGCTTCGGAAAGGACTCCAAGTGGAGTGTTCCCTTCTGAAAGGCGAGCAGGCACGGCTGTCCCAAAACATCTGCTGCTGCAGTCCGGCTCTGCCTGCCTGCACTGCAGCCGTGGCTCTCGCGGTAGTTTTTCTCTCGGCAAGCCCTGAGCTGTCCTGGGCATGGAAGCAGAAGCAAGCAACCCAAAAAGGAGCTGCACCTTGCTCTTCGCTCAGCCTAAACCTTGTTTGGGTTCAGCAACGACGGGCTGGAGCCCTTAATGCCTTCCACCAGCAGCAGAGACTCTTTCCTCGTGCTCCCACTGGCACCACGCCGAGCGCTTGCAGAAGGCGCGTGCTTGTGGAAGGAGCTGCATGCATCTAACCAGAGCTCAGAGCAGCAATGCACCCCAAGCAAACCTCCTGTGCTGCAGCATCGCTAAACACAGCAGGAGTTCAGTTAATAAATAAAGCCCTTGACCCTGCTGAGTGTATTTCATATGCCACATGATAAGATTTACAGAAGGGGGCTGAAGCACAGTTCCCTTAGGCAAGGGAAATAAACGAGAGAGAAAAATTAAACCAATTGCTCAAACCCAAGGGCCAGTCAGGAACAATCTGGGCTCCTTAGAGCAGGAAATGACACTCAGCTGAGCATCTGTGTGCGTGTCAGGACAGATTAGGAGCCTGCCAGGAGCTCGACATCAGCTTTACAAGATGATGATGTGCGAGGGCAAGGCTCTGGACACCAGAAGCAATGTTACAAGCACTGCAGCCCCAGAAGCATCTGCCACTATCTTGCAATACAATGTTTCTTCTTTCTCCACTGAACGTCCTTGAAAAATGACACAGGCTGAGGTGGCGAATTTGGCTGCAAACCAGGGCAGGTTTTCAAGTCCAGCATCTGGTGAAGCACAGGGATGTGACACTCCTGCTCTGCCCACGGTGCCAGGCTGCCTCTACTCCTGCCAGATGCAGTTGTGTTTGAGGGGTGAGGGGTAATTCCCATCCTGCATTAGTCAAGAAGAGGTTTTGGCACCAGCTTTAATGGAAATAGGCCTGGCTCTAACACTTCCCTAGTCTGGCGGTCTAGACATGCAAACACATTAAGATTCTGTGTTGTCCCAATATTTTCGGATTAGAAAGGACTATGAATAAAGCCTTCATCGGCAGATGAGTATGCCAGACTACACTTTTCACCATGCAGAGATACTGGGCTGCAGGAAGATAACACTTTTGGATCCAGAAATGCTCCTTTGGGGTGCCCTGTGCTGCTATCATAGAGGCTCCCAAATCTCTAGTGTTTAACCAGGTGACTTGCAATTGCTGGAGAACAACAGCAACACAGAGCTCAACTCGGCGCAGAGCAGCCCCAGGATCCAGAGCACAGCCAAGGCAGGTGCCCTCTGCCACAGCTGCCCTGGAGTGCTGCAGGTGAGATGCCAGCAACACCATCTTCCCAACGTGCATGCCGCCCCTGCCACAGGGAGCTCAGCCGGCCCGGCCGGCGCAGAGCCATCCCCTTACACCACAATGTGACTTACTCTGTGTGTGAGCCACAGGGAGCCTACATCTCAGGACGGGCGTGGGGACTACGCAGAGGAGAGCTGTGCTGCCACCCATCCCACTGGCACTTCTGCAGCTCGGCCAGCCATGTCAGCTGCCTCTTTTTTGGAACACTTGATGATAAGAAGCAGCACAGAGGGCAAAGGGCAATGCAGACCTGCCACAGGGACATGGGCAGCAAACCCCGAAACACACAGAGAATGCTGATTAATCAAAAGGTTTTGCTTTTTGTCTGTTCTTTCGACTTCGAACACAAATCTTGATTATTTTGCCCTGAAAGAAAGCTTTTCCCTGCAAAAGAGTTTGGTCATAAAACTCTAAATCAGTGCAAGAGATTACTTTTACCATTCTGCACTGGATTTTCTTTTCAACATCATAACATTTGTGGTGGGGGCTGAATAGTGCCTGCAAAAATAGTACAGCTTTCTTAACCCCTGATTTTCCTTGCAGTAGAAAGGAGTCTTAGAAAGTTCAATCCAGCTGCTTTCCACTGTTGTGGTCTCACTTCATGGTGTGTCACAGATGCTGTCCTTCCATTTTCTTTGTGGATTCCCTGGAAACTCCCAAATTCTTGCCTATAAACACATTTTGAGAGCAAGTAAGTCCACATTATGGTAACAGCCTAATGCTTTCAGCTTCTGGGCTTACATCCTGCTGGCTGAGCTCTTCTCCGCTCACACTCAAGCAGTGCAGCATAAGTCTAACAGCAGGAAAACCCTCACTGTGAAATGACACTTGGGCGCTGAGCCTCAGCAAATCCTTAAGAGTTGTAGTGGACTCACAAGTCGTTTGCTTTATCGCAGACTAAAATCCCTCTTAACAGTTCTTCTGAAATGAGTAAGAACATATGAACTTATTTCAGCACAGAGTCAGGCACCTGGACCTTCCCACCGAAGTAAAGGTCCCTCTTACCTACCTCTTACGTGAACATCTCAAAGCATTGAGTGGGTCACAGGGGCTCTCCCAAAAGCTGGTGCAGAGAAACAGGGACCTGCAACAGGTGACTCACATCACCATGTCCCTCAGGACTGGTGGAAGCAGCCTTGGAGATACCTGTGTCTCTTCCAGGAGCTCACACCAGCTGCCTAATTGTTAGGACTCCAAAGTTTGGGGACATGTATGTCACCACAAGGATCCTAGAGCTGCCACTCAATGTCAAAGGGAGCCTCTGCGCTGACTTCAAAAGAACGTGAGATGAGCCCCAAGAGAGAAACATTTCATGTGAGCACTCACAGCCCTTTTCTATATTCAGATCAAACTAATGTCAATCCTGTATCAAACCCAGGGACCCCCAGAGGTCCTTTCTAACTTTAAGTGTTGAAGGATTCCGAATAATTTTCCTCTTTTACTTGTTAAAGCCTTTTGGGGACAAATATACTGAGGTTGTCATCATCAGTAAGACAGGCAAATGTTTTACACCTTTACGTGGGCTGAGGTACAATATCTTGCTGGGATGGCTAGGAGCTGGAAGAGCTGCGCTCGGCCCAGACTGGAACGGCACCTGCAATGGTCAATATGGGCCCTTCATCTCGTTTGCTATTGCACAGTCCTGAAATATTTGGTGTGATTTTGGGAGTATAAAACAAAACAAAAATCCAGAGTGACAATTTAACAAGGACAGTAAAGTGATAGATAATGGAAAAATTACCAAACTCTGCAGAGGTAATATATATGGGAAACTGGATGCCCCACTTGTGAAAGAAGGCTTGGACACTTAGGATGACCACTGAGCTATTAGCACAATTTGCCTATAAACGGACTGTGACTGAACATCCAAACTATTCTGATTCCTATGATTAACATAAGATATCAAAAGCCCATCGGATTTTAAATGCCCTAAAAATATTTTAAAGCTTTCTATGATAGTGTAAACACTCCCAACAACATACCCATCTTCTATGCTAACCTGTTCTCTCCTACCCCCGCAACTGAGACCAGTATGTCCTATTTGCCTCTGAGAGTTGCAGGCACAGGAATTTAAGGATTTACTGAGGGAGGTTTCTAAAAGCCGCCCTGTCCTTTTCTCCTGGGGTATACCACAACACTGGTGAAACATTATCCAGCATTTGATAATCTTGCAATTAAAAAAAAAGGCACTAAGAAATGAGAAAGCAACCCAATATCTGTCATAAAGCAATAATTGATTGTGCAATCTATGGATGAAGCTCAGGTAAACGATTTGGGTATTTGACAACTAAGGAAGAGAAAAGGTTGAATGTGAACAGTCCCACTGGCTGAGAACATTCTCACGCCTGAGCAGGGATGGGAATAAGTCTCAGTATGGCTCACAACTGCAATCACTGCTTTTCTTGCTGAACTTCACTTTCTTTTATTTAGAAAAATAACTAAGAAATTACAGCAAGGAAAAAAGCAAACAAACAATCCTTGACTTAGAAAAATCACAATGTCATGATAAAGTGAGATAACAAATGGTGGAAAAGTTATTGTATTAGCTTTGATGAGAGCCCATACATGTTACACGGCAAGAAAAACAAATGACTCCCTCTCAGATGGAAGAAAATGTTTCTTCTCAGTTAGAGAAAGAAAAACACAAAGCGGCTCAACTGCATCCCTGAAATTGTGCAATTTACTTTGCATATTTGGCAGCAAAAGTAGAAGAAGCAGTTTATAATCCAGGGTTTTCACACAAATGACAGGTTCTTGGTTCTCGAAGGAGTATTTCATTTTGGTATGCTTTTTTAATTAACATTCTAATAGTACATTAGAATTAAAGGAATACCATCAACTTAAAACTTGCATAGCTGATTGAGCATTTTTAATGACTAGTGTCACACCAATCCATAAACTGACTGTAATTGAAGCAGATTGGAGAACCAGCACTTCCCTGGGTACTTTGGGGTTCCTATGTATAACTGAACCATTTTCTGTACACCTAATTTCTCTGCGTACCTTTGTCAGGCAGTTTCCCCCCTTCATGCAGCAACAGGGGACAAGACTTGAAAAGGACCAGGTAGCAATCCATCCTAAAGCTGTGGATGGGCAAGGGTTGCATGCAATAGCTGGGGTTTGGTTTTCTTTAACCATTTCATTATAAAGATGTGACTTGCTGTACAGTTGATTGTTTTTAAATGTTGATCTTAACTGCATTAAGGTGGAAATTATGTATAAAACAACCTGTAAAGTTCCTTTTTCTGCCCCAAGAGTTGGTTCTGTGTTTCAAGATACAGAACAGCCAGTGTGAGACTGAAAAGGGCACTATCTGCCTGCAAAACCAGTTCAAAATTGGTGAGAATCTCCCAAAGAAAGTAGTTTTTTGGAAAGGAGCTGTACCAGGCAGCTCCCCAGGCAGCTATCGAGGCAGCAAAGGGAACCAACTCTGCTGCCTCCAGAATGGAAGGAAAAAAAACCCATGAGGGAAGTGAAACTGTGACAATTTTTAAGTCCTAGGGACAGAGTCCTATGACTGGGCACAGTCCTGTGTCACATGAAAGGTGTGGGAAAATGCTGAAGCGTTGGTTACACTCACATTTCTAGCTTCAAAAATAGCCTGAGAACCAAACCATTACTTCATAGCTGTGGCAGCTTCCATGCGCAGCGCTGCCAGGAGGGTCTGCTGAATCCCAGCCCGACCGGTGCAGGCAGGATCCCTCCTGCACACCTAGCCAGGGCACCGAAACGTTAATTCTGCTCCTGTGCTAGAGAAACAGCCCTGATTTACACACAGACTTAAAACCCAGGCCTAAGTGTTTGGCTGGAACTATAAGTGAATTTAAGCTTAGAGTTAAACCTTGAAGACATCCTGGTGACTAAGGCATTTTCCAATTATCTCATCCAGCGTATCCAATCGCTGCACCGACTTTATAAACTAAATGAAACCACACACAAATTACACTAAGAACAACATTTAACAGGGCTGCCCTTTGCAATGCTATCCAGGTTTATTCTGTTTACAACTCTGTTTACTGCCCTAATCTCCCCAAATTACCCAGTCTCCAACATGAGACGTAAATAGGCAGAAATTTGGCTACTGGTTCTGAGGACAAGAATTTTTTTTTTATGAGTTCTGATGGAGTTAATAAGAACAAAACAGATTTTTTTTTTTTTTTTTCAGAATTGGCTGGGCTGCTGGTGCAGAGGGTGACCTGTCAGAGACCATCCAAAATCCTTCAAAAGGTGTTGCATGTCTCACCGTCACAGCTCAGCACGCTCTGCATCTGGCTGAGGCTCACAGCTTCGCTGCCTTGGGAAGACACAGGTTTCTAACTCATATAAATCTTCCCGCATGGCTGAAGCTCACCGATGTCCCACCTGGATGGAGCCCACCAGAGCATCATGCACAGCCTGGGGAGAAGCAGGACCTCGTGGTGCACAGCAGCACCTTGCACCACTCTCGCTCCCAGCGGCACCCAGCTTCATCTCCCCTCCAGGTAGGGCTGACGACTCTGTGACAAGCACAGGAGACCCAACAGCTCATACCAAACAAGTGCTGCGCTGGTGTCAGGCCAGGCACATGCTATGACAAACAGTCAGTCATCTCCAAAGAAAAGATGGGAAATCTCCAGCAAATATAACAAACAACACAACTACCTGCACAAACTAGCTGGGCTGCTCAGCCCCTGTGCTCATTGCCAAAACACCAAGGAGGTGCAAGAAACCTCTTGAGAAACCCTTGCTGCGTGCTGTGGTAGAGTGGAAGGGAAGCGAGTCCTGTCCATCTGTCAAGCACTGACTACCTGTTGCACTCTCGTTGGTGTCCCACTCACCCTGACAAGCCCTATAGAGCTGTCACTTGCAGGTAGCCACAATACACTTCTGGGCAACAGTAGCTCCTCTCCTCTGCGGTTCTGCTAGTGGTGACTGGTCCTCAGCATTAGTTTAATGCTATATAGGCTTGTCAGCCCTACGGAGATTTTACCCTGCCCTGCACTTATGGTAGCAAGAGCTGTACAGCACTCCAAGAGCAGAAGGAGAAAGAATCCCCAAAACATGATGTGCATATGACCCTGCTCCCATCCGCTCATGTGCCACCCTGGCCACGGGTGCAGGAGGGATGCTCTCCATACACCAATCAACGTAACACGTTGCAAACTGAGTGTCACTGTAGCAAGGGCAGAGGGGACTACAGCACTTACACTTTGTCACAGTGCCACAGTCTGCACTGATACCTGTGCTCACAGTGGAATGAAAGTGAAGGGGGGGCTTTAAAGATAGCAAGAACATCCATAAATGCATGCAAAAAAATAACAAGAAAATATAAAACCAGATGCATTCATATACCTGCCACACAGTTTAGCTACAGTAGGGTCACATCCAGTGTCCCCAGGCTGCTTCTACATGAGCAAAGTGACAAGGAAAAAGGGAATAGTGAAGAAACTACTGGTTCTGCCCCCAAGGGTACTCTGCTCTCTGAAGGCTCAGGTCCATGTCAGTCTTCGTCCCCTTTTTTTGTCAGCTCAGGGTGTTCTTCCACCCAGCCCAGCACACACTGCTCCCATGTTTCTGCTGACACAGCTGTTTGTTGACTGATGTGGTAAACCAATTCAGTGAACTTGTTTGTGTTGCATGTAACCTTGCAAAAAGACAAATTATTTGCACTTCACGTCTTTTTTCAATCTTTTTTTGCATGCTTTAAGTAGCTAAATGTAGTTTGCCTTTTTTCCATTGCTTCAGCTGCCTGGTGGCGGTGAGCACCTGCTTATTAAACATAATTTTCCAAGGTAGGTTTCTAAAAGTTCTTTTGAAAAATATGATTCTTTAAAAGCTCTAAAAAAGGCAACAGCATTTCCTCTTCAGAAGAGCACAGTAATAACTGAAAAGGTGACTCCTGCTAGAGAAGAGGAGCAGAGACAACACTGACGCTAAATGCAACCACCTCGGAACTCAAACAACAGCTGAATGGGAAACACACAGCAAGGACCGGGCTCTCAGTGGCCTCAGACTGTCCATCCTTGTGACAGTGTGACAGGGGCCAGTGTGGCTTTGCAGGTATTTTTAAAGTGCATCTGAAAGCAGTAAGTGCCGATGCTTCCTGTGACAGATGAGTTTGTAGCCAGACAGCTCAAGGCTGGCCACCAGCAAGTGCTCAGGTTCTGGTAGCCCACAGAGGTCAATGTACTTTTGTTTCCCTCTGTCTACAAAGGAAGAGCATGAGGAAAGATGCACGTACTGATACCGTCTGAAACGCAACAACCCAAAAAGAGGGCAGAGCCGCAAGGGGACTGAATGAATGGAGGCTGGTGAGCACGGACATTATTAGACAGCTCTCCACTGCTTTCATCATTTCATCATTTTAAGGCTTTATCCTGCTGCTGCTGCTTACAGTGGCAAGGGTCCGGGTGACATGAAGAAGAATAAGTGTCCTTCTCAGACTGATGACCTCCATCCCTTGAGGCTAGAGGCTCCTGGAGCTCAGGAGCTGGATTCTGTATTTTTCCCATCTCTTTGTGGTTGGCATGTAAGAGATGGCTCCACAGGTTGTGAGTTCCCTTGTTCTGTCACCTCCATCTCTGGGTCTTGTTTTTCCTAGACATCCAAGCTCTGAACCAAGCACTGTATGACGTTTAACACATGGGCATTCAAAATGAGGAAGGGTGATGAACAGTGAGTAACTCTTTTTCCAGTGATCTCATCACTATGGTTAAAAAGGGGAACTCAGATAAGCTTTGTGGTCTAATACATAGAAATACCTATATTCCTTAGAAATAGAGTTTTGAAATTCATGTGCAATGGCACACACAATTTACATGTACAGATGCCATGACTTGTTGCTCAAATCAGGTCTCTGCATTCAGAAATTCTTTGTTAATCTGGATGTCTGTTCATGCGTGTATTCAAATTCCTAGTGCGTGTTTGCACTTGTTACAGTAACTGCATGCAGGAATCAGGCACACCTTGTTTGTACCTCTTTACCCAGACAGTTGCATATTTGGCATGGCTGTGCAGTCCAGAGAGCATTTATGAATGAATTAAACCACCTGACAGAATCAAATGCTTGGGGAAAGGACAGGCAAGTAGAGTTCTGCTTGTATCACTTAACATTAAAAATACAGAAAATTGATGTCTTCCAGCCTTGCCTCAGCACACGCCGATTAGCCTTTTCCCCCCAAGGATGCTGAACGGACTCCTGTCACTCCAGAGCTGCCAGAACACAGTACCTGCAGCGCAGGAGTTAAATGAAAAACTCTGCATGCATTGACCTAAACTGGCCTCATTTATTCTAGTATCATAATTCTTAAAGCTAACTATTGCCATAATTACTTCCATGTATCTATCTCATTCCAACAGGCTACTCCTCCTTCTCAGCCAGTAGTCCTTCTCAGAGTCACTCACTGAAATTCCAGATAATTTAATTTCAAAACCAATTAATTATATGTAATTAGAGGAATTTCTACAACCATTCCCTTTATTGGATGCACAGGAATGATCTGTAATTCATCTCCACTGATAGTGCCCCTGAAAAGGCTTTGAAGGACTTTCCAAGAGGAAAAAAAGTTCCATCGAGACAGATTTGCCTCCTTTTTTCCCCTCTTTTATCTAGGGAAAACACCTAACATGAACACAGGGTCTTCAGTTCCGAGTACAGGCAAATTTAGAGTTTATTTCCAGCTTCATGTCAGAAACAAGACTGAGGACGTTTCAGTCACTGCTAGTGAAACTTTCTGTGTTTCTTAAGAGCTGTCGGTGAAACAGGGTGAGCACAGTTTGTGTCTCAACTCGCCCAACAGAAACCAGCAGATTTGTTCCTTGCCCCACTATGGCCAGCAGCAAGACTGATGTGACCTCAGGCAGAGAGCAAGATTTTTCACAAAATACTTCTATCTTAAGAACTCAGACCCATGTAGGTCACTTTCCTAAGCACGACAGCTCATACCAAGCTCATCTGCATCCCCCAAACCTCGGTGCCTCTGGGCTTTCCCCACAGCCCTGGTTCAGAGACCTACTGGAATTCAAACTCAATGAATTCAGCCCAAATATTTTGTATTTTCAAAAGCACCCGGGGAAGTTTTACAATCCAGTGAGAGCTGACTTACGTCCACTGTCCTAAGGCTTGCTGCCTTGCAAAATCTTGCCCTTGTATCAGAGGAAGGTGGCCTCTTTCCAAAAGAGAGGCTTTATCTGGGCCAGTGCCAAGGATGAGATGGGATGCCTTGCTGCCGCGATGGTGGTTACCAGGTTCTTGCCTGCAGAAAAGCGGTTCACGTTGGAAAAGGAAAGAGAAGCATCGCTGGCAAAGGCAAGAGCAGGGCCTTAGGCAGCAGGTTTCTGGGCAGCTATTCCTGCCGCAGCATCAGCATACCCTATCTGCAAGACCTCTGGGTAACTGTATATTGGCCTAGCGCAGGTATAGCAGCACTTCGAGCTTTCTCTGGGTGTGCAGGCACTTGTATTACTTGGGGGCAAATGTCTGCGGATTATTTAATTCAAATGACCAAATACACCTCACATAGTATTTTACATCATTCCCCATGTGAATCCTCTTGCTCTGCAATTTGGCAATTACTGGCAGACAACTTCTGGGAAACAGATTTTAAACTTTAGGGCTAAAACCAAGGTAATCTGTATTAGCTCTGAAGTAAAAGTTTTTCTGTCCAGCAGGTCAGATTTTTTTTTCACACTGGTTTTACACTAGCACAGTAGCAGCCTGTGCTACGGAGCCATCCGTACCTTCAGCTAGAAGAGCGTTAAGTCCAGTATTAGTATATACAGGCAATTTGACTTTTCTGTGTAAAACAGAGTACTACTGTCACATGCCTTAGCTTTCATGCAGATTTCTTCTGAATGCTTTGCAGTCCTCTTTCCTATTTTGATAAAAGAAAGTTACTTTCAAAAGTAAAGGCCTATAATTTCTGGTGATCTAAACAGATGTGACTTGACAAAGGGGTCCATTGTAGGGCCATGTTAGTGCTTTATTTTTTAATGATGAAGGCTTTAGTTGTTTGTTATGGTGAGAAATAGTTTCCCCTGCAGATAGCCCCTTGAGAAATTCATGAGAGAAAATCCAGACTGTGAAAAGTATGGCTTGTGAGGAATTTGAAAAAACATGACAGGGGAAGCAAATCATCGTGAAAATCCTATTACAGAAAGCCTGGGCTCATGACCACCTCCAGTCCTAAGTTCATCCTCCCTGACTCCAGGTGAGCTGTCTCGCTGTCGTCGGCATGATGGCTGTCCACAGGAATCAGAAACATCATTCAGCATTTCTATCCTTCTGCTATCTGGAGACCCACAAAGCCAGGCTCTCACTGTGTCTGCTGCTGAACCTACACAGAGGACGATGGTCTCAAGCCAAAGACAAAACAACATGCAAATGAGTGAAACCATGGGTCAAGGTAAAGAAGGAAGAACTGGCAAAACAACCGACCGCCATTGCGCAATTCTAGCTAATCAGACACAGACACAGATGCAAGCTGCTCATGAACACTTTAGAGAAGTTTACATTTCAGCTGGGTTTTGCAGCTGGATGGTGATGGCTTTGCATGCAAAGCTGATTTCTCCAGAGTACAGCTCCAGAGAGGGGTAACCAGTGTAGTGCCTCTGAAAAGCTCCAGTTTCTGATCCATTTTCAGGTTTGTTTCCCTTCTTCCCAGGCTTCTTTCCATGCACATGTTAAAGTGCTCTGCTGTACTGTAATTGAAGTATATAGTTGAGTAAGTTTCAGTTCTCATTTAAGACTTCATTTTTTTAAGATAGCAGAATAGCTTGGGTTCATGTTAGAACAGTTTTAAGGCCTCCAGCATCAAAAATAATCTGTCATAAATTTAAAAATACCAGCTTTTCAGAGAGGAGATGTGAAATGCCAAGAGATTTCACACACACAAACAATTGGAAGATTGGGCTTCAAGTTCTATTTGCATTTTTTCCATGGTTACCTAACGCTGGACACAGCAATCTGATCTGAATCACCTCGAGACTTTTTTCTAATGCTCCCTCTGAAGTATGGTCTCAGCATCCCTCAGAAGACCACACGTTTCCTTGCCTACTGCAGGAGGTTGTTACAATGGCAGGGTCCCCAGCACACCGTGCTCGAAGCTCTGGCTTTTGCACGGCGCTCTTCAAGAGCTGACCTGCAGCCGCGGCTGGGTCTAGCTACCACTCTGCACCAGTAGAGATGATCTCGACACACAGCGAGGGAGAGGAGTGCAAGCACAATGAATCCACAAAACTGCCAGCGTGCAGGAAATTGGCCAATTATCCAGCACTGACTTTTAGCAGAACCCGTACAAAAGAACCTTTATGGATGAGATGATCACAGGAAAAGAAGGAGGCGAAGAATGGGGGAAATGAACAGCGTGGTGAACTACAGTCAGGTATTTATGATCATTCTCTGAAAGGTTGTTTTTAGTCCAGCTTATAACTAGTGACTGAATGTCAGGATTATTTAGGAGAACTTGTTAAAATAAGCAAAAAAATAGTTGGTGGATAAAACCGACAATGCTTCTAAATCACAACAAGAAGTAGTCAGCAGCTTTGCTTAGTGTAAGGACTTGCATTCTTCCCAGCTGTCTTTCTCTTGCACACCATGGCAGCCACAGGACAGGACGAGGGCAGAAGTGGTGTGCTCACCTCCTGGTGTAAGCTTATCCTCCTCACCGACGGTCCTGTAGGACCACTGGCAAACTCTTCATGGGATGTTCAGGGTCCGTCAAACCTCAGCACACAGATTTAAACTGGAGCGAGACGCATCAAAATAGTAAGAAAGGGATGGAGAGAAGGAGGTCAAGTCTCCGCAGCTAGCAAAGATGCCCCAGCCCTACGCAGACAGGCCCCAATTATGCCGCTGCTTGGCTAAAAATAATTATCAGAAAATATCCATAGAAAAATTCCTTTTCCTGTCTGATATTGTAAATACAAGTTCAACACAGGAAACTCCACAGGGTAAGATGGTTTTGATGACTTCCAGCCGTGTATACACTCTGCAGACTCACTTTCCAAGCAGCCTATTATCACTGTGCAGGCAGCTCATTTATTTGCTGAGAATTCTCATTTAAAAAGCTAATCAGTCAAGATTTATTTTCCTCTGATAAGGCACAGGAGGGTACTGCTAAGGTTCTGGCTTCTGCTGGTTGTCAAGGTTCTTGTCTAGCGGTTAATGTCAAACTAACACCACGACAGGGCTCTAACACATCACTTCTTCAGCTGGTGTGTCCTGGAGGTCTCCCTCCAGAAACTGGGGCTTTGCCACCAACATTCCCACAGGCCATGAGATGGATCATCTCACTGCCTCGGTTTCTCCAGCAGTAAAAGTGGGCTCTTCCAGCCAAGTAGTCAAAAGCATGCAAAGACAGGTGTCCACAACTATCAAGAATTGTCTGAGTCTTTAACTGAAGGTGGCATCACATCTGTCCAGAGCATCTGGAGCTGCCACATGAGACAGGATTTTGGGACAGCAGATTAGGGTTTGTACATCCAACCTAAAGCCCTTTTTCCCTATGCTGGCCCAGATGACACTCTTACCCAGGGGGAAGCAGTACCAGGACCCTGTCACAGCGGCTCAGCCCACTCTGGGTTAGGAATGAGTGGCAGCGAGGAGGCGCAGAGCTTCCCCACACAGAGCCTGGGCTTCACGAAGAGCCGAGATCATCATTGGCAGATGTACCTTCCCCAGGGCCTCGAAATCTCTGTCAGCAAACAGAAAGCAACTGGAAGGAAAAAAAAAAAAAGACTAAGCATGCCTGTATTTGAAATATGCTTTGTTTTCTTTTAAAAAATCCAGGATCCCATCCAGTTTGAAAGAGGAGGCGAGCACTGAAACAAGCTCTTTGTTTTTTGCATTAGTTCAAGAAGAAAACACTTTTTATATACTCCTCTGAGGTTGAAATACTGCCTCTAGCCCCCACTTCTGGCACGCAGGGAGGTCACAGGTACTGCTCTCAGAGCTGCAGCAAAGCCGCAAAACAACCCCTGGCCCAGCAGCCCCTCTCGTTAACCCTTCCCAGCCCGCATGGGGGGCATTCCCCCACACCGCCACCTCCGGTGGTGCTCCCGTCCCTCGTCTGCCATTTTGGCCCCAGCGTGGTGGCTGAAGGACCTGCCACCCTCACCTGGGTGGCACCTCCCTCTGCCTGATGCAGGGCCAAGAGCCCCTCTGCCCCCCCAGGGTACTGTGGCCCTTTGAGCTCTGTGGGGAAACACGCAGAAATAACAGTCTAACAGGGAGGTCAGGGTGAACTGGGGGCTTTGTGGGAAAATTGTATGACATTACCGCCACCACCACCAGCAAGGACATGTGAATGGAGTCCTATGGTGACTTTGAGGCTGCAGCGCTTTGTGGCATGGGGACAGGGTCCTGGTGGGACAGGCTCCTGGTGGGACAACAGCTCACGTCTTCATCTCCTTCCACTGCCACCCCCAAGGAAGACCCCAGCCACCACCCGGCCGACGCTGGGGAGCCATCTCCAGGGCAGCGCTGAGGAGGCTCCATGAACGGCAACGGCTCTGTCAGCACACCCAGTGCCCCTGGCAGCTCTCTCCTCATGCCTGCTGCTCTCTGAAAACAGGCAGGAACTCCCCAAAACTCAGAGAGCCACCAAAGAGTAGCCAAGAGCTTCACTCAGCACTGGCGGGGTCTGAAGCCCCTCGAGTGAAGCACTGCCCTTCACCAGCCTTGGCCTCCAGCGCTCCCCAAAACTGCCCGAGTGGTTAATTCCCATCTGCAGATCACCTGGGGCTGGGTGCCCTCTGCCCAGAGCAAAAAGATGCTGTTTTATAATAGTCTGCTCACCGAATCTGCCATCACGCAAACAGCATGGCAGGCTGCACCTGGCACCAGTGGAGGGGTAATTACTGTAATTGCTGAAGGCATAAACTCGCTCCCCATTTTCTCTTGGCTGCACCAACGACGCAGGTTGAAGCGTGGAAGGGCGAGTGCCAAGTGTTATGGTGTGAAGCCATTTTCCATTTAGAGCTCTTGTTTTTCATGGCTTATAAGTTACCACTCCCCCGCCTCCATTCCTTTGGGTTGAGATTTGTCATGCTTGTTCTTAACCCAGTGGAGAATTTCTTTACGAAAGTTCAATAGTATAAGTAGCAGCAATTACTCATCTGGCTTTCGTCATGGAAGATAACAGATATTCACAGAAAGTTGCCATCTCTGTGAGGGAGGTGGCAGAATAGAGGACTTCTGCCCCACAGCCTGGCAGAAGCACAATCCAGCATGCCCCAAGGTTTTCCAGGAGTAAATTCAGCAGCAATTCCCGTACCCAGACACCGACAAACACCCACCCAAATGCAAGGATTTCATGTAGTCCCATAGGGCTGTTTTTCAGATAGCTGAGCATGAAAATGTGATGATCGTCGGCTAATCAAGACATTTTCCAGATGCATCCTGGGTGCAAGTGTAAATTCTAAACCCGTTTATGAAACCAACGTGACCCAAACCTTTGGACTCAGTGCGGAGAGTCCTGAGCGAGACACTGATCCCTGTACTTGCACAAGGAAACGCCATTTACAAACAGTGACAGCTCTGCTCTCCGTGTTGAGAACTGACTCTTCTGTGCTTACCGAGCCTGCATGCAAACTCCGATTCAGTGGAGTAAGAAATAAAAGAACTGGGTTTATAATTAAAAAAAAAAAATGCAAGGAACTTAGATGTGAACAACCAAGTTAGCGAGATGTTATGATTGAAATTTCAAATGACCAAATGCCAAATGTGCCAAATGCAGTCCCCCCGTCCTGTCTGCATCCCATGTGCATAATGTGCCTGGTGTCCTGCTTTACAGACTGCCATAAAGTGAGGCAGAAAGGGGCTTCATTAGTTTCTATGGAAAATACAGCTTTGAACATCCTAATTTTGTTTAGTTTAAATCTTAACCATAATATTTATATTAATGCTATTTATTATAATTTATTTTTATTTAAACACGTACACAGAAGTACAATAAAATAAAGTTGTATTAGGCTATTTTAAAAAACAAAAACCACAGACCAGATAAGAAACACAGAAGACATCTTTCATGTGGAAAGATGGCTGTGGGTCACTAGACACTAACACAAGAAACAGCAATTTGCTCTTACACCAAGGAACAATAAAAAGGCATTTAAACACTTAGACGAGGAGTTGTGAAGGCAGAGCAGGATTAATTCCACAGGAAGGAATGATTCCTCACTCTTCCACTTGAGCACAAAAAAGAAACATAAAAACCCACAACCCTGTCTCGTTTCTCTAGGAAAAACCAGTCTTTTTCATGCTTTGAAACAGGATGTTGCTTTTTCACATCCATTAATTTATTTACGAAACACTGAATCTCCCCACAGATTTTAAGGTTAATAACATAATTTTGCTTGGATAAGTCCTTGTTCTGCTATCACACACCAAAATGACATTAAAACCTGGGCTAATGACCCCAAGGGTCAGAAGATGCACCATGTTGGTACCTGAGTTATTGCAGTGATTAATCACATTATTTCTCAGTGTGTCACTCCCCAGCAGCTGGCCAGTCCCAAACTCTTCCCCCCTTGAGATAAAATGGCTGATTTCACATGAAGCAGAAAAAAAGAAATGCCAATAGCTGCTAATAGCAACAGCTTAAACTTTGCAAGGACTCTGCCATCTCCACTGGTGACTCAGAAGAGGAAACACAACCAGGGTTTCCAGCAGCAGTAGAACCACGGCACCATAACGTCAGGTAAAGCAAAGAATGGGAAATGAGCCAATCAGGGGTAAAATGGTCCTTTTTAAAGAAAATATAAACTCACTGTAAAAGGGCAAGTTCCACTTAGTGTCCTCTTATGTAAACCTCCTCCTGCCTTGATGCTTCCAACTACAGCCAGCACCTGGCCTCCAGCGGCCAGCATGCCAACACCCACAGGGCATACCATGGCCTGAACTGCATTTAGTGAGTAACAGCAGAATTGAAACAGTGGGGGAAACAAAGTGCAGCTGGGACGCAGTGGGCTGGTCCACGGTGCTGAGTGTGCACATGGCGCGTTACCCAGGGTGAGTGGGGAGCACGGCTCAGCGCACACTGTCACAGCCAGGATGGCTTCACCGGGGAGAGGCAGAGCCATGCTCATCCTCGGCTGCCAGGGATGAGCGAGAAGACAAAGCTGGGGGAGGTTTCTGTTCTGGGGGACATCTCCAGAATACCAACACATGCTTCTAAAACATTGTTATACTCCTATAATGACTTATACTCCTATAATGACTATGACACCAAAACGGAAATGACCTTACTCCTGAGGATGAGGAACTACCCTGGCGATGGACACAAACTCTCTCCTTCGAACACACTGGCGAGCTGCAGTCCCCACAGACAGCAGTCCATCGTGCATCGTGGCTGAATTGCTACAAGCTGATGCTAGAAACAAGCTTCAGTCTCCTGGACCTGCATGTTTCATGGCAACATCCCGAGAAAAGAAAAACTGAGGAATAAATGGAATTCGAAAATTGTGTTGGTAGAGAAAAATGTTACTATTAAGCAACTAAAAATGCATGTCCACACACTGCAAAGACAAAGGAGACACTCAGCCCCGTGGTCATCAAGACAAGAATACAGTCATCTTCAGGTGCTTGGCTGATGGTGAGCACCATGCTCATGAGACACCATGGTCTCTCAGACCCAGACGCAGCCTAAGAAAGGACTCCTGTGGTTTGGACCACATTTCTATGTCCCAGCTCCCACCCGCTGCTCTCCAGAGAGCACTGCTGCTTCAACCAAGAGGATATCTGAAGTAACAACTCAGGGAATAACACTCTCCAAAGCACATGCTTTCCTCCAGAGGTGCTCAGAAACACTGAGAGGGCTCATAGCTCCAGGTGAGGAGAGGAGGTGTTTCAGGCCATGCCACAGACAGCCATGGGTGAGGGTGGAGCTTCATCATCTGTCCCTGGACAGGCCACCACGAGAGGCTGAAGGAGATCAGAACAAGCTCATGGAGCTGCCTCCAGCCCCGCGAGTGCCCCTTTCAGCCTCACATCCCCGCCTCTCACCCATCCTGCCTGTACCAGGTGGTGGCAATGCCACAGCACATCTTTCCACTCCCCCATCCCAAATTCCCCAACCTCCTTCCTGAGGAGGTCTCCCTCCCTGCTTGCCTCCACCCCTCGAGAGCAGAAGCCGCTCCACACACACAGCAGAGGCTCGTGAACGGTATTCCTGAGCCAGCTGCAAGGAGACAGCTCCCGAGACATTGTTAGTGAACTCCGACCCTGGTCCCGAGGGCAGGGGGACCTGTGGCTTGGAATAGGGACAGGATAAAGGCATTTCTCAACACTGACGGAGCTACAGCTGTTACTCACATTACCACTGGGTAACACCAAGCATGGGAAAAAACTCTCTGCGGTGTCAGTGCGGTCCCAGGTTAGCTGACAGTCCTCCCACGGGGTACCCCAGCTCCTCCCACACCTGGGGGATCTTTGCAGTACATCATTCTGAGACTACACTTTCCCTTTCCCAAACACACACCAAAATTTCCATTTTCTGGACAACAGCAAGCTGACTATCTGTTGGCTGTGGCTTTTCTGCCATGAGCTGGTGCAGGGTTGCGAGCTGCCCCTGCCGGCGCAGGCACTTTGACCAGGAGGTCCTGCAAGGCTTTCACCACCTCCTCGCAACCCCTGCGGCACCTTTTCCTCCAGTCTCAGCAAATGCCATTTTGTCCCACTCACATTCACTGCAGCGTTACTGCAATGACCATTCTCCACCCATGCCATGGCCGCTTGCCCTTCTCCGCTCTGTCCCTGCCTTTCCTCTCACTCTCAAACCCAGCATCAGCTGCTTTACTGGCCTCTCCCATTCACACCCATCACTTCTCATTCAGTGTTGAGGGGCCAGTTTCACTTCTGGTCCATTCATATCTTATCGCGACATTCAACTGCCTCTTGCTGTAAGAGAAGTATTTTCACATCCTCATCATCTCAGGATTGTCAGGACCTCTGCATCTTGCTGACCAGACCTGTCTCCTCATGCTCTCCCTTCTGTCTCCGTCTTTATACTTACAGAATAAATTCTGTGGGGTAGGCATCTGCCTTTTGCCCTGTGCTTGTACTGCATTCACCATATTACTATTACAATGCTACTAGCAGAGTTCCTCAAGAACTCAATATCGACCCCATTATGTTTCACACCCAGAAGACATTGCAGGCTGGTCTAAGTTGGTGGTTTGCTGGCTGCTCACCAGCTTCCTAAGAACAATGTGGAAAGGAAGCAAAAGTGATTCAAAGATATGCCCAACTAGCATCGTCTGGAGAGACAGTCTATCCAGACAGACTCCAGCACAGACTGGAGTCTCATGCTGAAGGAAGATCAGCGACAGTAATGGCCACATTGCTGAGCTAAATCTTCCAATATTAAACCAATTTCAATTAGAGGTCACAAACAAGAAATGCAGTCACACTCCTGTTTGAGACGTACTGCTCACGCAGTCTGAAGCTGCTCTTCAGTAAATAATTTCTCCTGTGACCCTCATGCTACAGGTCCTCCCAAGGAGAGGTAAGGTGAGAGGGAGAGAAAAGCATTCTTGGGAGAGTTGGAGCTCTACTTCCAGTTTCAGCTGCCGGACTGCTGTGACTCAGTGACAGTTTGAGCTTTTATTGGAAAAGAAAACATTTTTTACTTTCCTGGTTGCAGACAAACAAAAGATTCTTTAGTACTTAAAGAAAAAGCCAAAGTTGCTTTCCTGCCTCAACTTATTATTAGTTTTTAAATTCACATAATTTTTTACTTTGCCTCACTATTTTTCACTGTTTAGTGTTAATCACACTAAACCTTTCAGACAGCCTTTCAGACATAATTCTTGTGACCAGAGCAGAACTAAATGCACTGTGTGTTAGAGGAAACAAAAGGACCAGTTAAAGATTTGCAGCCACTCTAGATAAAAGAAGAGGGATATTTTAATTAGAGTGGCCCTTCTACAGATCATGTCCAAACCACATCAAATACATACAAATACTGACTGCAGGAAATTAAAGTTGGAGACTTAAAAATATGAACACATCACAGAATTCTCACACTTAACTTTGTCCTCTGACCCCCAAGGTCTCCTTTCCTGATCCACTTTCCTAACACGAAGAGAATGTTAGTCGACCTGCCAGAACAGGCTGTGTTCTCACCTCCACATGCCCACACAGCCCAAAAGCAACGAGCTCTCTCTCCACATCACTGCCCATTTAGATATGCATTACTGTAATTATTTCTCCAGTCACATTGGGCCAAATCAGTGCTACTCAGAAGGCCTTGGCTCACAATTAGGCTCGACTCCTTTTGCTGGAGTTTGGGTGAATGATGCCTCTCCCATCCCTGTGGGTCGTCCTAGGCTTCTCACAGCCCCCTGCGATGCAGCTGCAGGCACTGTCCTTGGCATCCCCCTGGAAGATGCTCTGCTGAGCCATGCTGGAACAAAAGCAGTACTTCCTCCTTGGGGGATCTGTGCAAAATATCCAGAGATAAAAATCAGTGCAGAATTAGGAGACCTCAGGAAATGAGTACAAACTAGATAGCTCTGGATTGTGTAAATCGTTCACCTAAAACCATTCATATTAGAAAAGCAGTACTTCAGTTGTACTGTGACAATAACCGAGGGAGGGATATGGCATTTCTACACTGAAGAGGCAAAGGGTAAAGATGGGGAGGATGTTAAGTGAAAGTACCACAAAATCAAGCAGCTTGGGGTGATAACTGCGTGTTTCATAAGGTAGATATCAACAGCCACCCCTCTTATCTTTGCTGTGCACAAAAAAGAGGCACTAGCCTAGCTGATGATCATAGACTGGCTTCAACACAATAGAGCAGGCACTGCTGGCTCTTCCAAGGGTGAGATAAACTGTCAAGTGAATTGGAGATTAACTATCCAGATGTAAATGAATTCATTGCTATGCAACTGATAGGGCTCAGGCCTGGTTTAGTGCAGGATGGAGTCAGGTTTGGAGAGCTCTCTCAATGGCCAAAGAATTTATAACCTGTATTCATGGCACTCTCTGCAAAGGACCGCCTAACAATGCAGGAGCTTGCAAGCATTGTTCCTTTTGAAGGGCTTCACCACTCCACCCCCACTCCTCTGCCCCCAATTTACTTCCCTCCTCCCTGGATCCCCCAACAGACCGGCTCCGCACCCTTCCCTCCTCCTGATCACACAGGAAGAAAGCTGGGGGGAGGTGACCTCTGCAGCAGAATTTGCTATTCATGTTCCGTCCCCCCTCACAAATCCTTAACTTCTTGTCTCTTTTTAATCTTTTTTCTCTTGAGAAAGAAAAGATCAAAGGGCTTGGGGCTGATGCTTTCTGAACTAGGCACTTCTTGCCATGGGAAAACAGCAACAGGGAAGGGCTACACAAAGATGCTTATGACTGGGGGTGGGGGGGAGACGATGAGACAGGACTTTCTTCCATGGAAATGCTTTCTGAAAGCCTTTACCAAGCAGCCCTGCAAAGTAACATGCAGCTATCCAGCATCCATCCCAGCCCACCAGGCCCAGCTAGGATACCACAGCCGCAGCAACGAGAGCGCATTTTGTTTCAGGGTCACACATGAATGGTGTTAATGTCTTCCAACACTGAGGAGGGAAATCTAGAGTCCAGGTGTGCACTGGACTGCATGGTCCACAGCCACCACCAGCAGGTCCCTCCTGTGGTAACTGGAGCATAGGAGCAGTGCAGAGCTTGTTTGTAGGCCGCTCGTTTCTCCTGGGTTCCTTAGGAATGCATTTTCAAGAGAAGAAGAAACAGATGCACTCACACAACTGCTCCAAGCACAGAGGAAAAAAACCACCAAAGCAAGTGCGTGCAGAGCTGTTCCGCATGCCTTGGCCTCACCACGTGCACACAACGGACAGAGCGTCACCTTCACATCTGCATCTGCACCCTGACCTCGAGCTGCCAAGCCTGTGCAGGGCTACAGGCAGAGGCTGCCTTTCAAAGTTTTATTTAAAACATTCCCTAGTTCCAAAAAGACAAAGGATTATGCTCTGTATTTCCCAGCGATCCATCATTGCTATGAAGGAGAGTTAAAAGTTTCTATATTCACAGAGAAGAAAGGGGAGGTAATGCAAAATACTTCCATCTCCCAAACTGGCTGTGATGAGAGTTTATCTCATGGCAGAATTTTGAGGTCCCTAGGTACCTTTCCAGGACAATGTGGATTTTTCCCTCATTCAGTAATCCTAGTTTGTCATTGGCTGTCTTCTGCCAAGGTAGATGAGTCGCAAAGGAGAAGCTGCACACAAATTAGAGATTTGTACCAAAGCATTGATATCAAATATTTCAGGAAAAAAAGTGCTCCTGGCCCAAAGGTTTGTGTGAGTTTCCAGCTGGAGATGGAACTTCAAAGCAGAGGCTCAAATCTCTAATGAGGGAACAAGCCTGCTGAGAAACCTTTAATCATTGTTGCTTGGACAAGCAACACACAAATAATCTCCCTTTCAGAGGTCTCCTGCTCCTGGGAAGTAGCTGTTTTGCACGTTTGTTTTGGAAAAATGTTACCTAGGCTTGAGGAACTGATCTGAATTATTTTTTTTACTTTAAACCTGAAATCAAGACTTGCTGGCACAGAAGGGGGAATCTGCAAAGACTATTCAATTGTCCAGGTTCAGTCCCACCATCTCCTTTTCTAATAGAAATCCCTCGTTTCTCTTCCTGTTCATCTACCCTGAGGGCCATGACCCCTCCAGGACTCTTCAGAGGGAGGCTGGGTCACCAGTGCCTAGTTCTTCGACACTTCTGCTCTGGTCCCTGCTTTGCATTCTGCTTGTGCAAGAGCTCTCATGGACTTTACAGTGTCTCTCATGCACCACTGTCCTCTGTCAGAAGGTCTTGGCACTTTCGTGCTCTGCAACAAATAAAACATCCTTCTGATCTCACCGGTAAATGACCTCTCCAGAGCCTTCGAGCTCACCAGCATCGAGCAGTTGAGGCACAACTGTCTCACTGTTCTTCCAACTCTGGGATGCACAGGACAGGGCAGGATCTGAGGCTTGCTTCACACATTTAATGTTAAATTATTTTAGGAACAGCCTTACTTGTACTGCATTGACAAAAGCTCATTTCTTGGCCAGTTTACACTCAAACTCACAGGCCTGAACTCATATCAGGCATACGTCTCTACACACCAATGACCACATGTCCCAACCCTACCTTCTCATACAGCAACTTCCGATTCAACTCAGTAATGTTAGATTAAAATCTGCTAAATGTGTTGCAGTGTAAATCCTGTGAGGGCTTCACTAACATGCACCACAAATGAACTGCAGCACCCACAGTGCTGCAACAAATTATAGGTCTTACAGGAACACTGAAAATTCACACGACTTTTCTGCCTTCGAAGCTGGTTTCCTGACACAGACTTTAAGAATGTGTTTCCTCTGTAGGCTCAACAAATGCCTGAAACATGCTGGTGAGCCAAGGAGAACAGCTGCCTCTCTTCAGATTTGAACTACTTTCACCACCACCCCCAAAACCAAGCACAGGAGCGTTCTCATTATTAGAGAGGATAAGTGTTTGTGCTGAAAGAAAAATGTAAATTGCTCTAAGAGAGATGCCAAATTAGCACAAGTGACCCACGACCAGAAATGCAAAAATCCTCTAGTGGAGATTTAAAGGCAGTTGAATGTCCCACCAAATTAGCTCCGAAGCTGCCATGATGACAAGCCTCCTCTTGCACTCATGCTACAATTGCTATAAAACAGTTGTCGTTCCAAAGCATTTCTGATTAATTTTGCTCTACCACTGGGGAAAAAAATGCAAAATGTCACCATCATAAAACTGCCAGATGTGTGTGTTCAGTTAAATCATACAGACCCTTCAGGTGACAAATGTCTCCCTCGTCCTCCCGGCTTTGCCACTGCACTGCAAACCAGGTCCTTGGCTCTTCTGCCAAGTCCTGAGTTTCTTTTGAGCCAGAATAACAATCCTGCTAAACCCAGATGAGGTTCTGTAAAATGGATTATTGCCCAAGCAAAAGACACAAGCTGCAGTGTGACAATACAGCAAATCCAGCAGCAAAGCTTCTGCTCTGGGATCAAAGGCAGCGCAGGCACATGACACGAAGCACTAACACAACACAATATTAGGGAGCCAGTTCATATTCCTACAAAAAAAAAAAAAAAAATTAAAAATTCAAACTGACTTGTCCTGCTGGCTTTTGGCTGGAAGGGTACTGCCTGCCAGTGCTTCCTGACACATCAGTCACTCTCTGTCCCCTTCCAGCTGGCACTGGGATAAGTGATCCTGCCCTTCACACCAGTGGACAGCATGCAACCATACACCCAAGCCCTGACCCAGCCCAGCCGTACAGCCCACCGGCCCACAGCAGGAATGGCGGTAACAAATCGCTCCTCTTTAACGGTCACCTAAAGATGATCTGCACTCAGGCCTTCTGGGAAGAAAATGTCATTTTCACACAGGTGTGTATATCATCATAAGGATCCAGACAAGTGCCAAGCCCTCCTGTTTCTCCTTTCTCTTGTCAGTAAGGACTTATTGTTTTTTCCCAGTACGTCCATGCGTGCTCAGAAAGCAACCCAGCAGCTCAAAAGTGTTTTTGATGAAATACTATAGACCTAAAGTATTTGATTAGCAATTTGTCATGAGATAAGTACTAAAAGCACACTGTAAGAACATTAAGAAACACCACATCTACAAGATACAGAAAGGCTGTAGTAACACACACAATGTAGAAACACAGGATGCACAGAGAAAACCCCTTGGTGGCATTGAATGCAACTAAGGGTTTTTGGGAACATTGCTGCATGTCTCCATAAGCTGAAAAACTACAGTGTTACCATTATTAAAATACTCCCTATAAGGAGAAAAGCAGGGCCAATGCTCCAAGGAGACATGCATGCAAGCCTTGTTCCCTTTCTAAAAATGAATCCTGATGAATATGTGACCTTTTTATGACTCCTTCCCTACTAACAAACTGGCTTCACAGAAAGAACGTGAATATACATTTGAAGCATATATTAGCAGAAACTGAATTGTGAAGATGTAAACTTCAGAATCTGCGTCAGAAACCTACATTTACCAGTGATTTCCATCCAGACAGGGGACAGAAATAAATCAATTGATGAATTCAACCTTTCAAACTCCCAAAGTCTTCAATGAGCACCTTGAGTGAACTTTAATGAAGACGTAGATAAAGATTTGTTGACTGAGGCTGAATTCGTCTTAGCAGCCTAGAGGAGAGGGACACACGAATCCCCCTAATCTTGGTGGGAGTTGGGTTCCTCACGTCCACAGCCACCAACAAAACAGCCACATCTGGGAGTTCCTCAGCAAGCAATCTTAAAACCAACACAATAAACAAGCATAACAAAGCTGCAAGCTGTCTTCAGATAATTTCTACACAGAAATGAAATTCATATAGTAAAAGGTTTGTATGTTCCTCATTCTCAGAGGAAAGCCCTAAAGCATACGCAGTAGGTCCATGCAATGCCTAGGTGACCCAGCATGGTGCAGGACATGCTCTCTTCTCAAACAGCACCTCCCCACTTGGCACCAGCCTGCTCCCTCTGAGAGCCCAGAGGTGGCACTGCCAACGTGTCACCAGTCACAACGCCATCTGAAACGCACGTCTGAAACATGGCAGTTCAGCAGGACTTGTCCAACCGCACCCCACAGGGATTTCAGGTGCAGGCAGGGGGATTCCTCACACTGCACCCCTATGCAGGAGCTGAGAGTATAAGCAATGGGGATGGGGCAAGACGTGGCACTGCTCCCCAACACACAGCAGCCCTGGCTTCCAACAGAACAGGCACCTCTGGGCCAGCAAGGCCGATACTGCCCACACCAGCGCAGCCCGCGTCTGCTTTCATCAGGCCCACAGGCAGGAAGACACATCGCCAAGAGGAAAGTCCCATTTTGGTTTCCCCAGTGCCCTGAGCTGCAGCACGCTGTGAAGTGTGGCGAACACCTTTTCCTCTGGCTTCTCCTCCTCATTCCTGTCTCATCTTTACTTTCTCACTACCTGTTGGGTGATGCTTTTATAGCAGCATCTATCACTGCAGCATCCGAGTGCATCACAGGAAGACAGAAAGCCCTCAAAGGCCTGATTTTCTTCTCAACTTTGTCATTTTGCTTTTGCATTTCAACTGTTTTCATGACAACAGGCTGTGAAGCCATGAAGATCATTGTAGCAGGCAGCGAGCAAGGAAGAGAGCTGTTGTTACAAGCATACGCTTTTCTCTAATGGCAGCTTGGAAAAGTACTGAATCACATTTCTTGTCCAAATGTGCTCTACTCTGCAGTCTTGCATTAAGCTGTGAGTAAATAGTTTCCCATAAAAGCCCAAGGGCCTGTGAATGAGCCCAATAGAATCTTATTCCCTCTTTAACTTCCAAAACCCATTAACTTCTCCCTCTTTATAACAGCCCCAACTGGTAGCGATTTTTGGAAACAAGCCTCTTCAGCAGAGGAGCAGGAGCTGTGAGGCTTGAGGTGGCCAGAGCTGCAGCCTGGGAAGCCATCCAGCAGTATCCCCTGCACCCTGCCACTGGCTCTGTGGCATGGGGACCTGCACTGCAGCGGGTGCACTGGCTGACCCCAAGGGCAGGTAAGCACAGCTGAAAAGTGGCAGCTTTCTGCAGTGACAGGGAGTTTCCTGGAAGAGCAGCGCGGTGAGCCCAGTCCTGGATGGCGTCTCGCTGCAGGACTCCCTCTCCTTGGCTGTAATTCCTCCATCCCAACAGCAAGTTCAGAAAATAACATAATGAAAATAGTCTTTTTTTTCCCCTCTCTCTTTTCTTTTCTTCTTTTTTTTTCCATTGCTCATTTTATTTTACTGAGCTACTGCATACAGAGCCGAATCTTTATTTTGGCTCATGTCCTCTTGGAATATCATTACCCGCGCGCAAAGGAAAAGCCCTCTGGAGATTTCCAATCCAAACAGGCCCTTGTTTTATCTACAACTATTTGAGTACATGACCTCAGATAACCCCGTGGCCAACTGTGTGCCAAATTCAAACTGCAGCCATGGGAACTTTAAATACAGAGAAGGTTTTCCAGCTTGCCTCCAAAGGGAAGACGTTGAGTTTCTTGCTCTCTTTGGGTCTGACGGAGCCGGGAAGCCGGGCTGTGCCCACGGGAGCACATCCCCAGAGCCGCAGTGGCATCACCGTGCCACTGAGTTCTCCTCCGCTGCGGGAAGCTGTTCAGTTTAGGCAGCAGCACAACTGGCCTCTGCTACGTACAAACAGTCACTGTCCCCTTTGCATCTCAGGGTACTGCTCTGGCTTCAGATTACTGAAAAGACAAACAGCGCACTTGGGCCAACAGACTCATATGTAAGACTGTGTTTGGATTACTCTGGACAGGGGAGGCTTTTCATCTTCATTAGCCTGCTGTTCACAGCCATATCCACAGTTTCTCCTTGGGTCAGAGCCTCCCTGCTCCCTACTGCTGTTTATGAATCTAAATAAATCAGTTAATCTTGTATTTTGAATGCAACTCAGGAGACTTTGGCAGCTGGTGTTTCACAGACATTCAGTGCATGTGGGTACCTAACTCTGCAAGTCCTTAGAAAACACCAGCCCAGAGAATTTAGGCACCAGAATCAGTGATAAGTATTTTTCACAGCAGTGACCACTTGCTTTTTCTCCCCAGATCAATACTTCTTCATGTTACCACAAATGCATTAATATGAAAGAGAAGAATGAATCCTAGAGCTGAACGCAAGCACAGAGGAAAAAAATCTCTCAAGCTCTAGGAACAGCACAGGAATTCGGTCTTGACAGTCTCCATATCAGTTTCCGACACTGTCACGCTGAACACATGCCCACATTATTTCATGTCAGGAACCATCCTCAGTGACCAGAGCACAGCCTGGCGACCCCTCAAGAGCTGCTCTGTTTCTCCTCACTGGGATTTCCGTGTCTGTGCAATGGGGCACTCGCCCCCATGGAGCCAGGCTGAGGACATGAGCTCGTTTCGCAAGCGGCTCTCCCAGCTGCACGCCGTTTGCTTCCCGGGGCACGCCAGGCTTCCTGGGACACAGTGCAGAAACACAGACTTTAAAATAAGCATTTACGCAGAGGCAGCTTTGACACAGGGATGGGAGGCAGGACTTAGATGCTAGGCTTTGCTTTTGCACCTTGAGCAGCCCCGTTGCCTCAGTCGGGGCCCCTGGGCACCGCAGCTCCTGGAACAAGACTGGATCCAGTATCCAGCTGCTGGGCAGGCTGGTCGCTCAAACCTGGGGCAGTTTTTGGCTGTATGCAACCACACATTCATATGCATTATCTAGAGACCTTTGCATTTCAAGGCTGTTGTTATTTTGATCTTTACAACCCCTGGAAAAAATGGGTTCAATTAAGTCTCATCATTAGGAATTTACATAAGGTCACTTCAAGGCTTTGTGCATTTCCTCTGGTTCAGATCTCAGTGCTCTTGGTGTTTCCCCTCTTCATTTATAACCTCCTTGCTGTAGGGCATTCCGAGTAAATCATCCACCACCAGTTTCCTCTCTTCAGCAACATGCATCAAGTTTTTCATTCAGGCTAAATGAAGCTTCAACTACTCTGTACAACAGTAGCCCAGTCAAAGACACAGCATCATTTTGGGAGATGGCAGATTTCCCCTCAATAAAAAAAAAAAAGAAATTATTTTAATACAGAAGAGAATGTATTAATTTTGATTCCTTTAGCAGGAGGAAAGATTTCGTTGCATTTGGTAGCACAAGTGCAAGCTATGAACCAATTCTTACCTATTCTCTGGGAAATTCATTTGCTAATCACTGAGAAGAGCCCTTTTCACTATGAATAAATTGAGAAATGCACTCAGAAGCTGTGAACTGTATTCAGCCACGATGCACAACTGTGGTCAGGTGCACATTGGCTACAAGCTGATCAAAATGGTACGGTTTCTGTTTACACGGGAATAAGGACCCACCTGACTGCGCACTTCATTTATAAAGCTGAAGATCAAATTTGAACCAAAACAGATTTTGAACTGCCAGAAAGGTCCAAAATTAATGGATATTAACAGGGTAGGGCTGAGACAGGCTGAGGCTTCATCTCCTGAGCTGAGACCAGACAACCATGGAAGACAGGCCACCCATCCCGGTGAGCCCCTCCCTAGCACACTGCGCAGCACCAGCCAAATTCTCTTCATTTAGCAGGGACTGAACAGACAAGGGCTGTTGAAGCGCTGGCCTGAGCTCTTTCAGCTGTGGGCTCGCAAGGGCTTTGGCCAGCGTAAGCCCATGCTGACACAGCAGAGGCAGCGTCCTCCTGCCCCCCTCCTGCGCGGATGCACATCTGGGCAGCTGCAGAGTGAACCAGACTGGGGAACTGAGCTGGGTTAAAATTAACCATCTGGTTTTGACAGGTCCGTTTCAAGTGGGATCAGTTCCCTGATCCAGCGACCCTGCAGTTAAACAAGCACTTGTGTTGGGACAAGGGGGGCTTAGAGAGGCACCAGGGTAGGGGAGAGGTGAGAGAAGAGGCACAGTTTCATCTGGCAGCAGTGTCCGCCAACACTGACTTAAAACTCTCATGAAATCACAGCATAAGACTCCCAGTCCCATTTCCAACAGACCCTCAGTGATCCTCCAGTGTTTTTCTGCCTCTCCTCTGAAAATGGCATGTAGGAGCCCAGTTCATTCAGACATCATTCACATTCGTATTTGTAACCCATAAATATCACTGTACCATCACTATGCACTAGGGGAGAATGAACCTTGTCCTATGTCTGATACAGACCCTGGCTTAATTTTTCAAAGTCTTTCATATTTTCCCGTGACTTTCAAAAAGGATATTTTTCAACATTAAAACGCAATGATGCCTCAAACTGGTGGGGATACTTTCCACCTAACCTTTTTCCTCTATTTATTCCATGTCCTCTACTGACACAGCTATCTCTCTTCTGCTAAGCAACCAGCTATATACGCATGGATGACCCTTTGCAACTGAAAAATAACTCGGCTGATGCAGCTTAGGTAGGAGAATCTGACTGTGTGCATTCCTCCTGCGGCTGGCCCCAGGAAAAGGACACCCTGCCACTTTTAAACCTGGGAGGTCTTTGAGAGTTTGGCAGAAATCCCCTGGGAGGCCCGTCATTAGCCATTTAAAACTGTCTATAGTATAGGGCTGAATTGAAGCATTGGACAAAGCCCCTGCAGAGCTATCTGTCAGGAAAGGCTCCTGATACTGGCAGGGGCTGTTAACAGTAACAATGATGACAATATAGTGGGGATTTTCAGGGGTGGAGACTTCAAAGAAACCCTAAAGAGGTATTTTTCATTAAGAAGTAAGAAAGCAGCTGAGTATTGTTTTTGGCCCTAAAGCTGAATATGAACGTTACTGCCGTAAGTCACAGATCAGTGACAGCATAAATTGACACCGATTTAAATTTGCACGTGCTGCTTTTCTGTACTGCTCCCATTACATCAGTTTTGCATTACCTGGCCAAGACAGCAGCCCTTGGACCATCCTTCAGGCTGATTACCTGGGGATCCTCCAGTGCTTATAAACATCAATAAGCAGCCAGCAAGCCCCTTATGATGGCTACTACGTGCCATTGGTGTGATCTTAGATGGATGGTGTAGTGCCATACTGGCATGTTAGTTCAGGGTTTCAGCCTGAACCCCTTGGTCACCTGCAGCCTCCCCACTGGAGATGCGAGCCTGTGTGTCTCTGTGCAGGAATGGCATGGAAACCATGGCCGGCAGGCAGGAAGAGTCAGGAAGGGCTGCTGGTCCACAGGGACTTTTCTGCATTGAAACTCCATATCTGTGGTTCCATCAGGGAAAAAAGGAACATAATCATGAAAAAAGTGTAAGATGGATACCATGAAACACTCCTGCTACAGCAAGTCCTTCTCCTAACCATGAGAATTTACTAATTACACTGTTGTTTACCGCATGGACCATGATGACGAGCCTGTGAAGAGAAGTGCACTGATAAAACCATAAACAAGAATATTCAGTTGGAAGCTCGGCTGAGATGGCCGAAGTGCTCTGCAACCACAGCAAGACCCAAACATCAAACCCTCCTCTCAGGCAACCCATTTGCTTTGCCAGGCTGTGGCTGGCTGAGCCCCAGCTGGATTTAGGTGTACTGTGTTGCTCCCAAGCCCAGTCCCACCATAACCACCTGTAGTTTGTGTCCCTTTGAACCGAACCCAGGGCCAGCTTTCTCCCAACAGCCAAACCCTGAAGCTATCATATCAAATCAGCACAGAGAAAGTGCCCTCAGGGTTTATGGAGCAGATTGACTTTCACACCTCACTGGCCACACAGAAGAAACCCAATCTAAACAGCGTAACTTTGCATAACTGATTATTTTCACTGGGGTAATCTGAGCCCTCCAGTAAATGCCACTAAATGCTGCTGATCCAGGGAAGGCCCCGCTTGGGGAGGAACGGCCCAACTGCAGAAGGCAGCCAGAACGAAGGCTCGTCAGAGCGACTAAGGGCTGGCCCCTGCTGCGGGATGGGTTTCCTCCTGGGAGCGAAGGCTCAATCCTTTGGCACAGGCCAGTGTCTGCACAGAAGGAAGCGTGAATAACTTTTTAGTGCCCAACTCATTTACATAGTCAGAAACTGGAGTGTGCAAAAATGATCCAAGTGAAGCACGCTAGCCAGAGCTGTGAGGCAGGCCGGTGTGCAAGAAGCTGTCTGGCTTTACTTGATGTCTTTTTAACTTTGTTTTCCAGAATGTCCCACACATATTGAGAGGCTTCAGCTTTCAGGCTGACTCCCCAGTGAGCTATTATCCTTGCACATCGATCACTCTGTCCTGTCACCAAACAGCCATTCACATGACCTTGTTTGTAGGGAACTGTGCTCCTCCTCTGACTCCTCTGCCACCAACTTCCTTCTCTCCAACCACCAGCTTATTTCCTCCTGCAGGACTCAGCTCAGTGATCTCCCCTTCTTTAAAGTCCATGAAATTAAACTATCAAATTAAAACCCTAATAGCTGCAGAGACGTGTCTGCCCACACCTCTGTAGGACACCCATATTCGCTGCCATGCCCAAGGCTCCAGGCAGGGGCACTGCCCCAGGATCAGGCTGCCAGAGGTGGAGCGGTCCAGGCCATCAGTACACCCAGGATGTAACTTGCTCCTGTGGTCCCTCGCGACTACAAAGCACTGATCCAGCTGCAAATGGGAACTCCCATTTCAGCCGGATCAGTCTCAACATCTGGCTCCCCACATGTCCCCTCCCCAGGCACGAGCTGCAAACATGAGGGATGGACAAGTGGGCAGGGGACAAGGGGTGCTGGGCCACCTTCCTGGCTTGCAAGACACCTGATTGTAACCACAGTCATTTTAAGGGGCAGTTAGGAGAATAAACCTGGCTGTGCTCACCTTAAACATATGATATTCTCCTACATCACTAAATTACCTCAGTAGGAGTAGCTCCCCCAGAAACCACAAAGAGAAAAGCCAAGGTGGGGGTGGGAATGGAGAAGTTACTGGGACTGAGAGAAAAACAGGCTTTCACCTGCATCTTCCCCCAGCACTTCCCCGAATAAAAGGTTGATCAACTTAGACTGTGTATCTTGAGTTAAGACAGGTAAATAATCTAAATCCACTTGTCCAGAGAAAACATAATGACTCACAAGAAGCATGCCCTGAATGTTACGTTTTCCCTTTGCCAAAACTCCTACGCTGTCATTTCTCCCTCTAAGTTATCTGGTGTCAGGAAACTGGAAGGTACTGGGCTGCCCTCTGGAAGAAAAGATTTTGTGCTATCAGGAGACTTTGTTCCAGATTAGCACACTCTCAGATAAACTCACTATAAAAATCTTCCTGCTACCAAGGGATTTCTATTGCCTTCTTGGGTGAAAAGAGAGAAAAATTTATCCTAAGCCTCTTATAAATGACTGATTCAATGATAGCATCCATGCCTAGCTCAGCAAAATCCCACCTTGGGCTTACAGCACACAATATAGCTGTATTTCATCAAGATAACTGCAAAATATAATCTTCTTCAAGACTAACACAATGTATGAATTGAGAAACTAATTTAAAAGCTTTCTGTTTCTCTTTTCACCAGGATACTGCTTTACCTGTCTCTGTTTCTGAAACACTGCATGATCCTTTGATGAAAGGGTTTACACAAACACAAAATGGTCTCTTCTTACATCAAGTAGGTCATTTGGACTACATGAACCTTATGGGGCCAAGGTCTTGAAAAGCCCAAACCCTATGTATGTTACTTACCATCTTCAACATCAGCTGAAAATGCCTTCGCAGCAGTAGATGAAGAAGGAAATCATGCACTGTATCCCACAAGGGTCCACAGACATACGGTTTTGGCACACAGTGTCATCTCATACAATTAATACTAGGAATAACAGATATAGCTCATTTTATGCCAAAAGGAAGTTACACAGTTTAATGCCTAAAGGTCTTCAGATAAATGCTGTCAAGCAATTACAGATCTGGCAAATTCTACAATGAAGCCAAGTATGTGTAGCTCAGTGTATAATGCTGACTCAAACAAAAGATTCAAAAATGCCTAGAGATCATACATTCTTCTGAAGGAACAAAGGTCTGCTCCCAGTATTAACGGCTGCCCAGGCAAACACTGCAAATCTTGGAGGACTGCAAAACCGTTCATTCTCATGAAGCATGTATCAGGATTTAATTGCATTTGCAACAACAGGGCAAGGGTTTTGTGCACGATTCTCTACAGGATTTGGAAAAACATTGTCATAATACTACCTGTGCTACACAATGGCCCACATCAAACTGTTTAGAAGAAAGGCTCCTTTCCAATGCTATTCAATCATCTTGATCTATGAAGGGAAAATAAAGGCCTGGAGGCCTTCTGGATGGATTCAAATCAATTCACTTCACATGATCTACTAATGAAGCTGGTCACTCCATTGTGAAAACAAGAACTTTGACATTATTTAACTTTTAATGTACAAGGTCTCTCAAATAATGAGATCCACTGATTGTATTGCTGGTTTATGTGTAGGATTACCATCCTGAGAACCCACCAGAATAAATATACAGCCATTCAAACACCAGGAGTTGGGCATCCCATCCTTACCATGACATACAAACAAAGAGCATTATAAGGGCACCAATGTCAAAAAGGAAGAGAAACTCCACAGTGTATAAAACATGGGAATTTTGACTTCTTGACACAGTCAATACACTGAACTCTGACCTCAGGAGGCACAGGGGACTGGAAACCAACAGAACTTAAATTGGCTACAAATCTCTTGTTTTCTCATGACATTTGAGAGAAAACATGGGGACAGTTTCTTTGGGACACATGGGAGTTATAGCTGTGTCACTGCCTTCTCCAGAGAGTTCTTCGCTTTCCTTACAGTCACTCCATCACTGTCACCCACTGACCTTTCATTACTTTCTCCCAGTGCACCAGCATCACTGCTGACCAATGCACTTCACAATCTGTCCAAACCCATGAGAGGAAGAAAAAGCCTTGTACAGAACTGTATAAAAGGACATTTACTCTGCACTACATTGTGTCTTCTTTTCTATGCTAGTCTAAATACAAGTGCTGTTTTCACTGCCGATCGTTGTTTGCTTGTGCTGTTTCCACTGGCTAAAACCAGCATTTTTCTAGCTAGCGTTGCCCTCCAGGAAAAAACACACATTCATACCTTTCTTGCATTTAGCAGAGGAGAACAAAACTGGTTCCCAGGAATAAGGATGACTTCCTCAAAAGAAACATTTGCTGTCAGCTGAGGTTTGACCTCTAATGGCTAATTTGGCATCATCATTTTGAGCACTGTAATACATAACACCAGGAAAAATTAACAGCTTCCCCCCCCGCTAAAGTTTAATATCCGTCTGCAGCTTTGCAAGTGAAAATAAGAGAAAGGAAATAAATACACAAACGAAAACCTCAGGTACAGTCTCTCACATACGTCCACAAAAACAACCTAAAGACAAAGACCTGTAAAGGAAATTTCACTGGAAATCAAGCTTTTGCAGACACTGAGAAAGAAAGTCTGCAACATGAGACCGTCTTCCTTGAAGAAACACAGCTGATCTGCTGCACTCCCATATCTGACTTCCACTGGTCTGTGTAAAACATAAACTTCACGCTAACCCTATGAAAACAGTCAACATGCTAGAGAGACAACAGTCTGCTCTGAGCTGGTGAAAGGGGAAAAAAAAGTCTCAGGCTGTCATTCTTCCCTTGCTGTGACCTTCATGCTCCACTGAATTTCTGAAGATACTGAAATCTTGGCAGGGAAGTGTACAGTCTGTGGGAACCAGGCAGCACTGTCCGGGCTTGCTGGTGAGAATTAGGCCCAGTAGAGCCCTTTTTTTGGGGGGCTCTGAGCTTTACATGGACAGCAGCGCAGTGTTAAGCAGCTACAGGCTGGGAATTTTACAGAATCGGTGCTGTATGCATTCATGGATGGTGCAGTATGGACAGCATGCTGCTCACCCTCCTGCCTTGCACCCATGAGTTAGGGCTCGCCCAGTTTCCCCTGGGATCTCCACCTGGGAGCTTGGACGAGGCACGCTGATTTGGTGTGCCCCCATGTCCCTGCATGTAATGGTGATCATTCACTATGAGCTCTCACTACGGTTTATAAAGCCTTAGTGATCAGCAAATAAAAATCTCAACTGGAGACTCGAAAGGAGCACAATTTGCCAAGACAAATTATCACAAACCCTGATGCTATTTAACGACTGTAGTGTAAGAGGCACTCCAAATAAAAAGAGCTACATCCCTCTGAATGAAATGCTGCTGCGCCAGGGCTAGGTGCATTCACGACTGAATGCTCACATTCAGACAGTCCTGGGACAAGTACCTTTTGAGGTCAATTCACTCCCTCAACAATGTCTGCAAAGGCAGAATAATACCAGCTGTGCTTCCTGGCCAGAGTCTCAGCAGCACAAGTTGCAGATTACATCTAAATTGCCAAACCCAGGATAAACAAAAAGATTAAGAGGGCCTTACCCTTTGTGTTGAACAATCGTACTCTGAAGCAAGAAATCACAGCCTACGTAGTGGGTAGGCACAGGGCTGAGTTTTCAGTTTGGGTTAAGGGCTGGTGAGGAGTAAGCAGCTAACTCACACATCTGGGGAAACCACAGATGCTGTTAATCACAGGTTTTCCTGACCTGTAGGCGCTGACAAATTGCATCCTATGGATGAACCTTTTATTAAACCACAGAGGGTTTCAAAACGATATTCTCTTTCTCAGCATTCCCAAGTCAACAAAATCTGGTGTGCATGACCCTTCTTAGTTCTTCATTTAGATGGTGACACGGCCCTTTCCAAAGAGATTTCAGGGCTGAAAGGAAGTAAATAGGGGCACGATGTTACGTCAGTGGAAGGGATCTCAAAAGCTGAAACGTGGGCTTCGAGAACTGACATTTTCAAAATTCTTTGATGATTGCCTCAGCCCCATTTCAGTTGCAGACACTTTTTGTCCTAAGCAACTCCTGAGACAAATCCCTCACTGTCTGCCAGGGCAGAAACATTTTACGAAATAAGTAGCATTTAAATTCTACTGGTTTTTCACTGCGCATGGGGAAGGACAACTGGTACATTTAAAAGAATAAAATGACGGTTGCTCAGGCCAGGAGAGGTGACCACAAAAAATTGCCCTGGTCCCACTTCCATGACACGCTAGAGCAGGGAGATAGCTGCTCAACTCACAAGTTAGTGAGAAAGATGATGTCTGGCAGTTCTCATCATCATCTGGACCGACAGAGCAACCCACATAAAAGGAACAAAAAAGCCTGCTGATCAGATTGGTGTGACAGAGGCTCATGAGAGACATGCACATTTTCAATCTAAACGACAGCTTGAAGGATCTATATTACTAATTATCGACTAATATTGCCAGAGTTCCCAGGCTGGCTTCAAAGGTTCTCGCAAAGTGCCCCAAGCACAGGGTTTTTCATCTAATCATAAGGCCTTTTTCTTTGTCCCTACTAAATGGATTGCTCCATACTGGGCTCCCTCTGCGTAAATCAGCTTGCACATGATGAGCTTTGCAGCAATGAAATTTGTTACCTTAACCACAAAAAACCAGAAACATTTGCTGCAACTGTTAGAACACTTTTGCACCTAATTTCAAAAAAAATGGTGGTTTCCTCTCTTCCTCCCCCTTCCTCCCTGCCTACTCCTAATCCCATGCTAACACCTTTCTAAAAGGCTGGGGTGAGCAGCTTTGAAACTGAAAGAGCAGGGAAGGGGGAAAAAAAGAAAGATATCAGATCTCCAGACAATGAAGTAAAGCAGCTATCTCTCACATCCTGCAGTGCTCAGGCTGAGGTCATAAGTTAAACAGGACATCAGAATAGGTGATGTAATTTGCTTATTTAGGATCAGAGCATTCAGTGAAGTGAAAGAGACAACCTATTTGAATTTGCAGATAATCCTATAATAAATGCAGGGCTGTTCAGTTGCAGAAACTGCAGCTGGAGCCTGAGATTTTTTTCCCCTGCACATTTATTTTTGCAGGGGATATAATTGCAATCATTTTTCCTTGCAGGAAAGCCTTGAAACCTCACCTGGGATCAGCCTCCCATTGCGTTAGATATTGTTCAAACAGGGTCCCTGCCCTGGACAGTTTAAAGGCTAAAGGGTCAAGTCAAAGAGAGGGTGGGAAAGGAAAGAGAGGCCCAAGGGAGGCAAGGAGGTGGCACAGCCACACCGCAGGACCCAGGTCCCCCAGCCCACTCCCTCCCTCGTACAACAGTAAAGCTTCAGGCTCAAAATTGAGCTGAGCAGCAGTTACACTTTCAAGTAAAGCGTAACTTAGCTTTACCGAAGATGGACAGGCCCGCCTGGCTCCAAATCTGTCTGCAGAGCCTCAAACCAGCAAGGATTTTACAGCAAAGTTATAAACCTTTAACGGTGAGGTTCTTCTACAACAGGAGTAATTTATCAGTGATCCTGTACAACACTGAACACACTGTTTTCCCTTCAAACCATCGTGACAAACACTTGTGATATAAAGATTTAAAGCTAACAACTTGCACTGTTTATCTCCTCAGCTTATCACCATTCAAACCGCAATTTCACCCTGTCAGTGCCGCACAGAGCGACATTACTCACAAGCGAGGGCTGCCAGCCCCTTGCCTGAATTTATTTTCTTTGAGACAAGTGTTTTTTCACTGACAACAAGTCAGCTAGGCCAGACACCATACCTTAGCCAAAGGGAGCAAAACATCCTGGGTACCTCAGGCTCACCGAGAAAGAGAGCAGTAAACGAAGAGGCATTGCGCACACTGCCAGGTCAGTAGATGCAGTCTACACCTGCTTCAGATAGGTCTTCAATCAGACAGCACAGAAAAGCAAGATGGAAAAAGTCATGCCAGTCATCCAGGTAATACGTGCCAAAACATGTCTGTTTTCAAGAGTTTCTTTATGAGACTGGGGTGGAGTTCATGTCCTCCTACTGTCCTACCAGGCCATACCCAAATGTCAAAGCAGGCAGGCATGCCCACTGCACGGACATCACATCTGAGTGAGGGTGGCTGTGGCACCAGGACAGGTGGGAGATAATCTCCTCCTTGAGTGGACGGACCTGTGAGAGGAGCCAAATTTCATCCCCCCTAGAAAATAACCTAGCTGTTAGATGTTTGTATCCATAATGTAGCCATCTAGTAGGTCACCTTCTTTAGCAAGTTTTGGGGTTTTTTTTCTTTCTTAAATGCTAGTTCTGTGTTACAACTTCCTCCAAGTTGTCAAGAGCAGAGGGTCACTGATCTTCCACTCAAGGCAGGTTGCTAGCTGACCCTAAGGGTGCTTACAACAGCCCCCGACAACTCCACAAAGATCTTCCTGACTAATGTAAGGGACCAATGTGCTGAATTTATCATGTAAGAACACCCTCCAGCATGCATTTCATGTCACCCCTTTCTGAAGGAGCTACTTTTGGGTAACTGAAAAGAAGAAAAGCTGTATACAAGATATTCAAATATGTGCAGAGGTGACAGACAAAAGACATTTGCATTTCGAATAGAGGGAATGGGTTTATTTCAAGTATTTTAAGGCTATGAAATGTAAGACTTCTCAGGGTTTTTTTGCATGTCACCAAAAGATACAACTCATTTTCACTGAGCACCCCTAAAATGTTCCTCACTGAAGGCAATACCAGGCCTGGCTAAAGCTACTGTGCACAGGTGGCTCCTCCATGACCATCAACAGAGTCCTTAAGATGCAGCACTTGAGAGACACATGCAATGAGAAGATCATACTTGGCAGGCCATAACTGACACAGCCAGTAGCAGTCTCCATTTCTGGAGCCTTTAACCAGAGTAACCAAGTCAAAGCCCAGGACAACTGAAAGCAGAAATGCTGAGAAGCCCATGGGTGAAATTCTTTGTGCACTTGCTTCTCTAAGTCAGACAGAGGTAGCCAGTATTTGCCATTGTTTTAAACAGAAAAAGGCAGTATTTTGGCAGGGTTAGAAAGCAAGCCCATTCTTTATATCTGCAAAAGATAGACCGTCCATCCCTGCTGAGGGAGCTGACAGAGGAAACATTTTACAGCAATCTTGGGTACAACATTGAATTAGGACCTATTTTTACCGTGTGCTCTGCACTACATGCATTAATTGTTACAGCAACAATATTTGCTGACACACTCACTCAAATCATCTACAGAATAGAAGCCCAAGAGACAAAACAAGCCCTTGCTCCATGAGACAGAGAGAGTCAGGCAGGATGCCACATTGCTTCCTGTGACACACAGAAAACGCTTATCTACGATGGATGATCGCAGCCGATAACCCATCTCCAGCACTCTGGCAAGCACAGCAGGGCTGTCCTTTGCTGCCGGGCCCACAGTTCAGACACCGTCCGGCCGAGCTCCATGAAGGCGAGGAAGGAGTGTGGCCCAGATTATCCATCAGTATTCCCTGGCTTCCTCCTCCTGCCCAGCACGTATGCAGCAGCACTTGGGTGTTTCTGGAGGCCCCGGCTTGCACGCCATCCGCTCTCCCCTGCTACAGGACAGCCAAAACCCTCGGTCACCCATTAGCAATACACATTTCTGCAAGGAGGTGGCAGACCTCAGAGCAGTTTGCAAGCCCTGAGGTCTGTAAGCCAGTTAAGGACCAGAACAGGCAGTATGGAAGGCACAGCTCAGCATTTTAAGGATCTAGCCTCCATCCTAATTAAGCCCAATTAGGTTTGCAGAGAATTAGGATGTTTCAGAAAGAATTTACAAATGAAGTGCTGAGGTCTCTGTTGGCCACAGTGGCCCCAGAACACCATCTTTAAAGCAGAAATTTGCCATGCAATTATGCAGTATGATCCTTCTCAACCTGCTGCCTGCTGGTCTCCCCCTCACACACAGACCTACTGAGAGCTGCAGTGCCCAGTGCTCCTGGGTCATGGCTGGGTGTCTGTTGGACATGCGCAGCTGTAAGAGCTTGGACTGTCCTCAAGAGCAACGGCAACGTATTAGTGAAACTTGTACAGTCAAAAGAGGACAGCTGAACAAAATCAGGTCCAAAATGCCAAAGCCTTAAAATGTAGGTAAATATATGATTCAGAACACAGAGTGGTTTGACAAACAACACCATCTTCCCATGCCTAGCAGTACAAAACATGCAGCTGTTCTACCACCACAGTTTACAGGGAAGGCATTTCTCCTGGAAGTAAGAGAACATTTAGTATATATTCCTAGCCCGAGTGATTACCCCTATTTATATTGTAAACTAAGACAGCACATACCAAAAAGCCATATAGTTAAACAGTTCCAGACTCCAGATCATGGGCAAGGGGTCAGTTTTATATTGCATGCTGCACAGTCTTCTGCATTTATTACAGATATATCACAGTGTCTTCCGCAGCATGGTTTTTTGTGTGTGCTTATTCTTGTGGTATTTCAACAACCATCAGGAAGAACACTGCTATTTTATGGGATCTCAGGGATTGGAAAATTCACAAGGTTTTTTAAACGTTTTTTCTAAATAGCAAAGAAGACAGCATGCCACTATATAACAACTGCAATCTGTTCTTCAAACAATAAAACCGCAAGACTGAACTCAGTATCTTATATCTGAATATACACATTTATCCTGAAGTAAGATCAACCCATATTATGTCGATCCAATCTGCACGGTGTTACGTCATTCTCCTCTTATAGACAACCTGCACAGCTGGACACCTCTCATTTTCTCTGTAAGTTACAGATGCAGTTTCAACAACTGACATCAGATATAAGCAGAGGTCTAGAAAATGCTCTCTGGTGTGTTTGCTCAGAAGTCATTGCTATTCCTACAACACTTGTGCTGTTCCACCAGGCCAGGAGACCCCATGAGCTCAACCACAAGGCACTGAGCCAGACTTCACTGAAGTGTTCAGCTGCCTTGTTTATTCCTATGAGAAAGCTCCTTTTCTAGCCAGATTTGCAGTTTCTTCTTTTTCTCTCTTTAAACACTGATAAGATGAGAGATGTTGAAGTTGCAAGTCGGTTTATATTACAGTTTTTGAAGGGATAGGTTTCAGCGTGTTACTGTAACAAATACAAGAGTGAAATTGGAAGAGATGGAGATTTGAGCTAACACAATTAAAATTTCTTCTTAACAACAATCCACAGATAACCAATGCCAAACACAATCTGGAGTCATCAACTAGCATGGACATGAATTAACCTAATAGCTTCTGACAAAAAAAATACAGTCCTAAAAAAAAAAATATCCTCCTATTAAAGTAATTAAGTGTTATCAGAATCACAGAGCCATAATTACACATGGTTTCTAATTAAAACAGCATGCATCCTAGACAGAGAACACAGCAACAAAGAGACTATAACCATGATAGTCAATGCCAAAACACATGCCAAGTACCAAAAATCAGAAAAACAGCAGTTTCTAGCAAAGGAGCAGATGCAGTGCCTCTGCTCTTCTGACTTAGTCATCAACACTTCAGATGGATGTTAGTACACTCAGAACTCCTCACAGCTTTGCAAGATGTTGCCAAAGTTCAAGCAGAAATCTTGGGAACTAAGTAGAAGATACTGAGTGTAAGACACAAAAAAGCTGAAGCAGTGCCTGCTGCGCACAAAACAGCGAGCGAGCATGAACTTTAACTAAAACAAGCCTTGTCCTACCTGGCAGCGGCTGAAGATATCTGCCAGGGATACTTGAACGTTGAAGTGCTTCAGAACCTGCAGGGCCTGTTCTTTTGCCTTTTCTGAGCAGTTCACAGAGAAACACCTTCCTTCTGCTACCTGGGACTGCAGCTTCAAAAGACAAGTTGTAAACCAAAAAGGCAGTAAATGAGGCACTCCATGCATCATGATCCATGTTTTTTTTTTCCTAATACACTTGGTTTGGTTTTAATTACAAATAATATTTGGAGTTAGTATGTGTTTACAGTCTAAATTTTGATCTAACAAGCACAATTGCTAATTTAACACTTAGCCACTGCTGCAATAGCTCTGAGACTACTGAAGCACTGCAGCATTTTTTTAATATATATATATATATGTATATATGAAATTTGATTGCCCAAGTCCCCTTCAACTTATAATTGGGTGGTGTGGTGCTGACAGGGGTAGCAAGAGTAAACTTAAGTTAATCAGAGCTTTCACGTGAAACCTGGCCAGATCACACACAGTATGCAAAAGCACAATGATGCAGACAATGTCCAATGACAGTTTTACCACTTCAACCCTTCTAGTTTATACACCGTTTCACCTGGAGTTCACTGATGGCCAATGAATTTGAAGTGGTTGGTGTGGACAGTCCCTCAATGTTTGCTCCACATTTAGCACAGAAGTTTGTATCTGGGAACAAGCACTGGGAAGTTCCAGATACATCTTTATGAACATCATGAATACTCACAGCAAGGTGGGATCAGCTACATGCAAAGGAGCCTAGCAGAGCCATCCTGTCCTCACATAGAGCATACAAAGGGAAAGGAACAAAGGGAACCAGACATTTCCCAGGACAGTATCGTACACTGGGAAGCATTTATTTCCCTTTTGCAATTCCTACAAAGTACTTTGAAGTTAAAGCTTTGCCAAATAAGATTATGCTGGATGCTGAATTACCTATCACATCAACTGTAGGGTCAAGGAACCACAGCCTGGATAAGGAACCTGTAGCGTGGCACAGCTGGACTTGCCTCACAGTGTCTCATCATGGGGGCAGTTTTCTTCAATATTCAACTATTATGTAGGAAATTAGGAACCTACATTTTGCAAATATTCCAACTAGGTACTTGAGTAGTTGGGAGCTTTTATGCTGATAGCTTGTAACAAAGCAGCCCTGCACTCTGACTCCTGTGTAATCCAGAGTACTTGCACTCTTCTAAATGAATTTTTGGGCAGTAACAAAGCACAAAGGACCTGCAGCAGGCATCATAACATTGCAACCACTGACTTGACAGGTTCAGTATATTCCCACCAACACTCCATTTTGAAGTGTGTCTCATGAAGGGCTCTGAACATCTGGTGCTGAGGATAAGGTTGGGGTTTGCTTTGGTTTTTTTGTGTATCTATAGGAACACTAAACCTCTACAGCTTCCACTGGGACCCATGCTTGGTGACTTTCATTCTCTCCCTTCCAAGCCTGAAGAAACATCTTTAATTGTTGTGTGTTATGTCAGTGTGGAGCCAGTCACTAAAGAATCTTTGTGATAAAAAGCATGGGAATTTAGCTGCCTTTCACCTGCCAGTGAGGCCAAACAGAAACACTTTGTTCTGGATTGCTTGGCTAGATTTCCACTCCCTGCCCCCAATGGAGAGCAATTGCTCTCTCCACTGATGCAGTACTGAGTATAAAAAAAATTTCACCCCAAGCTTTGGTCATTCAGAACAGCAAACCTCTCAAGACCCTTAATGTAGTTTTTAGTGCAGAAAACATGAAAAAGCCAAGCCAGCTGTTGCATTCACATCTGACTTTTCCTCTTCTCTACACTGCACATCCCAGACCGCGCAATGATACAAAGCCAGAGAAATTCCAGAAGCTCTGAACACTTACAGTCTGATATGGGAGTCCAGAGGTTAAAATGACTCTTCCTTCCTGTCGGGCAATCTGGAAAAAACAGTAAAAATCATAATGAACATCAGCTGAAGTTACACTGGATTCAAGCTTTTCTTTTAGTCAAAGCATAGAGAACATGAACTGGTGATATCAAGTCTTTGTCTCTGGTGTCAACGTACACTAGGCCAAGAGTATCTGGGTCTGGTTCAACAATACGCTCTTGACAGCAATAGCAGCGCGACGTATTGCTTGCTCACTATATGTCCCCTCCCTGCCAATACCCGCCTTGCCTCACATGTCTTGGAACAAGCTACTTGTGCATCTGCACTGCAGATGGCCCAGGGAACCAATCCACCTTGAAATAATCCTATCAAAAACTTTTCTATCTTTTTTTTTTCCTTAACCCAAACTATTTCTATTTCTCCAGTCTGTTTCACAAAGAAGCAAGCAGTTCTGCTCGCACAGCAATGCACAGGGGAGAAAGTAAAAAATAACCTAAGCAGGTAATTCCAGCAAAAAAAGTACCATTAAATGTGTCTGCAAACTTCATAGACATTAACAGAATGATGCTTGCTCCACTCCTTAAAGGTAAGTCGGTGTTATTCTCCCAGCAGCCGAAGAGCAGACATACAGAAATTATGCACCCTTTCCAGGCTGCAAAGAACATCTCCATTGAGAGACTTGCAATCCTACGCTTTTGTCAGAGGTCTTGTCCTTCAAGGGAAAGGTCTGTGCTGAATTATCAGGGGACTCATTACCCACACTTCTGACCTTCGCAATAGAGTGAGAGACACTTTCAAATGGTTTGGTGCCAAAAGGAGATACTAAATCTGGAACCGCAATTCTTCACAAGGATGAAAGGGTGACTGATCTTCCTATGATTAAATGACATCCCTCCCTCCCACCCCTTCACCCCCTCATGTAGAAGGGAAATAGTTTCATGGCCGTAGCAATAGGAGGATTCCCATGAGAACTGGCACTTGAGCTCTGCTAGTGCTGACAAGACATTGGCACTTTGAGGTAGGCATGAGCTTATTTCTCTTCTCTGGCTTGGTTTCTGTTGGAAGCCCTCATATTTTTCACTGTTTCCAGATGGTGTGTCACAGAGGTCTCTCTTCTGGATCAGAGTTTCAGAAGCTCTCTCTGGATCATCCTCTAACCCTGGCAGGACACATTTGGGATCAGAGTCCTGCTGCATTTCCCAGACAGTCTGACACCACTAAGCATAACCAAGGAACACTGAAAAAAACAAACCAAGATTTTAAAACTCTATCTTGGATAGCTATTCTCTTAAGACCCACTGGACCTATGGCAACATGAAACAAGGGGGAGAAGGCTCTGCAGGCACAAACTCCCTGTGCAGTCAACTAAGCAACCATTTTTTTCCTATCTTGACCTTTCAGGTAACCACTTCCCTCCCTTTTTTGTTAAGTCACTCTTTGGCTGCCAGTTCTCCCCTGAGAAAGCAACTGGCAACTTCTAAAGCATCTTCCTACAGGCAGAATTACCAGATTTCTTTCAAAATCAACCCTCTCTCTCGATAAAGGAAAAAATCTCCAAGAACAGGAACCTTGAAGTGGCAGCAGAAACACCCTGCGCTGCATGCAATCCTACTATACACAGTTTGGGTTACTGAACAGCCCTGCCAACAAACCACCCTCATGGCACATTAGTGAGAGAAGTCCAGTAAGGCAACAGCAAAAGTTCACCACAGTGGTTTGCTGACAAGGGAAAAGAGATGTGAAATTCCTTCAGACCCATGTGTGCTTCAGGGTAAGCGAGGATTTCACAGCTGGAACACTCCATTCTGACTTCCTGCATCCAGGGTTAATTAGTTCAAGCTTGATAAATCCCCTTATCTAAATGGCTCTGCAGAGACAGGCAAAGAACATCAAATAAAAAGGAGAAAAGCAATAACTCTTCCAGCATGTTTTTCCGCCTCTGGAACAATGACTGGGAGAAGCACACAGAGCCAGAAAAGCCACGTGATAGCACACATCTGACTGAAACCACGGAGGACACGTGCTGAAGAAAAGGGCACAATTCCTTCTTTTCCTCTGAAAGAAAGAACGGACGGCAGTGCTGGGACCATCCGGAAGATGTGTGCTTGAAGATGCAAATAAAAGGAAAAGAACGACCAGAGTAGCATGTTGGGGTGCGTGTCAGGGACTTGTGCTCCGTCCCAAGTGCTGCAGGGAGGGCACTGGCCTCAGTTTCACAATCTATTAAAAGGGTAGTATCAACTTCCTCTGGAAAAGGCTTAGACTTTCTGAATAGAAAGCACTGCCTAATAACTTGGTATTATTATTTAGCCCTTAACGTGCCTGTCTGTTCAGCCAACTTTCATCTTGCAGAGATGAATGAACTCAAATGAATTACCACAAGAGAGACCTGGAAGGGCAACGACTGATGAGAGAGGACAGAGAGAGACCATATGTTTTGAAGCCAGCAGCAGAATGATTTGTGACAACCTAAAGGATCCTGAATTAAGGCCAAAGAAGGTTTCAAGAAACAGCAGCACAAGGCTGTAGATTTGTAATTTAAAATCTGCCAAGCCCGTGCATGATGTGTTGGGCAATGCCACATGTCCTTGAAGAGGCAAACTGCAGTGCTCCCTCTGCAAGACAGCAATCCAGGAAAAACTGTGACCCCCCGCTTTGCAGTGGCAGAGGTGAAGTAGTGATCCTGGGCCTAGGCCAGCAAGGTCCCAGTTTGGACAAAAAGGGAGCAGACAGAAAGCATCTGCTCCAGGATGTGTGCTGGAAAAGCACCCTACTAGAGAAGTGGATCATAAACCTCAATCCAAGCCTGAAGCTCCCTACCTATTATCTCAGGCTCTTTTAAAATAGATAATAAACCAAGAGCTTAATAGCTATGAACACACTCAGTCCAGTCCTGCAGTGCACTTGCTGTACTGCTGGTATTTCAACCCTAGGCTTCTCTTCAGCATTCCTGAAAACCATAAATTGTACAGAGTTATTGCATGATTTCATAATGTGGCCTTAAGTACCACACCAAAACCATTGACTCAATTTTGTTTCTTAATGTAGACCCATTTGTATCAAGGTCTCCAATGAAAGACATTCTCCTCCTGCTGACCAAACATCAAAAGCAAAGTCTTGATCTTAAAGGAAGAACAGTTCTTCATCTGTCCTCTGCGAATTTACTCTGCAGGCTGGCGGGGAGGTAAAAAGACTAGCAAACCTGAAGAATGTCGTTTACATAAAAAATATGGAAAAAGACATTCAAAGCTGAGACGAGATCAGAGATTAGATTCCCCCATTACATGAAGCTCTGCTCACTGCAGTATTAGAAGTCCCCTTTGTGTCCCATGGCTCCAAACCAGTCCAGGGCAATTTAGATCCAGGTACACATTGCTCTAACCGGCTCCTGAGATCCATCCGAGCCTGGCTCTCCTCTCCAACTTGCTAGTTCACCTGGAGTTTTAGGGGGAGTACGTGTAACCTTGCAAGGGAATCTTCTACACCATGGGAGCTGCGGGAAGCCAGTTCTACCAGCCTTCTGGTTATTATCACACTTCAAAAGATACCAGGTTTGCCTTAGCGTGCAAATTATTCTTAGAGATGAGGATGATTTTGAAGACCAAGAGCACAGTCCGTTAAAAAAATAAAAGAAGCTAACCCCCAACTCAACTGAAGGGGCTCTGAGATTCCACCAAGTCTCTTCTTAGAAATTAGTGACCTAAGAGACTACCAAAATTTTCTTATAAGCTTCTGCTTCACTCCTGAAGTACAATATTGCAAGATCTACTGTAGTCACTTCAAGGCTGGTGGGTGATCCTTTAAGGTTAGTACGAGAAGCATCCCACTGCTCTACCTGATTCTGCAAAATTGCAGAGAAAAGAGGAACACCCACTGAAACTTTCCCAATTCCAATTATCCATCTCGAAGGCCCAAAAGATAGGTTTAAGATTCTCTGCAGGAAGTTTGCAGAAGACAAGCTGGAAGACCTGTCTAGAAACAGCAAAGGCATAGGACGTGATTTAAATAAAGAAAAATCTATTAATTAGAAATAACATGTTGCTTATAGGAATAAGTACAAGTGCAAAGGGTGGCTTACCCCAATAATGGCACCTGCACACACAGAGGGATGCTGCATAAAAGAGAACAAATCTCCACATTCTTTACCAGATGGAGTCATTCTTTATTTTGGGATGGAGTCAGAAGTCCCTGGTGAGGAAGGGCTGGATGCATACAGCCCTTCTCAGGAGTGGCCTCCCTGTTTTGCCACACAGCAGGGAGCCAGGCTTGGGCCAGCATGGGCCACTACCCAAAGCCCTCTAGAAGGGCCTCCTACCCAAGGTGCAGGACTGGAGCAGTGCTGCCAGGCAAGGACATGTTTCAGGGAAAGCATGTGCTGAATCCCCCCAGCTCTCCATGCACAGGCTGCTAAAGTCAGGTAAAGGAGCTCGTCCAGCACATCTGTTACAAATTTCATCCCCTAGCTGCATACCTGCTCTGCCAAACACTTGTGTGCATTGCGCTACAGCAGCTAGGATATAAATGTAACACAGTAAAAATGTTACTGCCACCCCACCGAATGAGAAGACTTGGAAAATGACATGGCACCCATACATGGACACAAAGCTGCTCTTCCCAGAGAGGCTGGTGCTCATGAACAGAGGCTAAAATATTTTTGTAAGGACGGACTGTGAGCAATTTGTCTTCAACATGAGGGCAGATTTAACCAGAGAAATTTTCAGTCTGAATTTCTACTGTCTTTCCATTTTTAAAGATTTTCTGTGTCTGTGCTTATGACAGGTGACTTTTCATCAGTCACTTCTCCAGTCAAGTCCTAATTAAATGGACCACCATTAAATACACAGAATGCAAACTGGTGTCATCTCACAGCATCTAAATATGGACATACGGGGGGATACACTGGCTCGTGGTGCCAGAGGTCCTGCTCTCACGGGCCAGAAGATCTGAGATTGCAGATCTGGCATGATAAACTCACCATGACAACTGTTGTCCATGATAAAACATTTAACCAATAATAGCAGCACAACATGAAGCAGTACACAGGACACAAACATCATGTTTAGCCTGGGAATGGGGTTTCTCAAACCAATTACTGCCACACGCATTAGTCTAAAAGAAAAAAATAAAAAAAATCCATAGCTGCCCAAGCATAACCTACAAAGCTCTCAGGCTTTTAAGTTTGATCTCTGTAGAGGGTGAAGGACAAGACCCATCTGCCTACCAACACTTGAAGTCACTTTAAGAAGCAACAGGAATGAGAACAATAAGGACCAAATGCCAGGTGATTCAGGAGTTCTTGGCACAAGGAGATGTGTAATATGACTGATAAATCATTTTTGTGAAATTATTTTAATTAAGAACAAACACTAACTCTGTACACATTTATGTGTTCCTGGTGACACTAGTTTGAGACTGTGTTGGTTCAACACCCAAACTGTCTATCTTGTATTCGGTGACCAGGATCCAAACCTTTCTCCTGGCCTTTGCAATAACATTTACAAGTTTTCAGGTGTAGGGTGGTCAGCATTCAATTTTTATTAAATCAGGACTAGCCAGATATAAAGCAGGGTGGGAGGAGTCTATTTTTATCTTTGATTATCCAAGCACAGATCAAAGGCTCTGCAATACAGTAACACTCCAAGGGCTTTTGATAGTGAAAGGATGTTTGTCCGGTCACCATAGAGAAAGCAATGTAAAACATCCTGTCCATAGCACGATAAGGTATCAGGATGAGAAGCGGAGACGGGACTCTGGGGGGGAAGCACTGAGAACTGGTTTGTTTAAATGACTTGTGCAAGTTTGGCAGAGACGAGAAATTAATTATTTCTGCAGAAGTTAGAGCCTGCCCAGGATTCAGGCCAAGCAGATATCTGAAGAGGAAACATCCTGTGCACCAGGCTGGGTGATCAGTGCACATTTGATAGCAACACACTGTGTGGGCTGGATATCTCAATTTCTGGCATAGTAGAAATATGTCTGAAATGAAGAAGCATGTGTCTCTCCTCCAAGAGGGTCAAAGTTGTTATGGGAGTCCAGATCAATGTTTATTGTCCCCATGTATGTTAGAGACTCTTCCGTTCCCAAATATTTCACTGTGAGTTGTGGCTGATCACCTTTGAGTCATCTCACAAGGTGGTACCCAGCTAGGATGTTATATAGCAATTTATTATGGAAATTTTTCGTTTTGTATTGAACAGCCATCTTTTGATTACAGTTCTGCTTGATTGACCCAGGCACAAGGCAGGCAAATACCCTCCCTGTAAGCCCAAACTGGAGTCCATTAGAAACCTAAGTGAATTTTGGGTTCCTTTCTCTGATTTTTGTCTTGTTGCAAACACACCACTGCCTCCCCATCAAAGACCCTTGAGACTTCAGGTCACATCTTTAAACTCTGCTTGTGTTCTTCTAACTTGAAACACCCCAGCTGTCAATGACACAAACATACAGACACAAATAAGATTTGCAATCACAGCACACTCGGCTCACCTCCTCTCTCCTCAAAATGGAGAGCCAAGCCGGCACACTACTGTGGGGACTAGCTAATACCAGCTGCAACATGGCACAGCTTCTCAGACTGAACCAGAGAACTGGGTCTCAGCATGGACACAGGAGGAAGCATGCGCTGGGCAGCTCCTACCAACCCACTACCTGTTCAGCACATGTGACTAACCAATGCACTTATACAGTAAGCAGCAGGCCTTCCCCAAGGAGCGCAGATGGGAGCTATGAACACACACACACGCGCGCGCGCATAACTAACCTCAGCTGCTTTCCTATGGTCATCCTCATTCTCCAGCATCTGGACATCTACACCAAGGCAGCGAAGATAGCGCCCAAGGCCTTGCAGCATGTTATCACAGACCACGCTGAACTCCTTTGGGGAGATGGGAGCAGGGCGACACGAGGTCTCCTTTTTGGAACCTTTGCATTGCTACAGAAAGGCAAGAGATCCGTAAGCAGCAGAACAGAAGGCTGATTTGTGGATTGCCTCTGCATTCACCCGCCATGGCAAATCCAACTGTCCCCTTCCACCTGCATTACAATTTCCCCCATGCTCTGCAACACCTCTAGTTCCTCCTTCATGTCCTTTCTACGTTGTCCACCTACCACCTGGGCAGGAGGCAACACATGACAGGGCTAATTCTGAACTAGCTATTCACTCACTGGCCAGCTGGCCACCCAAACTGGGGATCTGCAGCCTCTCCCTGGAGAAATGCCAACCTGGCCTTCTATGCTCTACACAGACATTCATTTTCATGAAGTCACAGAAACAGATCTTCAGACTGCCATTCCCCTATTGAATTAGACTGCAATTAATATGCATGTGCCAAAGTTATGATTTGGGAAGGGGATCTGACAGACAGAGGGAGAAACAGGTAGACAAAGCAACCACGTCAGCTCTGCTATCTTCGGAAGTTTAAAAATAGGCAGTGCCGGAATTCTGTTTATTTTATTTCAAATATCTGCTGCTGGGGGAGTTCCTGCAGTTGGAGACTTTGTCACTGGGAGGCTCCCAGAAGTACAATAGCTAAATTCATGGAGAAGGGAAGTTATTAAGGAACCTCCAATGTTCAGCTTTTGCCTCCAGGAACTTGAATCAGCTGGGATGACTGAAGGACACAGCCACCACCTGTGCAGGGCTACACAGTCTTTGGAAGCAGAGAGTTACTGCAGCATTGCAGATTAGCTCTGCAGGAGTTGACTCAGGCCTGGAAATGCTGTGGCACACCATGCAGATACACCTGGGCTGACCATGTGAACTAGCTCAGATCTGACAGCTCAATCTGTGTGATGCTGCACCTCCTAGAAGCTGGTAGACATACTTAAAGCTCTGCAGCACTGGGTAGACTGGACCATCACCAACTTCTGCAAGGACTTTGGTGGATGCAGCTGTGCCCTAAGACATCAGAGTGCTGTGATAACAGATCAAGCTGACCCTTCAATGCTGAAGTAGTTGGAAGACACTAACCCTGTGCTGCTGCTTCTGTGCAAACAGATGTAAAGGAGCAGCAGCTGGCTCTTAGCTAGTGTTTATTCAATGGCCAGCAATGTCATATGTAGCATTTTTCTCACGTTTCATGCCAGCAGAGAGCAAAAAGCTTATAAAGGAGAATAGTGTCATTAGCCCCACTTCAGACAGTGGACGAGGAAACACTGGGAAGAGAGTTGGGAGTCATGCAGGATGCAGAGTCAGAAGAAGTCTGCTTTTTTGAGTCCCAGTCCAGGTTTTACCAACTACCTCTTGGTTAATGGATCTGACTGTACAGAACATAAAGATGACCCATGAGTTCACAAGGTAATTCAAGCCTGAAGTACTTTTCCCATCTCTGCAGCAGCCACTCAGATCTGTTGTAACATACAATATTCCCATGAACAAAAAGTGCTTAGGAAACTACCGAGCAGCTTTGTGTTTTACTTCCTGACTAAGACTAATGGGATACTGTACATTTACATGCACTTGAAAAGGAGGATCCTGAAAAGGTGGCTATAATCAATAGCATCTCAGTCCAACCATGGAAGGTAGTATTGACTGCAGGAGCTAAATACACATTTGGGACTACTCAGAAGGATACACAGCCATAGTGAGTCTTCTCAGTTAATAAACAAAACTGTTTTTCTGTTAATGTTTTCATAGGTGCATAAACAACTGGATGGCTGCATTTTAAAAGTAAAACTTCATTACCAAGAGAGAGGGACCAGTCACGTTCCAAGATATTTAAACAGAGTCACACAGCTTCAAGTTATGGTCGGTGGAGTTTTCAGGCTCTGCCACAACATAGATTGCAGAGAGAGGCCAGCCAGTGGAGTATGTGGTGGTGGGCAGGGAGACAGAGACAAGCCATCAGCAGAAAGACTTTTTTGATGGATTGATTGTTTTTAACTTTGCAGACTTCTGGTCCAGACACAATAAAGGAGGCATTCCCAACATGAAACCAAAGCATAGAAGCTCAGTTAAAAGCAAAAGTAAGGAAGTCATAGTTTTGAAACCTCATTGATACAACACCTAGGCCACAGACTTCAAACCCACACCACTAAGGAAATGTGGAAGGAGCATTTCTACCAGCAAGGTTAGCTGGATTCTACCACACAGATCTGCACCAACATTTTCCAAAGACAAATGAACCTAAAATTGCAGGGAAAGCTGAACCAAGGCACGCAAAGGAGAAAGCACATCTTACCAGTAAAGGGGAGGGGCGAGGAAGATGTTTGCTGCAATAGTCCTGAGAACAGACTACAAAAAGGCATGCCATGCATAGCTAATAGTATGACTGAGAGACAAGCCAACATATGATTTGCAGGGGTCTTGAGCAACATGCAGCTCTTTGAAGATGTTTACAAACCTGTCCAGAAGGTGACAGTACTTCTTGTTTATTCAGCTGCTTCTTTGCCCTGGGTTTTATGCTTGATTTTCCCACCAGACTCGCAGTCAGGTCTGAACTCAGACCAAAGCTCGCCGGATCCTTACAGAGTTTCTCATAGATCTCCAGCAAACAGTATGCATCCGAAGCTGAAAATAAGGGAACATGAGCCTCAGCTGGTTTCATTCAAAAGTAAAACAGAGGCTTTCCTGATGCAAGGAAGAGCCCTCACCTTGGTAAATGCCACTGAATGCAAACAATCTGTGAAGCTCCAAGTTACTCGTGTCATACCCTGCACTCTTTTACTTGTTCAGTGAGCACCATGACCTAACACATGATCCCAAAGAGTCAAGGCAGAGGAGCTCAAAAAGTGACAGGCCCTCTGCTGTCTCTGACTCTAATGTAATGCAAATTGTAGTGCGCCTGTTCAAACCACCATGTAAGACAGCTTCAGCCAACACATTTTACTCTCCATTGTTACTGAGCAGTGGCTTGCCCACAGTTTATTACTGCATCTCAGCTATGGGAAGGTAACTTCTCCCTTAGATGCAATATCTTAAAAAGTAATAACTGAGTTGTTTGCAATCACCTGCCCACATGCACTGCCATGCGGCTTCTGTTCCTTGCAACGGGAACTAAGTCTCCAAGCCAGTTTTACAAGTCCTAACGATTAACTTTTGTGGGAACTGTGTCAGCTTCAAGGATAGTTGAATTTAACAAAGGGCTGGTTTGCTTCAGTAGACTGTCCTTTGATGCCCCAGGAAAAGATTTAGACCCAGACTTCTGACTCTAGGGTAATCAGCAATAAACTCCACTGGTACCGATTCTGTGCTGCAGTTTCTGACACCATGTCCACCCATTTTTAACCCTGCTCTAACAAGCATTTCACTATGACAAATGAACACAGCACTTGTTTCCCAGAAAGGCTGTGAAATGAGACAGAAGGAAGTGGACTTTCTTCCTTTCAGTTACTGAAAGGAGTTTCCACTGAGGTGATGTTTCAACAGACAAAATCTGCAAAGCACAGGAATTCTTTCATAAGGGAAATAATGAATCACTGGACAGTTTAAACTTCAACCATTAACGCCATGTCCGCAAAAGGACAAACATAACATGTGCTGGCTTTTCTGAACAGGAACTAATGTGCAAAGCCATTTTCTTCATTTGCTACTTAATGATTTTCCTGGTGACAGAGAACAGACAAACACAGCCTGTAATGGACAATCTGTAGCACCTTGCCACAGAGTCAGTGAGCAGACCTGCATAGAGGATCTGTTCCTCTCGGAGAGGCCGTTTCTCCCAGTTAGACAGCTGCTCTGTTTTATCTAGCGGTTTCCCCAGCACATGTTGCACCAAGAGGCTGAGTCCTTTCTCTGGCTGCCTGAACCCTCTATCCTCATTGCTCTGCTCCAGGGACAGTACATCGACCTTCTGGCCACCCTTCTTCCAGTCAATGGAGCTCTTCTGCAGCTGATGGAAAGAAAAAGATATAAAATGCATGGTTATAAAACAACTTCTACAACACTTCCTATTCCAGTGGGTGGGGCCATGCAGCAACCCTATCATTTTTATCTCTTGCCTGGCATACTGAATCCCGTTGTCTCAGACAAGGGCTGGGATGGCATTATATATATATGGCATCTGGTTATTTGTTTAACAAACACACTTGCTGGAAAGAAATTAGTTTCATAGCCAGGGAAGGGAAAAAAGTGCATTGTTGTAGAGCACTGCATCAGGGCAGCAGGGCTGTGACTGTGACTTTGCAGAGGTTTGCAGGGTGCTCAGCCATGCTGGAGGCTGTTGGACACCAACTCACTAAAAGAATAGCACTGGTAGTTCAGCACCATTCTCTTTCTAGTTCCAGTGAGAAAAGGTATTCCTGTAACACAGCAGGCAACGGCCTTTCTGCAGTTGCCATTTCTGAGATTAAACTGAGGCAATAGCTGTTGGCAGGTACTTCAGACCCTGCAACACTTCCCAGGTTAAGCTATCGGTCCCCAAGATCTGGGTTCACCCCAGTCCACAGCCTTAAACACACTCTGTAAATTTTACCCATTAAAATGGTTGTCCTTAGCATTTCTGAAAACTGCTAAAAATGGCTGTGTGTAAACCCAGAGACAGCTGTACTTCAGCTGAACAGACATTCCTCTGTTGAATCCACCAGTAGCCCTCCTATGAACATTACAAGTTCTCTACAAATCATTAACTCCATAATATCTGCTTCAATACTGCATGATCTTAGAATATCAGAATTTCTACAAGAATTTGCTCTTACTGAGTTCAAGTATGACTTGTGCTCAGAAACTGTCCTAGCTGAATTGAGCTGTCTCCATTTCAATTGCTCTTTCATAGCTTTTATAAAGGCTATGAAAAAAGTAATTAGTGTATCAAGCTCTAACTTTTTAGTTGATGAAAACTAAATGCTTCTGTCTTTCTTTACAGAATCACATTACCCTCAAAACCACAAGGAGAAAAGGTCTATTTACTCTTTTAGCCATCTCCCTGCCAATACAGGACACAAAAAGACAGCACTGTGAATTCATGACAGTCATCTACAAGCACATGCAGGAGACACAATATTCCATATCTTCATGTGTTCATCCTTACTTGTTTGTCTACTGTGAGTAGGTCCACCACACCTTGCGCTTGCTTATCTGTGTCTTTTAAAGCAGGCCAAGTGGCTGCAAGGCTGCTAAGGTCTCCAGACATCCCATAACCTGGAGGAAAAAAAAAAAAAAAAGTCCAAATCACACAGGTAGGAAAACTCAAATTACGGCTAATGCACCACAGCTTTTTCTAGTTCAGAGTCAAAATGCTGACAATATATTTATAAACATTGGTGGAAAGACTGTTCAGATAGGGAACAAGGCAGACTCCCGTCTCTCCTGTTCCTAAGAGATATTTTTGCGGATCAAGACTGGGAGAGAAGAGGTGGATGAGAAATGCTGAGTTTAAGATCAGCTTACTTAAAATCTGCTAGGTCAGTGAAAGGCAATTATGAATTTGTCCTTGAACTCTGGGTTTAACAACTCCTGCCAAAAGCCTCCAAACAGAATCTAAAACCAGGTATGGTGGGCCAGAGAGGTCTGGTGTCCAGCACAGTGGCTTTGGGACAGGGCCAGCAAATCCAGAAAGATCTGGAAGGCAGAATTCCCTAGACCACTGCAGGTTGTGTGCAAGTCGGGGTTTAGCATGGAACTAAGACAATCCCAAGTCCAAGGGGGGAAGCTAAATCAGACATCTTGGGTCTGACCTGAAATGGGGAGACATTTCTATTATTCCCAGTTACATTGGTCACCCTGCTTCCTGGCATGGCAGTATTTGAATACCCAGGGCTACAAAAGCTGGTTCCATGGTAAGTGGATTTAGAGAATGACAACCCCAAGAGGATCTAGGAATTACACAAAATAAGCTGGGTAAAGACCTGACGCAGGGAGAAGAGATGCATGTTACCTAGTTTAGTGATGGCTGCATCTGAATAGAGCATCTGGATGAAATGAGGAAGCTTCTCCTTCCCACCCTCCGTCTCAGCATGCTCGAGGAGTCGTGGCAAGTCAAGCAGGAACACCTCATCATTCAGAGCGATTTGAAGGAGGGAGACACGGGGCTTCCCGACCATGCCAAATGAAGGCCTCCACTCCATGTCAATGCCAACAACCTGCCCAGGCTGCAACACAAGACAAAAGCCTTCTTCACTTTAGAGACTGTCTGTGCTTGAAAGTAGCCTGGACAGTCCCTGTCCAGAACACAACCACCTCATCTCTTTGCTAGTGTGCAAACTGCTACAGAGACAAGTAACTTTTGCAGCACACCTGAGTTACCCCTGCAGGGACCTTTGCTGGCACAGCAATTCCCAACACGTTCCCCAGATCAGACAAGCCTAAAGGAAGCAGCTGTTCTTGACCTGGGGTGGGAGGCATTTGGTGGCAGTGGCCCACACACAGCCCTGCGTACCAGCCTGCTATGGAGTTTCTGCTCCCTGACCCTGCAAAGTAAATACCAGAGTAACACTCACCCGCAGCACCTTTTCCCAGCACTGCAGTGTCTCCTCCCACGTCTGCAGGAAGTGAATATTTGCCCGTGGAATAGGAAGCTGGTAATGGTCCTTCTTCTTACTCTCTTCATAATTATCTGCTTTTGTGGCCTCTTCTACCCTGCACAGAATCAGATGCAACAGCTTTAAGCCATGCAAAGAGAGGAAATCCTAGATTGGAGGAACATCAGGACGTCTTAAGCCCCTTATTCCACTGTGGCCCTCTATTTCCCCATGCCATGCAACTCTTTCTCTTACCCTTTCTTTCCCTACTTTCCCTGTAATCTCAAGTCTCTTTCATCTTGACTCATCCTCTCTTTTTATTCCTATAACAGAAATGGCACTGCATCCAAGACCTCACCACACACATGCAGTGTACCCACTGCAGAGGACACCCAAACCAAAACACGAGCTGGAGTCAGAGTCCCAAGCCCTGTCCTCAATGCTCAGCTCTCTTTCCCAGAATTGATGCAACTTGGGATGACAAAGTTGGGCAGCTGTTTCCATATTCAGAGATAACACATTTTAGATTTACTTCTTTTTGCCCTCAAGGTTAACATGGAAGTCTGCTAGCTCCCACAGTGTAACACATAAGACAGAAGTGAGCTCTGACCAGCGCTGTGTCCAAACAGGAGCTTCACACTTCCCCAGAGCAGAAACTGGCTCAGAAAGAGACTCTCAGACTGCTCCACACTAAGATCGCTACCAGCTGGGAATGGGTGAATCTGCCTCATCATTTTATAGTGCAATTGCTTGGGAAGGCTGCACAGACCTCCCTGATGCTATCCAGCTGCTTGTCCTCCATCCCCTTCCCTGTAACGTGTCCACATAAGTTGTACAAGAATATTTGTCCTGCACTGCACAGTGATGAAATGAGAAAAGTTAAAAAATAAAGTTTCAAAACCTTCTATATTTAGAGGAAGACAGCCAGCTGAACCCACAGACTGAGTGCCTTGCTTGTCCTACTCCCTCCATTTGGGGTTCAGATGGCACCACACAGAGAAATTCAGTATCTGTGTATTAATACCCTGGGAATGTTGGAAGATGCCTGCAGAAATAAGCTAACTGATTTCCTACAACAGGATCTTACACAGCACATTTTCTTTTCAAAATGCAGCAGAGTCTCTTGAAATGGCCTTGTAACTGGAAGGTCAGCAGATTGCTGTGGTGTCTCAGCCAGATGATGCAATCAGAGGAAAGAAACTAATAAAAAATATCCAGCTATTTTGGACATATCACAAATTTCTGGATACTCTCTTTCCCATAGAGACTTGAAATGGTTTACTATTTGAGAAACTATTTACTAACCTTATGTTTAGGGGACTGTGTGACTAATTTTGTACCATAGCAGCTTTCACTGTGCAAACACTCTTTTCTGAGGGTTTGTGTGCATGGGGAAGTCAATATTTGTGTAAAATATTTAATGAAGGTGTGCAGTCTCAGGTCTCCAGGAATATTCTCACCTGCAGAGTTCAGGAGCCGCATGTGGTGTGACCAGTGGCAGAGATGATGTTGTTTATATTCTGGTACCACCTTGTTCTCTACAGTGTGAACACCCGCTCTGGGAACCTGCTGCTTTGTTAGCTCAATAAATAAGGCAGACAGACTGTTTTATTAGGTTCCATGGCTCCAGTGATTTTATAGCAGCTACTACAGCAGGTATCGTGACTGGATGAGTAAACTGAGGCACAAAGGGTTTTACTCATCTGTCACAAGTCCTCATGAATGGCAGAGCACATCCTAATCGGCATGCCTTCACTCCACCCACACATGACACAGGATTCCCAGAGCAGAGAGATGTAGTGATGTTTTTTATCTTTCTAGATGCACAGAGTCTGTGGCTAAGTCACACTCCTGTTAACCTCCCTTTGTGTTTTGAGGGATTACACCTCATGCAAAAACCTTGTGGCTCCTAACTGGCGGCTGGTGCAGCTTCAGGAGGGAGGAGGAGGGCAGCTCCAGCAATGCATCAGAGTTAAGCATGTCCTAGACAGACAATAGTTTCCTGTGCTCCAAGAAAGCCATGTACCATTTGAAGAAGTGGGCCTTTGCTGACAGTGTTTCGAGGATGATTACACCTGTGTCATATTTGCTGAGGTTACATGGGTCTTGAACATGAACCAGTGCAGATCTGCACAAGGAGAAAGATCAGATCCATGAAGCTCAGCACATGAACTGCTCAAGGCCATCTATGAGACCCTCCCAAAATCATTAGCATTAAAAAATAATAATACACTGTGTTCTCTTTCACCTTCTACATAATTCAAGTTAGTCCAATCTATGCTCCAAAAATATGATCTTTTGTTATGAAAGCTGCAGTTTTTGCATAAACACCTCTTCCAGGAGATGGAAATTTGCTGCGGTGTTAAAGACAACAAACCTGATGATAAACCTGTTAGAGCAGGTAACCTCGCTCAGTCTCATGCTTGGTCTTCTTAAAATGGTCTCCTTATACCCTAGTGAGGTGTCAGCATTAACCAGGCAGCCAGTGACAGATCCTAACTGTTAGCTGGAGTTCATAATTCTGACATACGACACCAGAAGGAAAGTCCTGCACTAAGATCATAAGGTAAAAGGAAGCACCCAAATCATCTGCATACAACTGCACGTTCTGCAGTAACAGGAGAAAGCCCCAGACCACACGAGGTAGCAGATGAGCATGGGTGTGCAGACTCGTGCAACAGCGATGCCAAGAGGGACCCTGCCTCTGCTCCTCACACCAAGTGCATGGCGCTGAAAGCGCCCAACTTGCTACCCAGGGAGCAGCGATCGTTGACTTCCTGCTGCCTTTATTCCTCCCCAAACAGGCAATGTATGATGGCATCATCAACTCCTCCTGGACCACAGTCCATTTCAAATCAGATTAAGATTACAACATATATACTGAGAAGTTCAGCTCCGTATGGGAAGTTACTCCCTCCTATTAGAGGCTTCAAGGGCTATGTTTGCAGGATGCTAAAGATACGGGTTATCAGCCTGCACAAAGTTGTAAATAGTAACCTCTCGGGAGTGGTCAAGATTTTCCCACAAACTTTCCTCTAATCTCACCTGGCTTCTGAACTAGAAATATCAATCTCCATGCCAAAAAAACCCCCAATACATTTCACCAGTGAGAGTAAGAGAGGCATCAGTCAAATGGTGCCAAGTCCAGTCAAGCACAACACCCTGGAATAAAGTGACTGATGTGTACAACAACGGAAGAGTCCTAAGGAACCCTAAAATTATCACTGGTTCCTCTCTTCTGTTTTTGACAAAAGCTTTCAGCATGTGGAAACATATCATTGCTTCTCAAATGACAGCAAGGCTTTGAACTATGCTGTACTCCAACCACACAGCCCAGAGCTCTCCTGCATTTGTACTGAGCATTCAGGGATAAGTCCTCTTCTGTGCACAGAATCCAATTAGATGAATTCCTGCACATGAATGAGCGGAGAAAATGCTGCTTGATTGTAGCAGGCCAGCAAGGTAGTTGCATAACTACTCTGAACCCAAGGACTGTGGTAGCCTGCAGCCTTGCAGGAGTTTGGCTCACAAACATGCATGGGCACAGAGGCTACCGGGCTGTGTGTTGATGGGACTACCAGCCAGACCTCATCTGGCCCAAGGTTCCAGATCTTCTGTGCAGTCCTGGGTGAGATCCTAACAGGACCCTCAGGTAGTATCATCTGCAAGCTCTGCAGTTCCTCAAGACTTGCAGTAGCCTGCATATGTGCAGGCCTTTCTGCAGGAAAAAAAAAAAAAGGTTTAAAAAAAGGTGCCAAACACAGCTATCTCTGAATAATTTGCTTAAACATCTCGTGGACAGAGTCACTGAAGCATAGCAGATACACCATCACTCACGTGAGTATAAAAGTGAACTACTGGGGCTGAGTAAATCATTTACATTGAGTCATTTTTTCAAATACAGCCTTTCTTCCTCCATACAGCATAGCTGAGCAACTGCCTGGGATACTGTTGCATGAAGAGGATGATCTTGGGCAATTTTCTTGAGGAGACACAGCACAGAATACCCAGAACCAGAACTACAAAGCCCTGGTACTCCTCCAGATCTAGTTTGCTGTGGGGATCAGACAGCTCCTAACAGTTTAGGTGGCTATATGTGCCTTCCTAAATTTCGAGCCTCTTTTCAACTTCGCACAGCTTTGTCTACACACAGCATGGAACCTGGCCACCTTCTTCCCTCCATCCTTCCCCTCTGCTCCTCCTACAGCAGCAGGTTCCCAGAGATCCTTGACTGGGGCTATTTGCACAGTTCTGTGTGCTTAAAATCAAGGAGTTGTAAGAACCCTTCTTAATATAAGGATTTTTCAATTCTTTTTTTTGTACCTCTGCCTTTGTACTCTCGTTTCAGGTCATACAACAGGATGAAGCTCCCATCAGGGGGGGAACTGCAGCTACTGCAGTTAATCTGCTGCACACAACATGGGGGTCCCAAAGCAGAAGAGGAACCACGGCACTGTGTTATTGGGATTGCATTAGAGGAAGAAAAGGGGACAGAGACTAATTATAGGGGTCTGCTAAAGGCTTCTAACGCTTGCTAGGTAAATTTGTGCCAGAGAGTCTGGTTTTATCCCAAATTCAATTAATGCGACTCCTCTGGGATCTGACCCCAAATGTCAAAAATTCCCATTACTTCTGAAAGCTTTGGATGAGACAAAAATTACAGACTGGGGTGAAAAATGGCTTATGACCTGTCAAAGGAGGAAGAAAATTAAATACAGTTAGAAAAATTTAAGGAACTTTAAAATTATTTTCTTGGTCATAAGTCTCCTAAAAGGCATTGAACCAGATTATAGTACAGTGGGGGATGCAGAGTATATCAAAAATTTTAACAGACGTGTAATCAGCTCAGTAAAATAGACATATATTCAGATCCTACCCACATCATTTCATTTGCACTGTTGATCTGGCAGAGGGAGTCTGAAGACCCCTCTGCAGCATGAAGCAATCTCACATAGCTTCTAAGTACTCAGCAGTGAGTTTAAAATGTACCTTCCACAGACATTTCCAGGCTTATGAAAAGCAAATGCAGCATGTACATGGCCAAGATGAGATCTGAGTAAATGGAGGAAGCTTTTGCAAAATTATTTCCCAAAGCAAGCATTATGGCAGATTATTTTAAGCAAATATGTAGTCCTTGTAAGATAAGTAATCTACATTGAAAAGGCACGAAACAGAGTATTTACCTCTCTTGGATCTGAAGCTTTTGAAGCTCATCAGCCACTCCATAAGGCAGCATCTCCTTGGGCAAATTGCAGTGTTGGGCCCATCTTGCTGCTGTCTTCAAATCACAGTAACTGATTAGCAACTGTATCAGGTGCCCTTGAAGCCATCGATTCTCTCCAACTGTGCTCTGAAAGGGGAATCAAGAGTGAAGGAAGACAACTGTTCAGTACAATTTCCATCATGGGTGTTTCTACCCCCTCTCAGGAGACAGCATCTTCCAGGGGCTCCTGGACATGATCAGAAAGGAGCAAGAATCCTCCCACTGCAGGAGTGATTTTGTTCAAACCTAGTGAATGCTGCACTTCTCTACAAAGAGATGAAGAGCACATACTTTAACTGAGAGCTCATCAGGGTACTTGGGTCCTCTTGACAGCATGGCTATTGGTTCAGGGAATAGCACTCTGCAGGTGCAGCACACAGAAACAAGGGTAAAACAATACCATTTAGCCTGACTGCTGACTAGCATATTATTTGCTCAGATATTGATTATATTAAGCAAAATCACAACCAGGGACTGACTAGACAGTAAAGGTCTTTGGGCTTGTTAGGCTGGTAATTACGGAATGGGTAAGAGTTTGGACTGTTTTAGTCCCATTTTGTGCCTGTACATAGCCCTGAAGTGATTCCGGGACTTGATGTCCTGCGATACGCAATAGGATTGCTTAGTCTCTCTCCAGGTAAGACAGTAGCATGGGGTCTCCTCCAGCCTTGGGAGTATTTGCACAGGTAATTAGGATCACCAGTCACACACGGGTTACAGGTAGGACACATCAGCAAAGCTTTCCTGAGCAATAGACTTTGGTGTTCACAGCAGGGAAAAGGCTTGCTCATCAGCCTACAGCCCATCTGCACACACCACTGTGAAGACAGGGGCACCAGGTCCCTCCTCCAGCAACATGCAACAGCACACTGTGCGGACAGACATCCTGTGCAACCAGCACCAGCCCAGCCAGCACTGCGGATGGGGTCCAGCGTGTGGGTGGTGTCACCCTGCATCGGAAATAGGTTGTGTGAAATGTGCTCTAAAAGTCCTACTTTATCCCCACTGATCATAAAAGGAACCTGGAGCAGTCGCTCCAGCTGTGAAGAACTAGGGTTGGGTGCAAGAAATTCCTCTCGTTGTGTCTATTCAAGGCCTCTGTGGACACAACTGGATTATTGCTTCAGGAAGACACAACAATCTCAAGTGTTGCTGTAGGAGCCTGTGTTACATGCACCTGCAAAGAGGGAGGGCAGTTCAGGACATTCCCCATTCTCAGCTGTTTTCTGACAGAAGAGAACATGCACCTGTGCCTCGACACACTGCAGAGCCTGGGGGCAGAAGCATAAACTCACGACTACCTGTGGTTTAAGCCCAAATACCCAGCTGTGAGCCGGAGTGGCTGGAGCATGGCACACTGCCCACCCTGGCATGAGGGAGCAGGGGAGACAAATAGGGCCCATAACAGTCTCCACTGTGACAGCTGGATTCACCAAAGCTCTTTTGTCTTGTTCACCCTCTTGGCAGATGCAGTTGTAAGAGGAAATACGAACACAGTGACACCAATAGTCACAACAGCTACGCGGGGGTGGGAATAACCCTCTCCTCCTGCCCAGCCAACCTACCTGCACTTGGAAATATCCCAGAGCCACTGCAACCAGAGCAGCAAGCAATTCACTCCTCTTGCCAGACTGATTTACTCATGGATCTGCCTTAGAAGTTAATATTGTCAAGAAAACTTAATTGCTAAAACAAGTTGAAACTCTATACGGTGGATCAGGACCTGTAGCTCTATGGCTATATTGCTGCTGGCACTACCAACAAGTACTTTTCAGTGTAGTGAAATGCTCAGATACACACTTAAAGCCCATCTCCGCCCTCCGCACATGCCACTGCCACCTCTCCTTCGCTGCCCACCAAGTAGAGCTTGCAGGGTCAGAGTCTGCTCCCAGGGACTGCAGGCACCTTGCTCTTTCTCCACTGCGTGTACAAACACAGCCTGGCTGGGTGGCAGGCTGGGGCCATGGGGCCTCATTCCTCACATTCTTTCAGTAACTAAAAGGTGAGAAGTTGTCTTCAAAGCAGACACCCTGCACAGAGATCAGGAAACAAACCTATTGATGGCCCCGAGGTAAAAGGGAAGGAAAGAAGAAAGCAAAAAAGAAAAAAAGAATGACCCACCTCATAGAGGTGCAGGAGGGGGTAGAGGCTTGGAAGAAAAAGCACAGAGAAATTTGGCATCCCAGGTAGCACACACAACAAGCCAGCCTGCTCATAAAAACTGCTGCCTCAGCACTAAGTCTGCACCCCTGTGACTTTGCCAAATGTCAAACCACATTTCTTCTCATGGATATGTGGAGGAATATTTTTACTGCTGCTCCTAAGAGGCTGGTGGCACAGCAAGAAGCCAGTGTCAGCGGGTCAGGAGTCCAGCAGCTAAACAGGGGCTCAGTTACGGGAGAGAAGCAGGAGACAGAACAGAGGGAAGGGGCAGAGCAGAAAAGGACAAGCTATGATGGTAATGCTTCTAGCCCTCTACATTTCCTCCTGAATCTTTCCTCCCAGCCATGCCAGCCCTGATACTTTGTGCATCTCTCACATCTCTGCCTCATGCAACTGAGCTCAGCCAAGCACCTAACATGTGAAGGAGGTTTGAATAACTCCTCCTGCTGCATTTGCCAAACCACTTCTCAGAGTCCTTCCCAAAAAGAACATACTTTCTTATTAACATCACAGAGCAATTCCCTCTTCTAGCTTCCCCTGTGTCCATCCTATTGTCTTTCTGCCCTTTTTCTAGAACACAAAGTCTTTGGGGTTGGATCTCTCTTCAGTTCACCCAGAGTCAATTTTTAATAAATCTCATTATGTCAGCTTTATTTCTGGAAATAATGAGGTGCAGATTTTTTTTATTTATTTTAATGATAACAGATTTATTCTTTCAACCACAAAAACAACTCTGGAAAGAAGGTTAATCTCTCCAGAGATATTACATCTTGCATTCTGAAACAGAAAATAGCTTGCTTTTTTTTTTACTGAAAAAACCCAACATTGCTATAAAGGGGAAAGGCTTCCACCACAACAGCTTTGCAAGAAGGAAGAATGTGGAAACTTTGGCCCAAGAAGATGTGGGCACAGATGCAGACAAATGGTTCACTAGGGATGACATTTCATGTATTTTGTTTTCAGTAAATGAACACTTTTCAAGAGGGAACTGGCACAGTTGTTCTGATCAACATCAGCGACACCTCCAAGCAGGAAAAGATTATATATACCATGAGGCTTGTTTACACCCCTCTCTGCATTCTAGACATATCATACGTTCTTTAATCCATAGGCACACACAAAAACTCCTGACACCGACAATAAACCCATGATTAAAGCTTTCCAAAATGACTGCTGCAGATTACCTACCCGTAAATCCTGTTCTTACCCAGCTGAATACTTTACAAAGCTCACAACCAGTGCAGAGCAAGCTTAGGAATGTCCTGATCTTAACCCATAGCATCAGCAGTTCCTCCATTGTTATCAATAATTTTGGATCCAAATATCCAATATCTTCTTTGGAAGTCACCATAGCCAACTAGATTACTTTATCTGTATGTGCTAAGTTGCATTTCTGTCTGATACAATTCTCTGCTTTCCCTCAATATCTTTTACTGGAGAGTGAAATTATTCACACCAGTGACACTGGTTATTTGCAGAGTCAGATTTTAATTTAACTTTTGAATGTCTTGGCCGATTTCCCCTGTTCTCAAGTGCTTCCAGAATAAACAAAAAACCCCCGTTAGAGTACAGAAAATGTCAAGCAGAATATTTAGAGCCAGCAGCTTCAAAAGGGGAAAAAGAAACCTGGACTTTGAAAGGACAAAACCACTGTAAGCAGCAGAGGACACCAACAGCATTTCTAAATTCACTGTGGTGTTGCAGGTACTGTGCAGACACCTTTGTTTAAAGATTCCCTGGAACACCCTACTGTGTTAGTTTCACTGTAATATTTTTTTATTTGTGCTTGAGATTTCTGTTTTGAAGTTAGCATTAGTTGTACTATATGGAAAGATGCTGGAGTAATATGTCGCCATTAGTATGTCATTGAAGGGAAGTCCTTTATGCATGAGATTGGAGCTGGGACCCTCACTGCCAGCTCAGACCGGGGTCACACAGCCTGTTCTGTGAGAGAAGGGGGATCCTGACTTCTGGATATCCTACATAGATGGCAGTCGGATAAAAGATGCCAATTTTACCCACACTCACTCCTGAACAGGGTTTCTTGTGAAAGCAGCAGGCCACTCACCCATGGCCAATGCACAAAGACAGAAGCATGAGAAAGCTGTGCTTTCTCACCACTTGAGCTGTTCTCTCGCTCACAGGCACTGGGTACTCAGATGCACTAATTTATGAACTGAAGAAGAACAAAATAGCCTCCATTCATGGCCCAGAAGACTGACTTTCAGATAGCAATCAGTGCGTCATTGACAGAGCCACACTTCAGTGTTCTGGAGGCCATTACCACATCAATGGCGGGGAAGTGGTCTTTCTTCTCTCTTTCAACAAAGCTGTAGCAATGTGGCTCCCTGGGGCATGTTCACACTACCTAGCTTCAGCTTTGTGAATCAGGAGACTCAGCTTCCCAGTCTCCCCATGCAATCAGCTCTTCCAAATGGCAATTCAGAGGAGTCTAACTTACAGTATCACTTGAAGGGATCAAGGCAAAGGCAACTCTTAAAGCCAACTTGCTGCTGTACTGGGGCTCCTCACAAGGAGCTTATTGTTCCTGGGCAACCTGAATGAAGCTGCTAGCTTGTGATGAATAGCTAGGACAATACTGTGTGATGAGACACATCTGGCTCCATTCTTCTCTCTGCAGCTTACACAATCCTGCCAACTCTTGTTCAGAAGTCCAGACACCACCACCAAATAGCAGCCAGAAGAAAAAAACCATATAGCTCGTCTGTTAAAATTCACCCAGTTGACTGCACAGACAGCTGCGTTTCAGCCAGCAGGTTGAGGGAAGTGATTACTGCCCTCTGCTCTGCACTTGTGAGACCACACCTGGACACGGTGCCTAGTTTTGGCACCCCAATGTAAAAGAGATGCTGAAGAATAGGAGAGAGTTCAGTAAAGAGCCACTGAGATGGTTTGTGGGGTGGAGAACTTGATGTAGAAGGAGAGGCCGAGGGGAGGGAAGGCTAAGTTGGGGGGATATTGGGGAATATAATCGCTGTCTTCAATTTTATCATGGGGGACCATAGAGAAGATGGAGTCAGATCCTTCCAGAAGTTCCAGCCAGGCCTTAAGGAAAACAGGTGACAGTGAGAGTGGCTAAACACTGTAATGGGTCCAGAGGGGCTGTGGAACCAGGCAAGGCCCTGTGACACCTTGTCTAAGTTGGCCCTGCTTTGAGCAGGAGGGCAGAGAAGAGACCTCCACAGGCTCCTTCAAACTGAAATTCCCCTCTGATTCTGTGATTAGCATTGCTGTGCATTCCCCAGCACTGAGACTCATCTCCACACAGACAGGCGGCTTCTTGCAGCGACTGCTGCTTTCAAGTTCCAAGCACCTCCCGGGCAAAGAACACCCAAGATCTCATCTACCCAGAATACAGGATAGTCCTGATCATACTCAACAATACTACATAGAGATCCAATTACATTTCCTGCATTGGGATTCCTTCCAAATTTCTGTCAGGCAGCTCCTGAGGGAAGTCATTCATCTTCACCAGATGAAGTCATCACGTCTCCAAAATCTACTCATGCTGCCACATATGAGAGAAGGTATACAGCAGAGGTAAAGAACAAACTCTGCTTTCAAAGTCAGATCTGAAGAGAGAGTATTTTCAAAAAACATTTTTTTTAAACACAGCATTGGACATCCTTCATACAACCTTCACCCAACTCACAGCGCTACATAACAGATAAACTGCCTGCTGGCAATGGCTCCATTTCACAGGACACATGACACTTCCTACTTCAGAGATGAAAGGCTCTGCACACATTTTACTTCAGTGAATCTGACACAATCTTTACCAGATTTCACTGCCATAGCTGACCAGAACATGGATATCAATGTTTCTTGACTGGAGAAGGCACAAGCCCAGACAGAAATTGAGGTTTAATGGAGACGGCGTAATACTCTGCAACAACATTGCTCCTAACTGCCCAAGAGAACCATCAGGCACGCAATCCTGCATATGTTTCAGGACGTGGGAGGATTTAGTAAAGAGGGCACCACGATACATTTGTAAGATGGTAAAGCTCAGCACTGACACTAAATCACAATACCCACCAGCATACAAATGCAGCCACTTAAATTCTGTTCTGAAAAATCAGCTTTTACTGTCTGATTAGCCACCACTGCTGCACTTGCAGAATGCCATTAGTGAAGGGAGCCTGTCCCTCCGCTCCTGTCACTGTGGATTTCAGACAAATCTCCCAGAATGGAAGGAAGCCTGAGACTGTGTTGGTACGAGTCAGCCAGTGCCACTTGTCTTCGGGGTCACAGATCAGTTCATGGTCTTGTTTAGCAGAGTAGGTGTAGCCTGACAATTTGGGGACTTTCCCAGTGGGAAGATCAGAACTTTTATTTTTATTTTAACCCACAATTATCTCATTTTCCTCAACCACATTCCACAACAGCTCCAGGTATGCTGATAAACAAAATCAGGGTGCATTCACCTGCAATACTTTTTCGCCCTTCCACCACTTGTTCAGGGAATGTCATAGATGTACATTACGTATATGTACATACGTCTTCATTAGCTATAGAGCCAGGCTAACCCTATTAAAATAACCTTTGTTTGGAGAGAGAAATAATTGCATGCCATCCATAAAAAACTAAAATACAGTTCCTTAACAAATAGATTAAGGTAACTTTACCCTACTTGCTTTTTAAGATATAATTTCTTTTTCGTTCACTTCAGTGTGAAGTCTGTCCTGAGGGTCTGTGCTTCTCTCTGGAATCCCTTTCTCACAATCACTGCAGAGGTGTCTTCTGAAGTCTAACCTAACCCTGGCCCCAGAGTTGCTGAATATTATTCATCCCAGGGATCAGCAAAGGACCAAGGACTTGTTCTGAATACATAAGCCACACAGTTTTGATATGCTTCCAGATTTCTCACACCTCTTGGTCCCACGATGGCAGGCTGGAGATATTTTCTGGAAGCATTCCAGCACTTGGCAAGACTGAAGATGAATGAGGATGGGGAAATTGGCCAAACTCTTTCAGAGCACAAAGTAGTATGTTACTTATCACAGTAGATGCTTTGTCTAAGTCCAGTAACACAGTGCACTGAAGACAAACTGGCAACCCTTATCTTCCCAGTGTATTTTGAAGTAGCATTTATCTATCCGCCTTTTGTCATTATGTCACACACACACACGAACAATGTGTTACTGTGGCAAATAGCAAATTGTGCTCTCCAGTTTAAGAAAGTGAGGGCTCCCATTATATACTGCACATTAGGTGACCCACACTGCTACTGAGGTTCACTGAGCCTGGTCCTCATATGACCCAACATAATTTCTCTGGTCTCTCAAGCCTAAGAAGGTTTATACAACTGTCAAGCACTTCATAAACTTTCTACAAAAGTCACCATTACACAACTCTATTTTAGTTTGTATCTTGAAGCATGGAAGCCCACACGAGGAACACATGACTTTCTGCTAAGCTATGAGGCTGCCTGAAGGATTACTATCAAACATGATTATTCCAAAATCCAACTTAGCAGAAGTGCATGACATCCACTCGTACTACAAGATCTGTCCGCAGGAACTCCACTCTGGCTACAAAAGCACAGCAAGGGACCGCAGCGACAGCCGCATGCTGCCAGAGCTTGACAACATTGTGGGGACAGGAACAGAGAACTAAAGCACTACTTTACTACAGGACTGCAAGAGCTGCAGATGTGTAAAGAGGAAGTGCCTGCAGGAATGAAACCACTGTCGCTGTGTCTCCACTACTGCTGTTAAATGAACTCGCAGGATTACACTTCATCAGTTTGTCAGGATGTACACGAGCTGAAGCCACCATGATGCCTTCCCATTTGTTTTGGAAAGCCCTAATATTAACCCTAATAAGCTAAACCAGTATACCAATTAACCCAACCAATCACTCAAATGTTCCCATACCCAGTCACATACATAATGAGAATTCATAAGCTCCATCTTCCTTTCCAAAGAGAAGTGGAATTCCAGCACATCTACTCCCCAGCGGGGCGGGAGGATTTACTGCTTGCGTCCAGCCTGTGTCAACTCCACACGGCCAATGGAGACTTTTCAGGAGGAAGGATCTGCAGATGGAGGAAGAGCCTCAGAAACCTCTTTCTTGTTCTCTCCCTACTCCATTCTGCTCACTTAGGTCAAATTCCAAGTTATGAGGCTGAGCAACAAAGCAGGAATCTCCTGTTACTTGATCCTGGCTCTGGATTATTTTAACAGCTTTCTACAGGGGTCCTCCTATACCAAGATGCATCATTACTCTGCCCATACCTGTTCCTGATGTATGGCAATTCCCCTCAGATCTGCACTTTTCTTGTGGAAATAGCTGCATGAAAGATTGGTCATCAAAGAGCTCCAGGTTCTCACCTGTATCACTACCTTAATTAAAAGGCCTGTAAGCTCTGAAATGGAATTAACTTAAAATCTCCTGTGCTCATTGCCAAAGAAGCAGCAAGCTAATTTCTTTGCTTTCGTTTTAACCCACCTCTGAGCTTCACTGACATCGACTTCTTAGGTCTCTTCTCTGCTGCTGTTTCACTTCTAAGAAGGTTTGTGAGAGCTCATGACCTGCCTTTGAAAGCCCTTCTCCAGGCCACACTGGAACTCCTCAGCGATGCTCACCATGGGCTATTTCATTCATCTTCCCAAGCCTCGCTGTGCCTTGTATTCACACCTAGTGCTCTCCCCGGCTCCGCTCTGCTTATGGATCTGTTCCAGCCCAGGCTTGCTTCAGAATAGTTAGGAACTTGGTTTGGGGTTCTTTTCTCTCTAAGAACATGCTAATGTGGCATTCCCAGCAGGGGACATTTTTCTGTTTACTGAAGTCTTCAAAGTGAATAAGCAAAAATCTTGATGATGGAAATACTTGCTCAGGAGCACTAACTCTTCCCATCATTAGTGTATGAAAAATAGATGCCCACAGGAAAAACATGAGTTACCACTTATTTCTATTTTACCGTGTACAAACCTCATCTGGCTCATAGCCAAAGCAATCTGCAAAGTATCTTTGCAGGATCTTTACCAAAAGCAAAGCTTGGCAGTAGATTTTTCTCTCCTTTAATCTCTTTTGGTACATTTAAACTCCTGGTGTTTTTTGTTCTGAAAGAGAAATGCTTGAGAGGGTTGACTGAATGAACTCTGAAATTCACACCCTGGCAAATTGGACTGATTTCCTAAATCCATAATTACAACATTCCTCAGAGATATGCATTCTTTCAGAGCGAACAAGGGAAGATTAGTTTCCTGTTTCTTCCTATTTACATGACTTCTCCGTCAAGAGGAACTTTTTTTCTTTCTAAACAATCCTCTGTTTATGTGGTTCTCTTCTTGGCAGGGAACTAGTGAACTAATCTCACCTAAAAGTATAATACAGCCGAACTATCAATTGCAAATAGCCTGACCATCTTTGTGTGAGGCAGCTGATTTGCACAGGCCTTTAGAATCCAATATCTATCTGTGGAAGCACTCAAACAGGTACTGATCGATTACAGGGTTTCTAAATAACATGGGATGATTACTGAATGACCGGATAGTTGTACTGCTGGCTGGATAAGAACATAAGAGTGGATCTGTGCATGTGTGTGAACATGTACAAGGCTTAAGACTTTAGTAAAACTGGGCAAATGTAGCCCCCTACATCTGCACATCCCCAAGCACGCAGAAACTACCACAGAGCAAGAGTATTGCGTTTTCTCATGCCACGGAGCTGCAAATAAGAGTTGTCTCCCACTTGCAAACAGAATATGTGCAGACCCCTGTTGTTTTTTCTTTTTTTAAAAGTAGTTAATCTATCCTCTCCTTCTGTGCTAATACAGGAAGCAGGCAAGCTCCATGTCCCATCCTCTTCTTTGCCTTTCCCTATTTCTGCTGGACACGCCAATGTCAGTGCTCTTGATAGGGTTCCCTTTCTCTTGGAGCAAAAGGAACATGAGGATTTGCTTGTTTTAAGTATGCCTGTCCCCATTTTTACCTTGTGGTATACAATCCTATAGTTGTGGCAGTTTGGAGTCAGTAACAGCTATGATGGGAACTACTATATTAGACTCCTGATGTAGCTTTTAAGGACCCTGTATGTTCCACATGTTCCTATAAGGTTTTGGATGATAGCCCTTCCTATATTGTCTCCTACTCCTAAGATACTTCTCCCATTTGGCTGAATTAAACACACCACCAGGGCACATCAGTTCAGTCTAACGGCTTGCTGATGCTCTTAACTTTAATCTAATACTGACCTCTCAACCTACAGCCATAAGCCAATTAGCCTCTTTTTTATACCATACCAAATCTCTTTCTGATGAAGTTGTGCTTTCAAATGAATGCATGCTAGTGACAGAAATGTAATTATACTGCTTAGCAGCAAGCTAGCCCTGTCTGCTTGCAGGGGGTTTAAGGTCAGAAAGCATCTCTAACATACTGAAACAATTTAAAGGAGATTTTTTTTTCCCAGTGTGTTCTCTCTGGTTTCCTTTCTTCACTTTCCAGTACTTAATATGTGTGCACATAAAGGCTATTTGGCCACAACTTTTAAAACTGAGGTCCTGAGCTTTCAAATTAGTTACTTGCCAATACCTCTCTGAAGCAGAAGACAGACACCCAGCTCCCTCCCATATGCTTCTGCAGAATCCCCAGAGCTTGGCCTTTTAGATCCACACTTAAGTAAATGTGAGCTGATTTTCCAAAGTTATTGAGCAAACACATCTTCCATCACTCCAGAGAAATTTTTGGCTGATTTTTAAAATGTTTTTGACATTTTTGACAATCTGGTAGATAGTATGGAAAACAATGGCAGTTTTTCTTAGCTTCTTTGTACCTTCTGTAAAATTCCACCAGAATTCATTAGTATGTTTGTGCTTAACCACAATTTATTTATGAAGAAATGGCTGGATTTGTTATAAATAAAACTACCATAATTATCATTAGGCACAGCTCTCCAGGTCTTACAGAAGATAATCCTCTCTAAGCCATGCAGGAGGTACATGGAGGTATTTACATTTAACTGCATATATCATCCTTTGATAGACTTTTCTTTAGATAGCAAGGCATGGAACACACTGCCTGGTTGGCTCTTCCCATGTATTTCTCCCACAACGGCTGTAGGTTTGTTAAATGAGAAGTTCCCATTTCTTTTAGACCAACAGTGCTAACTTCATTAGTACAGATGCATATTTTACTACTCTCTATCCAGAAAGCAGAATGTAACTGAAGAATTATGTTATGCTTTTCCTGAGACAGTCACAGATGTGCCTGGTTTTTTGCATCAGCCCTATCAGTAAGTCCTTTTGCTTTGCATCTCTGATGTTATTTCAGCTATCAATAAATACATGACACCATTTACAAACCGAACTGAAAAATAGAAGGAAATCTATACTTTGCCTGCTACTTTTATTGTCCAGTTTTTCAACGGTTTAATATTCCCTTAGGTACAATACACTTTTACATCATATTGTGGCTATATGTTCTCCCCAGAGACCTCCAACAGGAATAGTATATCTACAGAAAAAGGCATGGGGCAAAAGCAGAGGGATTGCGAAAACACTCCCACCACCACTGAGTTTCTGGTCAGTCCCTGAACAGGGGACAAAATGCAGGAAAAAGAATGAAAGGAGCAATGGGAGCAACAAGTGGGCACTGGGGGAAGAAAGACTGCCAGTTCTCAACTGATATAAAGCAATTCCTTCAATCCTGCCTTCACAAGACAGATACCAGATCTTAAACCTGTCACTGGTCCAGGTCTAAATACCATCTATTTTGCAAAAGGGAAATGGAAAGGGAGAGGGAGAGGGAGAGGGAGAGGGAGAGGGAGAGGGGAAGGGGAAGGGGAAGGGGAAGGGGAAGGGGAAGGGGAAGGGGAAGGGGAAGGGGAAGGGGAAGGGGAAGGGGAAGGGGAAGGGGAAGGGGAAGGGGAAGGGGAAGGGGAAGGGAAGGGAAGGGAAGGGAAGGGAAGGGAAGGGAAGGGAAGGGAAGGGAAGGGAAGGGAAGGGAAGGGAAGGGAAGGGAAGGGAAGGGAAGGGAAGGGAAGGGAAGGGAAGGGAAGGGAAGGGAATCTCTTTTTTAAACAGCAGCTGTTAGGAAGCTGCTTAAGGTTGTGGAAAGTTAAATGCAATTCTTTTGCAGATAGCTTAACGGGGAAACTGCAGGCAAAATAGAGACAAGGAGTAGCTCCTGCATATTTATATACACACCTATACTCAGAGCTACCCAGGCTCAAGTGAGACAGCTCCTCAGCTCAAGCACCCTGTTGCAGCAACACTAGTAGAACCATGAAAATTTATTTCAGCTGATGATTCCTCCCTGAGACTTTTAAGGCCAGAAGGAACAAAAACAATCACCCACTGGTTCTAATTTCCTGCTAAAAAAGAGGCCATAAATACAAGCAAGGGACTCCACAAAACGGCTGGTTAAACTAGTTTTGGTTTCTACCTTCCAGGAAAACAGCCAGTCTAGATTTGATGTCTGAGTGATGAAATCCATTATATCCCTGAATAAACAGTTCACTGAAACACAGAGCGAAAGATAATTCGACATGCAGACTTATACCGAAAGACATGTCATTTATTAATCACCTCCTGAATATCATTCCCATTTGCATTGCACAGATTGCTTAATTCCCTACAGATATTAAGTTCCTTAAGCTACAGGGATGTTGCTGTACTCAAAACAATCTTGAGTCAATTTAAAAGTTTGCCTAAACTCAGGAGTCCTAGGGAAGGACACTAGATGTGGATATTTGCAAAGTAGCCTTTTGACCTGTTGTCCCTATTAAAGATTCCCCAGAGCAGGATTACTGGCCAGGTGTTCTGGCCACAAAAACTTTTAAAAAATAATTGCATTCTTCCCTTTAAATTCCCCTTAAAAATTACCTCCTTGAGCATAACAGCTATTACATTTTATTCCAGAGGTATTTACATTTTAATTGAGGTCAAAATGGTCCTGTACAGAAAGAACGTGTTAGGATCTTGGCATCAATCATTGAGGATGTTTGCAATTTAGAAATTAATTGGTTAAATAAATAAGATTACATCAACTCCTTCCTGTAGTGTAAGATAATTTACACCTATTAAGGACCAGGAATTGTCAAAGTTTTTCAAATGTATTACACATAAAGGAGGGTGCTTTACTTTTATGCCTTCTGTTTGCGCAGATTTCTGAATATTATCTGTGAAGTAGCAAAACAACCCTAGAATTTTAGTGGAACTGGAGTTATACATTTGTTACAAATTATTAGCATCTCACCACTGGTCACCCAGAGAACAAGCTGGCACAGTGTTTGATTTTCATGGTCAGAAATTTTAAAATAAATAAGTTATCTCATTGTCACAGCTGGAGAAGAAGAGGAGATTAGCTGCAGTCTCCCCCAGTGCTGAACATGGTGAACAGCTGGCTCCAGGGTTCATCTACTTCATTCTCATGCAAGAGCAGAGCAGACTAAATAGCTGCAAAACAGGGGCCTTAAAAAACACAAGGGCCACTTTTCTAGATGTTGCATCTCCGTACCCTTCTCTCAAGTCACGCATGCTAAAATGGAGGACAGAGTGGTTCCAACCATTAGCTGGCAAAAGGGCTGTCTGACAAGCCACAGCTCACGATGAGTGCCCAAAGAACAAGTAACATCTTTTCAAACACCAGTGCTTTTTCTGAGCGTGAGTTTTAGAAGGGTTTAAGATTTTTACATTTGAGAAACTAAGGGAAAGTTCCCCCAATGCAAACACTAGCACAGAAAGTTTTTTGATTTAGGAACAAAAGGCCCTTTGGCTCAAGGCCAGTAAAAGTGGAAGTACCATTTCTACCACTTTGCTGTCCCAGACACCTTGCAAAACAGGTGATTATAACACTGACAGTCCTAAATAAAATAACTGGTTTTAACCCTGCCCAACACTGATTCTAGTTATTGTCCCAAATGAAGAGCTACATCACTGTGCACCATCACCCTTTTCTGCTCCATGGGAAAAGGAATTTCAGAGCAGGAAGTCCAAATGAACACACGTATGCTTCTTGGGCCAAAGTACCCTGAGATAACACTCTAAACCATAGCAACTGGTTAGCTCTGCTGCAGTCAAACTACTCCCTGCAAAAATACTCTGGATGTTAGAATCATCAAGCAAGTGTGTGCCTTCTGGACTCTAACAGTTCAGAAATACCCATAATATTCTGTCATTTCCCCTGCACAACTACCCTAGCCTTTCCTTGTCAAGACGAGACTGTCTCCTGTGCGTGGCATCAGGGTCTCAGAGCTTACCAGGCAGCTGCCTCCTCGCATAGATGGGCACAACTCCTATGTGGAATGGATCAGACCTGGAGGGGTGCAGGTGACTCCACATAAAACGGGTGCTTTGGCACTAACCAACCAAGCTGAGTCTAGAAGGGCACAATTGCAAGATCACCCCCAAAACATCAGTGAGAACATGGCACACTAAAAGTGGTGCAGCAAAATACCTGACCCTCCTATTCCCAAGCCCTCTGTTAAACTAGGAGAATTTCAGGTCACCAAAATACAGGTGTCTGGTGCTATCTGGGATGTTCTCGGGCTCCAGCTGCCACCCAAGAAGGGACTGCTCCCCCATAGGTCCCATGTCATATTGCCAACCTCATGCAATTATCTCAGACACTGTCTGACATCTAAAACACTGGCAGACGTGACATTTGCAATCAGAGTTCCTTCCCTGCTATGCTCCTCAGATATTATTGTTCTATGTGTGTTCACTTTTTGAAAGCTTGGCAGATGATTGAAAAATGCCTTCCATGCTTTTTAGTCTCAAAGTGATTTTGTCCTGCAGAATTTCCAGGGAAACATCAGTATTCAACAAGCCCCTCTTGCTGCTGGCCAAGTGCTCTCTGCAGTCGCTGGCAGGATGACCCTTCCTGAACACATCTGATTAGTGCCATGTATTGGCTGTTCTGTAGTTGCTCTACACAATTCTACCATCTTTATGCAGCTGATAAAGGCTATGAAGCATGCAAAAATGGAAGCAGAAGGGCACATAGCAAAGCAGACAATTGGCTCATGCCCTGTCTTTTTTTCCTGCCTATCTACCATCAATACCCTACACACCTTCTCCTCTGCTTGTGAAGACAGGCACTCTCCTGTGTGTTTCCATGCAGCCCAGAAGCAGTTAGGCAAGCTAATGAATAGCAATCCAGCTGGCACTGTGCAAGAAGAGTACTCTTCCCCTCCCTCTGCCCTCCAGGTATCTCTGCTTGGAGAAGATGATACAAACTGTAGCTCTCCTCCTGGGCTCACCAGGCTGCCAACAGGCAGTTGTGATGAGGGCAGTTTCCCTAGGGTATGAAGACATTTTGATCCCTTTGCTTTCCCTCCTGCCTCCTCTGCCTGCCTACGGCTGCCATCCCTGCCTGTGCAGCCACAGCCTGGACAGCAGATCAGCAGTGTGGGTGCTGGCAGGTGGAGGGGGCAAAACCAGTTTGCTACAGGGCTGGAAACAGGTTCTGTTGGCCCCACAATTAACTACCGAGTTTCTGCCTTTTGTAGGAGCAGTCAGGATCACACTTTCAATTCATCCCACAGGGCAGGAACAGGAAAACTCTGTACTTGTACTGCTCAGGGTGAACAAAAAGAAATACCAGCCCAGAAATGTCTATCACCTGCCATACTGAATATGACACGGCTAACACTGCTTTCACCAGGGCTCTTGATATCTATATAATTTAAGTCTTTTGTTACAGCTGCAGCACAGAATTAAACAAAAATGGGCTTTAAACCCATGAATACTTTCAACCTTTTTGGACTTAAAATTGAAAAAATTATCCAAAATTCTGACTGAGAGTGTGCTGCTGTGGAGTCTTTTGGGAGTTTTGGTTCCCATTCCCCCAGGTGACCCAGAGGTCACACTGTATCCCACCCTCTGCTTCTGAGCCAGTGCAATGTATCTTTAATATGACATCGCCAGACAGAGCTTGGGAGACACAAACTGTCTGTGAGCCTGAACTAAACATAGGAATGGGACATACAACACAAACAACAATTCTCTCCAGTTCCACAAAGAACCTAACAGATTTTTTTTTCAAAAACTGTCAGGTCATAGGTGAAGCTCTGAGTGGAAAGTTGAACCTTTCCTTCATGTAAAGCCCAATCTTTCAAAAACAGTAAGGTCCCAGACAACCTTAGTTTTCACACTGAAAAACAAAACTTGCTCAGAGATTCCTCCTTTGTAACTCGTCTTTTGTTCAGTGCAGCCGCGCTGTAAGTAGTGTGAAGCAGAAGCCTACCTGCACATGTGATTATTTCAGTTTCCTCCATATGCATAGGTACAGATTCTGATCGCTTTAAAGTGGTGCCAAAGACAGTAATCTCTGATAGCACTAAGAGTCAGGACTGATAACAGGCAAGTTTAAGCACTACTCGTGTGATAATTACATAGTTGTCAAAAATATATAAGTTGGCAGCATGCAGAAAATACAAAGTTTGGAATACATTGGGAAAGCAAAGATGACCTTCTGCCATAGTCCATCATACAATTGAGCTCCGAGTAGTTCCCTAGGGAGCTGTCTTACCAGGCACCAAACAAGCACTTTTCAGAGAGCATCTATTCCCAAGCCTCCTGTCTTCAAAAGTGCTTGACACAATCTGCAACCATGTGTGTTAACTGGGAGGTTTTTCCCACTATCCACCATAGCATCAACAGAAACTCCTTCACTGCATACACCAAAGAAGTACATCCAGAAGCTGTGGTGAAGATGTCTGCTACAGTTTCATGGCTAATCCCATCTCTTGCTTGTGTCTTGCTGGTCTTGATCCACCAAGGCACCACCAGCACTTGTGCTGGCCTTAAGCTTGTGAGAATCAAAGGGAACCCTGGAAAGTTCTTTCAATGGATAAGATCACCAAGATCAAGAGGCAAGACCCCTTCCTTTCCACACAGAGTCTGGCCTCTCGCATGGGTATGATAAACTACACATAGAAGTTGAATATTCACTACTGAAAACACTCAGTAGGTTTAACAGTTGCCATGAAGTGCTGCTGGGCATTTTATCAATGATCTCTGTCTTAAAGAACACATCCTCAAGCCTTTTGAATTGTTCTTTTTCCTGCTGACCCATGAAAGACAGAAGAAACATCTCATGTTTAAAATGCAGTCCTTTTGCTGGTGTGTACAGACAGTGCCTAAGATATCAAATGCATGAGATCATTAGTCATCAGACTGGGCTGTTACCACTCACAGGCCCACACTGACTATTCAAATGGATTTTCAAAGGAAGACTCTAGCTGATGGTCAGAAATCCTTACTGGCCGCAGAATGCAAACTGAGGACTTACAGAAAAGGAGCAAACACTCACCATGAGGTTGCAATTCCATAGGGATATCATAGACACTCACTATCACACAAACAATCAGTAATGGTTTGTCACCATGGAATTTCTTGATATTTCATTGTCACATATGTATTTATTGTAGTATCAGGCCAAAACATGGTTGCCTGAACTCTCCTGTTTATACACTAAGAAAAAAAAATACTGCTACCCTTCTTCCTGTGTTATTAAAATTACCTGTGTCCTACAGCACAAGACATAGAAGTCACAGTATCTAACAGTCACCGAATAAACCTGTTGAAAATGATCAGTGGAGCGTGCAGAGGGAATCTAACATTTGTCCCAATTTACTCGCACATCTTGTTAGCTGCCTGAAGAGAACTCTCTTTCCCCTTCTCCTTGTAACTAATCAACATAAATATTTGTAGTGTTCACTTGCAAATAAGTGCATAAAAGTAAAAGAATGTACTTGATAATCTTATCTAAATGCTCCAGCCAAACTAGAGCATTTTTAAAGATGTAATAGGAATTAAAATACAAATTTTCTTTCTTGATCTTCCCTGCATATACAATTTTGCTATATGCTTACAAAGTTACGAGAAAGTGCAAAATTGTAATAGTAGGACTACAATATCCAGAGTTGGATATTCTGAACATCTTAAAATAATCTCCAAGCATATAACCCTGAGAAAATGAGAGAGGGAAATCCATACTTACCTGAACGTGATCTGTCCAATTCTCCTGAGTCATGGTTTTCTGAAAAGACAAAACTACCTTTGAGCCATCTTAGAAAAGGGAGAATGCTACATACAGCAAGCTGAAATTTAACACACCATCTTACACACTGGCATCAACTGTGATTGAGGAATGCATTCTGGAGCACACGGGAAACGTCTGCTTCTCATATGTCACCAGCCGGGGCATGGCAAAAAACCACAGCTTAGATGAAGTAATTCAGACAACAGCTACACTACAGCACATAAGACAAAAAAATTCATACGCAATCAAAATACACAGGCAATGGCAGACCCTTACTTAGCAGTAGTCCGCACTCTCATTATTAGCTGGAGCTGGGTCCTGGGCTCGTTTGCAGAAAACTAATCACCTTAACAACATGCTGCAAAGCGCAGCAGCATTTCTGAATGCCTCAAAGCTTGCATGGTGCTCTTGCAATGACAGAGACATTGCTGAGCAAAGCTGAAACAGGCCATGGCCTGGTGGAATGCATGGGTCAACTGCTGTTGCCTTTATCTCAGATTTGCAATATATCCATAGACTGAGATCCACCTCAACAGCTAGCGCAGTGGAGAGCCATCCCCATAGGCTCCAGTAAAGGAAGTAATCTCAGGGATTATATGCAAGGCTGAGCCTTCAGAACAGAAAAATACAACTTTTCTCAACAGCCAAGTCATGAAAAATCCTCTGGAATCATGAGGTCTGGGGAAGGAAACTGATAAGTTAACATCCCCATTCCAATGTAGCTCAGAGCCAACCTTGGGGAGAAACTTGGGATGGGACCTGCTCTCCACTCTGCCAAGAACACAGGCTGTGTGAGGCTGATCAGCCACTGAGGCCTGAGCCTCACCCCCACTTCTGGCAGAGGTAACAATGATTACTAGTGCCACTTTTATGGAAAGGTACAAGAGCAAACAGGGAGTAGGAGCCTCAAAGAAAACATCTTTGAGATACACAAGCATGTAATTTAAATACTAGTGAGATAAAGGAGCCATTTAACCAGACCTCATACACAGCTGAGAATGGTAAACAGAGAACACCAAAAAGAGCTCTCAGAAGAAGGAACTGTGTCCAGAAACAGCTGCCAAATGTACCTTAATGGAAGTAACTGGCCAGCTTGGATACTTTAAATCAAGCAAATACTCCAAAACAAAGGAAGTGGAAGGCCAGAGAGAGCAGAACACCAGATCAAGAATCCATCCCACTCTGCTAAATAAATACACCTGGATAAATACTTTTCTACTCTCTCACTACAGATGACCAAGCTCTCTAGAATGATGTCATCCAATATTAAAGCTTTGAGATACAGGACATTGAAATGCTTGATCCTCCCTCCTCTTCTGTCAGTGGATCTGGCAGGCAGCAAAGACAGATCAGAGCCTTCACTGATGGATCAGAAGGTCTTGGAAGCAGAACTGGCAGTACCAGAACGGCATCATCAGATCACCACCACTCAACCCTATCTTCACATTCAAAGTACTGGGGGCTGGGGGATCAGAAAAAACACATACATCTGCCTTCTTCTGTCAGAACATCAATGAATCCTCTTTTGAACAACAGAACAGGCATTTCTGGAGGAGGTGTCTCATTTCCTGAAAACTGGCTCTCTGAAGACTGGATCAATAGTACCGTAGGAACATCTGAACAACCTGTTGGGCTCACTTAAAACTCTGTTAAAAAAGCCTCTTGTATCTGGAAGAAGAAAGTCTTCTATGAACTGCAGATGAAACACCACTCTATGTTTGGCAAATACAGCTTGATAATTCAAAATTCAAGAAATGGAAACATTTCACTACAATGTGCAGTCTCTTGTGGTCCTTGCCCTTCACAGTTCAATTGATATACCTGGATACAAGAAGTGCAAGCTGTTTTTTCCAGAAAAGGCAGGACAAAAACTTACTCTCAGCTAGTATAATCTGTCTCCAGGCACAGGATAATGATGAATGCCAGACCATCAAGAGAAGCACCAAAACTGCCCCGTTGACAAGAAGAGAAATGTGCTCCCCAATGCAGTGAGCTCAAGAGCATCCAAAGGGCAGTGACTTGGCTCAGTACACTCATGAGTGGGGAGGAGAAACCATAGTCAAGTAATTCTGCAGACAGTCAACCTCCAAGCTGCCTCCTAGAAACCTGCTCCTTAGAAAGAATTAATGGCATCTTCTAATTTCTACAAGCACTCAGTGCCAGGACAAGTACCAGCATATTTGGAAAGAGAATTTGGAGGCTGGACAAAAGTAAAGTTAGTTCAAAGAGTGGTTCAGGAGCTGAAAGTACTACCATTTTCCTCAGCAGTAACAAGGCTGTTAGCACAAAAAAGCTTCTGTGGCAGGTTTGGGCCATACCTATCACAGCCAGGCCACAAGTACCAAAGCAAAGTGCCTACAAAGAACCCAGCAACGCTGTATGCCTAAAACCTTGTGTTCTTAAAAAAAACCCAAACACCCCCCCAACTCTTCAGCCAGTATGCTCCTGCTTATTTGAGATGGCTGAGAGAAACTGAATGTATGGAGAGCACACCCTGACCTACCTACATGTGTCTCAGATCACTGCTGAGGATGCTGAGGTGAACAAGCATCCAGTTCTAAGCATTCATGACACCCAATCATTAGAATATCAATGGACACACAAACTATTCACTCACAGAAAAAACAGGTCCAATGGCAGATCCAATGCATTTCTATGCACTAATAATCACAAGGAACACTTGCTCGTATACTATCAATACATTTCAATCATGTTATTAAAAATGTAAAATAAACAAAAAGCCTCATTCACACCCATGCTGCACAATACAGAAACGTACCTCAACAAACCTCTTGTAAAAGAGGTAATTCAGAGTTCTCAAGTGCCGCTGATTTATGACATTAGGGCAGAGACCTAAAAGAAGGAAAAAGACATTTAAGTATACAACATAGCTGAACTTCCTTGAAGTTTTACTGTCTAGACATTACATTTTTCCTTCCCCAATTTCAAACTTGCTATGTTGAAGGCAGGATGCCATCACACTTGGAACAATGACGGACAGACACACACATTGTCAGCTTATCTAAACTATAAACTGTTATTTACACTTTCAACCACGGTTAGCAATGCTAATCTTTGGCTACTGATATCTCTCGTTCTACCACCCTTGAATGATAAGATCCACTTGTTGGTTCAATATGCTTCCCAGTCAATGACTTCACACCTTTAATTAGGTAGCATCCTCATACAGGCACCACCTCTAGTTTCTAGAGGCTGCATTCTTTTTGATTTAATTGGAACCTGTGCTGTTAATTCATTGAAGCAGTTTTGAACTTGTTACTCAGGATGTAAACTCGTGGCTAAAGTTTATCGGATAAAATATACATCCATGAAAGAAAATCCATATCCATACAAAGAGGGAGGCGACTATTTTTTTGCTGAGCTAGCAAGCAACAGTTGTTGTTATTATTTTTATTACTGTCATCTTCATTAGATATGCCTCATTACAACTGCAAAAAACAAGACCTTCACATAGCACCTTGTTTTGAAATCCAGTGCAATGAGAGATAAATGCGGAAGATAAAATACATTAACTAGGATTAGCATACGTATCTGTCAGTTCTTGCTAGATGCTGGTATGCATATACAGGGAGAGATTTAACCAAAGCCTTCACTGGGGTTTCAGTGGCTAAAACCATCTCGCTGGTAGTCAGAAGGAGCAGGACCAGCAATCAGAAACGGTAACAGAAAACAGTAAAGTGAAAATTCTCTGCAGCCTCCTTTGAATCAGCATACATTGGGAGAAAACAGTGTTACCAACTCAAAAGGGCCTCAAAGCTTAGCACTCTCCGTGCCCCACATATGGCATACCCAATGATTAAAAACTGAGAGAATGAAGAAAGATGTCTAAATACCAGACTTGGCATCAGAGGGATATGAATTGCTGTACTACTGGTTACTGCAGCTTCTCAGAGTCTCTTGAAGCATCACTGCATAACTTGAACATTTCCATCTCAAACAGAAATGTTTAAAGCTGCTATTTTTAAGTTAATCTTCCACGGCGTGACAACATATCCTTGCCCTCAAAGGATCTGAGGAAATTATTGCAATTGTCCCGCAGGATGTTATCCCAGTAAATATGGTGATCTTTCCTCCGGATATTATCCCAATATCCGTAGGAAAGATCAGCAGCTCATGGAAAGCAACACCCTTTAAAGAAGGTAAGATCAACATCAAAATTTAATAATATCACCACGTAACTTAAAGATTTCAAAGCACTTCAGAAAGAAAAACAGCATGGCTGCTCTAGGTCACCAAAAAGATCCATTGAACGTTTTCTGTGAGCTTCTAGAGGAAATGTCCAAAGCACAGGACTTTGCAGAACTGAGGGATTTTAAGTGCCCAGCTATCTGTGCAGAAAGTAGGACAGAGGAACACAGATGGACTGAAACATTTCTGAACGCACCAGTGACATTTTCTGTTCTGATAGAGCAAAGGAACAGGGCTTGGATCCAGTTTTCTATATTTTATTACAAAAAAGAGAGGACTAATCACAAACATGAGGATGAAAGGTAACTTGGTTAAATGAAGAGTTAAATTAAATGAAATGAAGAGTTCAAAGCTCTAAGGAAAGGAAGAACAGCAAAATAAAACCAACAGAATGGACTTCAATAAACTCAAGAGGACTGGCAGGTAAGATTTCACCTGAAAATAATTTATAAGGGGAAAAGGAGTTAAGAAGAAGTGGCAATGGAAAAACTGGTAGTGAAGTAAGAGACTAACTGCTAAATCGAAGCTTTTATTGATCTCAAACAAGAAATTAGAAGAATGTGGAAACTGGATCACACACATACAAAAGGACAGCACAAACACATACAATCAGAAAGCCCAAAGTAAAACGTGAGATGCATCTACCAAAAGCAATAAAGGCAAAAGAAATTCCAGGTAGCCTTTTGGAGATAAAACCCAAACAAACCCCAACAAAAGTCTAATGGCAAGACTAGAGAAACCCACAATATACACTTATTTCACTCATATAACATCGCTACGAAGTGTCTACTGGGGACATGGTGCAATTTATTTTTAAGTGCGGTATGTGGCTACCACTCCCAGGTGATACGCGATGCCTCCTGCCCTGGGATGGGGACCCAATCCTCTCTTTTACACTGCACTGAAAGCCTGACTTCCATTCACAATGAGACTCCTTCACCCTGTTCTGGCAGAACAGAAGGTCCAGATAAAGCATACTTTGTTTGGGGACAAAGTAAAGGAGCCTTTTTAAAATAAAATCAAGGTACCTGAAATGCTAGAGGCTTTTACCCTGGTATTGCTAAGGATTGCCAGGGAATCTGATGAGAAGTGAGCTGTGCATTAATGTCTCAGTGTATTATGAGATTAGTCCCTAAGTGCGACTTAGTGGAGGGTAGGGCCAGACTCAAGAAAACCTCTTTTTGTGGTAGCCTGATGCATTAGTGTCTCTCATAAAATGCTCTGTGCCACTACAGATCAGGGTCAGCAGTCCACAGAAAGGAAGGTGAAACAGCAGAAGCACCAGACTAGCCCCAAACCCCTGAGCTACCTACTAGCTTTGAAGCTGCCTGGAGCACTAGCTGACTGGAGAAGAACAGAGAGCATGGCACAAGGGGTTTGATCAATGCCTAAAGGAAAAAATGCTCCGGTGTGGTCTTTAGACACATATCTGGGTATGATGAATTCATGTGCAGAACTGCAAGGGTGGTGTTAGTTTTTCCAATGAAAAGCTTGGAGCTGCTGGCCAGCTTGTCTTGGTCTAGAGCAGATCATATTCTACTGCCTGTACTTCAGTAGACAAAAATGTAGCTGAGAAGGTAAGGGCCCAGAGAGGACCCTGGCATGTTCAATCCCCTTCTCCTTCAGCACCTTGACTCTGCGGCCACTGCAACCTCAGGAGTGGATGGCTCCTATCTTCTGACACCTAAGCCTAGAGGTTCTTCTCAGTCACAGTGCTATATAAAGATGTGCTGGTATTTAACATGAGAGCTAAAAAACTCTGAAGGAAAGTCAGCGTGGAATTAGGGAGGAAACAACCCTTGTAAAGCAAATGTAAAGGAAAGGAATAACCTTCTGCTCTGTTTTAATAAGGAAAAGGTAAAAACATTTGAAATTTCCTCCTTCCAAAGGCACTCCTGTAGAGTTATAACAGCCATTCCTCTCTCTCTAACACAGCATCTTTTGGAAGTGCCTTGTGTAGACTCCCTGCTGGAGCTCTCCCTGGTGACTGCTCTGTGATGTGCTCGCCAATCTGGCAGACCTGATGAAGTCCGAGGACAGTTATGACTTACCTGAGCAGATGCCCACACTGCTGAGCAGCCCTCGTCTGCCCTCTACTGCCCCAACACTGACGGAGTGATAATGCTTTATCTCGGAAATCAGTTCTGGGGCTTAATAAGGAAGATTCATACCAAATTGAAATTAAAGGTTAAACCAAAAGGATAACCTGGTGGTCAAACGTAGAGAAACATTTCTCTTAGTTTATGCTAAAAAAACTTTTTAAAGACTATGGTAAAAACGTGTTCATAGCATTCAAAACTTAAGGTGCTCAGCTAATTTATTACACTGCTTACAGGACAACAGTAACTGTTAACTGTACCTTCAACTACCATCTCCTTTCTACCTATTTTCTGCTTTATTGTCGTATAGGCACTAAGGCCCAATATATGAGAACAGTTATACTTTTCAAAGTGGTATAATTTCTACCTCATACCCAATGAATTTTCAATGAAAAACGCCACTGAACTCTCTGTGGTGTACTGGCTGTGCAAAACCACAACAGAAAATACTCAACCATTTCAAACCTAGGTAGGGCCTGTTCCCTCATCTCTGAGAGCTGTGTTTACTGAAACTTGCATTTGTAAATCTAAGTCAATCTCACAGGGTCTCCAAAGAGTAATAAGTAACTAGCCCACAAAAGCTACAGGCTTGTTAAACCAGAGCATACTGACCCATGTGTGAGAAAAGACTCCATAAAATTCAATTTCCTCAATCACATACCATTTCTGACCAACTTCTTCCTTCCCCAATAAAGCTAATTAAATGGAATCCACACACAGTTTATTGGGACACTTTTGGGACTCGCAGAAAATCTTCCACTTACCATGCAGTGTTTTGTGTGTCAACATGAATACTGGAATACAGTTCAGAAAAAGAAAGGACTAATCTAAGATGATGGTGCTTTTTTTTTGCTTGAGGTCCCACATCTTTTTTATATTGGGCCACCTCCTTTCTGGCTCTGAAATTTAAGACTGGCAGTTTCAAGGAGTGTTTCAAATCTCAATGGCTGATCAACACCTAAGTTTTGCTTAGCAGTCAGTGAAATTTACTGTGAGTGGGTACGAGTGAGCTTGGGTAGTGAAATATGAAAGTAGATTTGGAACTGCAAGAACTGAGTCATATACAAGTTTGCCTTCTCATACCAAGAAACCCTGTCCTCCTCCAGCCTTTCTCACCAAAAACCACTTCCCTCTTCTGCTGCTGCTCTCAGCCTCTTTCAGCGAGTAGGAGTCATGAGTGAAGAGGAGATAGAAAGCAGCAGAAGACTGAGGCATCAAACAAGCCCACAATCAGGTTAGGTAACAAGAAGTGTGAGTTTTACCTCACTGCTAGCTTTTGGTGGAACTGCTCAGAACAAGAGAAATGAGGGGGTTTTAAATCTGTATGTTTTACCTAGCCTGCTTCCTTTTTGTACGCTCTTTCCTCACAGTAAGATTTACTTCCACTAAAGAATGGAGAAAGAACACCCAGAAATTCAGAGGAAGGGAAGGGAAAGAGGTGGGAGGAAAAGGAAAGCCATGTTATTCCAGCTGCCACCATTTCCCAATTCAGTTCAAGCAGGACCAGCACTAAGGCAGAATTTCCTCTGTAGGCATTCATCCCCTTCCAGAGCATTTCAAAGGAGACTAAGATGGCCACAAGTTTAAGTTTAGCAAAGTGTGAAGTCCTCCTCTGAATTACATGTGGTATTATGAAAAAAATAAACATCTACTTTCATCTATTGGACTATGAGAGTCATCCAGCACTGGTTTTAACCGCCCCAAATCTGGCATCTTGTCTAAATCAGTAGCCCACATCCCCCCTCACATCAACAGAGGTGGACAGCCGTCTCTAGCAAGTGACTTATCTTGCACTGTAGACACTGCAGTTTGCACAGGATAGATCACTCTCTGGAAGCACAAGCAGGAATGGGATCTGCATCTACCTCAAAGAACCTCCTCATGAGTGAATGTGTTGTGGAGGACCAGCAAGATTTGGCCATTATTATCAGCAGCTACAACATCTGAAACACCATCATGAGGCTGAGGCACACTACCACCCCACAGAGAGCACCTGAGATCAACAGCTACATGCTCCTCTCCTAGATTATTTTTTTTTTAATTTCTCAGGATTTTGCATATGAACAGTTATATCATTTCACCTCTACAGTTAATATCATACCCTTGGTGGATATTTCATAAGAAAAAGGGAACAACTCAATTCTCTTTACAGATCATAAAAGCCAACCTTGCAAAGGAAGAAAAATTACTGAAGACTAGTAAACTCCTGGGAAGGTTTTAGATTTTAAATAAATCACCCCCTATATGTCTCAGCTTTCACACCAATGTGCTAAGTTTATGTTTACTTATCCTCCAATGAGGGTTTGTAAGGATTATCTTACTAACTTTTGAATACCAGTCTGAAGATGTGAAGATTAATATGCAATATAGTGTTGCTGCCAGGTGTAATAAGCCCACAATTTGTGGTTAGAAAACACTTTTCAGTCCAAGAAAAGAGAATTGCATATCTAGGGCTGATGGAAAAGCTTTGCAGGTTAAAACACAATGGTGCACCTAAAGGTCTCTGACACAAGGTCCCAAAGAGAAGAAAAAAAGATGAACAGTCCCCGCTAACAACCAAAGCAAAATAAAGTAGATTTTGTTAGATAACTGGTAGTGAAGCAGATCTATTCAGTGATGTAAAATGTGTTACTTCTCTCAGAAGGCTGCAAGAGCCTTAAAATTCCCTACCACCAACCCTAGTTTACGCAAAGAATACAAAGGACTGTGAGGCTCCTGCTTCCCAAGGGTTATCTCTTCCCAGCTGACGGACCCATAACTCAAGAAAACAGATCCCCAAATGAATAATGACTTGCCTCTTATGTGAGTGGAATGGAGTCATAACTCAAAGCTGACCATCATGTGTTTACATAGAGCCATTCTGAGGCCAAGATTTATTTCATATCATGGAAGAAGCATTCTATCAGTCACAAGCACTGCATTCTTTGACAGCACAAAGTGATAATTCCCATAACTTACCAGCCTTGTTTTTCGATATTATTAATTAAACCCTTAAACTCCCTGTGATAAATTACAGCACAGATTCCTTGCTGAACATGGAAGAAGACAAATTGACTTCATCTGTTCTTTATTGGTGAGATAACTCTACAATATGTTGCAATATCACATACCTGGATCCACGTTAAATCGGTCTAGGAGCCTGAAGACCAGCTTGCTTAGCATTTTGCGGTTAAATTTATCTGGTTTGTACCTGGACAGGCCTTGATATTGTCTGTAAGCAAATAAACAAAATCAGAAAGAAACATCTGTGGAATCACCTCAAGTATGTTTCCCAAATAGTAGATATTTAGTACAGGTATTAGGGTTTGCTAGGTGTTAGTAAGAACAGTCCACTACCTTTCCCAAGTTACAGCAAAAAGCCAACAATACAACCACACAAATATCCCAGTCAATGACTGAAGCGAGTCCAGAGGCTTATTTTAAAGAAAGAGAAAGCAAGCAATTCCCTCTCGTCTTTTTTCAGAACTAAGACTGCAACTACTGCATCTACCCTGCGAGTTTGACTGTACTGTTGGCTTTGTGACTGACAGAAGCTATTCTAGTGAGAAGCAATTTATAAATTAAAACACACACGACTATTTCATGAGCACATGAAGGTTAACCACTTGCATCTCTTGTTTTTCTGCCACTTCATCACAGTATTATCTTCCTGCAAAACCTGTACAACCGATACTGAAACTCACCCTTGTCTGCAGCAAAGCACGAGAGTCTGATTGCTACAATGTCCTGGAGGAAGCTTTGATATTGTTATATTGCTAAGATCTACTGCACAGGTTTCATTTTGCACTGCTCTCTCCTGGCAGGAACTGAGCATCTGTCAATAGGAATGATACCTCTGTCTTATGGGCTGAGGTGTTTGAGAAGACTCTGGCACAGATACCAGAATTTCCCCTTTCTCTGCTGAAAAGTAAATACATTGCACTCCATTACACTGAGAAATGATCTTAGATAGACAACCAGAGAACATACTGTCCTCTGACAGCAAGTTGGCCCCAGCTGTTTAGAAAGTCAACAAGCATTTCTACCTTGTGATGTCTCTGATATTAAAACCAGGTTCACACCACGTGTCCAGAATCTGCAAGAGCTTGCTCTGGAGCTCAGGATATTCTCCCACATAATCTTCCACCAAGTTAGTTTTATCTTGGAGCAGTAGTGGCGTACACATCTAGAAGAAGAAATTATATTTAAAGCACTGTGTCCTGCCTTTGATCACCATGTTCCGCAGACTGAGCACTGCAGCACACAGAAGGCACGGAGGAGGTCCATGACATAGCAGACTGAAACCTGGCAGAGGGCTGTCCCATTCCCTGCTGCTCAGACATGGCGCACAAGTCACAAACACCCTCCTTAATCAACCAGTGCTGCCTAAAAGAGTGATGTGACATTTTCAACACAAATATTAGCCAACACAAATGACATGACATTTTCAACACAAATGTTAGCAAAGCTTCAAAATAGCAGAAGCACTAAACTCCATCATAGTGATAACCATTTGTCAAGAACACAGCTAGAGTTTTTTGTAACGTGGCTGCAGCTAGAAAAATAGACCAGTAAGCTGCAATGGGGTTTAACAAAATACACTCTGTCACTTCCCTAGATGTAAAGGTACATCAGCAATGCCGCGGTTACTTCTTGGGAACAAAAAAAAAGCCTCAAGTGAGAGGCAGCACAACTTGGAGGGCCTTGATGGATCTCCTGCTTAACAAAAGGTGGATCTGATGACAGAGAAGCCGGCAGAGGAAATGACTCACCTTCTCCACATCTTGATCTGGCTGTAATTTTAGCTTAATACTCAGTATGGCTGCCTAGAAAATACAAAAAAAGCTGTGTATTTAGGAGAAAAACACCACAGTGGATAAATGGGCATTATTCCAAAGCAAAGTATATATGCTATTATCCAAATTTTTAATGTGTTAATTATTTCTGTTAAATTTTCAAGTACAAATCATATAAACATTTGGCCACATACATTCTGCTTAGAAATGTGCAAAACCACTCTTGGTAGAGTTGCATATTCTGAGCAGCAGCATACCCTGGAGCAAAAATCAAGTTGTCTGGCAGAAAGAAAGAAAGAAAACTGCTTGGCCAAAATCAGCTAAGATAGATATTTTCTACTGATATAATTGTAAAAAACACCTGACCCACCACACCTTTCTGAGTTAACTTTATCCATCTTGCTGTGCCTTTTAAATTTTGTAAAATGGTTGCATTTTGTGAAAGAAACTTAAGATTTAAAAGACCTTGAAATCAAGAGGTCTTAGTTTTTATAATTTCTGCGTAGCTCCACACATTCAGAAAGATGGTAAGAACTGTATTTTTCCTTTTTGTGATATCTACAAATCTTTGATAAGCCGAGACCTGCCACGTTCCCAAATTAACTCTAAATCAGTATCTTCTGCAGATGAGGAAACTCTGCTATGGTGAACAGCAGCAACTCAGACTGTGAGCAGAACTGGTTCAGCCACTGCCTATCCTGTCCCAGTCTGGTGATTACAGAAATGTATTAAGATCTAACTGTGCATTACTTGAGAGGCATATAAACTAAGTAGGATTTTAAGAAGTTAATGGTGTCTAATTTCTGTAGTGTGTGAGAATACTTGGATCTCAAATACAGAGTAACCTTATAATGGCTTTCTTTAATATAGTGTGTTGTTCCAGTAAATAGAGTAATAAGAGCATGGAGCCTTCTAGAGCATTTATGTGCTAGTACTGACATTCCTGTGAGCTAGGTAACAAGGATGTTTTACATGAAGTGTCATTCGAATTCAACTTTCCAAAGTTAGGCCATATTTTCCAAAACGGTTGTAAACACTGTTTGAAAACATGTCTGACCCTACTGCAGCATGCATGTAACGCTAAGCAACAGCAGGAGAGAGTATGTAGTCAACTGAGTTCACAAATGCCTAGTTATTCAGATGAGGACACAGTGTGTTAGGGCTTAGAGGAAAAGCTCTTATCTTCAACAGGTTTCTCTGCTATTTGTGATTGATTTTGCTTTGTGAGAAGATCATGAAAATGATGGATTTGTTTGTCAAAATAGTTGCATTTTAAAACTGTGTTATTTGTTAGAATGTGTAAACAAATGTAATACAGTAAAAAAAGTGCATTCCCCCCAAGCAAATGCAAACCTCAACATTATACTTCACGTGCGTGAAACTTTATAGCAAAATTTAACTAGAAAAATAACCTAAGTGGGGGTTGGAGCACACCTTGAAACACATTTTCTGTGATCTCTCCTAGCATTCAAATGACACCTCAACTTAACTCATCACTGGAAGCAAATGTTCTGCAAACCCAGCCAAGCAACACAGACAAAACCTAACAGCTCACCCGAGCATTGCTCACAGCAGAAGCTGTGGGTTACATTACCTTCTGGGAAATTCATGCATGTATTTCATCCACTGCATCAAAGACTGAGTGTACAAAAGCAGACTACCAACACACACCATGTAAGTTCAATTGTTCAATCTTACTGCCCAGAAAGAACAGAGATACCCAGTTATCAGTGGAAAAATATTTTTTTTCTGTTTGTTTTGATTTGGGTTTTGGTTTGAGGGTGGGGGGGGTGGTGTGGCAGGGGGTGTTGTTTGTTTTTTTAACACAAAATGAACACTGTGTCACTGACAGTCCAGGCTTCATCCCAAAAAGAGAAATCAACAGAAGAGCTTTAAGTGACAAAAGCAGGAACTAACATTAATGCACTGACTGTATGCTACAAACCAGATATTGAATAGAAAGGCACATTATCTTTTCTGAGCCCAGCTAAATCTTCAATCAAATCTCTCTCTTACTCCAGTCTTTATAACTATTCCACCTGTTTAGAGACTAATATGCTACTCTGCTCCACAAGCATCAAGTACTTTTTCTCTCAAATTATCAGATTAACATCACAAAGTTCAAACTGAGTAAGTATTCTCAAGCTGAAGGTTGCTACTTCTGTTTTGTACTTGGAGAAGGGTTTTGGGTCTTCAGAGCTTTGGCAGCTAGTTTTATCTTCCTCCCAGGTATCTCAGTTTGCTGAAATAAAAAAAAAAAAAAAAGAAAAAAAAGACTGGCAACTCTCGAAATCTTGTTTCACCATTTGATCTCATTAGTAACTTTTATTAAACAAGTAATCCGTTAGTTTTAACATGCAAGCATACAATGGTTTCCCTAATAGCTTTTTAATGTTCACATGCATGTTCAGATTAACCTAATTGCAGAACTGTTATCTAAATGGCATAGTTTTATCTCCATCTCTATTAACTGTACAGGTGACTTAATCAGATGAACAAGTGCCTTGTCAGGTTAGGTTTTCCTCTTTTACTGGATGTGTCCTCTTTTACCCTGTACCAAAGGGTGTAAAGCAAGGAATATTCATTTAGCCAAAGTGTGGAGAGACATCGCCTTCCAATGCCAGCTGTGGCAGACCCAGCTCACACCATCACTGCTGCAGGTCAGAGGAACTTGAAGCAAATCACGCAAGCTGGCTTTTAACATCATTTTAACATCACCCAGCTAAAGTAGGTGATGGAGCAGTCAAACAAATTGTGCTGCTGACAGAAACTTCCCACAGCAGGGAACACCATCCCCAGCAGGGCAGCAGCCTCGTCCATGCACAAAGCTAAACGTGGAAGGACACGCATGACCTGGGTCCTAGGAACAAACAAGCAGGCTGGATTGCAGGGTGTAGTTACATGGGCTGGCTGGCTGAATAGCGAGGACAACGGAGATAAAATCAGCGTGTTTACAATAGGAATAATAAGAGAAGAGATATGAGTAACTGTAATAAAGATGAAAGTGTTTGGCAGCTGTATCTGTGGTCTCAACTTAGAGCTATTTTAAGATTTTGTTTTGTTGTTATCATGTTTTGAATTGTTTCGCTCCACAAACAAGTTTTGTGTAAAACGACCCTATTTTTAACAGTCTGTTTATAGATAAGATCTCCAGAAAAGCAACACCTCATTCGCAGACTCATTTTGTAGTTAGAAAACAAACACTTTAATTAGGCAGACAGCATGCTGTAACTGAAATGGTGAGAATCCCCCTCCCCACCCAAGAAACATGCATTTCACCATACACGGTGCTGCCCTCCCAAGCTGTGCGGGAAGACTAGCCAGGGTAGCTGGAAGCTAACTATCATGTTAATCCAACTGCAGATCCTCAGACTCGGGTTGGATCAGCAGGGTGACAAAAAACCTAAGCAGCAGATACCTCCCCCACTTCACCAGCTGATCAATAACAGCAAAAAACCTAGCTACGACGCAGGAATGGGGAAAAGCTCTGGTGAATGCTGAGATATTGCCAGCTTATCAGGGTCTACTCACCCTCCCTCAAGCTATAAAGAGAACATGTTATAGTCTTGACTGGTGGTACAAGTAGCCCTTTCGCAAAAATACATTTCATACAGAAGAGATTTTCTAGCATGTAATCTAGTAACAGCAAAGAATTAGCATTATTAGCATAATTGATACACATAAAAGTGTTTAACCTATACTAAAACCCTCCTGCCCCAGATCATAACAGAAATACGGAACAGGGTGGTCCCTCTCCTGCCTTGCATGCCCAGGTATGTAATAAAGCCACTGCTTAGTACAGGAGAAAGGCGATGACCCATTGCCTGATTCAAATCCCATCAAAGTTCATGAGTCTTCTCATTGTCCTCAGGGAGCTTTGGGTCATTGATTTAATTATGGTGAAAGCAAAAATCATATTTGGACATTTTGTAATAGTGTTGTTTCCCAAGGATAAACATCCAAAAATATAGCAAAGGAAGGTTGGATGAGGATGGGGAAGAATTCCTGGGCAATGCTATATTAAATTCTATCTAAAATGCATGTAGGTGCATTGACCATAGGATGGGGGAAGTTACCCAAACTTGACACATTCATGCCAAGTCACAAGCACCAGACCACTCTTCTAGTCATTGCAATTGCAACATCAAGAGTATGGGAAAATGGGGAGTGTTCCGAAGTGAACACACAACCCCAGAGCACCCTGCACCAATACCTGATCTTCTCTAATTGTTTTGAATGCAATTGGCTCTGTCTCATCTAAAAATGACTATTCTTTCCATATACAGTATGAAGTGCAGGAAGCCACACAAGATCTTATCTGCAAGGGCATGTGCACTTGGGTGGTGTCTACACTGACAATTTAGGCAATTTTCCCACGGTGGGGTTAGCACCAGAGGAATAACCTTTTGCTAGTAGCACTGCTTGGAGTGATGATGCAGGACAGACACAAATGGTTTCTGATGACTCCTGCATTACTTAGCTCTGCTGCAAGCAAGTTGGGACAACACAAAAGTAAATATGCTTGTGCCTGACTTAGTGTAGTATTTCTGAACCAATGGTGAAGGAATTTCTGAAAACCCATAGAATAGACCAAACAACAGAATGAGACTTTGCAGATGAGGATCCAATGTCAACACTAAGAAAATCACAGTGATCAAAGCCTGGATACATAATAATGGTAGAAATAATTGAGTAAAAGGCACACCACTTATTAATCATCAAGGAACATCTGTTTTGTGTTTTGGAATCACTCATTTCAAACTTGTGGCTAATCAGTTTTGCTCAAACTCTTAGAGTACACCACTGCATAGTGTATGACATCAGGTTAGATGTTTAATTACTTCCTGCTGAAAGAGCATACGATATATACAGCTGTCTTCAGGAAGATCTTCAGAAATGAGAAAAACATGAGATTTCCCAGGTCCACTTTCAAGAGAGCATAAACATATTTTACAAGGAGTGAGACTGTCAAAATGAAGTAGTCACAGGTTACTCATATCTAAAGAATTTGAGGTAGAGAAGTAAAAGTCAAGGTTGCAGTATGTGTGTGCACAGGTAAAGGGAAGAGGGAACTGAAACAAACACTTCCGTGATTTGTTTTCCTTACGTCACTCAAAGCAGTTTTAAACCTGGTTTAACTGGTCAGTGCATCCTCACAAATGAGTGATCCTCTGGAGCGCTGCCCAAGTTTCCTGTGCACACAGGCCACCCACCTTCACCAGATCCTCCAGATCCAGACTTCCTGTATGGCTAGATCTGCTGCACATTTGCACCTCTTCTCCAAGAGCCCACTTGCTTGATGAGAGCCCGGAAATCCTGGCAGAATACTACCATCTGAATTATTATTTCCCAGCAATACTCAAGCTCCTTCCCAACCACTTCACCAGACAGATGTCCATAGCAGAGGCAGCTGCAGAAGACATGGTGTTTGGGAGCAAGCAGCAGAGTGGCATGAATCTTGCAGGCAACGTGCCATTAAAGCTGTCCTTTAGCAGTAGATTAAGTTAATAGGAAAAAAAGGTTGAGACTGACATCATCATCTTTACATGAGAAACATCTCCTGCAACATTTTCCTTGTTTTTCTTATCAATTATTATTTTTAATTTGAAAGAAACAAGGGAATTCAAATGCACGCACTTTAAAATACAGTAAGAGTTGAACAAGGCTTTGTAATTAAAGTGGTGAATGGGGGAAAGAAGCAATATCAGAGACATTTTCACTGTCCTGAGAACAACTCAAAAAAGTCAGAGTGAAGAATCCAAAATCTGAATATCCATTGATGTGGTCAATCAATCTTAACAGTGATCTGTATTAACAGATTTGCAAAAATACACCATGTGTACTCAAGTACCATGTATGAAGTAGGACTACAAACAATAACATCCCCGAATCGGTGTTTAAAACGTCACTACACTGAAAATCAAAGGTCATGTAGGTGATCGAACTATGCTTTTCTACACCTTAGCATATTTGTATTCCTTTAAGTTTGGTCAACCATCCTTTCTACCAAATTATCAAATTACTTCTGGAGTAGTATGTATTGCTGACAAAAACTTTGAATTCTGTGTCTCCAGAGCTTTTTCTCTGGGTACTCCAACTTATTTTATGACAAATTTTATCAACTGAATTTTAATAGATAATCCACATTATCTTAATTGAAAGAGCAAATATTAACTGAATTTAACATATAGAATCAACTTTCATTATTTGTAGAAATTAATGGATGAAACTTTAGCAGAAAAAATATACTCTACTTTTATAAACAGATAAATCTGGGTGGACAACAATAAAAAAAACCTGTTAAAAATTAAATACTCCCTGTCCCGCTAATAGCTTAGTCCAATAGTCTTGTCTAAGAACCAAACCGATGAAGGGGAGAAAAATGCTGCTAGTCACTGATACAGAGAAGTTGGAGTGGGAGCTCGCTCAGGCCCAAGAATATTTCTGGTTGTCAGAGGCTAAAAAGATTATTTATTGTTTCCTTCCTAAACCCAGCTCCACTGCCACCTGTTCAGAATTTACTATAAAGCTGTTAAACAAGACGAGAACTTTGATGCTGACTGTGAAAACAAGTTTCACTGTATCTGACCCGAGCAGCACTCACTACTGATCCAGAAGCAAAGGAATTTGATTTTTTTCTTTAAGCACAGCTATCTTTTTACCTTTATAAGCTGTTTAAAAAAATGTAAATAAAATAACTCAGTGGACAATAGAGGGCATTCATCCCACAGAAAGACAGCCGCCACCCTTAGACATGAAATATCGCAGCACATTAAGTCATGAGACCCCGCTAATCAAAGCTGACAGGGCCCTGAATGTGATTTCTGCTGAGACTTAGCGATATCATGGGGCACTGAAGCATGCACAGCCTGCCAGACTGCCCCTGTTCATGTGACAATGGCTTTTATTCCCGAAAGGGGCCTGCGAGTGACAAGAGTCCCCTTTGTCTTTAGGCTCCTGCATTCGCAGTGCAAGAGAGGTTCATTCAACCAGCCCCAGACACTCTTTGAAAGGCTGAAGTGTAACATAAGATGACCATGAAACACTAGCTTGCCTTCTGCCTATCCCTCATTCTTCTCAAGCACAGCCTGGCCTATTCAGGGCCTCTCACAGACTCGCTCGCACTGCATTACCCCCGGTCTGCTGAATCCCCGCATTGTCCCGGCCCCACCGGCAGCCATCGCCCTTCCCACAAAGCCGTCCACCCGGCAGCCCGACCAGGCTCCGGCACGGCCCGGGACAGCCTGGGTCAAGGACCGCGTGGAGCCACGGCCTGCGGCTTCAGAGGGTGTCTGGGAAGGGGACAAAGCCGCCGCATCTCACCTGAAACTACCTGAGCGGGAACATGAAACCCTTCTGCCTCTTCACACCATGTGGGCCATGAAGAGCAGACCCGGGAGCCCCCTGCACAGCTCCAGAGCGCTTTGCACAGCCCCATGCTGCCATACTCCTCCAGCAGCCGTGATCTCCATTCACGAAAGAACGGATGAAAACCCCAAACAGGCCAGACGCCTCAAAAACCCACTTACATGTCCCTGCTTTTTCCTTTAACTCTCACGGTATCAGCTTGTTTCTCTGCATCACGGGAGCACTAGTGCCATCCGCTGGCCAGCGCTCCCCATCAGGTGCCTCCTCACCACACCGACTATTTTATACTGCTAAATCAGAATAAAGTTATCTTCCCCCAACCCCACCATCGCCTGTGCACAGGTGATGGTTTTCCTGCGGCCCCCAGAACACCTGCGCCCTGCCCCCCTCAGGCGGCCCTCCCAGCAGCTCACTGCAAAACTCCCGCCTGCTGCGATTCACAACCTGGTTCAGCTTTTGACCAGCTCTACTAAAACAAGGCGTACGGGGAGAGCCAGATGTGGTTCAGAAACAAGTAACCACCATGGCTGTCCCCAGGGACCTCCGGGATCTCATTTTCTGAAGAAATCTTTTTCGAAAAGCTCCGTGAGGGAAAGGAGCCTTAACCCATGCGGCAAAGCTGGGGACCTTCATGGCTCGCACACCACAGTAGGAACTGCATTAAAACAGGCAAAGGAATAAGGTGCTCTAGAATAAATGCCTGGTGTCTTGTTGTAAATACAGCAAGAAAATAAATAATGACAGCAAGGATTTATAAGGATTTCTGTCTTTTCTGGTGACAGACAGAGGAGCCAAAAATCCCACATGTGAATCTGCTTTACTGCCCCATCTCTCAGATGGGGAAGAGCAGGACAAACAGACACACCACAGCCCACTACAAGTCCTCAGAGCCCTAGTTCCATGGTTTTGGGGGTTAGCTGCTGTGAACTTAGGTATGATCAGTCCCCAAGGGCAGTAAAAGATTTCCTGTTATTCTTGAAGATAATTCTATTCATCCTTCTGGCAACAAAACAAAACTAGAAGAAAGTTATGGCTAAGGGTAAGCAACAGTTGAGGTTTCCTGTTCTTCACACTGGGAATGACTAGTAAATGAGCTTTTCTGCGGAAGAAAGAACAGCAAAACAATTACACCAAAAAAAAAAAAATTCAGAGCTTTCCAAAACCAGATCTAGAAAAAACTGCATTTCTAATGAAAACAATAAATAACTTTGGAGCCATGACCTTAAAAATCACACTTGAATATAGTCAAATACTATGTTTCTTTTAGGATTTTCAAACACTCATGTTCAAAAACTTATTGAGCTAAAGAGTAAGTTTCAAGCAGCTACCTGCAAACTTCTGATAAAATGTGAAATATCCTTGTTTCAGTATTCAAAGAAATCAACAAGAATGGAATTCCACGATCTCACTTGGGAATCTGGCTTTACTGAAGAACAGGATTTTAAAAATGCTATTTGATTTTTTTTCTTTTGCTAAATAAGGTCAAGCTGTTCTACACCATCAAAGTGAACCATCTTCCTTTGAGAAAAACAAACCTATGGTTTTTGCCTTTTAAAGCATTAACAGTATTGTAGTTTGCTCATGAGAACACTTGCAAGGCTACCAAGACATCATGGTGATGGCCAGAGATGCTGCAAGTACTCAAAACCACAGGGTAAAACATGCCAAATTCAGGTTTTGGTAAACTCCTGCCAGTGTCAGCCACTCAAACTCAAATACATGAGTAGTAACACATTTTGAATATGAGCCTCAATGGTAAAGAGGCTTCGAAACTCCTCAAACTGGAACCCTTTGGTTAGGGTAATCATGTGGGAACAGAGAGATTTTCCAGCCCCTCCTCTCTGCAGGCAGATTGGAGATAGCACAGCAGGTCTATGACCAACTACTAAAATCCCTTCTTTTCTTGCCAAGGACAAGGAAAACAAAAAAGAACACAACCATCCCCTTAAATTCTCCAAATTAAACCCTATTAACCTATTACTTTCAAAGGTCAAAAAAGGGGTGGAGGAAGGATTCACTAGCATTCTGTACTCAGCCATTAGAAAAAATGAAGTTGAACACAGCCTACTCATGTACATGGGAAGACCATGCTAAGCTGTACCATTCACAGTGTGCAGCTGCTGTGATGAAACGGAATTCACATTGAAATGCATCCAAAAAAGGACACAGACTTTAACAGACAACTAGAGAGCTGGGTAGGTAAATTTATTTGAAAGACATGACCCACCTCTTTGTAATTGCCCTTGTGATAAAGATGACTGACATGTCCAAGCAAATAGTTCCGGTCTGCTGTATGGAGCTGGTAAATGCTAATCAGAGGGTCAAGAAGATTAGCTGGGCATTGGGCTAGTATTCTGAGTACACGGGCCTGCAGCTTCTTCAGCTTGATGCCAGACTTAAAAAAAAAATAAATAAAAAAAAAAATCAAACACAGATTTAGTAAAGAAGGCTACAATTCAATGGCAGTTGAAAATGCAGCTTGTTTGAACAGTGGAATAAGCCAATTCCTTGGGAAGGGATTCTCCAATTTCCCCATGGAGTCTGCAAGCAGAAATCAGAACAATATGATACACATTTTTTTCACAGCTCCCAATTAAAAAACATTAAATGTTTGCGGGATAATTCTGGAAAAGGCATATGGCCTTGTGCAAAAGTAAAATATGAAACTGGAAAAATGCCCTCTTTTACTAACACAGCTATGTAGAAATTCTCCCCTCTAGTTCCCAGCAGAAAATCTTTGAATCCAGCAACTCCCCTCAAGGGAGATCTCACCTATCAGGCATAAGAATTCAATGTTCATTCCCAGGCTTGCTCCTGGGTGCAAGAAGGGCAGGAAAAGCAAAAGCATCATCAAAAGATGCACAGATACATGTATTAATCCTTGTGTTCCCACATAATCATTCTCTTATGACATAAGAATTTCAGTGCCAGTAGCACTTCACTGCACTTTGCAGATACTGTAATGGCAGAGCTCAACAGCTAAAAAGGCCATTTGGAAAAACGGGAAATGAAACAACACAAATATAAAAGTATCTTGCAGTTCAGAGCCAAAAGCATACAAAAAAGAGAAAATCAGTAGGTCAGAATATAAGGCAGCATAAAGAATGGTAAACATTAGGATGTATAATCTGATGACCCAATGTTACAAAGCTAATCATTCAAATGCTGAAAAGTCATACTGTTACCATTTTCTGCATTCCCGATGATAAAAGCTCCCCACCATATGGCAGGAGTTAAGCAATCGTACAGTAACTGGCTTCTATTTGCAGAACTGGAAGAATATGCAGAGTAGATTACTGCAATTGGTTTTATCCTGACAGCAGGGATGTGAGTTCCAGTGGGAAAGCCTCCAGCCCGGCAAAGGCTGCAAGATCAATGCTTGATCAAAGTAGTTTGATCTGGAAAGATGGAAATCCCAGCTTGGAAGGGGAAAGAGAGCTCTCGCATCACAGCTTCCAGTATTATTTCATTTTCAGGCCAGCATACAACAGATAACTACGAATTTCACACCTCGTCACACCGTGTTTGTATGAGACTATAGAGAAGACCCAGGACAATGGAATAAAGTGAAATTAGGGACACTTGAGGGACATTAAAATCAATTGCCCTCTCCTTTCTCTGGGCTCTCTTGCGCTCTCTTTTTCTAACCTGTTGAACAGCAGGATGCTCTTTTATCCAAAGCTGCAACTCAGTGGTGATGTAATACCCGAGGGAATGCCCTTTCCCCTTCCAATCACTACTGCTCTCCAGCATGTCCAGGAGTCCTGCCAATGGGTCCTCCAGTCCTGCAAAGCCCCGCCTGATTTCTTCCTTGAGCTGCTGAGATACAAAACCACATTGTCATGTACAAAGAGATTAGTGAATCCTCCCTTCCCCCAGCTGAACACAAAGCTTTATTTTTTTTAATTTAATCTATTCAGAGAGGTAACTGTTGCTATTCAGCCACCATCCGCGCCTCCAGTGACTTTTCATGTCATTACAGATTCCTTCATGGCTCACTGCACCTCAAACCCAATGGGAAAAGCAGCAATTGTCCACACTAATTATCCCATAAAGACAGAGAAGTTGTTCTGTGGGGCAGACAAAGGGACTTGGGATTTGGGGGAGGGGGAGAAAAGAAGTGAGTTGGAGAAAGGGGTGTTATTAGGAAAATGGCAATATTGAAGGTAGATAACTGGGCTCAAAAACCTGCTCATCTTCTAACAGACCTACAAGTAATAAGGCATATAAACCCCTCCTCCTCATTCTTTTACCACAAGCTTTCATGTTTGACCTTATACACACTTTAGCCACAATGGCATAATGCTCCTCAACATAACAGGAATATTTGGGAGTATCAAAATAGTTTGCATTTTACACACAAGATTAAAAAGAAAGAAATATCAGAGTTCAAACTCTGTCAGATTGCCATCCTGCAAATCTATGCTCCTTTCCTCCAAACCTACCTGAGCAGTGTATTTTCTGCCAACTACCTACTGCCACTGCACGTCAGGCATGGCACACCTCCGCAAGTCTAAAGGCCATATGAAGGGACTTGGAACATGGGAAAACTCCACACCATAAATCTGAGGAATCCCAGGGTGATGTGTTTAGAAATGTGAAGGAATTGGATACTCACTTTGTGAATGTTAATAGGCTACTTACTACCCATCTGGTAGAAGTGATAAATTAGCAGTACTGAGCAATATCTTTATAATGTTTACATTAGAAGTAGTTTCCAAGGAGCTCAGAGGGTTGGCAGGGTGAGGAAGTGGCATCCTTCAGTACCCACACAGGACCTTTCACCGCATGGTACATGTACTGGCATGGAGCAAGGCAAAAGCAGAGACAGAAAACAAGAAATCACTAGGAGCAGCTGCTCTCTTTCTTTTCTGGCTAAAAAGCAAAATCCAAAAGATGCTCATTCCCGCCTGCAGCCAGCACTTGTAATTTACTGTACACGATGGCCCCAGCCATAGCTTCCAATGGAAACAACATAAAGTTTGAAGAACGACATGGAAAACAAAAGAAAATCTACAGAAAATTTGCCAATGAATTTCTTTTTTATTCATGGACAATATTTACTGGAAGACAGCTATTTTCCATAGTGTCTTTCATGTCTGGAAAAACCACAAAACCTATCATTTATGACAGAAACTGTTTCTTTCTCACTAGATTATCAAATGCAGTATGAAAAAGCTGATGACTAACAAAGATGTGACTTTAGATAACAGATTTCTCCCTGTAAGTATTTTCCCTGTGAAAAGAATTTGCGATGTTAAACATAGGGCTCCAACTTCACTGTGAGATTCAGCAGAAGGAAAAGGCAAGCTCTTATCCAACCACAAATATCCAACACAACAGCCAAAGGAAAACAAAGCAACTCGCCAACTAAATTGCACTGTTTATAAATGGCCTCTCTTCTTTTTTTCTCCACACCCCACACCCCCCCCCCCCCACCCCCAAGCCCCACTTCAGCAGATTTAGACTCAACAAGAGCTTTCATCACACCGCTCAGCTCCTCGTCGGGCTGGAGTCAGAGCCCAGGCTTTGGCAGGATGGGCTCTAGCAGACACCAGGTCCTGCAAGAGTACAAGCCTGCTTTCACAGGCAGAGCATCTCCAAACACTGACACAACTGCCAGGAGCACTAACTGTTGTTATCTAGACTGTCTTGACTTTGTAGCAGCTAGACTTTGACAAGCAGGGGAGAAGCCTTCTTCAAAACTTCCTAGCAATCTGAAGACTTCAACTATGGTACATATAGTTTGAGGGGAAAAAAAACCAAAGAAAAAAAAAGGCATGAGACACCTAAATCAGAGAGGAAAGAGTGCTGCGCTGCCTGGCTCCTCTCTCTGCCAGACAAGGATTCCTCTCAAACGTGTAATTGCCATTTCCATTTCAATTGATTCCCATGGCAGGGAATGCTCCTTGGGGGATTTCTACAGCCTGACAGATCATGGGAATAGGAAAATTTTGCTGATGCTCAAACTACATACTCCTTCATTCAGTTTTGGTCCCTTATTTCTAGTTACACAGCTCAGGGCAGTCTGCTGATGCCTCTTGGTTATTCCAAAACTGCCTTTCCTATGTAGGAAATGACCACTACTTATAACCATGTTCCAGAACTGAGGTCACGCCATGGACAGATACCCCCCTTCTATTCATGGCCAATAATTTGAGACCAACGGGCTGATTCACACAAGTTAATAGACAGTACTGGCTTACATTCACACACAGCAAAAGGCAAAAAAGCTCACTGCCATTTAAATGTCAATGGAGCAGACTGAGCTGTATTTAAGGCAACTTCTCTCATTTATTTGAACTGGGCAGTTGGATGAAAGCAGCAGCACCGCACACCTCGAGTTGCACACTGAGGGCAGGGCAGCAGCTGCCCCCGAAAAAAGCATCCACACTTGCTGTGGGTGTACTGCATGTCTGAAGGGTGGTGATGCCCTGAGCATGGATTAGCCCGTCTCAGTGACAGAGTGACAAGCACATGTCAGAAACCATTGGGGGCATTCATACTCTGCTCCCCACCTTAGAGGGAGCTGCTGCTGTGCCACCGCCTGGTCCCACCATAGCCCTCCTCATCTCTCCAAAAGGCTTTCCTCATGGTTCAGAAACACATCCTCCAGGTTCAGAAACACATCCTCCAGGTTCAGAAACATGCTTCTGCCCATGCCCGCAGCCACGCGGCACTGCCTGAAGGCTGAGCCCAAGGGGGACAGACCTGCCCCACCAGGGAGCTGCAGCCTGCACGCTCTGCAAAACCACGCGTCTCACTGGGATGACCGTTCCAGAAACAAACTGAATAAGGGGAGCTGCAAGTGTGACTCATGGGGATCCTCAAGCTTTTCTACCCTCAGCAGGAAAGCTGCGGTGCTCTCTGCCCAAGGACACGTCGATGGGAGGCTTTGTCTTTTTCAGAGCATTTTTCTTCACAATCCACACACATCCCAGGGTACAGAGCACAGAGATTTTGATGATTACTCTTTCCTACTGTTGTTTTGTGGGATTAACTGCCCTCAAGACCTAACAAATAATATTTTTTTTCCTCCAACTCTAACAAAACTTGATAGAAAGCTCAAGGCTTCACAGTTGCTGAGCTCAAGTCTATGTCGGTGACTGACCATTTGGAAAGGCACCTCTCACACTGTGTTTCCAGTTGTTTAATTATTCCGGCTGGGAACCACAGACTATCAGTAATGGAAAGTCTAAGTGCAGCAGACAAGGACAATGACTAAACACTCCAGACACCTAGGATGGAGCACGTACACCAAGGTACTCAGCCACGCTGGCCATTTTACACAGGACACATTCCCTGTGGCTATGTGGTAAGCTGCAGGTTCTTGGGTCTTTTACAAAAAAACATCTCGGCTATGAACCTGTCTGAACAATGCAGAGTTAAACATGGGAAACTCACCACTAAGCTGATGCATCTAGTGTTTTTGTTAGTTTTCAAGCTCCCAAATTTAGATGAAGTATATTTTACTCCCTATGAGAAATCTCCACGTAGGGCCCATAGGGTGCTGTATAAAAATACAGCACTAATTTTAGACAGGCAGTGTAAATTGCATTCACCACTCTAAAAGGCAAAACCAAACCAAATCAGAAAAAATAGTAAAAATACTTTGAATACAAAGGCTTTGATATCATTCCACTTGGCAAAGAGTACTTTTCTACTGACTTCAAGCCTCATATTTTTCAGCTACTAGAAATATTCTTCCCTCTCACCCAATTATCCTCCATTTAATGGACAAAAAAAATGTTTAGAAGAAAACAAAAGCAACTTTGATTTTTTTCCCTCTGTAACTCAGCCCTGTAAACTTCAGCTCTTTTATATGAGCCCCTGAGCTGCTTCACATCACATAGAGCTACCTTTTCTTTTCACTTCTTGCTGCAAATGCATAGGCTCTTCCCCTGTGTGCTGGAACTGAAAGCAATCATGAAGACTTGCAGGTCTGACCTAAGCATTCTGCATCTGGACATGCTCTGCATGCAGTTATTAACTGCAGCGTGGAGGGGAGGCTCAGCCTTACCTTCTTCATCTCTTTCTTTGTCCAGAGAAGCTGAAGGGTTTTCAGCAATAGGAGTGGGTCCTGGCCTGGAGGAGGGGGAAGAGAGGGAGAGAAAGAAAAGGGGGACAAAAACAAAACAAAACAGATTTATTGGCTCTGTACAGGCAGCCTAGACACACTGGTGCATTGTTTCACCGAAGAGAACTCGGCTACTCCATGCCACTGTGTTTGAAACCACCAACCTTCCAACTGTCAGTCAGGATTAAAGTGCGAAAATCCCTCACTCTGAAATCCTCACAAAATAACAGACATCATCCATGCATGGCTTTAACTAAACACCCACATGGGCTGCAATACTGAAAAGCTGTATTTGTGCATTTACAACTAAATCATGCTGCTCCTACGCATCAAATACATCCCCACCAGTCCCCTCCTCACCACTCCCCCTTTTTAATATTAAAACAAAATGGTCCTAGAAGAGTAAGCATCTTGCACAAGCTGGAAAGGATTATCAACACACTCAATTTTAATGAAATGGCTCTTAAGTGTTAACCTCATCGCAACCTGTGGATGGAAGATGCAAGCAGGTGAATTTACGGGAAGATCAGCCTCTATTTGCTTGCCAAGCCCAGGGCAGTCTTTGTGTGCTGGAGAGCCAAGCCTGCCTGTGCAGGGCAAGCCACGCAGGGCTGGAAGCAGGCTGGGCTCTGACTTGACTTCTCAAGATGGTGTTTGAGGAAGAGGAAAGATGAAATGCCGCTGTGATTAGTGGCAAGGCTAAAACGAAAAGTGATCAATCATTTCAAAAGAAGGTTATTTGGAATGTTTCTCTTTTACTTTTCACCTAGTTATTTGAGAACTTGCATTCAGTTGTTATTTTGTGTCTATTATCATTCATCATACCAATATTATTCACCATACTCAGTATTGCTGAACCAAATGTTTAGGAATATTTAATTTTAAAAGCAGTAACATTTTTGATATCTGGTTCTATTTGATTTGCAATTATTTACTTACAAAACCATGACTCAGAATATTCTGAATGAAACTATTCTACTGCATCAACAATTTAAATGTGAAGAATGAATTTAAAAACCTGAATTAGTTCTCCAAAAACACTCCTTGTATATTTAGTTCACCTCCTCTTATGTTTTCATAAAGCCAAAAGAAAAATGTTAAACTGAAAAGGAAACATCCTTTCAATCACCTTCTGCATTCTAAAGTTCCTAAATAGCTCATTTCCAAACGCTAGATTTCTTGCTTAGTATCCCATCTCACTTCATATTTCAGGTCACAAAATTCTACTTCAACTGTGAAAAGCTCTACCTCATCCAACTAAACTCTGAAGCACTGCATTTATAAAATATTTTAAGTAGCAAGCTGATTAGTGGTCGAGCCAAGAGAATGATATTATTCCCATTATTCACTAACCTCTGGGAAACACCAGCCAAATTAAAAATGCCACATTTACAATTCATAAGATAATATTTTCTCTCATCTCTGGCTGTTCTGAAATCTTAAATCTCCAAACACTGGCTGTTCTCAGCTACTGCTGCTCCTTTGGAAAAAGAAAAGTCTCTTTTTACAACAAAACAGAAGAAAATCCAGATCCCTACTCCCCACAAAATTAGCAACTAACAGTCAAATTCAGTCCATGTGTGTGTGCACGCATACATACACACTCTCCTCTTGGCTTGACTCCCAAATAAATTTATACACACAGAGGAAAAGAAATTAGAATGCAACCCAGTGTGTAACTAAATACACTGTAAATCTGAACTGTAATTAATGCAGTGAACAAGCCGGAATGATACAGGAAATGAGAGCAGTTAGGAAAGTAGTGTTTCACTTCAGATACAGCCAATAATTCAACTTGTTAAAAAGCTTTCTAAACCTCAATTAACAAAACAAGCCCTTTCCTTACGTGACTTTTTCCTGCCTTACCTCCCTGTAACTGAAATCTGATCTCACCATTTTTTCAATACATAGACACATGAAAACCATCTCTCCAGTCAATTTCAAACGACTCAGCACATTGCCAGCATGCCACTCTGCAAGCATGGCTAAGTAGGAAACAACCTCCCCCCTCCCTGAACCCTGGAAATGAATGCACCCACAATGTAGTTACTTCCACGACGAGTCTCGGGGCGCTGCCGAGCCCTGCTGTCGGGCAGCCAGGCCAGCCGGGCTGCGGCGAAGGCCAGTGCCGAACTGCTGGGACGGGAGAAGGTCAACCATGGGAAGGGCAACCACCCACCTCCTGGCATGACCTGACCAAAAGGGTTTGTTCTCCGTTCAGTCTGTGCATAATAAAGAGGCCATTCCCACTCAATTCTCCAGAATGGGGATTGAACAAGGAGAGGAAACACTGAAATATTAACCGCAGTACACTGGTGTCAGAACAGTGCTGTTTCCTTCCTCACCTGGTAAAGCCCTGTAAGTATCTAAGGATGAAAGGCAGTGAGAGGCTAAACATGACAAGATAACCGACAAGCAGTCTCTCCTAAAGCCAAACATAAACAAGACAACAAAGCAACATTATGCTTTTGCCTAGTGCCACCAGAGCGGACAGATGCTGCAGTTCATGTTGGATCCTGTGCTGTTGTATCTAGCCACCCTCCAGCTAGGACAGAAGATGTAAATGTGAAGGTCCACATCATTTTGGCTCCTGAAATAAATGAACAATTCCTCTTTTCTTTCTCCTGCAGGACCTCTTTGGGGGACTAGCTCCCTCATGGTTCTCCTGGCACCCCTGAAGAGTGAAAAATAACTGTCTTTGGCATGGATAATATAGTAGTAACAGTACTGTTATGTTCCTATTGGAATACCAGATAGGTTCCTGCTCATCCACATCCAAGAAGGAACCAGAGAAACAGCAGGAAACTAATGCCAGGATATCCGAGGAAAAAGGACAGGACCTTACAAGTTTCATAAGCATTCCAGAATAAATCTGGAGAGCAGACAATTGCTCAACACAAAAGGGAGAGAAGAAGAAATACAAGGGAAGGAAGAACAAAGTAAAGCAACTGAAAACCAAATGGTCATAACTGAACCACAAGTGCATCTGGGCTCAACTCAGATGACAAGAACAAGAAAATTTGGGAATGACCTCCAACCCCTGCAGCAGGAGCAAGAAGCAGCAATTACTAAGATACATGTATTAAACCAGTAACAGAACAGTGCCTGCAAAAGCAAGGATGGGTCCCAGAGGCCAGAAAAACGCCTTCGTATGTCACACTAAGAACACCCAAAAATCTACACCTCTCACAAAAAGTTAAATTCTGCAGAGACTCCTACCTACTGAGAGATATCCAGCTATTAGCAAGGGTCATTCAATGAGCAAAACAAACAAAACAAGAATAAGGCCATCTAAAACAGCATAAAAAAGCAGCATGGCAAGAAGGAGAGCATCAGCTCTCTGTTCCCAGCTATGAGCAGCCAAGGATGGCCAGGTCTACCATGGTGGAGAGGCCGAGACATGCCCCAGGCAGCTGATCCCATTCAGTTCCTAGATCAAGCTCAAAGAAAAAGTGCTCAGTCTGACACTGATCCTTTACAGCTCCAAAAAAAGCGGGTTGCAGACAATAAAATATCTGGCAAGGCTTCACCAAAACAAGGTTATAGCACTTCAGTGGAGATCTCAAAAAGACACATCTGCATCCACTCCATCAAGACACAAATGACCTCAATTTCTTCATCTAATAGTTTCTCCAAATAGTATGTTCCTGTTGTAAAAATTCTGACATTAGTGTATTTCCTTTCAACATTTTTCATTCTGAAAATAAATTTCCTCTGCCCTGAATCTGGTACCAGAATTGGAGGAGATGGTAAATCAAATGTTTTCCAGTTCTCAATATCTGTGGTTACATTTCAAAACCATATAAACCACAAGGCTTATATTTTTTAGTTAGAAAAGTGCCTTTGAGGAAAGCCATAAACTACTTTCTGTTCATTCTCTCCTTTTCCTTTGTGCATACATCACTCAAAACCTGCTGTGATCACAACAAAAGCGGTGCCCGCAGGCTGGTGAGGTAAAGTAGTGGTTTTGCTGTTGCGTCCTTGCAAAATTCTGCTGCATTATTCACTGGTTCTGCTGAAACACCCCAGCAAGAGAAACCCACTTTCTGACTGAGGTTCCTTGTGTGTCTCGCATGGGGAAAGTGAGACATACAACCTCAGAGAAGGAATTTACCAATGAAAAAAATCTCTCAACACTTTCTCTTTGTGTCAAAAGCCATTAAACACCCCACAGCCCAAAACCTGGAAGAATTACAGTCAACTAATTAAAAGATACAGAATGCAAGAAAAAAAGGAACCCCCCAAAAGGAGGCCAATGTCACTGAAATGCAGGATCGCATCCACCAAACAGTCAATTACAGCTGAAATTCATGGACAGAAAAGGTCAAGAATGAAATGCTAATGGCTAAGTCATCTTTAGGCAGACAGCTTATACCTCTGCCTTGCAAACTAACAGGATTTTAATAAATGTTTAATGGAATATATAACAAATCCAACCCACCCAGTAAATAATCAGTGAATTTTTACTATTATCTATTGTTTTGTGTGCCTTCTGCCCCAATAAATCCCTGAAATCTGTCATCTGTGAAAACTCCTGTTCATCTCAACAAGCCTCTGAGATATTTTTCTGAAAGGAAAAGAAAGGTTCTAGATATTTCAATGTCACCATAAGTGCTGCTAGCCCATTTGCACTTAAAAACTAAAATATATAAATGTATAGGCAATGCATAAACTGGGGATGGGTGGGGGAGCAGAGTTATTCAGGCAACTCCTGTTTCAGAAGTATGATGGGTACACCTAATGCCGTGTAATTTAAATTACATCTGAAAACCAACAAATAGTATGCTATGTGAATAAAAAATTAATCAGAATTTCTTATCAAAACCTGCTTTGTCTCCATTTTTTTCAGAAAAGTATAGTTCACACCCAGTGTGTGCTAGTTTTGTAGAAGAAAAGGCTGATAGGGAACAGAAATAATATCACTTTGATGATGCAAAAAATGAACGGATACATTTTCTAGCAACAATTTTTGAATCTCTAAAAACAAGCTGATTTAATTAAAAAGATACGAAAGTCCTCCATAGAAACTCACAGATTTTTACACCTTCTAGGTTTTCTTGCTGTGCCTACTTTTAATGAGCACACGTAACATAAATAAAGCTTCCAATCTTGTTTAAGTATTTTTGAGCTTGAGAAAATGATTCCATATGGAATTTCTCCTAACAATGTGAAATCACATTTATAAAAGACACAAAACCAATTTTAGAATATAAAGGTATTATACAATATACATTGTAAAATTCTGGGTTGTAATTTAAAAAAAAAAAAAGAGGAAGTAGATACAATAAACAAAAGATGAAATGCTATATTATTTTAAAATGAGTAGAAAGACTTCAGAAAAAGCATGTATACATGAATATGTGGGTATTAGCCAGTGGGGCATGGCAGTGCCATTCTCCTTTTGCTTAATAGGAGGCTTTTTCAGTAATTTGTTCTTACTTCGATTTATTCCAGGGTCTGGGGAGATATCCAACATACTACATAACCATGGAATAGGTAAAGATGTCATACATGCTAGAATTAACGATCACCAATCAAAAGAGATATGATATGATGTAGGGTTCGGCATTCGGAAGATCTCGCGATGTCACGGAAAGTTAAGAGGGTTAGTCGCAGCCTTGTGATGTACCTGTAATCCCGCCTCCCCTTGTTAGTATAAAAGGAATTAACTGCGCAATAAAAGGCGGAAGTTGGCGCTCACACTGTGTGTGTTATCTGTCTCTTTCCCTGGTCCGGGCCAACCAGTGATCTAAGCGTGGAACCTTGATCTGTAGCGAACGCTACAATATAGATAAATCACTTTTTTTTTTTTTTTTAAACACTTAGGATTATGTTATTGCAACAGTATTTGGTCCTGCCACATCATCCCTGTCTCGTACTGAAGACTCACCTTCAAGAGATGCTTAACCCTCTGTTAAGCCTGAGGCCTCCAACAAACCTAGTATTGAGATGGGGAAATCTCTTTGAAAAGAGTTAGAAATTCAGATGACAAGAGACCACCCGCTGCCTTGCTTATTACTGTATCTTTTGGAGTAACTGTTGTGTTTCCATCATAGGGGCATCCAGTTAAAACATGACCTAGCAGCAAGGATAATGTAACTTTCTTCCTTGGTTTCAGAGGGAGGGAAGAGCGAAGGGTAATTAGTACATCAGAAGCTGCAAAAGACAGAGGTGGGATGCGGGTTTTTTTCACTGGTCAGAACTTGACAGCTGCAATATCCTGAGAAGTGAGTTTGTCGGTATTGCTGCTCCATCCCCCTTGTACCAATCCATTCTCCATTTCTTATTGAGAACACATGTTCTAAATGACATTTAATGGCATTGCCGTAATTTGCCTGTATTTTTGCAAACAGTGCCAAGGATCATATTTCCTACTTCACCTGCAATGAAATGCAGCCTCTGCTTGCTTTGCATCCATGCCGACACAGGAGTACAGCTGAGACAGCCACCGTTTTCTGCAAACCCAAGGTCAGTTTTTCCCTTTTCTCATTCAATTCACTTTCTGAATATAAAAGTCCCAAATGGTTTTGCTTAATAGACATGGCACTGTATCAAGTAAGTTATAACTGGGAGTGGAGAGAAGAGGTATATAAAAATGTAGTTTTCCCCATAAAGAATCAAAAAACAAACAACTTAGCAAGCAGCCAAGAAGGCAGCACTCCAAACTACCGAGAAACCATGGTAAGACCACCAGTACCAAAGCAAGGGCTTTAGCAACCCTTTGGCAACCGCTGTGTTTGCACTGCATTCCCCTCACACCTCTATGCCCCAAAACACATGTTGCTTCAGTGTGGTCTGGATGCCTCCCCACATTCAGCACATGTGAGTGAGTGTCTGTGGATGCTGCTGGAGCACCTGGGGCCCGGTGCCCACAGTACTTCTCCCCAAGTTAGCACCCAACAAATGTGCTCTTAGGGATGGGGAAGTGAGTGTGGACCTGTGCAGGTAGTGCGCACTGCGCATCAATTATCTAATGAGCATCCACGTCATCTTCTGATCAGATCTGCAAGTTCATATGAACCAAGGGAGTCTATGGCTCTTGGATACCTTGCCATCACCAATTAAATTGTCTACAGTTGTCTTAGGGGAGATTGATTTTTTCCGGAATATCCCTCACATTCCAGTAACACCATGACCGGGATGAACTTCCAACACATCCTTCTCCACCCCTGTGTGTTACTTTTAAATGTGAACTAGCACCATCTTGGGGATGGGGAGGATTTCCCACTCCTATTTCAGATGCACCTGCAGCAAGGGGGTCAAAGGCTCTTTAATACTTTCTCATGGCAGAGTCTGTGTCTTAGGAAAAACAGATATTTCCAGGAATGATAGCAGTTCACTTCCAAGAACACTATGACTAAGGAGTAACCACTCAGTGATTCATTCCAATCTCCACAGACTGCAGTGATGAGACTCCCACTAAGAATAAAAGCATCCCAGAACTATTCGCTCACAGGGAAATGTCTCAGGTAGCAGTGTCTGCAGACAGGCAGAGGAATGCTGCCATGTAAGAGCCTGATCAATTTAAATGTTTATTACATCCCACCACTGAATCCTCCAGTGCAAAATTTACAAGAGGATCAGATGTCACAAAACTTTTTCATTTCAGAAGCAATAAATTGCTCTGCTTTAGCACAATTTCCAGGGCTCCAAAACTCACTCACCATTCCCGCTACCAATTCCTCAACTCCATCTCCCACAAAAGACAAATATGCTTTTAAAATGTATAACTATGTGGGTTTAGCTGAATTCAAACGACAAGGAAATGAAGTAACAAGATGGAGAGGGTCCTTCTTTATAAGGTATGTCTGGCTCACTCCAGCCTTTGGCTCCGTTTCCAATTTTAGCTACAGCTTTCTAATCGACAGAGCTTTGAACTCCATCACACAGAATGCTTCAGATCTCAGAAGGGAAGTAACCACATGCAGCTACCACAGTCTTAAAAACTCCATACACCACACACCTCCCCTATAATTTTAACATTAAAGATTTAGCCTTTTGGGAGGTCTGTGAGTCTAGGTTCACCAAAGAAAAGCATTTATTACTTGTTCCTCCAGTTCTTCATTCACACATTTGGATTCACCTTCTACACTAACACAGCCAGTGGAAGTATCTGCACCAGACAGAAGGGGGAAAAAAAAAAGAAAAAACCATCCCCAAACCCAGTAAGTTCCTCACTTGTAATCACCTGATTATGAACATCAGCTCATTTTCAGTAGCCAGAATCCTCATTTAACATGAATGGTTCCTTATTTCTCCATCTGTTGACCAGCTGTGACTGCTCCGATACATTTCTTCCAGCCCCATAATGCCCTTACATGATAGTCATCTACTCCTGCTTGCCAGACGAGAGGAGGTCTGTAGGCCATGGCTGGGTTTCCCCTGCAGTCTCTACAGCAGATGAAGAGACGGCTTCCCCACAGCTGGAATCGTTACTGAAATAAAGGTGTTCACATCACCTAATTCCGTGCCACGAGGTGGTCCAGACAATACTTGGAACTGCAGAACCAGTTTATGTTTTGGTTCATAGGCCAGAGAGAAAAGTCAGGTCAACCCGAAACAATGCCCCCTACCCCAGTTTTTTCCCTGTATCAAAAACAGAGGGGAAAGCTTCCTTTCAATTCAAATGAGACAGTTGTTTCACTCAGCAAGAAATATTTTGCTTCACTGTAGGAGGGAGGTCAGTATCTAGAAGATTATCTTCTCATGGTTCTTCGCCATCTTTCAGACAGACCTGATTTAATAGAAACATCTAATTCAATTATGTAGCTTGCACACAGAATGGCAAGGTAGAGCCCAGCAATTCCTGAAGTGTAAGTCTCTGGTTTTGATCACCTGTATTAATGTGACTGCATGTAGTACTATACCAAAGGGTTAGCTCTACTAATTTATTTTCTCTAATATCCTTGCAAAAGCTTATCATAAAGCACTCAATGTTGATTTCATGTTTCTCATTTGATTCTTCTAGAGAAAAGCTGGAATTCCTCAGATGCCATTAACTGAGCCCACCCCTTCCTGGGATCACTATGTTAAGCCATACCTCGGTCTGTAGTGCCAACTACATCATTACTGAAAAGTCAAAATTTAGAGATCAAACAGAAATAAGGCTGGAGAACAAGCTGCACAGGCAGAACACTGAGAAAGAGAAACTGCCATGCTGGAGAGGAGAAAGGGAAATGAAGAATAGTGGGTAGAGTAAAAGTGTATTGAAAGGAATACAAGTTTTTCTAGAAAAAGAATCCAGTCTTTCTCAATGGCAGTAAAAGTCATTCTTTAACTAAGAGCAAAAGAGATCCCTTCCATTCTGAGAAATTCAAGTTATGAGAACATAATAGGAAACCTCACAATTTTGCTAATACATGTTCTATTTCTCAGTGAGTCAGAAGTTCACATTCTTCTAATGCAACCTCCCAACTGAAAACAATCCCCACACTTCAAGCAAAAGAATAATAAAGCACACATATGCTTCTTGTAAAACAATCCTTACAAATAACCATGGCTTTTGTTTTCATAATGGCTGAAATTCATCATTTCCCCCCCAAAAAACACAGATCAAACAAAATGCACTCTCATTAAAAGAAAAGGCTTGCTTGTCTGAGCAGAACAGCCAATAACATTTTCCTCTTATTTTCTTAGTGCTTTTTGTCAATGAAGAGAAAGGAGAGTTGCTTACCAGACACCAGAGTGTAAGGCAGGCAGGCTCAGTGCACCTCCACCCTCGGCACTCCACACCAGGACCTTCTTCTCCCCCACCCCACATCGGCCCCAAGGGCCACTCACATTCCTCTCCCACTCAGTGCCTACAGACACCTGAGCAACAACAACATCTAGGCATTGCAGGCGGTGTGTGAGCAGAAGATGCCTTTCAGATCTGGTGCCAAATAAAGAAATAAAAATGAAACCTAACCAAGTTACACAGCTTTGGGAACATCCTCACACAGTGCCCGAGATGACCCACTCTCAAGGAGCAGAAACATCCCTTCCCCTTGCACAGTGGCAAAGGAGAGCATCTCACACCGCTGCTCTGAACACGCATGTGGGTCACCACCTCAAGCAAACAAATCATTTTTGGATGCTTTCAATACACCCTGGCTTGACAAGAAGTGCACCTATTTTTATATAAGTGACAATTCTAAAAATAACACTAACGAGTTGCCTTCTAGGCAGGTAATGAAATCCAAATTAATAAAAGCCTAAAAAAATGTAACAATCATAAACCTTTTGCAAGTAATTGGCAACACTTTTAATGGCTTCCTCATCTGTTAGATGGGCTATAACCTCAGTATCAAGAGTTGTTAAGCACCAAGATGACAATACAATCTCTGGCACAGGAGGACTCAGAGTTGCAGACTGATGGGAGTCGGGGCACACACCAGAAGGGAGGACAGCAGTGCATTCCCTCATTCCCTTCTGATTTTTCACACCCTCTCCCTACACCTTCACTGCCAGGCACAGCCAGAGAGGCAACTGAAGACACTGAGCTTGGTGGATCCCCGTCGAGCCGAAACTATGGCTTGTATTCTTGTTATTTAAGCAAAACCCACAGTTTCATCATACAATATTTATTTTCCTCCAAAAATTCAGCCAAGCTTTTTTTACTTACTTTAGCCAACAGCCTCATGCATTCTTTCAGTAATAAAGAGAAATGGTTTTTGTTCCCATAAAACATCTCAGTGTTGAGGAAGGAAGGGTAAAGAGTGAGTCACCATGCTCCCAGAAGCACCGACAACATTCACTGCTGTGGAACGAGCCATTTCTCACATCCCACTGCTGAGCAGTGGGGCTGTCTTACCACACCTCTGCAAGGTGCGGAACAGAAGAGATCTGTCATAGCCACAGTACCAGTCAATGTTCCTACACTAAGTTAATGGCACTTTTAATGGAAATGGGAATTCAGGAGTCTAAAACCAACATTGAAAACAGCACTCCAGAAAACTATTTCTTCTTTCAAGCTTTTCAATCCTGCAAAGGTGAAGAAAACTAATATTGTCCAGGATAAAAGGGGGAACTTCTTACGTATGTCCTTATTTTATGGTTACTTAGCACTGAGACTGTCAGGAACAGCAGCAGCAGCAGGTCTAGTGGGCTGAACTGCAGTTTGGGAAAGAAGCATCAGATGCAGAGTACTACCATAAAGCTAAAAAGATATTATTTTTTTTCCCCCTGCAGACATCTCTGGAAATCCCCAAGTTCTAAACCTAAGAAACTTTAACTGTCCCTCCTAAGTAGTTTTCTATGAAAAAAAAAAAACAACCAACTGTTAATACTAAAAAGCCATAGTACATGTTTTGAATGCCATCTTGTTTAAATGCCATTCCCACATTTTCTTCCACCAGTTCCTCACTTCTGTGTACTTCAGAAGTATCAGCAGATGCTGAATGGGGGCCAGAACCTCTCCTTTTCTGAGGCCGATGTGCATGGTCACATTGCTGACCTCCACTGGCAACTGGGCCCTTTACAGAATCAGAAGTGCTGCAGCTTCATCCCTACCTGCAAGGTGAAAGGCACCAAGGGCATCCTGCTTCTACTAGCTCCTAAGGATTTCTATTTCTGTTATACACACAGTTCCATAACTGGTACAGCTGATTCAGGTATTTAATATCAGACACTTAATTTGTTTTCATCTGTGGCTGGATAACCCCATCACCCAAAGAAATCTGCAGGTTAGATGTGAGAAACACAGCTTGAGCCTGAAGTACACTTCAGCTTTTCTGCCAGCATTTCAGAAGCATATTAAAATAACCCTTTCAGTAAAATAGCAATGCACTTTGTTGTTGTTTTTCTATTAGGTGAGACCATTCAGATCACTGAAGATAGGTAATCAGGTTCAAGGAAACTTTGTTCTGTAAGTATCCAAATGAGAATTAAATTGTTTTTAAAAATAGAAGTTGAAATAGAAACTTTCACATGTTGAGAGTTCCTGATGTTAGCAAAGTATTTAGACTGTGTTTAAGCACATGTTAAAATGCACAGCTATAAACATTTGGTCCACTTTCAGTACCGCAACACAAACCCTCAGACCTTCAGCTGAAGAAGTCCATGTATTTTAACCTATCACAACCAAGTGACACCAGTGTATTTCAGCCAAAGCTTTAAACCTAAATATCTCCTTGAAGGAACAGCTCCATGGATGAAATTCTCAACCAATAAAGCTGACACAAAAATTTCCATATGCATCAACTAAGGAAGAATTTTGCTTGGCTTGGGTCCACACCCTAACTCTTTTAACCCAGTTTTTAATTAATGCTTAATATCTGCCTAAATTAAGGAGAGTTTCACCTAAGTTAGGATTCATGTGAGCTTTCTAATCTTGCAATTACAACTGAAACTAACATTTCCAGCAAGGAAAAAGCCCACAGCTTTTATTGTCCAATGCTTGACAAAGGCAGAATCAGAGGGAGACACAACTATTGGAACAAGGCTAAGAAATATAAGAACACATTACATTTTGCCACTTATTGCTTTTATTAAGTATTTACTTTGAAATTCACAGCTTTCCAGTATCTGTGTGAGAGTTCCTCTTCATATGCTCTACCCAATACATGTTAAAACTTGTACGAATCTCTCCCGCTAGTTAAAAAACCAAAAGCCTAAGTCTGCAGCAGATATTAGTGTTATCTCCCCCAATGCATGGGTATTTTTAGCCTTAACAGATCTGCTGAGAGGAAAGATACAGAAAACTGTAACAAATGCCTCTTCAGATTTTTTGTAAATGTAAATGTGTAGGAATTACAAACAAATGCTTCTTTTTTTCTGTTTACTTCCACATCTTCAGTCTGAGCACCAGGTGAGGATAAAAGGAAGACAAGCTAACTAACCCACCAGCAGTACTTCACCTCTTAGTCTCACATGCTGAATGATGGTGCCCTGCATCACGCAGCACTGTGTCCTGGCAGTCACTGCCTGCCTGCCTACCTGAAGCCTGCTGCTGCAAAATTCACTTTTCCCTCTGCTGCTCTTTCCTCAGCCATTCCTCCAAGGCGCAGGTAACAGTGGGTAACCAATGATCACCCCCTCCAGGCCAGCAGGTCCTGGTCACAGCTGGCTTATTTTCTGTCCCTTGGGCTGTGTTTTCAAGAGATGATGTCTCCAACACTGTTACCAGCTCTGTGCATTCCTCCTTTTCTCCTCCCTCCTCCTCCTCTGCCTGTGTGGGGAGACAGGCTACCAGTAACAGCGGTGCAGAAAAGGCAGATGTGGGCATCCATGATCCATGCTTTTGTTGGGCAGTATACCAAACCAAAATTATTTGCTTTACATGCTAATTTGAGAAAACATCATAGCTTTCTTCTAATCAAAAATATGGCTTGTAATGTAGCTTTTCAGCTTCCCTTCAGGTTATATATAATTTAATTAAAAGACTCAGATAAACAAAGTGGAGAAGACCCATTTGTCCAGGCTGAATCAAGCTCTCCACAGGCAGAATGCAATTGCTACTGCTAATTTTTATGTTGAAGAAAATAATGGTGAAATTGCTATGCTAAAAAATTCCTTCTTCTTCCTATAGCTAATTACACCTCAGTGTGTTATGTTAAAACTCTGTCTCTAGTACTGATACTCAATATTGCCAAAGAAAGTAAGAATCTTCAAGTAATGTGTTCTTCACACATCTCTCTGCTCCTGTTGCTGCTTTTGAAAATCCCATCCTGAGGTGCCAGGAACAGTTCCAATTACTCCCAAATGTGTCCCAAATACTGAATCTGCTCCCTCCATGCACAAAGCTCTCAAGACACCTTTAAGTGATTGCAAAATTGCCAAATGCTTTTCCATAAGCTGGCTGGCTCAAACCATTCTTCTCTAGGACACGTTACAGACATTACACACAGGCTCAGGCAAAAACTTGCCCAGTACTTCACACTGCAATACCACTGGCTGAACAGCTCGCCTTGGATTTCTTCAGTGTTTCTAGTACTAGATACAAGGCCAAATAAAAGATATCATTGCTACTTAAGATAAAAGTGGCAATGGCTATTCACTTGCAAAATTTATAGGTGCAACCTCTTAGATAAAATTAAAGAAAAAAAATCCTTGAGAGGTTCTACACATGACTTGCAATGTTATAGCTCTTGGGAGGTTAAGTAGAAAAGAAAAGATACCTGTCAGCTCACCCCCAACATGTTTAAAGAGATTTGTTGGTTTCTATGGCAATGGGGAGGGTAACATGGCTGCCTGGTTCCAATTATGACTGACGCACATCTCAAACAATCGTTCTCTTCCTGTTCGTATGACATAAGAAAAACAGGATGTTGAGAGGTGTTTATCTGAATGAACAAGATAAGCAAGCTCACTGACATTTCTAAAAGTATAAGATTTAACTAACAAGATGTTATAGATTTTCTGTGGAAAAAAAAAAATCCAACTGCTACACTGCTGAATGTGATTAAATTATGCATGGAAAGAACCTTTCCCTCTGAACCCGCAGGAAACAGTTGAGGAGCTGTTATATGAGCCATGAATACCAATGGAAAGTCTTTTTAGTGTGAGATACTGAGTTACACTGCTGAATCAAAATTGAGGAAAACGGCTTAGTGTGCTGCCTCCCAAAATTGTTTTCAATTCAGGGACCACTGATGGGGTGGGTTGCAGAGAACTGGGGTGCTGCAATAGTCCTACTGCTAGACAGGGAAGTCAGGCTGCACTATAAAGTGGTTTGTGGCAATGAGCACCATTTCACAGGCATTTCTTAGGCCTTTCACTCAACCTGAGTAATCATCGCAGGTAATTTGGAGCATTTTAAATGTCCTTCAGTGGCTCAGAGGGAACCTTATCACTCCTCATCACAACTTCATCAATAACTGAACTTGCAACAGGCCCAAACCATACAGCAGAGTATGGTGCTGCAATCACTGCTGTCCACTAATTAACACGAGCTGGTACAGCCCAGCAGCACACTGCAGTTTAAAGCTGAAAACCAGCTCGCGTCCAAAAAGCAAATCATCATCATCATCATCCCGGGGTTGTTCTGGAGCAGGGGTAAGGTACTGGTCTTCACACCCATGCTCCTGTCACCTGTATGCATGGGCAATACACCCGCCTAGAAATGTCCAGCTACAGGCAACATACTGATAACATAACCAGGAACTGATTGAACAGACCGCAGGTGACCCAGTGTCACATTTGCTTTAATATATCATTCCTTTTCATTTAGGAAAAGAGAAGAACTCCCTACAAGCAGGGAGAAAGGATAAGGTAAACTTAGAGACAGGTATTTCAGAAAAACCTAAAAGAAGTACAGCTAGGAAAGTTAATTGCCAGCAGCTGCCTTGCTGTGGTAGCCAGAAGAATGGCACGTTCAACGGAGAAGCCAGAATGGGTAAGTGAGAGGCTGGAAGTGGGACATCCCTCTGTGTTTTAGGAGATAGCTGGAGTATATAAACCACTCAGAGCAGAATGGTTTACATGGAATTAAAGAAAAAAAAAAAAAAGAAGTAGTAGAATGCTAGCATGTTTCAGCCTGACTTTCCTGAGGGGTCATTCTTGTTTTGGAACTACTGAGGACTGGAGTTCAAGCCTCCTCAGTCTTCAGCTGCACAGAAAAATTAATATTGCTAAATATTTTGCCTTGGGATGTCCAAGAATTAGCTGATAACTAAGCTCAACTAATTCAAACAGGGAAGTTCAACAATCTTTCACGTGCTGATTTGTTCATAGCTTCACCTATTTAAAATGCACATATAATTAAAAATATAATACTCACTATGGTCTTTTGCATGTCATCATATCCCATGGAAGAACCAGACCATACGCCACAGTGCTCCAATCACTCAAAAGTACAATTGTGTCATTGTACACTGCTAGACACAGGGCCTAACACTAAAGACCTGATATTAACAATACTTTTCTTTATAGTACATCGCCCACTACAGACCTATTTGAGCACATGGTTAGAATAATAATGACGTAATAGAGAATGTAAAAAGTCTTAAAATAGAAAATGAGTACAGTCAGATATTGAAGTGAAGGATAATAAATAATAAATATGGGGACTCAGGAACAGTTCAAACAAGTGAGCTGTAGGGAGTAGGAGGAGGTAGACTGAGACAGCTCTCCAAGGACAGCACCATGCAGTTGCTAGGGATTGAAGGATCAAAGTGCCTATGCACTGTCACAACAGCTCCATCCCAAAAAGGGATCACACAGTGTGAGAGATTGTGCTATCTAGAGCATTGACCATCCAGGAGTTGCAACAAACTTTATGAGCTGTAATAGCTTGCAGCTGGTTCAGAAGAAGCTGACTTTGGACCTCTGGGAGGTGAACACATTAGGAACTCTGTATTGGCTTCCCTGGCATTGCAAAAACATCACCAAGTTTGACACAAAGCTACCTGAACAACTTACCACGCTGTGCATGTGTTTGTGAGCTGCAGTTACCTAAAATCCCTTCTAAGTGGTTGCCCTCCTCCACCACCACTTTCTTTATCTCAAAGACATTTGAAATAAAGATCTTTGAAATCTCTCTGTCAGACTTGCACGCAGCCAAGGATGTGATGATCTCCCAAATGCAATCCTTTTACAGGTCTAACTGTGACCGCTTCAACACCTTCTTGCAAGTCAATGATGCTACCAAGACATACACCCAAGCAGCAGTGCTGAATGACACACTGTCATAAAGACCTGCCAATAGCATGTATTACTTTGAAGAAACAGCCCTCTATGTTTGTATTTTTCCTTTTCTACACCGAGCAGGTGTTGGTGTCCTTAAAAAGCTGCACCTCAGGCTATATATTACAGTTTATAAGGCACGAGGATGCTGCACTTCCTCCACGCACTGGAAGTGAAGCAGTTTACCCAAAGCCTCCCAGTAGAACCCCCAAGGAAGCGAGAACAGGTGTCCGATTCCGATTCTGACCTCCCTTATTTTCACATCAGCATGGATCCATCTGTTTTAACAATTACTTCTAACTTGTTCTAGCCTGGGATCAGCAGCTCTGGAAACCCAGCATGCAGTCCCCAGTGAAGGCACAGACCCTTCTGGGTGGCAGGGACCACGGGAACTCTCAATGTCCCCCACAAGCTGTGCCTGGAGCTGCTACACCTCTGTGCAGTCTCCTCTCGCCCACTGCGATTCCAGCTGCACTAGTCCCATCTTCTCAGGGCTACCGAAAAAACCCACACCATGGGCAGGATTTAATTACAAATCAGTTCTCTAAGAGCAGGCCTGATTTCCAAAGTCCTTCAGGAAACAACAGATGAGTTTTGCTACCTCTGTTACCCACATCGGAAGACAGAGGTTAGAACGGATCTGTATAAGAAAGTGTATTTCTACTTACTTTTATGTAATTTTTTTTTTCCCATTTGGTGCACATATTTAAGTCAGTATCAAAGGAACAAAATGGAAACCCAATCATTGTCTCCGTCTTGGCTGGTTTACAGACCAACTCCCAGCCTTTAATTCTAGGAAGTGAGTGACCGCAAAGTCTCATGACAGCCAAAGGTCCCCCTCTTTCAATCTGACTCGCTGTTTGTCTTGGAAGTGGCCAGGTTAACGCTGTCCCATTCAGCCTGCAAGGGAATGCGGGGCAGATCGAAAGAGGGAAAGACAGACAGAGACAAAGACAGACAGAGAGACACTGCAAAAGACTGAGAGACAAAGACTGGCGGCAGGATGAAAGAGCATGGAACGAAGGCAGGACCCAGCCAAGCCAAACAAAGTTTTCCTTGAGTGATTACATCTGCTGGAGAGTCCCCAGCTTGCACTCCCCTTGCTGAGAAATTCTTTTAATTGTGTCTAGGACATTTTAAAAATCCCAAGAAAAGCTCTTCTGTAATCGTGAAAGCTCTGAACTGCGTGAACTTTTGTTATGCTGAATTACTGATAGCTTGCTACATACTTCTTGAAGTAAAAGCTGAAAATTGCTTTACAGAAGATTTTTCTGAGGTAGAGCCCTGGGGAGGGAAATCCGATAATAAATCTTAATTACTTTTTCCTTAAGAAAAACCAAGCAATTTAGAAAAATTCTTTTCCCTCCCAATGTCTGTGTAGCTAAGTACAAAGAGCATCCAGAAGAAAATGAAAAGAGATACCTCCTCAAATTAGGCAAAATTAAATAAGGTTAAATGAATGATCTGTAGAGCCAAAGCCTACAATTCTGTAAAATGGCCTCCCTCCCTGGAAGTCAACAGGGATGGTGGCTCTTCCACAGCCACTAAAGCCGCTCACTACTTAGCTGATGATGGAGAGTGGGCAGTTGGGCAATAGCATATATCCAGCACCCATGCCAAGACAATACTGTATGTCAGGCTGCCACAGGCATTTTCTTGTATAAAAGAAAATCAATACTTGTATCCAGAAAGATTAATATTAAGCAATTTTCAAGTTGGCTAAAAGAACTGTGATTCTGCCTTGATCAGACACACGCCTGGGGTTATCTGAATGCCACTGCCTGCTGGCTTCACGTCATGGATCCAACTCTCTCATCTGTGGCAAACCTCCTGGCAAACCTCCCTCATCTTCAAGCCTGTTTTCCCAGCATTAATTTGTACTCTACCACTCATTATGATAACCAGAAATGCCAGAGAGTTGACAGACTCCAAGTACCTCATTTCTCTCCTCCACAACCCAAACATCTGCCTGCATACCTCAGGTAACTATGTATTTGTACTCACCAAATTTGAGGGTCAGTCATTGGAAGATGCTGCAAAGGCAAGGCTCAATGTTAAAAGACAAAAAAAAAAAAAAATAATCACAAGGTGTGGCAAGCCGGCCATCGCCTCACTACAATTGCATGCTCCACCATGTCACAGGTGTGTGGTACCCAGGAAGGTGAAAGCATTACTAAGGGGGGAACACCTAACAGGTCTGCTCCCATAAAACAGCCACCCAAAGGTGTACTTTGGCATACGCATGTTCTTCAAGTATTTTGAAATAATATCAGGCTCTATTTCACCACTTTGCTGGTGCCAAGACATCTCACATATGCCAGCATAAGCTGTCCAAAAGCAAAATGACTCGTCCTCATTACATCTCTGTCGTATATTGCATGCGAGTGCAGTTCCACCAACCAACCTGAACTCTCCCCACTCAGCAGCTCGGCCCGCTGAAATGTGGAGAGAGCCTTTTCCCTGCCTCAGCTCATGCAGGCTCTGGTCCTCAGCAGACTGTTCACAAACCTGTCGCATCCAAGCCGTTGGCAGAAAACTAACTCAGTTCTTGTTGGGCCACAGTGAACTGAACCAACTCAGTGAAGGGTCCAAGGTAACAGCACTGGAGCAAAGAGGACTTGTACCCAGGACTGGATACGAGGGTGTGAGGGAGAAGGGCAGGGAACAAACCCTTCCCCTTGCAGCTGTGATTAAGCTGCTAGACCAGTCAGCAGTTCCATTTGCTCCGTTCTGCCAAAACACACATCCTTCCTTTTAACATATAGAGATACACATTATTAATTATATAATATGTAGCGATACATGTTCTTCAATGAACTGCAGGGTAGGTAGGTACAATGTTAAGTTTTACATGCTCTACCGTGAAAAAGACAAGGCTCCAACTTAAGGTAAAACTCATACATCAGCCACAAGACAGGATCTCTTAGTTTGCTGCAGCACAATATGGCCATGCTAAGATGCTGCAGCACCTTGAGCAGGAGTTGCAAGCACTGTTGAAAGGACGCAAACATACAGATGGACGTCAGCATCATCCAGATTTATTTTTTTAAACAGTATGTCTTATAGTAACTTTAAAACAGTATCTATCCTTAAGATAGGCAGCCTTTCCAGGCAGAACCTCCTCCTCTGCTCCCAGACTCTGCTCAACATTTCAGGAAGCACAACCATCTCTCCAAAGCCAGGATCATGCCATTTAGAAACACCAGGTCAGTATCTGCTGAATGACACCTCAACAAGGCTGAAGGATAGAATGGCTCAATGGATAGAAACACTAGATGCTGCTAAGGGAACTGGTGACAGTCAGCCTACCATGGTGCTGAGCGGAAGACTCGGTGGCACCCACAAGATGGGGAGCCTGATTGAACCAGTAAGCAAAGGGACCAATGGCTCTCTAGCCCCTAGGTACAGGGAATAAACAGTCAGATGGACAAGAAGCACAATTTGAGAACATCCACTGCAATAATCTCAATCCTCAAAACTGTGGAGGGTTCCCTAAAAACCTGCGGTTTGTTGGGGAGGAGGCTGGGGTTTTGTTTTATGCTTATTTGCCTCTTGTTTTTGTCTAAGTGGATAACATTCATTTCCAGTAACTGTCGACCAAAGTGGAAAAGGAGTATTTAACAATAAAGTGCAAGAGTCCATTATGAGTAATGGCAACCCATATGCTTTTAT